>NC_064634.1:400223712-400859962 GCF_023864275.1 Schistocerca cancellata | reverse complement strand
TTGGGCCTTGAGTTACTACGTCCAGCGTATTCTACACTTTTTCATTAAGTACACACATGGTCCCCATTGTTGGGTTTGACCGTCACCAATTTTCAGAATTCTCCAAAATTCCAAAAAAGTGTGGATTGTGCAGGGAAGGTCGCCCAGTGCAGTGTGTGCTCCACCTTAGTGCCTTTCCATCTGTGTATCCTTCCCTAATAAAGTAATACACCCAAAACCCTACAGAGTAGCCATCCGGTTGTGGAGGGCGTTGTCAAGTACGTGCATGATGGTAGCCACCTGACCACTCAGGGATCACGCTGTTGGTGCCTGCGCTGAAAACTCCCCATGCGTGCCAAGGAGTATGTGCCTGTCGTGACTGGGGCACGGGGACTCCGAGCAATGGATTACTGGCCAGGTAGCCATTGCTGAGGCTGGACAGCACCCATGGGGAGAATCCCCATTCAGAGTGGGTGGCACCATGATAGATCAGCTGCAAAAAAAAGCAGATGAAGTTATCTCCCATTGGTGTCCATATGGATCCAGCAGTCTGTGTGCAGACAGATACGACCCTAAAATGTTCCCTTCCCTGGCTATGCCATGGGAGGAACATAGAACTAAGTGGCAAGCAGAGCAGTACTCGCCACAATACTTGGTTTGTACAAGGACTGATGGTGATTCCTTCTTGGACACAAAGCCCTTGTTCTTTGTGGAGAACTTAGAACACAAGTTTGGGGAAGTGGCAGTCATCTCTAAAAGGGAAGTGGGTCAGTTCTGATCTAAAAGGCATCGCCTGCCCAGTCGCAGGCAATGCACGCTTGTAACAAGCTGGGTGACATACCGGTGACCGTCACTCCCGATAACTGTTTAAATTTAATTCAGGACATCGTTTTCCACAGAGACTTGCTCTTAGAATCAGATGATCAGTTACGTGCCAACTTCGAATGATGGGTTGTACACTCAGTCCATTGTGTACACAGGGGGCTGAAGGACAGTAGGGTCACTGTCCCTCACATCCCATCCGCAGACAAAGCACCTTCCTCTGGCTTTTCTCCCCAGGCCGGACGACAACTGGACATCAGCCAGTGGCTGGAAGGAGCTGCAGGCTGCAAGTTGTGCAGGGCTTTGTGATCATCATCTTTACCTGAAACTGATTGAGAGGAGCTCTTGCAATCATTGCAATCCTCTAAGAAGAGAAAAGACCAGATAAGGTCCTTCAAGAAGAAGGACATTCTGGTGGCCCCCACACCACCAGATCCTACCCGTTCCAGTCCTGTGACCTAGGCAGAGATTCAGTTGGCCCCTGAGGTGCCTATTAACATCACACAATGGAACCCAGAACATTTGAATATTGGTGCCGTAACCTCTCAACTAGTGACAGAAGGTGACCCTAAAACATAACCTCCCCCCTTGGCCCCTTCATGTCCTCATAGTACATCAACAACACTATTCTCCAGTGGAATTATATTGGTTTTTTCCACTACCCTGGGTGAGCTATGACATCTTTTAAGCACATCACCTGCCTTCTGCATTGACCTTCAGGAGACTTGGTTTCCCGCAATGCAGACCCCAGCCCTTTGTGGGTACTGGAGATGCTATAAGAACCATGCTACCTATGACAGGGTGTAGGGCAGAGTTTGCATACATGTTCTAGACACACTATGTAGTGAACTCGTGCTTCCTAATACACCTTTGGAGGCTGTGGCTGTTTGGGTAAGGGCATTTGAGGATATTACCATCTGTAATGTTTACCTCCCTCCCAACTGTGAAATGTTTCAGAACATACTGTTTGCATTGGTTTTTCAGCACCTTTCCTAATCTTGGGTGATTTTAATATCCATAACCCGTTGTGGGATGGACCCATGGTCACTGGCCATGGTAAAAACCTCAAAAATTTACTGGCACGAATTGATCTTTGACTTTTGAGTACTGGTATCCCCATACTCTTCATTGTGACACAAGACCATAGACCTTTCCATTTGCAACCCTTGTCTTCTCCCATCCATTCACTGGAGGGTCCACAATGACCTGTGGTAGTGACCACTTTTTGATCTTCCTATCCATCCCTCAGTGGCACTCCTGTGGATGCCTATCCAGGTGGGCTCTCAACAGTGCTGACTGGGGTGCTTTCACATCTGGTGTCAATCTTGGCTCCCTGCCGCATGGAGATATCAAGGAGGCAGTCCAGAATACAACTATAGCCGTTCTTTTGGCAGCGGGTTTAGGGATACCCTGTTCCTTGGGCCTGCCCTGATGGAAGACAGTATCTTGGTGGTTCTTGGACATTGCAGAGGCCACTCAAAACAGAAGGCGAGCTCTTGAATGTTGTAAGTGGCACTCATCGATGGAGCAACTCCTTGCCCTTAAGTGACTTCGTGCCCGGTCTGCCACTTAATGAAGAGACAGAAGCAAGAATGCTGGGAATGGTATGCTTCAACCATCAGACCATGTGCCCCTCCTGCGCAGGTTTGTGCTAATATCAGACCTAAGGCATTGTCTACACTGACCCAAATGCCATCACTGAACATTTTGTTCTGCACTGATCTCAGTTGTCAACGTCTGAGAATTATCAACCTGCCTTTTGTGTCCTAAAACAACAGTTGGTGTGAAAGCAATTATCTTTTACTAAAAGACACCTAGAGCCACATTCAGTGAGTGGGAATTCATCAGTGTCCTCACCCACTGCCATGATATAGCCCCAGGGCCAGACCGCATCCACAACCAAATGATCAAGCACCTACCAGTGGATTGTCAGCATCATATCCTTGGCATCTTTAACCACATTTGGAGTGAGGGTAAGTTCCCATCACAATGGCAAGAAAGCAGCATTTCACCAGTTTTGAAACAAGGGATGCACCTTCTTGAGATGGATGTTATTGCCAAATAATTCTCACCAGTGTTCTCTGTAAGTTGCTTGAACGCGTTGTGAGCCGGTGGCGGTGTTGGTGCCTTGAGTCTCAGGGTCTTCTGGCTCTATCCCAGTGTGGTTTTCACCAAGACCATTCTGCTACTTATGATCTGGTTTACCTGGAGTCTGCCCTCCGAACAGCGTCTGCCATCTGAACAGCTTTTGCCCGATGGCAACATCTTACAGCTATCTTTTTCAACCTGGGGAAGGCATATGACATCACATCCTTAATATCTTATGTGAGTGGAGTCTCTGGGTCTGCACCCGATTTTTATCCAGAACTTCCTGTCACACTGTACTGTGCTCTGGGTTTGAGTTAGTGTTTCCCACAGTACACTCTATATCCAAGAGAATGGGATCCTGGCAGGGCTCTGTTCTGAGTGTCCTTTTTCTAGTAGCCATCAATGATCTAGCAGCAGCTTTGGGGTCCTTGGTATCACCCTCCTTGTATGTTGACAACTTCTGCCTCTACTATTCCTACTTTAGTGTGGGTGTTACTGAATGTTAACTACAAGGCATCATACGAAAGGCACAGACATGGGCCCCACTCATGGCTTTTCATTTTCCACCACCAAGATTCGCATTTCTGTCGATGTCATACCGTTCTTTCACAACCAGAACTTTACCTTGACAACCAACTACTCAGTGTGGCAGAGACATCACTTTTTAGGACTGGTCTTCTATCCTCTGTTGACTTGGATTCCCTGTATTTACCAGCTTAAGTGAAATTGTTGGCTGGACCTTGATACGCTGCAATGCCTGAGTAACATTAGCTGGGGTGCAGAGCGCACTACCCTTCTACAGCTTTATGAAGCCCTGGTACAATCCCGCCTCGATTATGGGAGTTTGGCATACGGTTCGGCATCACCCTCAGTGTTGTGGATACTGGATCCGATACATCACTGTGAGGTTCGACTTGCAACAGGAGCCTTTCAAACTAGTCTGAGCAGCTTACTCATGGAGGCTAGGGTCCCTCCGTTGCAGATCAGGTGCCAACAACAGCTTGTCAGTTATGCTACCCATGTTTGCAGCTCCCGTAAGCATCCGAACCGCCGTCTCCTCTTTCCAAACTAGATAATCCAGTTCCTGCAATGGTGGCCCTGGTCAGTGATTACAATCTGTATCAGGTCTATCCTCTTTGAACTTCAGTTGTTTCCTCTTCCCCCTCTATGGTGCATCCCTCAGCCACAGCTTCGTCTTGACCTCTCACAAGGTCCAAAAGACTCAGTTCATTCCAAAGCCCTCCACCACAAATTTTTCTCCGTCATTGGCGTATCCCACAGATCAGAAGCCATCATCTAAAGGCTCGATGGTTGCTAGTTGTGTAGACTTTGCTTACACTCATGCCGGACATACTGAACTGCTCTCCTTGCCATATGGCAGTAGTGTTTTTGCTGCGGAGTTGATTTCTGTCTCTCAGGCTCCTGAGCATGTCCGTTCCTGCACTGGTGGGTCCTTTTTCATCTGCAGCATCTCTCTGCAAGCTCTCAACCAGTGCTACTCTCGCCATCCCTTGGACACATCTACCCAGGATTCCCTGTATGCCCTTGAACAGTGTGGATGCTCAGTGCTCTTCATCCAGACCCCAGGCCATGTCATGACTGTGAGGAATGAACTTGCTGATCCTGGCCAAACTGGCTACCAGTAAACTGACTCTTGAGATCAGTATTCCATAAACAGACCTCCGATTGGTATTATGCCATCAAGTTTTATGTGCCTGGAATATGGAATGGCTCACACTGACTTCACCAAACGAATTAAGTGATAAAGGAGACTACAAATCTGTGGAGGTACTCCATGCAGGCCTCTCACAAGGACTCTACCATCCTTTACCTGCACTGCATTGGCAATACTTGACTGTCTCATGGTCATCTCCTCCATAGTGAGGACTCATTCCATAGCCGATGTGGCGCCTGTTTGATGGTGGTCCACATTTTGCTGGACCATCCCAACCTACCCAGCCTGTGGCACACTCTTAATCTTCCTGACTCGCTACCCCTGGTGTGAAGAGACATTGCCCCAGCAGCTGACTTAGTTTTACGTTTTATTCATGAAGCAGGCTTTTACCACTCTCTTTAATGGAGGGCCACTTAACCTTATCAGCCTGTTGAGGAATTGTGAGGGATTGACAGAACACTCAGTTGCTTCCTCTGCCCAGACTGGGCTGCAGCTGTCTGTGCTTGGTGGCCCTACCTCCTCTTCTGCTCCCCCCCCCCCCCCCCCCCCCCACCAACCTCACCCCTGTGTGGTCTGTTAGACTTGTTCGTCTTCCAAGGAAATCTCGAGAAGTAGAGTTCCTCTGGTAAGTGGCAGGGACAGGAGGATGTATGTCCCCTCATTGCACTTGCATTCAGGAGCTTCTGGTTGATATCTAGGTGGAGCATCTTGCTTGCCTTTCTTCTTCTGTGTCCCTTTTTTCTTTTTGTCCCTTAACTCAGCTTTACTGACATCTGTAGACCTTGGGGTTTTCTTTCCCTGGGTTTTGCGCAGTAGGCTTTCTCTGATCTACAGTCATGTAGACCTATGTGTTCGAGGAGAAAGGGACTGATGACACACTAGTTTGGTCCCTTTAAGCATCCAACCAGTCTGTCTATAACAAGTCAGATGTTGACTCAGAAAAGAGGATAAGGTGTTAGTATATACATTGTAGAGATTTTGGAGTAAGTTTTTCCAGAAAAGGAAAAACTACACTCCTGGAAATGGAAAAAAGAACACATTGACACCGGTGTGTCAGACCCACCATACTTGCTCCGGACACTGCGAGAGGGCTGTACAAGCAATGATCACACGCACGGCACAGCGGACACACCAGGAACCGCGGTGTTGGCCGTCGAATGGCGCTAGCTGCGCAGCATTTGTGCACCGCCGCCGTCAGTGTCAGCCAGTTTGCCGTGGCATACGGAGCTCCATCGCAGTCTTTAACACTGGTAGCATGCCGCGACAGCGTGGACGTGAACCGTATGTGCAGTTGACGGACTTTGAGCGAGGGCGTATAGTGGGCATGCGGGAGGCCGGGTGAACATACCGCCGAATTGCTCAACACGTGGGGCGTGAGGTCTCCACAGTACATCGATGATGTCGCCAGTGGTCGGCGGAAGGTGCACGTGCCCGTCGACCTGGGACCGGACCGCAGCGACGCACGGATGCACGCCAAGACCGTAGGATCCTACGCAGTGCCGTAGGGGACCGCACCGCCACTTCCGAGCAAATTAGGGACACTGTTGCTCCTGGGGTATCGGCGAGGACCATTCGCAACCGTCTCCATGAAGCTGGGCTACGGTCCCGCACACCGTTAGGCCGTCTTCCGCTCACGCTCCAACATCGTGCAGCCCACCTCCAGTGGTGTCGCGACAGGCGTGAATGGAGGGACGAATGGAGACGTGAGAGTTGCTTCTGCCTTGGTGCCAATGATGGTCGTATGCGTGTTTGGCGCCGTGCAGGTGAGCGCCACAATCAGGACTGCATACGACCGAGGCACACAGGGCCAACACCCGGCATCATGGTGTGGGGAGCGATCTCCTACACTGGCCGTACACCACTGGTGATCGTCGAGGGGACACTGAATAGTGCACGGTACATCCAAACCGTCATCGAACCCATCGTTCTACCATTCCTAGACCGGCAAGGGAACTTGATGTTCCAACAGGACAATGCACGTCCGCATGTATCCCGTGCCACCCAACGTGCTCTAGAAGGTGTAAGTCAACTACCCTGGCCAGCAAGATCTCCGGATCTGTCCCCCATTGAGCATGTTTGGGACTGGATGAAGCGTCGTCTCACGAGGTCTGCACGTCCAGCACGAACGCTGGTCCAACTGAGGCGCCAGGTGGAAATGGCATGGCAAGCCGTTCCACAGGACTACATCCAGCATCTCTACGATCGTCTCCATGGGAGAATAGCAGCCTGCATTGCTGCAAAAGGTGGATATACACTGTACTAGTGCCGACATTGTGCATGCTCTGTTGCCTGTGTCTATGTGCCTGTGGTTCTGTCAGTGTGATCATGTGATGTATCTGACCCCAGGAATGTGTCAATAAAGTTTCCCCTTCCTGGGACAATGAATTCACGGTGTTCTTATTTCAATTTCCAGGAGTGTATAATGTAAAAATGTTATGTGGGATGTTATATGCGTTATTATCATTATTATTATTTGTCTTACATTTTGTACCAAATCAGTGTTTTGTGTTATGTACCTAATCCTTCAGTGTATAGAATGTTTGAGTTAACAGTACTTTTTAACTGCTTTTTTAAAATAAATTTGTTTTAGCAATTTCTTTACTCTCCTTTGGTAATTTATTGCACAGTTTTATTCTTTGGTAGAAAATGTTGTTTTGAGCTTCATGTTTATTCTGTTTTGGTGTTCTCCCAACGAGAGACTAGTTTGTTAATACGTTCACTTTGTTGACAGAGCCACAATGTCACCTCTGCTTGCACTGCTTCATCACTGTCAGGGAGATGTTCTAGAAGGTGTTATTTAAGTTTTGGAAACATGAAAATCAGATGGGGCAAAGCCGGGACTGTATAGAGGATGTTCAATGGCAGTAAACCCAAAGTGTTGGATTGTTGCAAATGCAGTACTCATGCGTGGTCTGACATTGTCATCCTGAAGGAGAGGTTGCTCCATGTGTAGATGAACTCTTCGAATTCGTGCTTTCAGAAACGCTGTTACGGACACTGCTTCTCATGCAGCGTCACAGTTATGTTACATGCCAACATGTTACACACAACAACTAGGAGTCCTCCAACAACAGGGGTTTGCAGCTTGCATCAGTGAAGTGGGAAAGTTAACCGAGTAAAATGCATGATATGTAATATATCAGTTGGTATTGAGAACGGAATAAAAACTTTGGAGGCAGTACTTTTAAGCATGCCCTCGTAGATCTCATTCCATGATCATTGTGTTGTGATTACCACTGTTATTTTTGATGTGTGTAACTTTTTGGTAAATATATTCACAATGATGCAGCTAAAATCCACAGTGTTTTGAACTGATCTTTACAATGAGGTCGACTACTAGTTTTGATTATTATTCTCATGACCGTTTTTCTGTGGTTTAAAAATTGTGTTAATTTTTTTTGCATTTGATCCCCAGAGAAGAATGCCTTAGCCATAAATAAAGAATTGAATGTACATATGAATTGTATGTAACTAAAAGATGCTGACTGTTACACACTTATGACAGGACACTAATGGCATAACATGTTGATGACATTCTGTTTGCAAGTATCAATTGTGTATTCACACCACTTCAATTGAAAATCAGTATTCATTCCTAGAAATTTTGCATTTCATACACTGTCCACAGAGATGCATCTATATTTATCAGTGTCATTTTGCTTCTTCAAACCGAAATTCATTGCATTTGTTTCTTTATTTTCACAGCATTTTATTGCTTATTGACTAATTGTAAACTTGTGAGTTTCATTTGTTTTCTCTGCAAGAAATTCTCTTGTTTTCTCAGTGGCTGTAATATTGCTGTCATCGGAACACTGTTGGAAAGTCATTGATGTATATTGTAACAGCATTGGTCCTAAAATTCTGCCCATAGGAACTCTTACATAGATGCATTTTGGCTCTGATAAGTGTTTTATTGAAGGTTTAGAGTTATTTAAGATATGTGTCATCTCTGCTTGCACCTTATGTGGGTAGGTATGATCAGAACCAGTCATAAGCTACCCCTCTTGTTCCTAGTGCTTCTAGCTTATTTAGTAGAATCTTAGCAACCAAACTGTGATTCACTTAAAAGATTGTATTTATCCATGTAACTCATTAATCTCTCTTTCATAATTGATTCTACTATTTTTGAAAATGGAGACAGCAGGGAAATAGGTCAGTAGTTTTCTCTATCTGATGCATTACCTTTCTTTATCTGATGTACAACCCCTACTTGTTTGAATATTCTAGAAGTTTCCCTGACATGAACGATTTGTTTATTGTGTTTGTTAAGAAAGCTTGTATACTCTATGCATTGTTTCAGTACACACATTGTAGTTTTTGTTCACTTTTAAAGACTTCATGCTCTCTGGTTGGTAGCAGCATCATTTATAGTACTTAGTGCATAATTGTTTATAGGTGTCATATTTGTTTTTGGGAATTTTTGTTGTAATTTCTCTGTAATAGTCAAAAAATGCTCATTCTCATAGTTTGCTAGGTAATGTGGATCATTTATCCTCCTCTAACAGTATGTTGTTATGCCTTTGTTTGTCTCTCTCCCTGTTTCCTTTTTTATGATATCCCAGATTGCTTTGCTTTTATTCCCTGCACTGTTTATTATTTTTCATTAAATGACTTTTTGCAGCAGTCAACATCTATATTTTTGTACCTATGATAGAAATTTAAGAACCCTGTCGCATTATGATTCTTTCATGGAACTGAAATACTTAAGGGTTTGGGAGGACATAACAAGAGCTGTTATAGTTTTGTTTTTGTGGTATATTGATACTGATGTGCATATTTTTGGAAATGCTTTTTCAAAGTTCAGTTTAAATAATGTCGAGTATTTAGAGAATTTCACATTTATGTTCGTTTCTCTATACACTTCATCCTAGACTAAGTTTAATAATTCTTTTGAAAATCTTGTACTTTGATTTCTGATAAATCTCATTTGTAAACTTGCAATTTAGGGAATTTTTCCATACCCAATTTTAACATTATTGTTTGGCAGAAATGGTCTGATAATCAAGATCTCTGATACCTACAGCACACTTTTTCCTGTCCACATACACGGCCACATAGGCAATTACGGATGCAATCATTGTAGTAACCCTTGTTGCACTATTGACCAACAGCGACATTCCAAAACTCTTGAGGGATATTTATGAGTGTGCTACTAGATTCATTTATGATACTTGTGTTTGTGTGTCCACGCGGAATTATGTTGACTTTTGTACATAAGATTTTATCTTTCTGTTATTTTATTGAAAAAAAGAGTCCACTCTACCACTCTGAGATCAAAGCACACACAAAATGATCAATTTCTTAATGTTATCAAGCTCTATTAATTCAGTAGCTGATCTTTCAAAGTATTTTTCATCTTACTGTACGACTGTACTAACGTTGTGCCTTGGTTTGAATTGTGTTTCTTTCCTGAAATTAATTGGTAGGACCAGTAAAACTCTATAGCAAATTGTAAAACCAGCACTCAAACATATTTGCAAATATTAAAAGACTTACACTGCAGCTCAGGAATAATAGTCTCTGACATTTCCCATTTGAACAGCTGCATGGGCCACAGACTGTGTGTGTGTTCATTTACCTCATCCCTAACAAAATCACAGTGCTTAATTATCTCAGAATATAACTTGCCTTTAAAATTTAGTACAGTGTATTTTAATTCTACTATTTGTTGATTTATCTGAACCTTTTACTGATGTGAATCAGCAGTATGTTCCTCTAACGTATAGGAGGTTGATCTATATTTTCATTTGTTGTTTTTAAATAGTCATTGTTCTATCTTTGCCATCAGATCAGTAATTGTTTGTTCCGTCAACTCATAAAATTTCTTCTATTTTTCTTGGCAGTATTGCCATGTTGTTTGTTGTTGTTGTTGTTGTTGTGGTCTTGTCCAGATATTGGTTTGATGCAGCTCTCCATGCTACTCTATCCTGTGCAAGCTTCTTCATTTCCAAGTAACTTCTGTGCCCTACATTCTTCTGAATCTGCTTAGTGTAATCATCCTTGGTCTCCCTCTACGATTTTTACCCTCCACGCTGCCCTCCAATACTAAATTGGTGATCCCTTGATGCCTCAGAACATGTCCTACCAACCAATCCCTTTTTCTAGACAAGTTGTGCCACAAATTCCTCTTCTCCCCAATTCTATACAGTACCTCCTCATTAGTTATGTTATCTACCCATCTAATCTTCAGCATTCTTCTGTAGCACCACATTTCAAAAGCTTCTATTCTCTTCTTGTCTAAACTGTTTATTGTCCACATTTCACATCCGTACATGCCTACACTCCATACAAATACTTTGAGAAAGGACTTCATGACACTTAAATCTATACTCAATGTTAACAGATTTCTCTTCTTCAGAAACACTTTCCTTGCCATTGCCAATCTACCTTTTATATCCTTCCTACTTCACCCATCATCAGCTATTTTGCTCCCCAAATAGCAAAACTCATTTCTACTTTAAGTGTCTCATTTCCTAATCTAATTCCCTCGGCATCACTCTACTTAATTTGACTTCATTCCATTATCCTCATTTTGCTTTTGTTGATGTCCATCTTATATCCTCCTTTCAAGACCCTGTCCATTCCGTTCAGCTGCTCTTCCAAGTCCTTTGCTGTCTCTGACAGAATTACAATGTCATCGGTGAACCTCAAAGTTTTTACAATTTTGGTAAACATTTTTGGAAAGCAGTGATCAATTAATTGTTATATTTTGACTAAAGTTCAGTCTTGATCACTCATGTATGTTTTAATGTTATTGGTAACCGGTTTCGGTTCTTTCTACAGAACCATCATCAGACCTGTGGATAAATTTTAAGAAATACTAGATACCAATCTTTAAATAAAATGAAAGTGTCTAATGATGTCAAAATTTAACAAGATAAGATAAAATTAATTATACCCATGGCTCCCTTAGGATGGTAGGCGGAGCTCTCCTCGCTGCTACGCAGTCAACTGATGGTTTGAGTGCTAAGCACGAGCTTAAATATGCAGAGGCTCCGCCTGAAGTAGTGTGACAGGAAGTAGGCGGAGCCTCTGCATATTTAAGCTTGTGCTTAGCACTCAAACCATCAGTTGACTGCGTAGCAGCGAGGAGAGCTCCGCCTACCATCCTAAGGGAGCCATGGGTATAATTAATTTTATCTTATCTTGTTAAATTTTGACATCATTAGACACTTTCATTTTATTTAAAGATTGGTATCTAGTATTTTTTTAAATTTATCCACAGGTCTGATGATGGTTCTGTAGAAAGAACCGAAACCGGTTACCTATAACATTAAAACATACATGAGTGATCAAGACTGAACTTTAGTCAAAATATACTCAAAGTTTTTATTTCTTCTCCATGGATTTTAATACCTACTCAAAATTTTTCTTTTGTTTCCTTTACTGCTTGCTCAATATACAGATTGAATAACATCGGGGATAGGCTACAACCCTGTCTCACTCCCTTCCCAACCACTGCTTCCCTTTCATGTCCCTCGACTCTCATAACTGCCATCTGGTTTCTGTACAAATTGTAAATAGCCTTTCACTCCCTGTATTTTACCCCTGCCACCTTCAGAATTTGAAAGAGAGTATTCCAGTCAACATTGTCAAAAGCTTTTTCTAAGTCTACAAATGCAAGGAACAGAGGTTTGCCTTTCCTTAATCTTTCTTTTAAGATAAGTCGTAAGGTCAGTGTTGCCTCACATGTTCCAATATTTCTACAGAATTCAAACTGATCTTCCCCGAGGTCGGCTTCTACCAGTTTTTCCATTCGTCTGTAAAGAATTAGTATTAGTATTTTGCAGCTGTGACTTATTAAACTGATAGTTTGGTAATTTTCACACCTGTGAACTCATGTTTTCTTTGGGATTGGAATTATTATATTCTTCGTGAAGTCTGGGGGTATTTTGCCTGTCTCATACATCTTGCTCACCAGAAGGTAGAGTTTTGTCAGGGCTGGCTCTCCCAAGGCTATCAGTAGTTCTATTGGAATGTTGTCTACTCCCGGGGCTTTGTTTCAACTTAGATCTTCCAGTGCTTTGTCAGATTCTTCACGCAGTACCATATCTCCCATTTCATCTTCACCTACGTCCTCTTCCATTTCCATAATATTGCACTCAAGAACATCACCTTGTATAGACCCTCTATGTACTCCTCCTGCCTTCCCTTCTTTGCTTAGAACTGGTTTTCCATCTGGCCATACAATTTAATGAAAAATATGTGAACGACACTTCATTAATTCACGACAGTTACCAGTATTTGCTTAGGAAATTGCTACTAACACACAACGTCACATAAAACAGAGAAATTAAAAATATTTTGGTGTTCATGCATTTTAGCCACATTTCCTGTGCAACATGCCACATCATAGACTGCACTGACTGCCATAACTGTGAGTGAAGCTGTGAAATGGTTGCACAGTTGTCTCTTGAGCTGGAAATAACCGCGTAGTTGCTGGTCACCATCCGCTAAAGCAATAGGTCATCTTTCGTCATTGTATAAAAACCTTTTTTTTGGTGTAAAGTTGTGATCTTTAATTGCTAGGTATCAGCACCATATTTCTTCATAACTGTCTAATGCTTGGGTTAACATGCTCATTTTCTTTCTTTGATTTGTTATTTGTTGGGTTGCTAGAGGCAGTACGACTTTCTTAGACACTGCTTCGTGGGAAAACAGGATTTTCTTCTTATATCCTTTCTTCCAGTACCCTTTTTTTATCAGTTCGGTTCATTATTCTTATTTTCCCCCCTGCGGGTCTGGGGGTTAAAACAGGCCTGAGGTATTCCTGCCTGTTGTAACAGGTGACTAAAAGGAGTCTCACACGTTTCGGCCTTTATGTGATGGTCCCCTGTAGGGTTTGACCTTCATTTTTCAAAATCTGGGGAAAGGGCACCTTACATGGTGCATAGTGTCCATCATGCGTTGAGACCTTTCACATTCTTCATCGACGTGGATCTGCACTTTCGCTCATTCTCCAGCTGTTGGGCGAGGTCACCCTCCTGGGTGCGTTTTCCTCCATCCTCTGTGTTGTATCACTTTCTGCACTCTTGATGATAACGGACTTCTTAGCTTGTTTGTGCCTGATATCCAGCATGGTAGCCAGTCCGTTGTGGTGGGCCCACCATGTACCCTGTTGATTGTAGCCTCTGACCACACAGGGATTGCTCTGCTGATGCCTGCACCACTAACTCACCACATATGCCAAGGAGTAGATGCCTGTCACCCTGGGGCATCAGGACTCCCAGCAATGGCCATCCTGCCAGGTGGCCTTTCTGTGGCTGCGGAGCACCCGTGGGGAGGGCCCCTGGTTGGATTGAGTGCCATCAGAGCGGATGACATGCCATGGAGTGTAGCATATCATCTTTTGCTGGTGGTCGAACACCAGTAGTCTCTAAGTGGTCAAGGTCTAACTTCAATGCTAAGAAATACGAGCAGGTCACTACAACAACCGTTTCTGCGGCGGAAAACACGATCTCTCGTTCTTTAGGGTGCCCCCGGTGAAAGACAGTCCCTTGGTGGTCACCAGAAGTCGCTGAGGCAATTAAAGATTGTCAGCGAGCTCTACAGCGACATAAGCGGCACCCTTCCCTAGAGCATGTAGTGGCCTTTAAACAGCTCTGTGCCCACATTTGCCAACTTATAAAGCTACGGAAACAGGAGTGTTGGGAAAGGTATGTGTTGACCATTGGGTGCTGTACATCACCTTCCCAAGTCTGGACAAGATCAGACGTCTTTTTGGGGTACCAGACCCCAACAGGTGTCCCTGGCACTAACATCAATAGCATGTTATCTATCGACGCAAACGCGATTGCTGAGAACTTTGCTGTGCACTGAGCTTGAGCCTCTGCGTCAGAGAACTACCCCCCATACTTTTGCACCCTCAAATGGCAGATGGAAAGGAAAGACCTCTCATTCACTACACGCCACATTGAACCCCATAATGGCCCATTTACAGAGTGGGAGTTCCTCAGCGCCCTTGCACATTGCTCTGACCCAGGTCCTGGGCCAGATCGGATCCATGGTCAGATGATTAAACATCCCTTGTCTGACTACAAGCGACATCTCCTCGTCATCTTCAACTGGATCTAGTGTGACGGCGTCTTTCCGTCGCAATGGCGGGAGAGCACCATCACTCTGGTGCTCCGATTGACTTGGCTACCTCGCCTTCATCAGCTTAAGAAGTGCTGACAGCATTTCAGTGCCCTCCGCTGCCTGAGCAACACCAATTGCGGTACAGATCCCTCTACACTGCTGCAGCTCTGCAGAGCCCTTGTTCAATCCTGCCTTGACTATGGGAGTGTAGTTAACATTTTGTCGGCGCCCGCAGCGTTGCGTTTACTCGACCCAGTGCACCACTGTGGCATTCGCCTAGCGACAGGAGCTTTTAGAACGAGTCTGGTGACCTGTGTCCTGGTGGAGGCTGGAGTCCCTCCATTGAAGGTTATGCGTGCACAACTTCTCGCCAGTTACGTTGCACACGTTCGCAGTTCTCCTGCGCATCCGAATTACTGTGTCCTTTTCCCATCCACGGCAGTTCATCTCCCGCATCGGTGGGCCAGGTCAGGGCTTATGATTCTGGTTCGCGTCCACTCCCTTCTGTCTGAACTGGAGTTCTTCCTGTTACCACCTCTTCTCGAGGTCCATTCACGTGTACCTCCATGGTGTACACATAGGCTGCAGATTCTTCTGGACGTTTTTCATGGCTCTAAGGACTCCATTAACCCCGCAGCTCTCCGTTATCACTTCCCCTCGATTCTCGACATGTACCAGGGCCATCAAGTGGTTTACAGTGACGGCTTGATGGCTGATGGTCATGTAGGCTTTGCATATGTTCATGGAAGACGTATTGAACAGCACTCCTTGCCAGATGGCTGCAGTGTTTTCAGTGCAGAGCTGACGGCCATATCTCGTGCTCTTGAGAACATCCTCTCATGTCCTGGTGAGTCATTTCTCCTGTGTACTGACTCCTTGAGCAGCCTACAAGCTATCAACCAGTGCTACCCTTGCCATCCTTTGGTAGCGTCCATTCAGGAGTCCACCTATGCTCTGGAACGGTCCCATCATTTAGTGGTGTTTGTCTGGATCACAGGACACGTCGGAATCCCAGGCAACCAACTTGCAGACAGGCTGGCCCAACAGGCTAAGCAGAGATGGCTTCCGAAGATGGGCTTCGCTGAAACTGACCTGTGTTGTGTCGTATGCTGCAGGGTTTTTCGACTTTGGGAGACGAAATGGCATAACAGTATGCACAAAAGACTGCATGTCTTTAAGGAGACTATGAATGTTTGAAAGTCTTCCATGTGATCCTCTCGCAGGGAATCAGCAGTCCTCTGCCGGCTCCGCATTGGCCATATATGGCTAATGCGTGGTTACATCCTCCGTCGTGAGGACCCACCTCGGTATAGCTGTGGCTCACAAATGATGGTCGTCCACCTCTTGCTGGACTGCTTTTAGCCGCTTTGCAGCAGACTTTTAACTTTCCCAGCACCCTACCTTCAGTGTTGGGTGACAATGCCTCAACAGCAGCTTCAGTTTTACGTTTTATTTGTGAGAGTGGGTTTTATCATTTGTTCTAAGTTTTAGTGCATGTCCTTTGTCCCACTGTGTCCTCCACCCTAGTGCTTTTAGTGTGGAGGCTTTAATATGTTGCAGAGTGGCTGGCTTCTCCTTTTTATTCTGATGGTCAACCAGCCATGGTAATCTGCTATCTTGTTTTGATCTCTTCTACATGTTTCTTGCGTATCTCTGTGGTTTTCTTGTCTGATTTTGTCCATTTTAGTGTTTGTCACCCTTCTGTTATTCTTGTGGCTTTCTCCTTTCTTCCAGCTGTGTTTTGTATGTCTCGATTATTTTACTCCAACCTTTGTGGAATTATTTTAATTGGAACAAGGGACAATGACCTAGCAGTATGGTCGCTCACCCCCCCCCTCCCCCCCCCCATTTGAACCAACCAATTCTTACTTTCTGTCATTCTTTGTAGTATACAGATAATAATCTTTCGTGAAGTTTAAGTTTTTGCTTTACTTACAGGTAAAACCAGTTATTACCCGCCCACTTCCAGTACTGGGGTGCCACAAATGCTGTGTGTCACCTTTCAAATGTAATTTGGATTTTCTTTACCGTTACTTGTGACTGTTGTGCCTTTATGTGCTCATTTGAGTTTTGCTCCGCCTGTACTTACAGTGCAGTTAAACACTGCAACACTACATTTATACTTTACTACCAAATAGCGTGTAAAATCTGAACTGAAATCTTTTTTGTTTGATGTATTGAATTAGAAATAATGTCAAAGATCATTTTAAATATGCGTCATAAACTAAAGTCTATTGTTCATATATGTCGTGCTTTGGAACTGCACATCTTTAAGGTAGGGTGGCAACCCATTTAACTTTTATTCACACTTCCAAGCAGCTATTTCTTCTCATGGAGTCGCGGTGATTGCTGTCCCAAGTTGGAGACGGTGTTGTCCTTCAGTGTAGCTCATCGCATGAAAATAAAAATATCAGTCTGACACAATATTTGTACCTTTACATTTGACATCTTATTTTATACTTTTAGTTGTGAGTATAATTTGTCAGTAAGAAGAAGCAGAGAAAAGGTAGGGATATATGTCGCTCCTCTAGAGTGGTATATATTGCCATACATTTAATTAATTGTTCATAGTTGTTTGGCCAAAAACAATATTGTAATGATGTGATTTTTTTTCTGTTCCCACTATCAAAGAAAACTTGTAAGTTTTACAAGCATAGATGAGATTAAAAACACACCATGAGGGGGCTGAAGGCTATCACAAAGGTTGAATTCCAGACATGTTACGGGGATTGGAAAAAGTGCTGGCATAAATGGGAACTCTTTTGAAGAGGACAACACTGATTCAGATGAACAGATAAAATTGTTTCAAGATTCCCATTACTTATTGAACACATCTCATTTGTAAAAATATAACTTATACATACAAAAAATTTGGGGGAGATATCATAACCCCATCATTATTTCAGCTGCACCCGCTAGCAGTGTGATCATTGGTCTGTAGAGAAGGAGGTTCTGTGAAGCTGTGAGCCACAGTACATGACATGGCAGACGAATGAATATGCATGAATGTGGTGGATGTGTGGTGAATGTCATTTACCTTAATGTGTTGTGACAGCAGTGAAATTTGGTGAAGAGGGGTGTGATGGCATGTGGTGTTTCTCCTGGTTTGAGTTCAGATGATTAGTTGTGGTTGATGGCAAAAAGAAAAGTTATTTATGGACACACTTCACACATTAACATATTTGCCACACTGTAATTATGGTTCCAGATATTATTTATTTCTGTATCATTGTGGTAATGCTCCTGTCCTTGGAGCTGATTAAATTGTGGCATGAAGGGGAAAAATGTCAGATTCACTAAGTAGGCCACTTCAAAGTCTTGACCCGAAACCATTCAAACACCTTCGGAGTGAATGGGACCATTGGTTGTGTGCTGTATCAACTCGTCCATAAACTATTCACTGTCCTTCAAACAATAATGGAAGCACATTTCATCTTTGGTGTGTAGGATTTATACAAAAGTGTTCTCTGATGATAAATCCATCCCAGATACCCTTCCAAAGAGTAAGCATGGTAGTAACAAATTTCAGTTCTATAAGTTACATGGCTGGCATTTTAGGAACAAGCAGAAATTGTTTTTAGAAGACTCTTGACCAAAAAACATTTTTATTTTCTTCTTCACACACATCACATGTCCCACAGTCAAGTGTACTAAGTAAATGATGTTTTCCCATTCCACTATATCATTAATTTGTGTGGTTTGTGAACCGACAGTGATACGTGCTGAGGAAACTTCCATGCAGAGATGTTTAGTTGTTGTTGAGTACACTATATTCTTGAAGCTTGATATAGAAAACCATCAGTGCAACTGTTCACTGATATTAATTTTACTATTAAAATATTTCACATGGAGTACTCTGGCAATAGAGTATTGTCTGCTCGAAATTCTTATTTTGTGTGTGTGATGCATACATGTATGCCTCAGGAGTTATTTGTGGATGATGGATCCAACACATTATACATTAGATGTGAGGGAGGTATGTTATTTCTTACTCAGTATTTTATTGACTTTTATTTACCAGAAAGTTTGAAAATCTTGTATTGTTTGGTGGGCACACTCTGTTTCCATGCATCTCCTGCTAAAGAATTGTAGTATTTCATTTTCACCCATCTGTCATAGTTGTTTGAAATATCCAAAACAATATATGATACTGTTTGTTTTCCTTATTTCTCCATAAATTCATAGATATTACTAGAATAGTTTAACTATCCATCACAGTCATATATTTTTCTAACAAGATGACTGGTCTCATTCCATCTTTAGATCATAAAATACAGGCTTTGGTTCAGTCCCAACACTGTGGAAGCCTTGTTGTTGCACAAATATTATCCTGTAATGTGCAGACTTTTAATTTTATTTGCCAGAATTTTACAATGTTCAAAGCAATAATAAAATTACAGGAACTATCATGCTGAAATCTTTGCATTTGGCAAGCGGCTGAAAGAAGATTTTGACAGGACGTTACTGCAGCAAGCTTTTACAACACGCTCTTACATTGTTCAAGAGGAAATGAAGCAGGAGCAGCTAGGTATTGAAGATCCCAAGCTAGCACTTACTGACAACCAAGAATTGGCAAAAGAAGGCATGAAGTTCATGAAAAACTACATAGAGATTTATGTGAGAGAATCTTTGCCTAAATTACCAGAAGAAGGTGTTGTGTAAGTGTATTAAAGCAATAGTCAGAGATTTCATTTTACTATTAATTCTGTGTATGCTCTTTTGAAATGTGTGTGATGTCATTACAGAGCCATTTGCAAGTTCCTGATGGCAGATAGCATGTTGGCTTCTATCTCAAAGCTTATTGGAACGGAAGATCTTATTCTTTCTGCTGTGAGTACATCATCAATAATTTCTTTATATCTGCTCTTATTATTACAATATTTGTTACTTACTTGTAAATTAAATAGTAATTTTGAAATATTTTCATTCTGTTATAGTGGCAAAATATGAGTTGTATAGGGGATGTGAAAATACAAAGCACAGAAAATAGTTCTGCAGCAACATGCTTTCTTACTTTTTGAGATGAGTTTAGAGGGTACCTGCCACATACTGATTGCTGGATGTACAGCATTTTTCTAGCAGGGAAACTGTCACATAAATGTTATGCAGTCTCCCCTAAACAGCCTCTTGAACATCATCATCTTTGAAATTCCGCCCACCTAATTATGCTGTCATTACATGCTGTATTCGGCCCCAGCATTGATTTTTTAATTTCCTTTTTACCACCACTACAGAGATTTTTTTAATTTCCTTTTTACCACCACTACAGGTTTTTCAAAGCCAGTAGTTCATGCCAGTGTGCTTCTCACCATGCAGTTATGCAGATCTAGTTGGATTCCTGCAGTTCAGTTTTTTTTTTTTTTTTTTTAAGTAAAAACTAAATGAGATGTTCATATGACACTGTTGGTAATTTTTCTTTTTCTCTTATTTCACGTACATATTTAGACTATGTGGTTCACAGTTTTTCTTACTGGTGGTACCATTATCTTAATATCTGTTTTTCCCATCATCATCATCATCATTTTCTTCTTCTTCTTCTTCTTCTTCTTCTTCTTAACGGTTTCCAACATCAATGGTGCCAACATTTTCTTCTGTCCTCCCACAACTTCTCTTGAGCCTAGTTTTCTTCTGCACTTGTGCACTGCATCTTTATTTTTTCTCTTTGGTTTGTAATTTATTGTGCCCTGTAGATTTCTTTCATTTGGCATTCTTCATTTGCTGCTTTAATATTTGATTCAGTTTTTTGAGCATTAATCTTTAAAATCCACCACGAACTAGGACTTCGCTGAGGTGAGGTGGCCTGCATGCCTCAAGGATACATATAGTTGTACTGCAGGTGAAACCACAAGAGAGGTTTATAAGTGGGAAGGTCGGACTAACCATTGGTTTCTGAAGAGGAGTGGCAGGCTTTTCAGTAATTACAGGACAACAGTCTGGATAAATGACTAATCTGACCTTGTAACAAAAGCCAATATGGCCTTGCTGTGCTGGTACTGAAAACAGCTGAAAGCAGTGAGAAACCACAAACATTATTTTTCTCAAGGGCATGCAGCTCTACTGCGTGATTAAATGGTTATGGCTTCCTCTTGGATAAAGTATTCTTGAGATAAAATAGTCCCCCCCCCCCCCCCCCCCCCTCCCGGCCATCTCCGAACAGGGACTACCCTGGAAAAACAAAATGCATTCTGCGGGTTGGAGTGAAGAATATGATATCCATTAATTGAGTAGGGAGGTTAGAGAATTTAAAAACTGAAATGGGTAGGTTGATGCTGAATGTAGTAGGACTTAGGGGGCTGGTGATAGAAAGAACAGGGCTATTCTTCAGTTTAGTACGGGGTTATAAATACAAAGTCAAAGAGAGATCATGCTGGAGTAGGTCTAACAATGAATAAGAAAGAGGAATATGGATAAGTTACTATGAACACTGGTGTAAATGCATAATCATAGCCAACGTAAACACAAAGCCATACTCACAACAATGGTACAAGTTTATATGCCAGCTGGCTCCGCAGTTGAAGATATTGTAAGAATGTATGACGAGGTAAAACGAACTGTTAAGATAATTAATGGAAATGAAAACTTATTTTTTTTTGGAGGACCGGAATACGACAGTCAGAACTGAAGGAAAAATAATCGGAGAACACGGACCGGGGGGGGGGGGGGGATGAAAGATGAAGCTACCTGGTACAGTTCTGCACAGAACACAATTTAATCATCACTATTCCGTGGGTTGATAGTCATGCGAGGAGATTATATACGTAGAACAGACCTGGAAACAAGAAGATCCCAAATACTCATAGATTATTAATGCTGAGGCAGAGGTTTAGAAACCATATTTTAAAATGCAAAGTGTTTCCAGTGGCAGATGTGAACTTTGACCGTAAAATGTGGTTCAGAACTGCAGATTAAAACTGAAGAAAGAGAGTAAATTGAAGAGATGGGACGGGAAAAGCTGAAAGAATGAGTGGTTGTTTAGAATTTGAAACAGAGTATTAGGCAACAATTGACTGAAACAAGAGTAAGAAAAACAACAGAAGATGAAGGAGTAGCCTTGAGAGAAAAGGCAGCAGAGGTTATGCATGCATGCATGTCCAAAGGCACTTTGCATCGTAATCAGAATAGCACAGGCACTGCAATATCATATGTCTCTGTTGATACCAGACAAGTGACTTTCAAGTATAACATCTAACCTGTATGGGAATATACGAGGTGCGACAATAAAGTAATGAGACTGATTTTCCTTGCAAGATGTGGCAACCCTCCAGGCTTGCATAGGCACAATTTCTTTGACCTTGGTCTATAAGCTGCTTCTAGTCCAAGCGGCACATCAATGCAACTGCTCAGTCATGAGTTGTGCTGTAATAAGTTAACACGTGTTTGTGTCTCTCATCAAGGAAATGGAAACGCATAATATAGCCCAACGGTACGCCACTTCTCTTTGTGTTAAATTGGGTGAAAACGCGATGACAACTTACGGTAAGCTTCAGAAGGCTTTTGGAGAGGAGATTATATCAAGAGCTCAAGTTTTTTGTTGGCATAAAATGTTTAGTGAAGGCAGAACAAATGTTGAAGATGGAGACCGCAGTGGATGACCATCAACCTCACGGACAGATGTCAGCTTGGCCAGGGTGCATGAACTCGTACGATCTGATCGAAGATTACCCGTCAAAATGATTGCAGAAGAACTGAAGGTCAATTGAGAAACGGTTCGTCTAATCATAACTGAAAATCTTGGGAAAGGCTGTGTTCAATTGTGGCAAGAGCATGAGCATGAGGGATGTTGGTGTATAGGAAAGAGACATCAACAGTGACTTTATCCTAACTTACAGCTACTTCTCCTTTGAAGGGAAGGTATACAAACAAATCCATGGCACAGCCATGGGCACCCACATGGCCCAATACTGTGCCTGTTGGCAGTCCTTGCACACTCTGCCAGACAAAGCTCCTCCCTCCCTTGACCCATACACTAATATTCCTTCCCTCCCATCCCTCTAGACTGCTGCTTCCATTCCATGTGACAGTTACCTTCTGGGCTGAGCTGCTGGAGATGGCAGAGAGCCTTTTCATTGTGGTGGGGGAAAGTTACCCCCTATGTCATTCTGAAGAGAAAGACTATGGCCAAAGAAAAGTTTCCTAAGGACATAGTGATTCACTGTTAAGAAACAGGATGATTGACAATGCAACCTATCGTTGACTGGCCGTCTATTGTTTGGAATCCTGGGGCACTCAATGTTAAGAGAGCCATGCTTGTTTTGGGTGGTTTTAAGGGACATACTGCTGAATTAAAAGATAAACTTTCTGCACAGAAGATAGGCCTTGTCATAATACCTGGTGAAATGAGTTCAAAAGCTAGATGTAGCCATAAACAAGCTGTTCAAGGACAACTTGCGAAAAATGTATGGTGATTGGTTCTCGGAAGAAGACCATGTCCTTAGACCGTCTGGTAATATTAAAAAGCCATCAATTGCCATTCTGTCTTCTGTTTGAGTGGATTCTTGCTTCATGGTCTTCCATATCATCAGAGACTACCATCAAGGGCTCAAGAAATGCTGCACGTCAAATGCTCTGTCTGGCAGCTAGGATGATGTGCTATGGGAAAAGAATGAAGAGTACGATGGGAGTGAGAGTGAGTGTGATGAAGTGAATACTGGTACTGATGGTGATGAGAATGAATAAAACAACATGTGGTACTGGTATCTTAGATGCCAATGTGCTGTACCATATGTTACAAGAAATGTTTACAGTACGTACCTACATCTTACATATAAGTACAAGTAAATTTTTTGTAATTTTTCTCATCTCGGTTTGTGCGTGGCTTATTTTCACACTTTTTTTTTAATTTCCTCCTAAAACTTTACAGGTAGGGCTTAAATGTGGTGGCGGCTTGTTATCGGACCAATACGCTCATCTTCTCCCTGTTACAGTTCCCAATTCAGTGTTTGTAGGGACACTTTCAGCTTGGTGTGCTAGGAAGCCATTCCGCAATGCTGCTGAATCATAATTTATAAGAACAGAGACTCAGCAATACAATTAAATGCTGAACAAAGCATAATAAATTAGCTGTGGCTATTCCTTCTTTTCCCATAACATAAAATAGCAATGTCTGAGTGTGATTATATCTGTTGGATACCAGTTAAGTTTCTCCATCAACCTTCTTTCTGTAATCTACATATAATCCTTCATTCTAGAATGAGATTTTTGCTCTGCAGCAGAGTGTGCGCTGATATGAAACTTTCTGGAAGATTAAAACTGTCTGCTGGATCGAGACTCGAACTCAGGACCTTTGCTTTTCGCGGGAAAGTGCTCTACCATCTGAGCTACCTAAGCATGACTAATGACCTGTCCTCACAGCTTCTATTCCAGTCCACGGGAGAGCTGTGAAGTTTGGAAGGTAGGAGACGAGGTACTGGCAGAATTGATGGTGTGAGGAAGGGCCGTGAGTTGTGCTTGGGTAGCTCGGATGGTAAAGCACTTGCCCGTGAAAGGCCAAGATCCCGAGTTTGAGTCTTGGTCTGGCACACAATTTTAATCTGCCAGGAAGTCCCAAGCCTTCATTCTGCTGCCAATTTTCCTATCGATTGCTGTTTGTAATCATGCTCTACCACTAATTGATTCAGTACAAATAATCCTAAGATCTCCACTCAAAAAATCATCCTCTTCTGGCCATTGCATCATATTGATTTATAACATATCTGTGCGCATCCTTTCGATTTCCACCTATAGATTTTCTAGTTCCCCACACTGCCTTCACATTTTAACATTCCACATTTCCACCCTAATTGCTATTCTTTTTTTGTCTGATAGCTCCCTCAGAGAAGTCCCGTGTAGTAATCTGAATGAAATGCTATGTTACCTCTAATATATTTATCCAGGAGGAAGATTTTGAGCTTCAAACTGCAAGAACTAGGTGAAGATAATTTGGTAGTTACCCAATGTCTTCCATATGACAGTACTGCAGTTCTTAAAGTCATCCTGACCATTCCGGCAGGTAGCAAAACAATTTGTTATTTCTTGGATTTGCTGCCAGATCCTAAAATGAACATGAGTCAGTATTTCGGAACTCCATCTGTACATCAACATCAAGAGAAACACTCCTTGTGCTGAGCCCTGCTGAAACCCTTATCATTTGTAGACCCCTTCTGTACATGGAGCATGGGCCACACACTACATGTTCTGCCTCCAAGACTGCCCATAGTGTCACACTCAAAGACTATCCTCAAATACTTGGACCAGCCACACCAAAGAATGTTGGGTTTTGATGTGGGATAGCACAAGGTTCTACATCCTGCTGAGAGGAGAACCCTTGTCTCTATTAATAGAGTTGTCTGCCACCCTAATTTCAGTTGCTTCCTTACAAACACTGTACCGGAAACTGGATGTACTGGCAACTGTGAGGGTTCATCATATTTCTTCCCATGTCTCTTGTAGAAACAAATTTTTCACTACCATTGAGTTTTCAGGCTGTTGTGTTTTGTGATGGTGAAGTTAAACACTTATGTCCCGAACTGTGCAGATCGATCAGCTGATGTAAGCTTTCCCATATTGACACAAAATTTTGTATATTCTAGGCTTTCTAAGTCCCAAATCATTGTAACAGAGTCAAGTAGTGCTCTAATCTTGGCAGATGGATGCAGCATAGTCTCCTTAACATTCACCCACTCTTAAAAGGTATGCCCCAGTGTAAGGAATAAAGGCCACAGATCTGTGCTCCTCTTCATGCACCTCCAGGGATGGTGCAAACACCATTGCCCAATGAATCTGCTTTTTGGAGTATCTGTTTCCCTTAAACACAGAAACCAACATTGCAAGTTCTTGTGTCAGAAATAGCATATAATCTGTGTACAAGACTTCTAAGGGCCATGTCCCAGAGTACCACCATGTCTTTTGTAAACAGTTATGTCCAAAAATGGAAGTTACCTATTACTTTCAACCTCAATCATAAATTTAAAACTGATGAAGACAGTTGAAGTGGTCCAAAAATCACATCCATGGAACGAGATTAAAAAGGTGTCACCATTGTATCTTTAGAAGCATGTTTGTAGCAAAGCCAAAGTTCTCTGTATCCCTTTCCTTAAAAAGTCCGGACCATCCTCTGAAGTGCACAAAGAGGAGCATAGATCTGTGGCCTTTATTCCATACACCAGAGGCATATCCTTTAAGACAAGAAGAACTTTAAGAATAAACATGATATTAAGAGTGTGTTCCATCTACTTTCAAAGATAAGGTTACTACTCAGGTCTGTCAACAATGATTTGGAACGTATAAAGGCTGGGATACACGAAATTCTGTATCAATGTGGGAAGACTCACTTCAGCTGGTTGGTTCACACAATTCAAGACAAGTGCAAGGCTACAACAGCCCAAAAAATCAGTGGTAGCAGGAAATTGTTTACATGAGGGACATGGAATGAAATATGATGAGATGCTGATAGTTTCCAGGAAACTGAAATTAGTTTGCCAGACAACTGATTAGTGAGAAAAGGGTTTTTGTCGTAGCAGGATGTTGAACATTGTACTACCCACATCAAAACACAATTTTCTCTGGTGTAACTGGCCAGAGAGTTTGGGGATAGTCTTCAACATGGTACATCATTGGCATCAGTATTCTACTATGGGTAGTGCCACAAGCCCTGTCTTGGAGGCAGCACCTGCAGTGGGCGGCACAGCGTGGTATGCGGCCTAATATAGGATGATGATTCAAGTTTTGGCATCAGTTTTCAGTGGGACTCGGCAGCAGTATCTCTCCTGAAGACAGACAGGTCACTGAAATATTGAGTCCTGTTGATTTCATTGGTCTTCATTTGGACTCAGCAGCTTCATGTTTTTTAAAGATAGACAGATCATTGAAATATTGAGTCATGTTGATTCCATAATCAGCAGCAAACCCCAGGAGACTGTCAAGTGATTATGCTGGGAGATCTATATAGTCACAGCATTACAGTTACCATGTAATGTCCACCAACTGTGACTACTGGATGAATTGCTGCCTTCCACCAGCATGAAGCTTCTCTGCCAGTCCTAACAGAGAGAGAGAGCTGCTGTTTCCTCTCCAAAAAGTACTGAATTCCTTGGTTCAATTCACCACATAACCTGTGATAAACTTCACTGTAACTCTAGCAAGAGGTCATTACAAGCTACACTTGCAGTCAATCAGGCAAGTTGGACCAAATGCTTTTTGTGTTATAGTCCATTGTTTGCCATTGTGACAGGCAGAGCCCGGCTGCTCAAGAGAGTTGTCAAGTTAGCAAAATTTGTGTCGTAGTGCAGCCAACATTTTCCCTGTTCTGGTGATACTTTGTGTACACTCCTGTTCAGTAGAAGAATGAGGGCATCTGATGGTGAATTGTAGCTACATATCCTTGATACTGAGATGACAGAGTCTGTTAATTGCAACTGCCTCTCCCTAAGGTTTCTCTTTTGATATATTTCTTCCTACACCAGTGAGAGAGCCCAGTAGTGTTTGTCATTTATCGCTTTATGGTATATCTGTATGTTACATTTTAACTGAATGAGCAGGTCTAAAAGAACTCTGCATTCTCTCAGAAAACAGTGGCACGAGTTTAAAATTTACATGAGTGGAAAATGGAAGTTAAGTAAGTTAATAGTACATAATTTTGATGTATAATACTGAGAACTAATACATGTATTTAGGAATATTTTGTTTTTAAAGGTAATATTTTTTTCGAAATGGTAACAAGTTATATTTTGAATTTTTTTCTGATTTGCCCAAAGGAATTTCCTGTGGAAGAATCAACATTAGTCCAAGTGTTCTGTGCTGTTGTTGGAGCACTTTTGAAGAGCTCAGGCTGTGAGAAGACGGGCTTGTTTGTACGTGATTTTGTGGTGGCTCAACTTGCTGGCCGAGATGTGAGTGACATATGGTCTCCAGAACAGCCGCTTCTAACCCTAGAAAACATTCTCAAACAACAAGGAAGAGCTGCACCAGAGCCACGACTCATTGGAGTGGCCGGTCCAAATACCATACTGGCTGCATACAGAGTTGCTGTTTATAGTGACCGTCAATTCCTTGGTGCTGGTTAGTGCACTTATTTCTTTTGATACAGTATTATATTAGCCATAAGCAACAATTGATGCAAAATAAAAATACACTCAAGTGAACTGTAAACTTATGAGAGAGAGTTGCTAGCCAGTGCATACTTTCAGTAGGACAAGTGAATCTCTCTCTCTCATCCTGAAGTCTGAATGATGTGCCTTTCCCTTTTTAACCTTCCACAATCAGACCCGATCTCCTCCCCGAGGAAAGTACTACACCGATAGACAAAAAAAGTGAAGCACCCAGAAGACATTGTGAGATGTCATTGTAACTTCATACACGCACAAACCATCAGCGGTCATGTACACAGTTAGAACTGCAATTTTCTCTTAACAGGTAGTACAGCCATCGGAGTACATTAGTGTTGTGGTTGTCAAATGATTTTGCCCAACAGCCAGTACTGACATTGTGGGGTGACACTTCTGGATGCATATGTACCAATGTTAAAGTTAATTGGTAAGCTATATAAATTAACATGTTGTGGGCCACCAATAGATTAGCTGTAGTATGGGCACGATATGTTGGCTGACAGCTCCCATATTCTGATTGTTAAAAGTTGGCCACATTTGGAGCACTTGGTGTTGACTATTCTCTGTTTCGGATTGTTGCCACCCTCAGTGATCCCAAATGAAGTGTTGTCGTGTTGTCTGTGCGAGCAGACAATTAATTGATTAATAAAGTAATTGTTCTTATGTTTAAATGCTTTATGCGATATGAAACACGATCACAAAAGTTTTCAATATGTATTTAATGTAATTTTTCTTTTACTCATCGTGTTGTACTACAAGAGTCGTAATTTAATTCCATAGTCCTTGCTGCAAATATGTACCAAATTTGAAGATGACTACCTCTATAATGTGCATGCAAGAATCCATGTTGCTTCTGTTTGTAATTTATACCATAGCAGTTGATCAGTAGTTATTCTGAAGGAAACACTTTCTGTGTGGTCAAAGGAGTTTGTGCGGTTCAAAGAAGTGGAAGGCTGGCTGCAAAAGGATGGCTAGTGTTCTTTAAACAAAGGAAGACAAAGCTGTCTAAGCAAGGAGAAGATAAAGCTGTCTAAGGTGTAGGACCCAAAAATAAAATCATGGTGGATAAGGAAAATTTGTTGGATTGTAACAACTGGTGTGGTATTATGTTGCTGCCAGTGCCCATTAAGGTCCTCACCAGAACTATCTTAAATAGGATTAAAGATTCACTTGAAAATTGAATGTGTAGAAAACAGGCCAGTATCAGGCAAAGCACAGTTGTGTTGATCTCATTAATATTCTTTAGGGTCATCTTAGAGCAAAGTAAAGAATTCCAAGCAATGATGTACGTGGCATTCACTGATTTCAAAAAAGGCCTTCAATTCAGTGAAGCATCAAGTGCAGTGGCAGGTATTGCGGATTTGTGATGTGGCACAGAAAATTTTATAAATATCATCAGAAAACTGCATAACAGCTACAGAAGTTGTATACTCACAAGGGAAATATCACAGACCCAACAGTGGTAACACAAGAATCTGGCAGGGATCTGTTTTGTAACCATCACTTTTTCTACTTTCCCTACATTTAATGAGAAGAGTCACCACAGGCAGGAGAATAGGAATGAAATGGGGAATCCATGAATGCTGATTGATGTGATAGATAAATTAAACACTTTAAAAAAGAAGCAGAAATTGCTAGTCTCAAAATAAATATAGGTAAAAAAACGAAATTAGAGTAAATTCTAAGTAAATGGAGTAACCTCTGTAGAGGTGCAGCAAGTGAAGAAGGTAAACTCATTTTTGTACTTTGGTGGTGTTGCTGGGAGTGGTTGGGCTGGAGAGGATGTGAAGAACCTCATAAAGAAGGCAAATGCTGCCTTCATTGTATCCAGTATGGAAAAAAAAATTGTATTTTTAATACAAATGTCAAGGCTGTCTTATATGTTCATGAAAGTCGGAAACTAGACAACAAGATAACATCACAGTTATAGAGCTTCATAATTAGGTGTTCTGTAGCATTATGGATATCTGCTGGCCAGAACAAATAAGTAAGGAGGAGCTCTGTGCAGGAAAACGAACCAGATGTGTGTAGAAGATCAGACAGGGCAATCTAGAAGGAGGCACTGAAACAGAATCTCCAGGGAACAAGGAACAGAGGCAGGCCCGGAGCTACATGGAAAATGATGGCGGAAGGGCAAGCAAGGAGAATTGACAAGAAATGGTTGGAACTGAGGGAAATGGCCCAAGACAGAGATGGATTGCGAGATCTTTTGATGCCCTATGCCCCCCAGTGGGCCAAGGTAATTAAGTCAAGTCATGTAAGTCAGCTAATTGGTAAGATGCATGCACACCCATGAGTTGTCAGTATTGAATGACACCAATAAACCACCTCCCCTCTCACATCCTCTAATACTGCAGTGATGTCGCTACTTATGCCTGTGCCCTGAGGTATAGCTCATGACTGAATTCATGAGTATCAATTAAAATTAAGCACATCTTAAAATCTCTCTCTCTCTCTCTCTGTAAATAGTTTTGTTTGTTGCTGAGCAAGAAAAAATATACTATTAAGAAGATCTTCATGTTTTTGGATTGGGCTGTTAGTGGCTAGCTACGTATTGTTAAAAAGTACAGATGAGAACTCGGGTCCCCACAATTACTTGATTCGGGCCGCAGTTTAATGGCCACTGCATTAGTGTGTTTGTGTTCCATGTTTTTACCAAGCCTGGTATTGTATCCAAGGGGTGTGAACAGCATCAGCTGTTAAGGGATCACTGTGATACCACATAGTCATGTGAGACAGCATTATCAACATCTGACAGAATTTGACCATCTGATCAAATCGTGCAATATCGACATTTGTAGTGCATTCAGATGTGACAGTGGTTTGATGTTGCACTGCATGGAAATGTGAGGACAGGCATATTCATTGTCAAGGTACTGTTTGATAGCGGACCATTACAAGGGAGGATCACCAACTTGGGCACTAGCCTTGTTATACCTCCTTCACTTCTGCACCTACCATCCAAGAACAAGTAAAGGACTCCCTGCAACAATCTGTGTCATCTTTTGCCATTGGTTGCCTTACCCAAAGTCCTCAGGTCATCTTGGAAGGCAGCTTGTAGCTTGGTGGACTAATGCATGCTGCTCAGCAATCTGGGCCAGGCATGTGGCTCTGTGACAGTTTCAGTGCTGCCCAACTGTAGAAAACCGTGGAGTTGTGAAAGCCTGATGCATAATCAAGGAAAGCAAGAAAATATCATCACACACATTCCTAGACTCTTTCAACCACTCCACATATTCTACAAAACTGTGGGAAGCCATCAGGTGGACTTCTGGTAAATGCAGTCATTTACCAATAGGAAGCAGCAGTCTCTCTAAATGATGCCCAGAGACATCACCAGACAACATCAGCACCAGCCAAGATTCAGCATTCCACCACTGTCTTGCGACTGTGAAGAGGGATGAGCTGCACTTCAGATCCACCAAGTCTGAATCCTAAAGGTGCAGATGGAGATGTAGGAGCTGGATTTGGCACTGTCTTAGTCTCTTCATACTGTGCATGGTCACAACCAAATATGACACAGCTGGCTGCAAATTTGAAAAAGGTGTCAAAGGAAATTCTTTTATAATGTTTTAATTCAGTATGGCAGAGTGGCCAATTTCCCAACTGGTGGAGGGAGACAATTTTGATACCTCACGTCAACCAGGAAAAGACCTAACATGTCTCAGTAGTTATCAGTGTGTTGCCTTAATGAGCTGGAGCAAATGGTAAATTATCATCTAATCAGGCAGCTTCTTAGCTGTTCTGAATGTGATTCAGGAGATATCAATTCACTGTCGACAACCTGACCCTGCTAGAGATGCTATCCAGCATTATTTCCTATGTAGACACAACATAGACAATGTGTTTTCTTGTGGCACATGAGGGCAGACCTAGTCTCCCATGGGACCTGCCTCCTGTTTTAACTGATAATGAGACAATTGAGGTTTGTGATTTAAGGTTTTATTTGATGTTTGTTTCATAAATATTTGTTTGATATTTGTTTTATAAATATTGTGTGTGAGTTTTTAATGTGTTCCATAGTGACTTCGTCACTCATTATTTTGAAGTAGCTTTTTAATTGTGTCTCTGCTTGTATTTTATCTTTGTTGAGATAGTCTTGTGCCCCCTGATGTGAATGTTGTATTTTAAATACTCATTTATTGTTACAGGTGGGTTTTGAAATTTATTGTTATTTCTTAAAAGATTTTCACCACACTTGTCTCTGTTTATTTCATGACTCACTGTTCAGTGCCTTAAAACAATAGTCATCACTGTTCAGTGCTTTAAAACAATAATCATCACACTGTAAGCTTAGAGAATGGCTAGGTCCAGGACTATTTCACACTTCTAAAAATTAACTGTGATCACAACTGTCTGTACTCAATTGTTGTAAGTTGCAGCAGTAAGCAAATACTGGAAGTTATTTATGCATGTAGCTTAGGACTTGTGCATGACTTCCTAGTTGATGCCATGTAGGTATCAGGAGCACCTGTGTTCATTTGTACATTGTAGCTGTGCAATAACTGTAGGTGCCCTGGAATGAACATGAACATAGTGTCATAGATCACCAGTTTAGTGCTCTACTGTAGATGGGATGTAGAATGTACAATAAAACCATCATTGTCTGAACAAGTGCACACTTTACCATAACAAAGCTGGTACAACAGAGCTATGTCTGCTCTACACACATAGTCTCTGTACATGGACAAGGGAATGTTATAAGTTTGTGTTGTCTGAATGCAGTTCTTCGTAATTCCTTTAGAATAACATATATTTAATCTTTTTTTAAAATTTGGTCCACTTGCACTTTCCAAAACATAGTCACTGTTTTTATGATGCTGTTCAGCAAAATTACAGGTATCTTTAAACTCTTTGTTAATGCAACACTTGTTCAGCAATAAACTACAACTCTTTCAGGAATTTCTATATTCCCTTCCGTTGAATGGATTTTCCTATCTCTTTCTGCAATATTTTCCATTTTAAAACAATGACAAAAAAGACTAAACTTCTACTTGAATTGAACAGCTCACAAGAAGACATTTCGATCATACATGCGAGGCTACAGAAGATGCCACACAGTACACACATTAACTCTTGGTATGGTGGTTGACAGGAGAAGCTGTGTTGATTGAAATCAGTTTACCTCAGTTTCTGGTGACAGCTTTGTTGGTGCAGGTAATGTAGTCAACCTCAGCTAGCAGATGACACTGTGTCCAATGCGTATACAAACAACAAACAAAACTATACTATTAATTAAAAGTTGAATGTTGATGTTCTCCGCACATGATCATAATCACACAGCAAATACAACACTAAAACAATATGGCTACAATTATAACAGAATACTACTTTTTGTATAGCACACATCAATGAAACCTAAGGTTGGTAGAGATAAGAAAGAAGTGAATGTTCATTTGGAGTCATACTTCTGATTTCTGCAGAAACAATTGCTTCTGTCAGCTACCAAGTAGAGTTTGGCAGAAGCAAGAGATAAAGCTTAATGCCATGAATTGTGTGGACTTTTACTGGTTCAGATCTAACGAGCACAATGCTCAGGACTCAAGAAAGTTAACTGCATAATGCTTGAAGAAGGCCAATTCCAAGTCAACATCATTTTATGTCAGTTGCATTAGTTTTCTCCATAAATGTTGTTTCATAAAGCATAAATTGCAGGAAAATTATAAATATGTTAATGCTGAAAAGGGTACAAATTTACATTGAGAACACAGGAAATTTGACAGAAGTGAAAAAAAGGTTGTAAACAGTGGGAATACATTAATTCTAGAAATGTAAAAGCAGTGTTATAATACTGTAAGTGGATACACTGTCAAAATTATATTTCAAGAAAATGACAGAATTTTATGTTGCAGAGCATTTTCTTAAGATATTCAGAATAGAAAATGTGAAGATATTTTCTCCGAAAAGCAAGAAGCATTATTCCCTTGGAAGTTTAAAAAAAAGATGAAAATTACGCTTTTGGAGCAAATGACTCCTTCATCCAACAGGAGAGAAGAAATCAGTGATGGAAATAGGACTCGTCATAGATTAGGTGAGAAAATGACACAAGGTGAGGTTCATACAATATGAATGGCCGAGAGGAAAATGAACAATAAAATACAGAGGTGATTTAAAAACTTATGAAGACGGAAGGAGAGGGAATAGTTGACTATTCAGCAACTCAGAGAGAAGAGAGAAAGATACTAGGAATGGAATTGCAGATAAGACAAGGACAGGTAGCAGTATAAAAACGTCAAAACAAAAGAAATTAATGTTGAAAGAAAGGTTAAAAGAATAAAATTACAACAAGGGAAAGAGAGAAGCAAAAACTTACTATGAAGCAATGGTTACATTGCACATGTAGGAAGGAATTGAGGGTGGGACAGATTGGTAAGTATGAAGATATGCAAAGAGTTCTGTCTAACAAAACAAAATAAAATGTTTAAGAGATAATTATCCAAATAGCAGAACTTATCAATTACTTTTATGTCTCATTTGCTAGTTTAATTCCCGCAGCATCACCTGGTTTAATTTGATTGAATTCCGTTATCCTTGTTTTGCTTTTTTTAACATTCATCTTACATCCTCCAGTCAAAACACTGTTGTTCTGTAAACTATTAACATGTTGCGGGCATCCATTTCTCAGTTACTCTTACAAGGGAACCATCAAGACCTGTTAACCATGGATATTGATGAGTCTTGGTTATGCTGTGAGAGGGTCTTGTCCTGAGTATTGGCTAGCAGCTATTCAGGCAATGGCCTCTAGTTCCCAAGAAAAATGATGTTAAAATTTTATGCATACCTCCTATACCCGTAACATTAGACCTATTTCGAGCAAGTGTGTGCAGTGCACCGGCTAAGGTTCACGGCTACCACACTGGCAGCAGATGTTCAAATCCTGTTTGCAAAAGTTTTTTTTCCAATTTCAGTGTACAGAACATCCCTAACTTTGACCTCAATTATTTAATTAATACCGATCAAACTGGTTGCCAGACCCATCAACGCACGGTTAGATACTTAGTGGGATATGGAGCAAAAACCACCCCTGTGCAAGAAAAAAGATCTGAACAGGATTAGTCATTCCTTCACAGTACAGTATACTATAACTGCATCAGGAAAGATATTCCCCTAACTTTTTTTAAATGTAAGCAAGAACTGTCCCGGAAATTTGGTCTGATTGTTAAAAAAAGAGTTGACTCGTAAATTTAAAAAATGTAATTGTAACTTGCACAAAATCAGGTGAGTTCATGAAAACACTGTTCAGCGGGTTTTTAAAATCTGTTGTTTTTCTGTATGTGATACATGAAAATACTTTTTATATTATTGATTCCTGCGGAGGGCGGACTGATTTGTCACTTTATGATCAAATCTTAGTAGAAGAAAAAGATGCATCCACTTGCACCATAATAATTACCCCACTCAAATGTACTCCACTTTGCCAGCTTTGCAATGTTAATTTTTACAGGCTGGTTAAATCTTAAAAAAAAATCACAATGTTCCGTGTTTGCTGAAGACCAATAGAAAAATCACGTAAAAAGAAGATTCCATAAAAATACATTCTTTAATTATGCATCAGTTTAGTGCACCTACTTTCACAGGAATGATGAAACATGCCCGATTCAAATCAAAGTTGATCAATGATAGAACAATCTCTTTGAATTGTGTCTGTGGCATCACTTCTAGAAAATACATATGCCTGCAAGGCAGCAGCTTTCATTAAATGTGAATGGTAGTCATGTGACAAATACCATCCAGAAGTTTGCTCTAGCACAGCAAGGGATAGTAAGTCGAAATTGGTCTACTGTTATGGGTATGGAAGGTACACACAAAACTTCAACATCAGTTTTCTCAAAAACTAAAGTTTATTGCTTGAAAAGCTGCTATCCAGGTAGTCAGGACAGGCCCTTTTACAACATAACTAAGACTCTTCAAAATCTGTGATTAACAGGTCTGATGGTCCACTCGTCAGCCATATGGGAGACAAATGTTGATTTAGTGCCATAATAATGGTATTTTGTTGGAGTTTTCCATTTGTTATATTGGTGTAATTAAATGTATGTTAGCACAGGTAACTTCCTGATGTCAGTTTCATTTCATTACAGGATTTGGAGAATCAGTAGATACAGCAGTTGAGGAGGCTGCACTGGATGCACTGAAACGATTATTCTCTGTCACAGAAAACATGAAGCCATTCTCGTACAAAATAAATCCTGATGTAGAAATGTACAAAGCAAACTCTAATGCCAGTCTGAAAGACTGGGGTGTGAAACATCCACAAAATATAGTAAACTGTTAACTTTGTATTGCTCATCCAAAAATTTAGAACTGTATGTGTATAAAGTTTTATTAAAATTTTTGATCACAAATAAAATTGCTACTCTATTTCTTCAGATTAGATTAACATTTGACATGTGATAGCTGTCATCCAGCAGATTCCTTAAACCCTATATACATCTACATTATTTGCATAACTGTAATTATTAGAAGTGGAATTTTCATCTGAAGTTTACACAAGCACATGACACCTTTCATTCTCATGTCATAAAAGGTGGCATCCTTCAGTTTCCTTTATTCATATGGTCCAATATTTGATTATAAAATCAAGTGAGGTGGTGTAGTGATTAAAGCAATTGATTCACATTCAGGAGGAATAGGATACATGATTTAGGCTTTTGTGGCTGCCCTAAATTCCTAAGTCAAATGATTGGGTGTTTCTTTTGAGTGCAGAACTGATTTACTTCCTCTTCCTTTATACAATGCAAGTTTGGGCTCCATCTCTAATGAACTCTATGTCAGCAAGACATCATTTCTTAATTTTAATATTATGAAAAGGATAGATTGGAACTCACCATATAAAGGAGATATTTAAGTCACTAACAGGCACAATGAAAAACTCATGACCACTGCCTCTGGCCGCTGTGGGCAAACTGAGTCATAACTGTGCCTGATGGGAGTAGAAATCTGGTGGTAGAGATAAGTAGACGGTGTGGGGTGGGGATGTGTGTGTTGAGGGGGGGGGGGGGGGGGGTTGCAGAGTCATAGTGGGGACAGGTAAGGGCTGCTAGGTACAGTCAGGAGGTTTGGGGGAGGGGGGGGGGGGGGCAGAAAAGTAGAGAACTGGAAAAGGATTAATGGGTGAGTTGGTGTGGAAAGAAACCTGCATTTTGCTGGAGTGGGAGCAGGAAAGGCGATAGGTAAGTTGAGGACAGGTACTAGTGAGGGTTGAGGACAGGGGTTACAGGAGCGAAGAATATATTGCGGGGAGGGGGGAGTTCCCAACTGTGCAGTTCAGAAAAGCTGGCATTTATAGGAAGGATTCAGATGGTGCATGCTGTGAAGCAGTCATTGTAGAGAAGCACATTGTGTTGGGCAGCATGTTCAGCAACTGCATGGGTCCGCTGTCTCTTGGTTACAGTTTGCCATGTGAACAAACAGCTTGTTAGTTATCATGCACAGCAGCACAGTGTTTGCATTTAGGTTGTAGATCACGTGACTGTTTTCACAGATAGTCCTGCCATTGATGGGATAGGAAATGCCTTTGACTGGACTGGAGTAGGTGATGGTGGGAGAATGTATAAGACAGGTCTTGCATGTAGGTCTGTTGCAGGGACATGAGCCCTGAGGCAAAAGATTTGGGTCAGGGGTGAAGTAGTGATGGACATAGATATTGTGTAAGTTCAGTGGGCAGCATAATACCTCTGTGGGAGGGGCAGGAAGAATAGTAGGTATGATATTCCTCATTTCAGGGCAAGGCAAGAGACATTCTAAACCCTGGTAGAGAATGTGATTCAGTTGCTCCAGTCCTAGTTGGTACTGAGTCACGAAGGGAGTGCACCTTTGTGGCTGGATGGTGGGTAGATGAGGAGATGGTTGGTAACTGAAGGGACAAGGCATAAGATATCTGTTTGTGTACAAGGCTGAGTAGGCAATTTCAGTCTGTGGAGGCCTCAGTGAGACAGACCCTTGGTATATGTGGAGAGGACTGCTCGTCACTGCAGATGTGACAACCAGGGGTGGCTAGACTGCATGGAATGGACTTCTCTGTATGGAATGGATGGCAGTAGGTTTAGGAATGGAGCTACTGGTGTAAACATCCTTCGAGGTGGAGGTCGACATTGCGGAAGGTGGCATGTCAGTTTGAGGAGAACCAGGTAAGGCGAATGGGGGAGATGGTGTTGAGCATTTGGAGCAATGTGGACAGGTGTTATCAACACCTAACAGAGCTTGAAAGTTACCCCAATTTGGATCTCCATTTGGCCAACTGGTCAACTCTTGCAATATCCAGTTTTATGAGGCATTCGGATGTGATGGTGGCCAGCTGTTGGACTTCATGAGAATGTAAGGGTAGACTGTTTCATTATTCCAGTCAACCACGTCTGACCTCCCATGAGGGAGGATAGATGTGTTGTGCACCAAGTATGACGTAAATCCTTCACATCTGCACATGCCATCTATGAACAAGTAGTTGATCCCATGCAACATTCTGTGTCATCCTGCACCATTGATTTGAGACCAGTAGTTGCCACTAGGGAATTATCATCCCATGCCTAAGTTAGGAGTTCAGAGGACCACACTATGGTTCAGGTCGAAAAAAGTCTATTTTCGGTTTTCATCATATTTCGATAGATTAAGGTTTTATTTAAGTACTATGAAAAGGATTTTGCTGAAAAAAATTTTTTTTTCAAGCATTTAAAGAGCATTTTCCTACCACGTGTGTTTATGTGCCACGCCCACTTTTCTGTCACCCACTTTTCTGCATATATTTTAGATCTTTATATCCCCTACATTGCACTTTAGAGTTTGTTTTTTAACTCCCGAGTATGTTGGCTATCCTTGGAATGCAATGGTCAGTATTCTTTTGTTCCTGCTGTTTGTAAACAACACACTTTCAAACACGCAGTTAGTTTTGTTCAAGTGTGATTGCGAGTAGTTGTTATAGAAAACTTGCAGGTGTACTATGGGCAGGCAGTTTGGAGAAATAAAGAAAATCTGGAGGCAATGAAGAGAGATGTTTGGGCCATATTCTTCTGTAAGTCCTGCTCTGATGATAAGCCATGTCATGGATTGTGTCCATCAGGATAAAATTCATGGTGCAAATACAATAGGGCTCAGGCAACTGGGGAATCTTATTCTCTCCAGCATTCTCTTCCTGCTGCTGTTACTACAGCAATTAAACCTATTTTCAGAAACTTAGCTCATTCTGACCTTCTAAGGAAATGTCTGCATGGGCAGACACAGAACCCAAATGAATGTTTCAACAGCATAATTTGGAACCGCCTTCCTAAAACTGTATTTGTAGGCATGCATACAATGAAACTAGGAGTTCATGATGCAGTTATTACATTCAGTTGTGGTATTATTGGAAAGTGTTGGGTACTGAAAAAGCTGGGAATTAATCCTGGTGAAAATATGTTCACTGGGCTGCAACATTGCGATAAACTGAGGATAGCTGATGCAGACAGGTCTGCATCTAATATGGCCAAGAAAGAAAGACAGACATCCAGGAAGGTGAAAAAGAAGCTGGAAAACCTGCTAGAGGCCAAAGAAGGGCCATCATATGCATCAGGACAGTTTTAATTAACTGTAAGTAACAAATTTCAAAAGTTTTTCCTTTAAAGCCAATTTCCCACAAACTAAAATTTTCAGTACATATGCCCCATTATATCAGAAAATATCATAGATAAATGAATGAAATTTTCAGAGAGAAAAAATGTTTTCTGCAGAAAAAACTTAATATTTTTTGTTAATGAATTTAAAAAAGTGTTTCTTAAAATCTATAAAATGGATAAAGTAGATTTTAGTACAGTTGACTCTATTAGCATCATGTAACATACAGTAAAAATATTAAGGTCCTGCATCAAATAGTTTTTTCAGAAATGGGTCAAATAATTGCCTAAATTAACATGGGTTAGATAGTCAGGGTGTGGTCCCCTTAACACCACAAAACGAATAGCTGCGTTTGGAGTGGTGTCGTGACCAGGAAGCATAAAATGCTGAAGAATGACATCACATTGCGTTAAGCAATGAATCATGGTTCTGTGCTGTCCCAAATGACCGTCTTTGGTGAGAATGGCACAGACCTGGGGAAAGGTTCCATTCTTCCAATGTTTTGCAGAGGCACAATGGTATTACTCATGGGATCCTGCTGTGGGAAGCCTTGGAGTATGATATTAGTACACAGCTGTTAGTGAGAGAGGGAACTGTGATGGCACAATGGTACAGCAAGAACATCCTGTGTCCTCATGTCTTACTGCTCATGCAACAGTGTCATTGTACTATTTGTCACCAGGAGAATGCTCATCTACACACTGCGTGTGTATCTATGAGCTGTATGTGTGATGGTGAAGCACCCCTGTGGACAGCAAGATTCCCAGATCTGTTCCAGTTAGAACATGTAGGAGCAACTTGGATGTCAGCATCATCAAGAACAAAGTACTACTGTTTTAGACCAGCTGACCTGAGGAAAGGATTCAATGGCTTTGACAACGCTCCCAACTGGATCAGCGCATGCATCCAGAACAGAAGGGGTGCAACGTCATATTGATAGTGGGCTCATACTGCCAAGTTCATTTTAAATGATTTGCTTTTGTAATCTTTGTAATAACATCACATATCCTCTTAACCCATGAAGTTTCATTTCATGTCCTCTTCTCCTCTTCTGGATCCTTCACTTCTTTTGTCAGGCAGTGTATATCTTCTCTCTCTCTCTCTCTCTCTCTCTCTCTCTCTCTCTCTCTGTGTGTGTGTGTGTGTGTGTGTGTGTGTGTGTGTGTGTGTGACCTTAAACATCAGTAAATTGTTACCTTCCATAAATTACATTCCATACAGGACTTTTGGTTTTCATAAAAACTATAATCCTCTATTAAAATCATCTAAGTATTGTAGCTTTAGTATGTAGCATTAGCATAAACAAAAGCTGTATAAATGGTTGATATGTGAGTCATTACTGTGAGATTGTTTACCTTTACTTTAGGCATTTATGGAGTCGGTACATCAGAAACATCAAACTCAAAGACTACTTTTGCTGCATCATCACTCTTTGCTGTCTCAAGAGCTTCTTGGTACTCTTTTAATGGGTATGAGACAACACCCAATTTGTTGAAATCAAGATACCTGTAATTGAAACAGTAATAGCTCATTACTATAACATACTCTTTTGAATTGCTGCATAACAGTATGTTTATGTTTTAAAAAAAAACAATGATTGCTTGAGGAAGCACTGACAATCTGACATATTTCTAATACTGTGAATGTGTTTTACTTTTGAAGAGAAATAGTGATAAATGGACAGTTTATGAAATTTGAATATTTCCATCTTTGTTTTAAGACCTACTGCCCTCTCTGTTTGCTTCATAAACTAGCCACTAAGTGCTCTGCTAACCAATGTCAATGCCACAATCTCCTCGCCAACATTTCCTGTGCCCACTGTCATTCCACTACCTTTCCAGTGCCTGTCTTATTGAAACTCACAGCTTCCTTGCTAATAACCACAACAATTTCCACACACATAACAGGTATGGCTCTGCCATAGACACTGAATGGCACAATCCTGTGCCTCACCCATTTCAGATTCACTGATGTTTATATCCTATACGTACCCTCATTCCATTAGGACGTTAGTGCCTCCCCCTATTCAGTTCATGTGATGTTACTTGTATCAGCAAGCTACCTGATTGGATATTTACCTAAGCCTCACTAATGACCCCACGAGTACGTCTGTTCACATCAAACTTGCCAATCATCATAAATACCTGCACTTTAACAGCTACTGCCTATTCCAGGTGAGAAAGTACTTCCCATGCAGTCTTTCCACTTATGGATGCTCTACTTGCAGAAAAAAGGAGCCCCTTTTCCAGTATGCCTTCCCAATGTCTCCACAAGCTGAAACTATCCTCCCATTCTTTTCCAAAAGGTATGAATAATTTCTTGTGGAAAACATAAAGACTTAAAATCAATGGCAAGTATTGTAAACACATTATTTAAAAAACTTTCTTAAAAGAAGATGAAGGAAAAGTTGCTAAAATTGAACAATATCAGTTGTAAACATCACAAAACAGCATGTGAGCATTGTGACCAGAGGCTCAGAATGAAACTGGTCATGGATAATGGTGGAATGCTGCCGATGGCACTGCAGTAGTTAACCAGTAACGACTGCGTCACCTCAATAGCTGTTTACGCTATTGGTGTGCAAATCATCTTGAAATTGATATTTTTAAATATATTGTTGCACCATCCTCATTATGAATCTCCAAGTAACACAATACTTCCTATAATAACCAGTGGTGCTTTTTGAAGCATTCCCAGAGTTCACAGTACTAGGGAACTTGTAGCATCAACGAGACCACAGCTTAGAAACCTGAGCAGTGACCATGGTTACGTGTAGCTTTACAGAAAACTGTTGATATACTGAGTATTGTATTCCACTCTGACATCTGGTACCAATTGAATCTTACATCTTGTAGTAGAGGCACATTGTAATGATGCAGGAGACATGTTGTATGTGACTGCGTCTTTTAAGCGAGTGAGATGTAGCAGTATTTGTGGCATGGGAGGAGTGGCAATCCACACTTAGGCTTTCTGTAACTGATTAACATAAATTGTTTCTTTGAAAAGAACTTAGCAATTTTCTTCTCCATTCTTATCCTTTCAGGGTGCCATATTTGTGGCCATCACCAGCATCGCAGAAACTTCATGGTCAAACCAACTGTGCAGAGCTTGTGAAGTGTACAGATGGGTGTGGTCATGAGTGTAATAGAGAAATTCTTACTACTCCGCTTGAGTCACTGCTTATAATTTTAGCCAATAGACATTACCACCAGGTATCTCATTGCCACATAATAGCTGGGTAAGCTGAAGGAGGTCCAGAAGTTAACCACTAATGGAATTTATGATAAAATCCAGCTAAGGTGTTAGCAGCTGGTAGAGTGACAAGGACTCATCTCATAATGGTCAACAGGTGTACCAAAATTTCCCAAATATCCAGGAAAGGATAAAACTATAACATGTCTCACATAATCGAGGCATGGTTCATCTACTGACTGGGCACAGCCCTTATCCTCAACACATATCTGGAACACAGTGCTGAAGGAAGTAGCATGTGAATTCAGTATTTTTGGTTTCCCATAGCATATTTTATTACAGTGTCAATTGCACAAGCCACACAGACCAAAGACAGGACAATGTTACTGATTAAATTTTATAGCTAAAGACTCAGAATTGTGGAAAATTGTGAATAGCCTGCCAGATTAAGTCTCCTGTCAGTTGTACAGTGAAAACTTCTGTAAGTATAAGGGAAATACAGGGTGTTTGTAAATGAATATTGGGGTTTTAACACTTTATAATATTTATTACATTAAACTCACTGTTATAAATGGTATATCAAATGAAAGAGCAACTCAAACAGTTGCGTTTGGCACCAGTGCACATGCACAGCGCGCAATGTTTCCGCCGCAATCCGTAATTGGTGGAACTTCACTCTACCCAAGCACTGGATAGGCCGCAAGGGGCCCAATGACAGCCTTGCTTTGCATGGCCTCCACGTTCACCCAACCTAATGCCATGTGATTTTTTTCCTTTTGGGCTTCATCAAGGATCATGTGTACGTGCCTCTGCTACCAGCAGACCTCCCTGAATTAAGAAACTGGATTGAAGCAGCTGTTGCTACAATCACTGAAGACACACTTATCAACGTTTGGGAAGAACTCGGCTATAGACTTGATGTGTGCCACTTGACAAACGGTGCTCACATTGAACATTTATCAGATTCTTGGTAAAACTGTTTGAGTTGTTCTTTCATTTGACATATCATTTATAACACAATGTAAGTGTCTGAAAGCGAAACTGAGTGATGCAAGTAATGGTTGAATTAATAAAGTGCTCTACTTGCAGCAGCAATGCATGGCCTAATAATTGAAGTAGTGTGTCACCTTAACTTGCATCATCCACATCATCATGACAACTCCTAGGATCACTGAGGTTTCAGCTACTAGAGACAGCATAAGAGTTAGACCCGAATGTTCATATAAATTTTAAGCAATGGATTGCAACGTAGTAATTTAAAAGTGCTGTTGCAGTTTCATTTGCTTAGAAAATTCAAGTAGAATAGAGCATGTGATATGCAGAATCATATTATATTATAAAAACCATGCAAGAATTCTACCAATGTGATGGAATATACTGGTGGCAGTAGACATGGTTTGTACAAGCAATAGGTGCAATCACTGCTAGTAGTACAGGAAGTAAACCTGAAGAGTCTTCCAAGACACTCATCAACCAGTGGGCTGATGATGGGTATCTATAGGTTAGCTTTCTATTCATAGTGTGTTCATTTTGTGCTAAATGTGCTTATAAACTGAGTGACACAATGAAATAACTTTTATGATGGAAAGTTTCCAAACACACTGTGTAGAAAGTTGTTGTCTCCAGTCAAAAAATTGTTGATACAGATCCCCATGCCAGTTTATCCTGTGTGAGCCTCTTTATCTCTGCATAACTGCTGCAACCCACATTGATTTGAACTTGCTTACTATAGTCAGGTCTTGGTCTCCCTCTACAATTTTAACTCCCTCCCTTCTCCCCCCCCCTCTCTATCTCTCCCCTCCCCCCTTACCCCTCCTATTATTTGATGCCTCAATGCCTCAGAATCACCAATCCCTTCTTTTAGTTGAGTGTGCCATAACACTCTTATGTCCCTAATTCAGATCAGTACCTCTTCATTAGTTATTTGATCTATGAATCAAATCTTCAGCAGTCAATAAACTGAATAAATACAGCAATAAATAAATAATCCTTGTCCTAACAGAACTTGTGTTCTATCTCTAATGGTCATGTCACCGACGAGACATTACATCCAAATCTTGTTCCTCCCTTGAAACTTGATTTATTTATTCATCTAAAGTTCATCTCTAAATGTTATGGTTTTTATCATCATAATACAATGAAAATAAATAGCTCAAGATATACATACACAAAGGATATGTAAGTACACTTTTATCAGCATTGGACAGGTGGTCGGCCATGGCCATGATGAAGAAACCATCCTGCCATATAACTCTGAATTCGAATGTCACGCAGACTCAAATTGCCTAATTGGTAGGAAAGTGCTTTCAGAAAGGTGTGAGGTATTTTCAGATGACTCAGTTGGTAAGACCATTGTTTCGAAAGTCAACTATATTCTACTTAATAAGAAAAGTACACAATTTTGATTGTTTTTCTGTACTCAGTATCTGTTCATCTGATAATGTCTAGTCTACATTGCTGTGTTCTGTTATCAGAATTACATTATTTGTAAACAAAGTGAAATTAAGTCTGCTTCTCAGTGGTGTTACTGAAATGAAGATGCAGCAATACTAACAGTGTAATTGGGTTCATTTTACAGTGCTGTGAATATATGGAAGCAGACAGTTTCTTTGAATTAAGAGATCAAAAAGTGCAACTGACATTTTAAATTTATTTATTATAATGCTTTTTACAAAACAGATGAAACTCTTTGTTTGGTTATTTTGCATTTTTCTTAACAAAGGCAAAATTGGAAGCTTGTCACATATGGTTACCCAATGTTTGAGAACTGTACCAATAAGAAACCCTTATTTCAATTTAAAACAAGTATACAGATAATTTAAGAACATTACTGTTACAGTTTCCCATGGAACTGGGATATTTTCAAATGTTTTTTCTCTTTGTGTTCAGGGTATCTAATTAGGTTACAGTTGACTTATCTGATTAGGTTTCAATTGAAAGTCTTTCATTTCAGACTGGTATCACTAACACAAATTTTACTATTCTTACCTGTGCCCCAACACTGAAGCCCAAGTAAGAGCCTTCCCAAAGGCATAAGGATTGATAAGGGAACCAGTGACTTTTATCTCATTTGTGAAAATATTAAATGGTGACAGGCTGCAAAAATTAATCACAGTCAGAAATTATTTTGGATTTTATTAATTTACATTCAACATGATTACAATCAGTAAATCTAGTATTTGTGCATCTTCAGCAACTGTAGTTGTATATATCAAAATAATCAGCAACCAGTTGCATAAAAGGAATTTAATTTCTTAACCAGTTTCAAGCAGTTACTCCCCATCTTCAGAAAGTTATAACTGTCGCATTTGCTCATGTGGTTCATAGCTGTCGTCATATGGTGCATAGTGCCTGCACTATGAACCACATGACCACAGCAATATGCTGCATGCATTTTATTGTTGTCACTAGCAAATAATGTGCTAGTTATAACCTTCTGAAGAAGGGCGTTAAGGGAGTGTAACTGGTCAAGAAATTAAATTTCTTTTATGCAACTGGTTACTGATTATTTCAATATAATCAATAAATCATTATATAGTGATGTAAACCAAAGCACGTCCTCAACTGAGCTGCTGTTAAGAATCCAGACAAACACAAATACAGGATCACAGAAGAATTAAAATTTTTTGCAGAAGCGTACCTTGTTTGGTTAAATTACCTGTTAAAATCATTCTGATTTCTTTAAATCATGACTGCTACAAGTCAAAAGTTCGCAATATGGCACTCACAAATATTCACATCTGTGTGAAATAAATGAGTGAAAAGATGCTGCTATGGCAGCTAAAGTTCCTAGAACATTAAGGAGCCTGACATGCAGTTGCCTCGGTCCACCAACATTTTGAGTCAACTGTTTGGCAAAAACAAATAATGAGGCCTGAAACTGAAGAGAGTGGAAGCATTTGCGATGTTCACCAAGCATTTGCCATGCTCTGCTAACATGAAAGACACTGACACCTCAGTGACCATTGCCTCTCAGAGAGCTTAGGACATGAGCCCATTTCCTCGAAGATAAGACAATACCACTAAGTGATTCATATGGAGGGATAACCATGTAACAACCTCTAAGATTGATCAAACAACCTGAAACCAAACTTATTAGGTTTGGAGAGATCTAGACGACAGTCGAAAAGCTCTTGCATAAAATAGTATGGCAATAAATGTGATGCAGAAATAAATAAGAAGAGATCTGTAACAGATTCAACTATCACAGGAAATATAGATTACACCTGGTCAATAGTGCTGGAACCGTGATCAGTGGACTCCAGACCCCCCCCCCCAGTGTTTTAGATAGGATGCCAAAAATTATAAAAAAAAAAGATTTTTCAAAAATATGTTCATTTTGTAGCACACATCTTTCTGAAGAGTTTTATGTATCAAGCATATATGTTTGAGAAAATATGACACATATTATTTGATATATGATACATGTGCCAAAGTGCAGCGCCACACCCCTTCACACAGCATTCTTCTACTGTCTCTCAACGTATTTCGCTCTGTCGAATTCAAACATGTATGTTTTGTAGAGGAAACCATCAAACCAAATTGAGAATAGTCGAAATTCAAATGTCCTGTGGTGTCTCTCTTGCTCCCAGTAGATCGGTTTGACATCTTATCCCTCTTTAAAAAAAATAGCAATACTAGGTGGGATTATTTGTGGCCGAGAGAATAAGAACTCTCCAGAAAATTTGCACTCTCTATTGCCTATTAGCTAATAACTTTCTCTTTTATGTGATTTAAAATTAAATATAGGAAACATAAAACCAGTAAAGACAAGAAACAAGCAAGATAGCACACTTTTCTTCAATCCTTAGGCCCTAGCATTTTATTTCCTTTACGCAAAAGAATCTAGTACCTCATCGAAGTTCATCAAACGTTTTGCTGCATGAAAAATCAAAATGTCATTGTCTAGTACCGAAAAAGCTGTTAATATGAATAGTACCCAAGACTGGTGTGGTTTCTCAATTTGATTACATCTATTTTGTCATTGTTTGCTAGATAAAACGAAATGGCCTTTCTAATATTGCAGCAATTGTAACACATGCCAAATAAGCGAGACTGTTTTGGCCCAAATGGTCATTTTTATCTACCTCATTTACATAAATAACACAACAGAATATAACTCATGAAATACCAATATCAAATGCCTAATAGACCTATTGCGAGCAAAAAGTTTTGTTATGAAATAGATTCACATTCCATTCATATGCTCCAGTTTCTCAGGCATGAGATCGAAAACTAGCAGTAGTACGAAATTTTTATTTAAATTTGGAATTGATATATTCTCCCATATAATATGTGTGATGCCTCATTTCTTCTCCTTCCTCATTTCAACAAACAATTCTGTAACTATAACAGTCATTGTCAAAACTTATTCTCCGGTTAACTTCGGTAACCCTGCCAAAATCACCAGTTCAGTTATCCTGCATTTATTCTTTGGTTAGGCATAATTGTGTGTTCGTACAACGCGTTTTCCACGGTATTAAGCACAACTGGCTTTTTCTAGTGTAGCGATCTGCCAAAAATTTTGTATAATCCCATCCCCTTTTGCCTGCAGGAAAGTTTTTTTATTTCTTGATGTGACCGCCACCTGGCAGAGACATCACGTACACTATGCATGCATTCAAAAATCAACTTATGATTTTTCAGAAATCAATTTAGAATGTGTTCAGAAATGTCCAAAAACCAAGAGGGATGCATTTCAAAATCATATGATTTTGGCAACCTCCTGAAATTGCCACCCACAGCAGATACCCCGATTTGCTCCCCACCCCCATCCCCCACCCCCATCCCCCACCCCTCCTATAGATCTGGGCCTGGTGCTCAAAAAGAGATAAGAGGAAGCTGATGTGTTTAGATACACTGCACAGAAAAGAGGGATTTTATTTTTCCGATGAGTTTATTTCTCTGACAGTTTTAATGTGCTTAGTTGCCACATTAATTCCTTGCTACTGTTGCTGTGGTGCGACATCAGAGAATACTATTACATCTAGCTGTGGTGCACACGGTGTGATGTAGTGGTTACCATCTCTGGTTGGTGTGCTACAGGTCACCAGTTCAAACCCAACCATCTGCGACTATTTGTTATGTAATATTTATTCGTTCTCGTATGTTCTTGAAACATTTTATGTTTGCATAATGTGGAATATTCAAAGTATGTTTAAATACCAGCATTCTGGAAGTAAGTTCTGTTTTGGCAGTACATTGGTGCTCATAATAAACATGTGTATTTTTTGAGAATTTCCGCATAAATTCTAGAACCACTCGGCCTTCTACCGTCTTGAACACATGATATTTTAAATATAAGTGGGACAGAGCTTATTTACTGCGCATCACATGTCTGTGTGTGTGCGTGTGTGTGTGTGTGTGTGTAGGTTTGAAGTTTTATCATGAGGCAACTGTAAACGCGATGGTTGGACGGCACCGACAAATGTTTGCCAGTCGTGCCATGGAAGTCGTAGTGAAAGAACAAGGAATGTTTATTTATTCAGTGCTGTTCTGTAAGTATGATGATTGTAGTGACAAAAGAACAATGGAGTTGGAAAGAGACTTTTAATTAATGCTCGTTTTGGACTTGGAAAGGACAAGACGTGTATTCAGATTGATATTGAAAAAGGACATGGTTATTAAGCCAACCTTACCTTATATGTAAGTGTACTTTGTTTCTAAGCTTTGGAGACGTGAAGAGACTTACTTGACAGTATTTGTTTATGTGGAGACTGAGATTTGTAAAAGTTTGATGTTCAAATATATGTCGTTAAGTGAAGAAAATAATCTGCGTACGTCTGCTTATTTTGTAAGTAGAAAGAGTCTTGATAAATTCCTGGTCCTAGCAAATATACTTTGGAGAAGAAGAGAAAAGTATGATGTAGCAGCAAGCTAACCAACAAGGAAAGTTGGTTGACAATCTCAAGCAAGTCGTATCATTAAAGAAGTGGGAGTTTATACACATACTTCACAACTTTGTCATCCAAAGCGTTAGACATGCTCTCAGTGATTAGTGCTGTATTTCTTTGATGACACTGCTTTTAGATTCAGACTTGTTTCTGATTATGACATGATGTAGTTAGGTGGAGATGCTGGGTGCTTCAGGTGGGAAACATAAAAGGTGTTTATATGTAAACTGAAGGGGGATCTCTGCTATCATCTACAGTGGGACATTAAGCGGGATCAGGGACTGCGGATAGCTATAATAAATTCCAGGCTGAACTGAAGAAAACATTTGGTGACAATTAGTAGCAAGTCCACTTAGCAGAGGAGCAATTGAAGATAAAGGCCCAGCATCATGGGGAAATGACAAAGTCCTACGTACATAATGTTTTAGCCCTATGCCACATTTTGAACCTAAATACGGCAGAAGCTGAAAAAATCTTACACTTGATTAACGGAGCCACAGAAGATGTGTACTGGTCTCTTCTGCTAAAGGATGTCAGATCAACAGACAAACTGATTAAGCAAAGCTAGTGCTTCAAGAAAATGCAGCATAAAAGAGTCAAATGAAAGAAATACAAGTGACCCCCAAATGGTGTGTCTGAGCATGCAAGGGATAACAGCCATGACTGTCGACCCCATGCATCAGGAGGTAAACAAGAATGTAGAAGAAGTGGTTTGAAAATCTGTGTCACCAGCATCAATAGAATACGCTGTGATGAATGGTCTCGAACAATTCAAACTTACGCTGCAGTCTTAGATGACAACACACCACCCGACCAACTCGCATTGAACCAACTCACATACAACCAAATCCTCCGCAGAGTATAAAGTGCCGCAAAAGAACAGACATTTGGATGTCAGAAGACAACATGCCAGTGTGTTTCTACTGTAGATGCCCTAGATGTGTTGTCTGCTAGTGCAGAGAAAGAAAGTGAGTTTTCAATTACTGCTATGTCACCAGACATTATTCATCACTACAGTTCTATTTGTGCCAGTCACCTGGCAGACAATTATAGTCAACCTGTGGGATGAAGCACATGTGGTTCCCTGGATGACATCACTCCTTGACACAAATTAGCCATTGCATGTTGCAGTACAGAGCACCAACTGCTTGCCTAGCTGCTGAATTCGGGAAAGGTAAGAGAGGCAGCCATCTATGGAGGTGAGGCCCATGTGTAGGTTTTTAAATGTCCTACACATATAAATAAATATTTGTAATGATTCTTATTTGTGCCATCCTCATGCAATTGAGATGCACTGCATGAAAGTGGCAAAGTGGAGTGAAGACAGAAATGCACACACGCAGTAGCTAGCTTTAAGGTTGACTACTTCGCGCATGTGCACAGAATAGCTTAGGCCAGTGGATCGCCACCAGATGATGATCATAGCTTAGCAATGAAGCACCAGACAATCTACACTTAGAGAAAACTTTATGATATGAGTTGACTACTAAGGAAATAAAATGTCTACACTACAGAACTAAACTAAGATCAAGAAGTTACGAAGAACTAAGCTTAGGAATAAATATATGGGTGGAGGTAAGCATTATCTACAGAAAACTAGCTACACTCTATGATACATTGTACAAGCTATTTACATTTATAGAAGTTGCTATTTACATGCTGTATGAAAGGGGATATTAAAACACCACCTATGACAACACTTTTCTTTCCAGGTGCAAAACAATAAGTCAAAATGATGTGTGCTCTTACAACTCATAAAAAATTTGATAATGAATGAACTGCGTACTGACAGAAATTGAAAATATGAATCTTGAAGGTGTGATGCATTACTAGCCAGTGGGCAACTATGCACTTAGTTTTAAGTGTCCTCCTAGTGAATGATGCGGAGTCACATCCTGGGTAAAATAGGTAACACAATAGTTAGGTGTTTGGCACCAAAGCATAAGGGTTGCACTGAAAATAAATAATTATATGTATAAAAATATGTTTGAAAGTGATGGTGTGAATGTCTGTATGAAAAATCTGTAGTATGCCAGATATATGAATAGGCTGAACTTAGGTCTTGTGCTACCAAATCAAAAGGGTTCAGACCAAGCTTTACAAGTCCATGTGACTGAGAAGGGTGCCAAGCAACAGTTAGTACAGATCATTTGCACATGAACACAAGCTGTCTCAACATTGTTTTACATGTGTTCATTGGCACAATTCTCCTAGAGACATGTTCATGCACAACTGAATATACAAGAGTGATATCATGTAGCAAAAGAAAGTATAAATCACCAACACTGCAGTATACTGTTTACAGTTGATGATGACACTTGCATAACACAATATTGTACTGTTGGAATGTATCAGTTGATAGTAAACATGAAGTAAGTGGATTAACACAAGCAGATAGCCATGAAATGATGTACTCAATAATTCTTGTGATGAACGAGGAATTGCAGTGGTAGAGTAAAAATGAATGCTTGTTCCTGTCCGTAACACTTCCTATAGACCAATAGACAGATCCTAGTAAACATGTCAGAGATGTGGCGAAATGTAGTTTTGTAGGCTTATTACAAATTCATGTTATGAGTCTGTCTTTCCTCAGCACCTGTAACGATGGATACTTGTGTCAAGTGTGATGTATGAACACAAAGCTCATGCACATCCAGTAATAATGCTGGATGCAAATACTTTGTCAGTGCTGGAAAATGAGATTGAAAAAAGGACAATCTGTGTGACGTTAAAGCAAGATGAGACTATGATTGCAGATTGTTTACAAATGAAATTTCAAAAGGGTAATGCCTGAGAGCAAAATGTGATAAAAAACTCAAAAAAGTTACAAGACATAAAATCAGAAGAAATGTGTGTAATATTAACTGTCTTGTATGTATAATTTCTGTACACTATTTATGTAAATTTTTGTACAATATTTATGTAAAGAAACGCAAATGCCATATGAAAATGCATATGTACAGAGTAAAAAATACACAAACGCGGTGTGTCAGTATGTTTTTAAATGCAAGTACTTAGGTTATCATAACAATGATGAAATGTATACCTTATGATGCAATGTAAAGCTGAATATGTTATCCAAGACTGCATATGTGAACTAATAACTGCAAATGTGCTACGAACATTTTGTGAAGGTTTGAAACCCATAATTCCATGTGTTCCCATAAAAAATGTGTGCCAGAGCTGGGCAGTAATGAACATTTATATCCTCAGAGGACTCAGATATTGACAAGATATTCTTCCACAGGGAGGGTATGGAAACGAATAAAGGCATTGGAGACTTACCTCAAACCCATTCAAGAGTCTTCAGGATGCTGACAGTGTGAGCCTGGTTCAACCACTGAAACATGTGGATTACAGCAAGAACAAATGCCTGGGCTGTAAATGATGAACCTCCTCACCACAGCATCAATTGTTCCACCTCAGCACACCACGTTGCAGCAATGAGATGAACACTTTTATTGATGTTGGGTAAATAAATGAAATTGTAGCACACTCATGGACAACTCAGCTTAATTACAGCATTAACAAACTCAAGTTCGCACACGCATACATTAGGTGAGGCACACACACTGGACACTGCCACAATAGCAGCAGTTAGATTCCAATAATCAAACTACAGACTCTGAATTCAAATGTGCCTGTTGATGCAACCCTTAAAACCTTTTTTAAATACACTCCTGGAAATTGAAATAAGAACACCGTGAATTCATTGTCCCAGGAAGGGGAAACTTTATTGACACATTCCTGGGGTCAGATACATCACATGATCACACTGACAGAACCACAGGCACATAGACACAGGCAACAGAGCATGCACAATGTCGGCACTAGTACAGTGTATATCCACCTTTCGCAGCAATGCAGGCTGCTATTCTCCAATGGAGACGATCGTAGAGATGCTGGATGTAGTCCTGTGGAACGGCTTGCCATGCCATTTCCACCTGGCGCTTCAGTTGGACCAGCGTTCGTGCTGGACGTGCAGACCGCGTGAGACGACGCTTCATCCAGTCCCAAACATGCTCAATGGGGGACAGATCCGGAGATCTTGCTGGCCAGGGTAGTTGACTTACACCTTCTAGAGCACGTTGGGTGGCACGGGATACATGCGGACGTGCATTGTCCTGTTGGAACAGCAAGTTCCCTTGCCGGTCTAGGAATGGTAGAACGATGGGTTCGACGACGGTTTGGATGTACCGTGCACTATTCAGTGTCCCCTCGACGATCACCAGTGGTGTACGGCCAGTGTAGGAGATCGCTCCCCACACCATGATGCCGGGTGTTGGCCCTGTGTGCCTCAGTCATATGCAGTCCTGATTGTGGCACTCACTTGCACGGCGCCAAACACGCACCAAGGCAGAAGCGACTCTCATCGCTGAAGACGACACGTCTCCATTCGTCCCTCCATTCACGCCTGTCGCAACACCACTGGAGGCGGGCTGCACGATGTTGGGGCGTGAGCGGAAGACGGCCTAACGGTGTGCGGGACCGTAGCCCAGCTTCATGGAGACGGTTGCGAATGGTCCTCACCGATACCCCAGGAGCAACAGTGTCCCTAATTTGCTGGGAAGTGGCGGTGCGGTCCCCTACGGCACTGCGTAGGATCCTACGGTCTTGGCGTGCATCTGTGCGTCGCTGCGGTCCGGTCCCAGGTCGACGGGCACGTGCACCTTCCGCCGACCATGGCGACAACATCGATGTACTGTGGAGACCTCACGCCCCACGTGTTGAGCAATTCGGCGGTACGTCCACCCGGCCTCCAGCATGCCCACTATACACCCTTGCCGGCAAACTGGCTGACACTGACGGCGGCGGTGCACAAATGCTGCGCAGCTAGCGCCATTCGACGGCCAACACCGCGGTTCCTGGTGTGTCCGCTGTGCCGTGCGTGTGATCATTGCTTGTACAGCCCTCTCGCAGTGTCCGGAGCAAGTATGGTGGGTCTGACACACTGGTGTCAATGTGTTCTTTTTTCCATTTCCAGGAGTGTAGTTGTAGTAATAATTTCTAAAGTGTGCATTGAACAACATCAGATGTATATGTTATGTAATGACAAGTTCCAGGAGTAAATGAGATAAAGTTGGCCATGAATAAAAGTCTCCTTACCCTGACAGGCCAAGAGTTTAAAGTACAAAAAAGGTGACCATTAATGTATATTGACTTCCAGTGAGATGGATCATGCCAGTATACACTGGAGGGAGGAGGTGAGTGAGTGAGTTGTGTAGGTTCTTTAAATGGCCTACACATATAAATATTTTATTTGTAATGATTCTTGTTCACCCCATCCCTGTGTGGCAAAGATATCATAGAGAGGTATGATTACATCTGAGTAAGCTGACAGAAAATTGAAAGCTGCAGTCTCCTCCACACTACACACTGGGGAATGTGCAGAATGAAGACAATAATGTGGTGTAGTGTATTGGCCGGGCATTGATGTTACCATCGAACACACCATCTGGAACTGCCATGCCTGTATCCACAACCACTCAGCAAAAACAGTGTTTCATCCCTTGGTCACGCCATGACCAATTCTGGCCAAGAATGCAAACTGATATCGCCACGCCATTCTAAGGAGCAATGTGGTTACTAGTTGTCAATGCCCTCTCTATCTTTCCATATGTTGCACAAATGGCTAAAACTACTACAGCGGCTACTATCCGTACCCTGTCCATGATATTCACAATAAATTGGGTCCCTTCCATCCTGATTTCTAACAATGGTCTTCAGTTCACTGCATCAGAGTTTCAGAATTTTTCTTGGCGCAATGGCACTGAGCACCTGATCTCTACCCTGTCCCATCCTGTCTCAGAAGCTGAATGGATGATTGGAAAATTCAAGACACAGATGCAAAAACTGTTGGTGACAGCCAGCTCTGGGGAAACACTCACAGTTTCTTCACCACCTACTGGTCCACCTCTGTGAATGGATGTAGCCCAGCCAAAATTTTACTTTGGCACAGATCGTACACCCTGATTGACCTGCTGCACCTGACTCAGCAGGCCCATCACTTACACACACAGCCATATCTGGGCTCATATTTTCAGCCAGAACCTCCATTGGGCCCAGTGTGTTGTCATCAGTAACAGGTGGAGGCAAATTCTTGAGATTGAGGCTGGCCAGGAGCAGCTAGTCTGGCAGTGGAATCAGATCCATCCACAATGTAATGTACCACCCCATCCCATTTCTCCTCCACTGCTGACTGGGCATGCCATCCACCACCTCTCCAGGGACAAGCCAGTCCAACAGTGTGCCTTTTACCACAACAAAATCTGACCTCATGTTAGGCATCAGTAGTAAGTTGATAATGACCACTGATGGGAGTCAATGGAGGTCAAAATGCTCCCATGCTGCTTCTGGAGCCCACCCCTGCCACTGGTGACCCCTTCGATTCACCATAGATGGATGATGATCATTACTGGCCTTTGGTGCCCACAGAGACCAACCTGTTGGTCCCTTCTCTGCCACATCAGTGCCCACTTGCCTACAGGCTAGTCCACGGTGAACTCTAGACTCTTGTGATCAGCAGAAGTCTTTGGAGGAAATTCCTGCAGCTCTCTCCCATCTTACTTGGCGAAGTTACCACATGATAAACCACTCTCAGCTGCACCTGCTGATTAAAGGGGGAGAGGTTTAGTATCCAGTGGTGATTCTGATTCCCCATCTAGCCCAAGTATTTATAGGGACAGCATGTTAGAGATACTTGGGCTCCAGGTGACAGCTGTGGCTTGTGCATGCATGGGGTGGCCACTGCCCAAAGTACGTGAGGTGGCATCATCCTGTGACGAGTGTTCACCGCTGAATACCACAGCCTGTCTATTACTAGCCAGTCTCTCACTAGTCATTAAAGCCTTTCATTATGGGCCACTGAAAAGCAGAGTTTTCATCTTGCCTGACTTGTGTTTGTGATTTGTATTACACTTTGGGTTGTTGTATATGCTTAAAATGACATAGATAGGCTTTGAACTTTACCTCCAGAACCACCTCTTTCATTTCACCAATCTCTACATCATCACCAGTGTGAATTGTCACAAACTTTGTCCTACCTACACAAAGAAGGGTAGAAGAGAATCACTTAGCAGAACACAGGAGTGTTGAAATCTCAGTTATCATCATGTTAAATGGCATTGCTGTTGGACAAAGAGAAGATTCAGCACCACTGAAAACCACAAAGGCCTCCAAGGAGGAGGAACCGACCAAAGGAGAATTTCAAATAGTAAATAGACTGTTGTATAAGAGAAACTGTCATCCAGTGGGGTGGAAATGGTTGCTGGTCATAGCACATAATCTACTGTCAACTATCCTGAAGTATTTTCATGATACTCCAATATCTGGTCAGCTAGTGTTTGTGAAGACTCTAAACAGAATCAATTGCAGGTAGTACTGGCCATGTCTCAACTGATGTGTTAGAGACTATGTGAGCCATTGTAAGGGATGCCAATAGCAAAGCACATGCTGCAGTTATCTCTGTGGCGAATTGGAATCAGCATCTTGGGGAGGTTCACTACCTGCCCTTATGCTGTCACCAAAGCTGAGCCAACTTCCAAAGCTCCAGAAATTGCAAAGTTTCTTGTAGAAGACATCATTTTAAAGCGTGAGCACCCTGTGTAATGATCGCTGATTGTGGAAAAGTTCTCCAGTCAAGACTAGTATCAGAGATAAGTCCACATTACGACATTCCCCACAGGATGACAATTATCTTCAAGCCACAGGTGAATGGCTTCATAGCACACTTTAATAAGACATTGGCAGATATGGTTTTGGCGTATGATGGTGTTGAACAAAGAGACTGAGATACAATACTGCCTGTTGTGACGTTTGAATACAACAAAGCAAAGCAAAATACTCCAAGCTTTACACCATTCTTTCTACTCCTTGGTCATAGGACCAAAATGACAATGGATACACTGTTCTGATTTCAAGCAGATGATACTCAGGATGACTACATGAAACATCTTATTACCATGACTGAAGAAGTAAGGCAGCTGGCTGGTATATGGACTCTGGACACTCATGAGAAAGAGAAAGTGCTCTATAATGCCAAACAGCAAGATACAGCCAGTAAGATTTAATAAGATTTTTATGGCTGTGCAGAAAGTGGGAATATCAGAGAAGTTACTAAAATGCTTCTGCGGGCCATATTGTTTCCTTCATCTCTTCTTGAACATCATATATGAAGTTGAGGATTATGACTCTTTATCAAGATAACAGAAGTGCAGAGACATTATCCACAGCCTCCTTATGAAGCCCTACTATCATCCAGAGGTACAGATTGATGATGGGATGTTCAAGGAAACTGAAGACTCACTCGACGATCATGAAGCTTTGACTGGAGGGGCTACTCTGGTGCCCATCATAGTGAGGAGGATGTAACAACATGACCAGAATGCAAGGACCTGACAGTGTCACTATATGGAGGACCAATGAAAAGATCAGTACCCAAGGTGCTTCAGTTGGCTCCAGTGATAATATGGAAGCAGCAGGTCACTGGTTCTCCAGGAGACGGAATGTTGTGAGCTGTGGTGCAAGCAGTGTGGGGTAGTGATTAGCATTACTAACTGATGTGCTGCGGGTCAGCAGTTCTGATCTAACTACGAGTGACTATTTGTTATTTAGTATTTATCAGGTATGGAAGGTTCTTGAAATGCGTAATGTTTGTGTGCTCTGGAGTATTTGATGTATTTAGAAATCCAACATTGTGGAATGTTTGTATAAATGGCTGCATGATTCCTACAGGACATCAGTTCTGTTCTGGCTGTACAATGGTGTTTGCTATGACCATGCTTTCATGGATAAGTGTTGTATTTCATTGGTGACCATACTTTTGGATATAGACTTTATTTTGGTTATGATGTGACACTGTTAAATATGAGTGCAGAGCACTGGTTGTCATTCTAAGTTGTTGATAGAATACAGTTCATGTTGTCAAGCAGCACCCTGCACAGAGATGGGTCATAATGTATGAGAATCAGATATGACGTAATGGGCCAGGATTTTGTCTTCAGCCATCGAAGACAACGCGTCACCAGGGCACTGCTATCACTGAGACCACCAATACAGCCCAAGCTTCCCAGAATATAGCAGACACTGCTACATATATAACAGTCTTCAGTTATCCTACATGTAGTCTGCCCATCGTGACATAATTAATTAACTCAGGCCAAATTTCCCAGAGATTATTTAACACATAAAAGGGTATATGCCATCAATATGCGTAGTTCTTTATTCACTGCTTCTAAATACCATGTTTTTAATCCTTTATTATAAATTTGATCATCAGAAGTAGTACTCCTGTAGTATAGTTCATGGGTCAAAGTGGCATTTTCCAGTGACATAACATCTATCAGTCGAATGCAGGGTAAAACATTTATCCTATATACATACACATACATGTGTTTGATGATGAGAGTGTAAGTACAGCTAATACAAGGGGGCAATATATGTCTCTATGGGAAAGTCAGTAATTTAATCAATAATTCCCTCTGCATAATTATCCATTTCCATCCAACACTTCTACCTCAACCACTTACACTAAAGAAGATAATTCTAAAAAAATAAAAAAACCCACAAACATACACACCAAATTCTAGCTTTCACAACCAACGGTTGCCTTGTCAGGAAAGAGGGAAGGAGAGGGAAAGACGAAAGGATTTGGGTTTTAAGGGAGAGGGTAAGGAGTCATTCCAATCCCGGGAGCAGAAAGACTTACCTTAGGGGGAAAAAAAAGGATGGGTATACACTCGCACACACACTCATATCCACACATATATGTGTGTGTGTGCGAGTGTATACCCGTCCTTTTTTCCCCCTAAGGTAAGTCTTTCCGCTCCCGGGATTGGAATGACTCCTTACCCTCTCCCTTAAAACCCAAATCCTTTCGTCTTTCCCTCTCCTTCCCTCTTTCCTGATGAAGCAACCGTTGGTTGCAAAAGCTAGAATTTTGTGTGTATGTTTGCGTTTGTTTGTGTGTCTATCGACGTGCCAGCACTTTCGTTTGGTAAGTCACATCATCTTTGTTTTTAGATATATTTTTCCCACGTGGAATGTTTCCCTCTTATATATATATACGAGGGCCGTTCAGAAAGTAACCTCCGGTTGATTTAAAAAAATACACCAAGTTAAATAAAAATATTTTAATATATACATCTTACAACTACATCTTTGCACTATTTTTCTACATAGTCTCCATAGCGATTGAGGCACTTATCGTATCTCTTCACAAGCTTTGAAATTCCTTCTGCATAAAAATCACCCGCTTGTGCCTGGAGCCAGCCTGTGACTGCATCTTTGAGCTCTTCGTCGTCATCAAACCGCTGTGACCCGAGCCATTTCTTCAAATGCATGAAGAGGTGATAATCACTTGGCGCCAGGTCTGGGCTGTAAGGTGGATGGTTGATATCGTCCCACTTGAAGGACTCAAGAAGGGCCGTTGTTCTGCGAGCAGAGTGAGGACGGGCGTTATCGTGCAAAAAAACGATACCGGAAGTCACCATACCACGGCGTTTGTTCTGTATAGCCCGTCGTAACTTTTTTATTGTTTCACAGTACACGTCTTGATTAATGGTCGTACCACGTTCCATGAATTCAACCAACAACACCCCTTTGGCATCCCAAAACACCGCTGCCATCAGTTTTCTGGCAGAAAAATCTTGCGAGGCTTTTCTTGGTTTGGTAGGCGAATTTGAATGTGCCCACATCTTTGATTGTTCTTTTGTCTCAGGGTTCACGTACTTTATCCAGGTTTCGTCACCGGTCACGATTCTGTTTAACAATGGTTCTCCTTCGTCCTCATAACGTGACAGAAAGTCTAATGCAGAGGCCATTCTTTGAGTTTTGTAGTGGTCGGTAAGAATTTTGGGCACCCATCGTGCACAGAACTTACGATAACCCAATCTTGCTGTCACTATCTCGTACAAGAGAGTCTTAGAAATCTGTGGAAAACCAGTAGACAACTCCGACATTGAGAAACGTCGACTTTCACGAACTTTTGCATCAACTGTCTGAACAAGTTCGTCAGTCACCAATGATGGTCTACCACTCCTCTCTTCATCATGAACGTTTTCTCGTCCACTTTTACATACCCATTCACGGACAACTCCTTCACTCATAACTCTTGGTCCGTACACGGCACAAAGCTCACGATGAATAGCTGCTGCAGAATATCCTTTGGCTGTAAAAAACCTTATGACAGCACGCACTTCACATTTGGCGGGGTTTTCTATTGCAGCACACATTTCAAACTGCCACAAAAACTAAACTAGCGCAGGTACGACGTTCACTCAACCACGGCTTGATGCCGACTGATCTGTTGAGTGCGTGAACGCACAGGTGGCGTCGCTACTCCCCCCACAACCCGCACTGTGACCGATCGGAGGTTACTTTCTGAACCGCCCTCGTATATATATACCCCGCACCCCTACCTTCTACCTTCTTCCCAAAATTCACAAACCCAATCATCCCGGCCGTCCCATTGTAGCTGGTTACCAAGCCCCCACAGAACACATCTCTGCCTACGTAGATCAACACCTTCAACCCATTACATGCAGTCTCCCATCCTTCATCAAAGACACCAACCACTTTCTCGAACGCCTGGAATCCCTACCCAGTCTGTTACCCCCGGAAACCATCCTTGTAACCATTGATGCCACTTCCTTATACACAAATATTCCGCATGTCCAGGGCCTCGCTGCAATGGAGCACTTCCTTTCACGCCGATCACCTGCCGCCCTACCTAAAACCTCTTTCCTCATTACCTTAGCCAGCTTCATCCTGACCCACAACTTCTTCACTTTTGAAGGCCAGACATACCAACAATTAAAGGGAACAGCCATGGGTACCAGGATGGCCCCCTCGTACGCCAACCTATTCATGGGTCACTTAGAGGAAGCCTTCTTGGTTACCCAGGCCTGCCAACCCAAAGTTTGGTACAGATTTATTGATGACATTTTCATGATCTGGACTCACAGTGAAGAAGAACTCCAGAATTTCCTCTCCAACCTCAACTCCTTTGGTTCCATCAGATTCACCTGGTCCTACTCTAAATCCCATGCCACTTTCCTTGACGTTGACCTCTACCTGTCCAATGGCCAAGGGTTCCACGACTGTGGTACCCTATATATATAATAGAGGGAAACATTCCACGTGGGAAAAGTATATCTAAAAAGAAAGATGATGAGACTTACCAAACAAAAGTGCTGGCAGGTCGATAGACACACAAACATACACACAAAATTCTAGCTTTCGCAACCAACTGTTGCCTCATCAGGAAAGACGGAAGGAGAGGGAAAGACGAAAGGATTTGGGTTTTAAGGGAGAGGGTAAGGAGTCATTCCAATCCCGGGAGTGGAAAGACTTACCTTAGGGGGAAAAAAGGACAGGTATACACTCGCGCACACACACACATATCCATCCGCATATACACAGACACAAGCAGACATTTAAAGACACTTTAAATATGTCTGCTTGTGTCTGTATATGTGTGGATGGATATGTGTGTGTGTGCGATTGTATACCCGTCCCCTTTTCCCCCTAAGGTAAGTCTTTCCGCTCCCAGGACTGGAATGACTCCTTACCCTCTCCCTTAAAACCCACATCCTTTCGTCTTTCCCTCTCCTTCCCTCTTTCCTGATGAGGCAACAGTTTGTTTCGAAAGCTTGAATTTTGTGTGTATGTTTGTGTTCGTTTGTGTGTCTGTCGACCTGCCAGCACTTTCATTTGGTAAGTCACATCATCTTTGTTTATATATATATATAGGAATTTCGCAATAAGTTTATGGAAAACTATTAGCCCTGTTGTTATTATGAAAAGACAATAATACCACCATGTTGATTATAATTCAAAATAATCATTAATACCAGAAAGAAGTTGATGTTGTGACAGTACTAACAGGCAATTGATATCTGGTTTTCATGCTTTCAAGCAGCAGCTACAAAAGCTGAAAAGCGAAAAATCATGTGATTCCAATTAGTCTTCCCCAACCCAATATTAAACAAGATTCAATATAAAAAACTGAAATTTTTAAAAGAAGGTAGAAAGGAACTAGGATCAGCACAGTAGAGAACCAAACACACATTCACAGCCAGAAAATTTCAGTTGGTCTGATGAAATGTATGCGAAAAATCAGAAGATGAATAAATTAGTGACAAGAGATGGAGTCATTCCAGAAATTAAAGATGAAGTGCACATCTGTATAAAAAAAAAATGGTCTAAAATGAAACTTTTTGGTTAAAGCATATGAACAAAACGCCAATGAATCAAAATACAGGGTGATTCAAAAAGAATACCACAACTTTAGGAATTTAAAACTCTGCAACGACAAAAGGCAGAGCTAAGCACTATCTGTCGGCGAATTAAGGGAGCTATAAAGTTTCATTTAGTTGTACATTTGTTCGCTTGAGGTGCTGTTGACTAGGCGTCAGCGTCAGTTGATGCTAAGATGGCGACCGCTCAACAGAAAGCTTTTTGTGTTATTGAGTACGGCAGAAGTGAATCGACGACAGTTGTTCAGCGTGCATTTCGAACTAAGTATGGTGTTAAACCTCCTGATAGGTGGTGTATTAAATGTTGGTATAAACAGTTTACAGAGAACTACCCGAGGCGATGGATCGGCCGCCAGGCAGCCCGTGACAGAGCACTTCATCACTGGCCTCCAAGAAGCCCTGATCTTACCCCCTGCGATTTTTTATTATGGGGGTATGTTAAGGATATGGTGTTTTGGCCACCTCTCCCAGCCACCATTGATGATTTGAAACGAGAAATAACAGCAGCTATCCAAACTGTTACGCCTGATATGCTACAGAGAGTGTGGAACGAGTTGGAGTATCGGGTTGATATTGCTCGAGTGTCTGGAGGGGGCCATATTGAACATCTATGAACTTGTTTTTGAGTGAAAAAAAACCTTTTTAAATACTCTTTGTAGTGATGTATAACAGAAGGTTATATTATTTTTCTTTCATTAAATACACATTTTTAAAGTTGTGGTATTCTTTTTGAATCACCCTGTATTATGACCACCTAGTTGATAGCAAGTTGGTACACTTTTGGAGCACAACACAGCAGTGATTCTGCATGCCATGGATTCAACAAGTCCTTGGCAGATTTATGAAGATCTATTGTACTAAGTGTATATGTACAAGTTGTGCAAGTCCCATAAATTATGGGCCAGTGAGTTTGGTTATGAAGCTAACACCTGATAACATCCAATATGTGTTCCATGAGGCTTCTATCAGGAGAATTTGGTAGCCAGATATTAATATGAGTTTACTATCATGTTCCTCAAATGTCTTTGGCATGATTCTGGCTGTTAGGTCGATGGTTATCCTCCTGGAAGTTACCATCACTGGCAAGGAAGACATCAAGAGTGAAGGGATGCAGGTGGTCTGCAATAATGATCATAGATGCTCTTTACAGAAGCACGTGAACAGCCAATTTGCTCAGTCATTTCCAAAATGATCGTTCCCAAGCACAGGGCCACGATAATCTGTCCTTTTTCAAAGTCACTTATGACACCAGTTTTCCCCAACTGCGATCAGTATTTTCACTAGATGGATTCCCCATTCATCTCTGTTCCATTTATATATTATCCTTATGGTGTCACATGAACACATTGCCATCAAGTGGCATTAAATCTTGCATTGGACAGTGGTCATAAATGTATTGGGTCATAATTGTATGTTCATCCTGAAAACAAAGATCCAATGACAATAATCACTTACATGATTCCAAACAAGGTACCCAGTTAGAACGTATGAATACATACCAGCTTCAAGCCATGGTAAAAAAATACTACGTCTTACGCGTAAAATGTACCATTTTTAACAACAAGCATTGTTATTATATTGCTCCATAATGTTATAAATTAAATATCGGTAGTGTTTACCATAGTCTGTCCTTCACAGAGTTTGATCTGAAAATGAGAAGGTGTCCTCCAAAACCTAATGCATGGGCTGCTCCTTGCTGGATCATGGCATCTCCTGTACAGTCAATTGCCAAATCAAAAGTCTTGTTACAGAGTTCATTATGATCTATCATCTCATACCCAAGGCCTGTAGGAAATAATGTAGACAGTTAATAAAAGAATATTTGGACGTACTCCAATGTACGCTTAAGTAAAACTTGAAAACTATCATACAAATAACATGGCTAATATCATCAGACACAGTAGTTATAATGGCTTATAATTAGAGGCATCTTTTATATTTCATATCTCTGTTTTTGTTGACTATCTGTACACAGAGTGAGAAGAGAAAGTAATTTTAAGTTCTGTAACACTTTTTTCATCCAGTTCAGAGTTTTAAGATGGAGGCCTCTACGACTGATGTGCCTAAGAAACTGGCTTATCTGAAGAGTCTACATTAGACAGTTGTTATGCAATAAGGTTTTAATTTTTTCTAGGTTTTCAAAGCTATGACCACTATTGGCTTCTGTATTGACTGTGGGCTTAACATAAAACATCATTATTTCTCCTATTAAAGAGCATACTTCTCTTCTAAAATGTGTAGTTAATAAACTTCCCATCATCAGTCAGAAATATTTTCAAGTGGAGAACTGTTCTACATAAATATGAACTTTAACAATAAAAAGAGTATAAACACAGGATATTTAAGTGTAGGAAGAAGTTTACCAAGGACACATTGTAGATGAGAGTTTTATTCTTTCTTGACAGCTTTTAGACAACACTATGAATCCAGACTTCCTTTCCTTTCCAACGTGTCAGGGACAATTCACTGGAAACTGAGAGAAAAGTGGCTGACATCAGGGATAAAAGTATCTTACGCTATGGAGAGAAATTTTTTTCCATTTAGGGAACTAGCCCAGTTAACCTAAATAAGGGCTTAGAATGAACTATGTGTAGTATTGCAAACTTCTTCAGTGTAACATCAAGAAGGCAAAAATCACACCTATTCACAATAAATTAAAAATTTCAAGAACAAGACATGGACAACTTATAACATTACTGGGCATGAAACAAACTCCCTGATTACAGTGGAAACAAGGCAAATGATGTAAAATGCAAATCACTGGCCACTAAATTCAATTACTTCTTCCTAACAGTAGCTGAAAATACAGGGACAAAAACTAATCCATTGAAAACAGATCCTTTAGATTTACTTAGACAAGCATTGCATGCTCCACCACTGGACATCAGTTACACCAAATTATCTACTAAAGCAATAACAGATCACTAGATCACTGAAAAGCAGGAACTTTTCTGGCTGTGATGGTATTTTATCTCAAGTACTGAAATTTTGTACTGTCTTTGTAGTGCCCTCTGTAACTTAATAGCCAGTAGGAATATGAACAAACAATATTATGAAAAGGACCAATTGCTATTCATTGATAAGATGACACATTGTGTTGCAGACAGGCATGATGAAAAGACTGTTGTTACATACTAGCTTTGAGCCAAACCTTTCTTCAGAAAAAAGTAATGCAAATGCATTCATACAAGCAAGCACACCTCACACGCATGAGACTGCTACCTCCAGCCACTTCTGTCAGAATAATTTATGATAAACAGTGCAATTCTCAACCACAATGTAGAAATAAAACTAATCTCTGTATAGACTATGCATTCCTATGTTGGGTCCAAAATGGAACTTTATGTTCAGGAGCAAAAACCTATAACAAGTTATCAGAAGAAATCCAGAAGGAAACTGTTCATTACACATTTAACCTTTATATTCAACAGGTCTCAACTTTGCCAGTATATATATATAGCTGATAGTCTGTACAGTTACTTAAATGGTGTGCTTCAAGTGTGAGATAAAAACGGAGTAAGATGGTGAATAGCGGATTATCTTCTCAAAATAGCTCCTTTTTGCTAGCATAACAAACATTAAAACAAAGTCAAAGCTGTCACTAAAACACAGTTGATCTGAACATCAGAATATTTTACTAGGGATAGGCCAACTGGAGCTGGTATGACCTTACCTTTTTCCGACATTTGAAATGACGTACCCAACCACTTACAGGGGACAGACAGCTCAATTTGATTCTGAGCCATGATACAGCACAGCATTTTTCACATCAGCAAGCATTGCCAGAGGTGACAGAGCCAATAAGTGACTGATAAAAATCCTAGGACTGACCAGATATCAAACCCGAGAACCCCTTCTATAGGAAGGGAAAAAACTCACAACTGACTAGGAGTGATATGTCACAAGAGCAAAGACTAGCAATTACTTGCAGGTAAATAAAGTACCAGATGACTTCTGTTTCAATAAAGGAAAGTTCTAAATCAAAAGCAATTTTTCTGTACAAAAGAACAAACCCTGTTATATGGTACAGGATATGCATGTGATCAACAACTAAACATACAACAAGAACAAACACATTGCATTCTGGCGAGATTGAATCAGCCATTGTGATCCTCCTCAACCACCACCACCACCACGACCACCACCACCAACAACAACAACAACAAAAATAACGACGTCAACAACAGCAGCAACTGTAGTGCAGAAGGATGCACAGCTGACTGCATGGCTAAATCACCATTGTTAAGGTTTGATGAGAACTGTTTGTTAAATGATGATTATGGGAACTATTTGTTAAATGAAGATCATGCCTCACCTGTGTGGGTGAACCGCACTGTCAAATGATGAGTGTTAACTTGCAGATTTTACTTATACTGAACAGAACAGCAACATAAATCAGATGTAAATGCATTTGTGTATATCTACAGATTTAGAGCTGATGGAGAGCTCCATTTTAGCTTCAGGTGCACATTCACGTTGCTCACCGAGACTGTGGGCTCTCTGGCGGGCAGCCTCAGCATTTTCACACAATGTGACATGGCGGTAGCCCTGTACGTGCAGCAGGCTGGCAGTAAGACAGCCCACCAGGTCAGTGCCAAGCACAGCAACACGTGCACTGTGTGGAAGTGGTGTCACATGTTCCCATGCATGAGCCACACATGAGAGACTCTCACATAGCACACCTGTGCAAGACACAAATTATTGTCATTAATGACACTTACTGCCATTTTGTAACTTGAAAGAATGTACTGCTGTAAATGACAAGCACTACAGAGCAGTAAATAACAATAAGTTTGACAGATTCAGTTTCTGGATATGTTGCCCACATTTACCAATGCAGAAATCATTCTTCAGACTTGCAACCTTGAAATAACATTACTGTATCCAAAAATGTTGTGAGAAACAATAATAATAATAATAATAATAATAATTCTTATTCTTATTATTATTATTATTTATGTGTACAGAAGCAGGAAATATCACAGTTTTAGACATAAATTTTTTCTGGTTACAGAAAGAGAGAGAAATGTCTTACTCAATAATCATCAATACAACTTCTTTACTGCTATTATTTAAGCTCAGAGATAATAGTACTCCTCAGGGATGTAAGTGTTTCATCATAATGGTTCAGAGAGAATGGAAACACTAGGAAGTGTATTAGCTACTCTGATTGCTGCATCCTGCAATGACTGAATACTCCACACACATTGCTGTCGTATAGCTATTAATACATAATTTCTCTTCAATATTATGCAAACAATAGTTGCTACTCATCATATAGCAGAGAAGCTGAGTCAGAGACAGGCACAACATAAACACTGTCAGGAAGTAAGCTTTTAGCCAACGAGGCCTGCATCAGATTACACAACACGCTCACACAATGTGACAAAGCAAGCTGGGATATTTTTTCTTCCCCTCTTGTTTTGCCATCTGCCTCCTTAAATTTGTTTTTTCAATTTTTAACTAATTAACATTAACATGCTTGAATATAATCTGCATTTTCATATGAGAGAAAGGTTGGCCCTCAGTTTCAAAGAATTTAACACCAGATTTAATTTTGTGCTTAGTTTTAGGTATGTAATTGATTTTCAAATTTATTTTGACTACTCCTAGTTAGTATCTTTTGTTATAGGGTGAAATCAGTAATTGTTTCGTAACTTAAATTCTACTGTTGACATATGAACAGATATAAATTCTGTAATAATATAAGCATTTGGAAGATGAAATGCTAGTATTCTTCAAGTATCTATTTAGTTCTAGTAGGAAAAATGTTAGCAAAACTAGCCCTTCATTAATTCCAAAGTAATTAACAGTTTTGTCAAAAGTATTGTATACATAACCATATATGTTAATTTCATCACTTAAACAAATAATTCGGCTTAACCCTTGCAGTAGAAAAAAAAAATTGTTAAAAAGACACAATTTTTTGATGCATCCAGTTAATTTAATGACTTAAGTTTTAATTGTAATTTCTGTAAATTAAACTTTGAACAATGTGTAGTTTCAGCACCTATTATTGTGATGATATATAAGGGCCCAAATTTTGGTCACGAGACAGTCAGTCCACGGCCGAGTTTCAGACAAGGAAACTATGTTGGTTAGAACGGCAACAATGCATCAATGTAACAGTGAAATAAGTGTTACACCAATAAGCTGTGTGTTACAGCAATGACAGTGACTGATCAATTTATTTGAAAGACTGTGAACTATGTGGTTAGGGATTTTACTGCTCGTAGATGTACAACAGTAAACTATTATAGGAGTATGTGGATGTTCGCCTGCAAACTATTAAAGAGGCTTATGGAAAGTTAAACGATAGTGCACTGGCCATATTATATGTGTATATGTGGGGTTGTGAAAAGTGAAAGTAAACATCTGTGAAATGCAACTGTGCACCTGTCAGCTACATTATTTACCGTAGATAGTGTCCAAATTACAAACCCCTTTTTCAGCCAGTGTAGCAGCACAGTACATTGTCACTGAGGACAACAAATGACGAAAATAAAGCATGTGAACCGCTACAACACTCACACTCATGCAAATGCAACTCTCACAAACATCACCACAGTCTCTGGTTGCTGAGGCACAGAACATGATAGGAGAAGCAACTGCTGGGGTGGCAGAGGTTGGGATAGTAGGGTATGAGTGGTTGGGAGTAAAGTGCTGCATATGGGAGCATACAGGGATGAGGTGGAGAGAGGGTAGGGCAGCTAGGTGCAGTCGGGAGGTTAGATGGAGAGCCGTGGGGGGGCTGGGGGGGGGGGGGGAGTGGAAATGAAGATAGACGAACAGACTGTGGATGTGTTGGTGGAACAGAGGGCTGTGTAGTGCTGGAATGGGAGAAGGAAAGGGCCTAGGTGAGTAAGAACAATGCCTAATGAAGGTTGAAGTGAGGAGGGTTACAGGAACATAGGACGCATTGCATGGAGAAACGGTTGGTTTAAAAAGGGGGGGGGGGAGGAGTGGAAAGGGCCCAAACTGCTTGGTCATCGGTCCTTGCAGGGAGAGTACCCACTTGTGCACTTCAGAAAAGCTGGTGTTGGTGGGAAGGATCCAGATGGCACAGGCTGTAAAATAAAAAACAATGTGTTGCGTGGGGTACTCAGCAACTGGGAGGTTCAGCTGTTTCTTGGCCACAGTTTGTTCATGTGGACAGACGGCTTGTTCATTGTCACACCCATGTAGAACACAGCACAGTGGTTGCAGCTTAGCTTGTACATCAAATGACTGGTTTCACAGGTAGCCCTGCCTTTGATTGGATAACTGATGCTAGTGACCGAAGTGGAGTAGGTGGTGGTGGTGGTAGAAGAATGTATGGGGTAGGTCTTCCATCTAGGTCTATTACTAGGATATGAGCCCTAAGTCAAGGGGTTGGGAGCAGGACGTATGTAGGGATGGATGAGGATACTGTGTAGGTTTGGTGGGTGGTGGAGTACTACTGTCGGAGGAGTGGGAAAGTAGTGGGTAGGACATGCCTCATTTTGGGGCACAACAATAGGTAGTTTAAATCCTGGCGGCGAATTTGATTCATTTGCTCCAGTCCCTGGTGGTATTCAGTCACAAGGGAAGTGCTCCTGAGTGGCTGGATAGTGGAACTATGGAAGATTGTGAGTGAATGGAGAAATAAGACATGGGAGATCTGTTTTTGTACAAAGTTGGGAGGGTTATTATGGTCTGTGAAGGCCTTGGTGAGACCGTTAGTATATTGTAAAAGGGACAGCATTTCACTACAGAGATGATGGCCATGGGTGGCTAGGATGTATGGAAGGACTTCTCGGTATGAAATGGGTAGTAGCTGTCGAAGTGTAGCTATTGGTGGCATTGGTAGGTTTGATATGGATGGTGGTATTGGTGGCAATGGTAGGTTTGATATGGATGGTGGTATTGATGTAGCCATCCTCAAGGTGGAGGTCAACATGCAGGGCTTGAGTAGGTCCAAGTGAAATAAATGGGGGAGAAGGTGTTGAGGTTCTGGAGGAATGTGGGTAGGGTGTCCTCATCCTCAATCCAGATCACAAAGATGTCATCAATGAATCTTATGCCAAACTATTCATGGGCCATCTAGAGGAATTACACTTTTGTTTCTTTTATAAGCTGTAGGACTACTGCCCTGGGAGAACAATGTGGAGCTTGCCCCCAACATCCAACATGCTATAAGCTGATCATGAGCCTCCACTCTCTCATCCTCTGACCAGGAGCCAAGTTAAAGTGTGTATCTGTACTTGGTATGCATTTCATACACAACAACAGTAGTCTAGGTTGGGTTGCACTAAAGATTGTGCTACCCACAATCCTTCCCACCCCTCCCACAATGGTATTCCACTACCCACTGAACCTACACAATAGCCTCGTCCATCCCTATACAAACACTGCCCCCAACCCCTTCCCTTAGGACATGTATCCCTGTTATAGACCTAGATGGAAGACCTGTCCCATACATCCTGCCACCACCATCCCCACCCCTTTGGTCGCTAGTGTCACCCATCCCATCAAAGGAAGGACTACCTATGAAACCAGTCGTCTGATTCACAAGCTAAGCTGCAACACTGTGTTGCATCCTACATGGGCATGACAATCAACAAGCTGTTTGTCTACATGAATGGTCACCAACAAATGTGACAAAGAAACAGCTGGGCCAACCAGTTGCTGAGCACGTTGCCCAACATGATGTTTTTCATTTCAGTGACTGCTTCACAGCTTCTGTCACCTGGATCCTTCTCACTAAGCAAAAACAGACATAATGTCTTATGGGATAACAGCAATCAGTGATTTTATAATGTTGTTTAAAATACGTCTTGATTGCAAAAAAATTTTTTTTTATTATTCATATGACCGGTTTCGGTTCATTCAGAACCATCTTCAGATCTGATATTTCAGTTACAGGAGTAACCCGTCCAAATCCAGCAACTTTCACATGCTACGTCACCAGCAACTTTCACATGCTACGTCACATTTTTTATGTGACGTAGCATGTGAAAGTTGCTGGATTTGGACGGGTTACTCCTATAACTGAAATATCAGATCTGAAGATGGTTCTGAATGAACCGAAACCGGTCATATGAATAATAAAAAAAAAAAAAAATTTTTTTTGCAATCAAGATGGATTTTAAGCAACCTTCTCACTAACACCAGATTTTTTGAACTGCAGAAGTGGGATCTATCCCTGCAATATATCTTATGTTCCCGTAATCTTCCTGGCGTCAACATGGCATTGGCAGCCAGAGACTGTGTTTATGTGTATGTGATTTGCATGTGTGTGTGTGTGTGTGTGTGTGTGTGTGTGTGTGTGTGTGTGTGTCTGTCTGTCTATTCTGATGAAGGCCCGTTTGACTGAAAGCTTTTTGAAACTCTTTTTGTTGTGCCTGTCTGCGGCTCAGCATCTCTAGTATGTGGTGAGTAGTAACTATCCTTTTCATAATATGTGCAACAATCTGTAGGGATACAAAAATGGAATGATCACATAGTTGCAAGTTTCTTCTAAAGGAGGTGCCACAGTACACTGGGAACATGCACACAGTCCACAAAGAAGACTGCTTGCAAACTTCTAGTGTGACCCATCCAAGACTACTGCCATTGAGTATGAATTGCACACCATACACAGATACACACTTTAACTTGGCTCCTGGTCAGAGGATGTTGGGAATGGAGGCTTGCTATTGGCTCGTGGCACATTGGCTGTTTGGGCAAGCTCCATATGATTCTCCCAGGGCAGCAATCTTAGAGCTTGTAAAAGAAACAGAAGCGTAATGGCTTAATGCTTTACAGAAATGACATGAAAATAATTTTTGAGTAATTAAAAATGGAATCTTATGGCTACAAAATAAGTATTATTATGAAAACTATAATAGTGAAGAGGTAGAAGTAAAGAGTTATGAAACTACAAGGCGTATTTTTTAAGTAAGGTCCATTTTGTTGTAGACACTAGTAGTTTGCGCGCATATGGCAACAAGCATGTGTGTTGTGTACAAGCATGCCTCGGGAACGACTGTGCTCAATTTCAGCTCTGTAGCTAACCTGTACAGTTCTGTTCTGTGCTTTCAAAATGTTTAAGACTATCAACTCACCCGTCGCGTGTGAGGTTCACTCAGTGATACGGCTTTTGTCAGCAAGGAACCTGTCTGCTGCAGAAATTCATCGACAGATTTGCAAAGTGTACGGTGATACTCTTATGAGTGAAAGCAAAGTGAGTAAGTGGGTACGAGAATTCAAAGATGGCCATGACAATGTCCATGATGAGGACTGCTCCAGTCGCCCTTCTTTGATTGCAGACGATTTGGTGGGATCAGTTGAAGCAAGGATTTGTGAGAACAGGTGCTTCACAATAACAGGTCTCTCAAACAAATTTCCTGACATGTCGAGATCAGTGCTAACATTGTTTCTGAACACCGAAAGTTTAGGAAACTGTGCTCCTGTTGGGTCCCGAAACTCCTAACAGAGGACCACAACAACCAAAGGTTTGACTCATTATCACAAAGAGGGTGACAGCTTCTTGAGTCAGATCGTAACTGAAGATGAAACATGGGTTTTGCATATCACACCCGAATCAAAGCAACAGAGCATGGAATGGAGACACACACATTCAACTGTAAAGGTGAAGGCCAAACAGACTCTTTCCCAGCGCAAAATAATGGCTTCGGGATAGGCATGGTGTTTTGGGATAGGCATGGTGTTTTGTTGGTCGACTTCATGAAACCACTATCAATGCAGAAGCATACTGCCAAACCCTGAGAAAGCTATGCAGAGCAATTCAAAACAAAAGATGAGGCTTGCTGACAAAGGGAATTGTCCTTCTCCATGACAATGCAAGACTTCACACTGCAGGTCAGACCCGCGATTTATTGGACAGTTTGGGCTGGGAAGTTTTAGACCACCCACCCTACAGTCCTGATCTTGCGCCGAGTGCTTACCATCTGTTCCTCCACCTCAAACAACATCTCAGTGGCAACCGTTACAATGATGACGATGACGCGAAAACAGCAGTGAACTCTTGGTTATCGGAGCAGGGGGCAAGTTTTTATGAAGAGGGTATTTTGAAATTGGTTGAGAGGTATGATACGTGTTTCAACAAATTTGGCAACTATGTCAAAAAATAGAGTGAAGTATGTACTTTCTGAAAATACATTTACTTTTTTCGAAATAACCTTTCGTTGTGTACTTATGTTCAAACAGACCTTACTTAAAAAAACTTGCCTCTTACAAATCAACACTGGATTCACAATGGCTACTTATTGCTACTGCACACATTACTGTTTGGTAGCTAATGTTGGCAATGAGTTATGTAGCTAATGTTGGCAATGAGCGTAAACATTCTGGAGTGGCATGAAGTCATCCAACTTTCACCAACCAGAGAGGGGCCAAGTCAAAGTATGCAATCTATAGGAATAAATGGGATACTGAATATATACAACAAATGGCAGTATGAATGTTCATACACTTGTTTGATGCACAGGATAATGCTATGGGAATGATGGGAACCTGAACTGGCAGGCATTTCAAGTTTGATATGATTACAATAACACTTTGACTACTGTATGCAGGTTGATGGATGTTCCATCACTAGGCCAGTTTACACTAACAAAAAAAAATTAGAAATTCAGAAAACAAAGTTATTTTACTCCACACTTATTTAATAGAAGTCCCTTGTAGGCCATTATTTTGAAGAAAGGAAAGAAAATATGGTAGGCCTGCAGATATGTGGTGTCTCAGTGAAACATGTGAACTCACTATGGTGTTAGGACACCAACTGCTATAGTTTAGTTATCACGCAATGAGAATTAGAAACAAGTAATAGTCGTAAACAGTAGGTATACTATAAACAAAAAGAAAGGAAATGATCACATATATAATATACAATTATTGAGTAGGCCAGCAGAACTGAGGATGCATCTCAATCTTTGCATCTATGGATAACACGATGGCCAGAGGTGCCACATAGTATGATTACCTCTTCCACTTGTTTCAGAGCTTCAGGTCTTCCAGAAATCTTCAAGTATCACTATAAAATCTACTTCACACCTTTCTGTTTCTGTTACCTTTTTCTTGTAAAACTATCAGGAAGTGAACTTTTGTATTTCCTGACACTGAACCACAAGATTTTGGTAATCTTGGTTGACTCCTACAGACCACTGAACAAGATATTATACCCAGTTTCTTGCACACCAGTATCAACTTAGTCAAGAAATATAAATTACTGCAAAATATTGCTAGAAATCTACAGCAAGTAGAATTGTCGGAAGCCACAACTTCAATGTAGGCTGAACTGATAAAACTGTAGATCGCATTTACAGGCCATATTCATCTATAACATATGTTTCATCAACATGGTGCAAGTGATAGTGATTCTATTACAAGCATGACACTCACATATATACTGTACTAAACATAATTGAGCTAGAGGCCAACAGTGAGCACACAACAGCAAGTGTGAGGTTGGGCTGTGTCCACTCGAAGCTTCATGGCAGCTAGCATGGTAAGTTCAGAAGCTAGGAACATACTATACCCTTTTTTCAACAAAATAATTTTGGGTATTGGGTCGTACCATTGTAACTATTAAAACAGCCTTCAATGTATTGCTGTATTGTGTCAGGGCCAGTGATCTTTTTTTGTTAAGTTTCATGACTGACATTTTGCTGGTGATTACATAGATATGGCTAAAATCAAAATAATACAGTTTCTTTTTTGAAACAGCTGCAGCAGATCTCTAAATCATCACAGTATTCATGATTGCATGTAGAAGGATGTCCACAACGAAACTAGTATCAGTGATCATGATGTGGTTGTGGTAACAATTGTTACCAAACTACAAAGGACAACTATATATATAATCAGTAACTAAATAAAAAAATAATAGTGCCATATCTCAGTGAGGAACCAGAAACTTTCAGCACAGGGCAGGAGCACATAGAGGAACTATGGCTCCAGCTTAATAGAATAGTTGACCGTGCATGGGATGGATATGTACCAGTAGAACATTTCATAATGGGATGGGCCTTCCATGGTATACATTCACTGCAAGGTGACCTATAAAGAAACAGAGATTACTGCATAACAACTGTAAAACAAAGTGTAGGGCTATAGACAGAGAGACGTTGAACAAAATGCATTCAGCAGTCAAAGAACACAATGTATGATGTCTTCAATGACTGCTGTAGCAGAATACTGTCAAATGATCTTTCACAAAACCAAAGATATTTTGATTGTATGTACATGCTGTTAGTGGCACAAAAGTTAGTGGCCAGTCCCCAGTGAATGAGACAAGAACTGAAATTGAGGGTAGCAAAGCAAAAGCTGAAATGCTTAACTGCTGTTTTCATATGTTCCTTTGCAAAGGAAAACTCTGGATAATTGCTCCAATTTAATCTTCATAACAATGAAAAGATGAATGAAGTCAGTATTAGTTGGGTTGGTTTGATGGGGTGGAAGAGACCTATGGTGGGGTCATCAGTAAAGTTGGATTAGGAAAGGATGTGGGAGGAAGTCGGCTGTGCCCTTTCAAAGGAACCATCCCAGCATTTGCCTGAAGTTACTTAGGGAAATCATGGAAAACCTAAATCAGAATGATTGGACCTGGGATTAAACCATCATCCTCCTGAATGTGAGTCCAGTGTGCTATCCATTGCACCACCATGCTTGGTCAGTATTAGTGTCAGTGGTGTTGAGAAACAGTTGAAATCGTTAAATCTGAACAAAGCTCAGGATCCGATGGAATCCCTGTCACATTTTAAATGGAATTTGCAACTGAGTTAGCCCCTCTTCTAACTATAATCTATCATAGATCTCTTGAACAAAAATCCAAGCTCAGTTCCTGGAAAAAAACACAGGTCACACCTTTCCACAAGAAGGGTAGAAGAAGTGATCCACAAAACTATGGCCCAATATTCTTGACATTGATTTATTGTAGAATCTTAGAACATAATGAGGTATCTTGAACAGAATGGCCTCCTCAATGCCAGCCAGCAAAGTGTTCCAAAAACATCGATCACGTGAAACCTAACTCGCACTTTTGTCACGTGACACACTGAAATCTTTGGATTAAGGCAGTTAGGTGGATGCATTATTTCTTGATTTGTGAAAAGCATTTGATTCAGTACCAGACCTATACTTACTGTCAAAAGTATGATCATGTGAGGTATTAAGTGAAATTTGTGACTGGATTGAGGAGTTTTTGGTAGGACACACACAGCATGTTATCTTGGATGGAGAGTGATCATCAGATGTAGAAGTAACTTCAGGTGAGCCCCAGAGAAGTGTGTTGGGACCCTTGCTCTTCATGTCATATATCAGTGACCTTGCAGACAATATTAATAGTAATGTCAGACTTTTTGCAGATGATGCAGCTATCTATAATGAAGTGTGGTCTGAAGGAAGCTGCATAAGTATCCAGTCAGATCTTGACAACATTTCAAAATGGTGTAAGGATTGGAAACTTGCTTTAAATGTTCAGAAATGTGAAAATATGCACTTCAAAAAATGAAAAAATGTAGTAGCCTAAGACTATGATAATAATTACTCACTGTTGGAATCGGCCAGCTCATACAAATACCTGGATGTAAAATTTTGTAGGGATACAAAATGGAATGATCACATAGGCTCAATTGTGGATAAAGGAGGAGTCAGACTTCCGTATATTGGTAGAGTACTGGGAAGTGTAGTCAGTCTACAAAAAAGATTGCTTACAAATCACTTGTGTGACCAGTTCTAGAATACTGCTCAAGTGTGTGGGACCTGTACCAAATAGGACTGAAGATACACACAAACTACCCTGAGGAAGTCTATTAACACAGCTTCAAGAACTAGCTTGAAATGATGACTATGGGGTATACTACAATCCTTTACATATCACCCACATAGGGATCCTGAGGATAAGGTTAGAATAATTACTGCACACACAGAGGCATTCAAACAATCATTCTTCTCGCTCTCCATATGTGAATGGACTGGGAAGAAACTCTGATAATTGGCATAGTGAGATGTACCATCTGACATGCAACACACATTGGTTTGCAGAGTATAATTGTAAATGTAGATGTAAAATAGTCTTTAATATTAGATGCATACCACTTACAACTTCTTCAAGGATCTGAGCAGCTGCTACTTTGGTTGATTTGCTTTTTTAGGAAAAATTTTTGTTTTCAAAAACTGTCAGGAACATGTATGGATTTACTGTAGATCACCTTTCCTATTATGGAGAATATTAGTACAACAGAGGTGCATTCCTGTATGGAATCTGAGAGCAACTAGGTCACTGGCAAAAATCCCTTCTACAGGACACACAACAGAAAGCTGTGTGACCTCTGTCTCTGGTCACTGAGGCCAGACTGCATATAGCCAACTGCACCTGATGGGAGAAGCAGTCAGTAGATGTTAGGTATGAGGAGGAGACTGGATGGAGAGGGGAAAGGATAACAAAATACAGGTGAGGGAAGGTGTAGTGCTGCTTGTGGGAGAATGCAGGAATGTGGTGGGGCAGGATAGAGCTGTGAAATGCTGGGGGTGGCCATGAGGGGGGAGGGAGAAACTGAGCAGAAGGAGAGAGAGGTAGAGGAGGCGAAAAAGAATAGTGTGTGCATTGGTGGAATAGAAGGCTGTGTAGTGTTACAGTGGGAACAGGGAAGAGGATAGGTGGGTGAAAGACAGGGACTAGCAAAGGCTGAGGCCACGGGGGTTGTGGGAATGTAGGGTATACTGAGGGGAGAGTTCCTACTGGTGAAATTCAGAAAAGTTCACTTTGCTAGGAAGGACCCAGATGGCACAGGCTGTGAAGCAGTCACTGAAGGGAAGCACATTGTGTTGAGCAGCATTTTCAGCAACTGCATTGTCTAACTGTCTCTTCGTCACAGTTAGTTTGTGGACGTTCATGTGGACAACAGCTTGTTGGAAGGACAGTGGGTAGGCTTTTTCTCATTTTGGAGCAAGATGAGAGGTAGTCAAAAACCCCTGGCAGCTGCTCCAGCTCTGGGTGGTACTGAGACATGAGGGGAATGATCCTCTGTAGTCAGACTGTGAGACTTTGGGAGGTGGTGGTGACTGGAGAGATAAGGCACAAGAGATCTGTTTTGTACTAAGTTGGGAGGATAATTGTGATATGTGATGGCCTCATTGAGACCCTCGGTGTATTTTAAGAGGGACTACTCATGACTACAGATGTGATGGCCATGGGTGTCTAAGCTGTATGGAAGGGACATCTTGGTATGGAATAGGTGGCAGCTATTGAGGTGGAGGAATTGCTGGTAGTTGGTATGTGTGCTATGGACAGAATTACTGATGTAGCCATCTTTGAGGTGGAGGTCAACATCAGTGAAGCGGCTTGTTGGTTTGAGGAGGACCAGGTGAAGCAAATGGAGAGGAGGTTCTGTAGGATTGTGGATATGGTGTTTTCACCATCATTCCAGATCATAAAGCTGTCATCAATGAAACTGAACCAGGGGAGGGAGTTTGGAATTTTGGGTGGTTAGGAAGGTTTCCTCGAGATGGTCAATGAATTGGTTGCCAAAGGATGGTGCAATGTGAGTGCCCACTGCTGTACCATAGATCTGTTTGTAGGTGATGCCTTCAAAGGTGAAGTAATTGTGGGTGAGAATATAGTTGGTCATGATAAACAGGAAGGAGGTTGTAGGTTTTTAGACAGTCAGGCATTGGGAAAGGTAGTGTGCAGTACTGGCATGGTCATGGGTGGTTGGGATGTTTGTGTAGAAGGAGGTGGCATCAATAGTAATGTGCAGGACACTGTGTGGTACAGAAACAGGAACTGTAGATACTTAGTGGAGGAAATGGTTGGTGTCTTTTATATAGAAGGTTAGGTTATTGGTAATACGCTGAAGGTGTTGGTTCATGAGAGCAGAGATTCTTTCTTGAGTGCATAGAAAGCAGCCACAATGGGGTATCCTGGGTGGTTGGGTTTATGGACTGTAAGAAGCATATAGAAGATAGGAATGCAGGGGATGGTGGTGAGGACAGAGATTGCCTCAGGGGAGAGACTCTGGGATGGGCCTAAGGATTTGAGGACAGACTAGAAATGCTGTTGGATTTTTGGAATAGGGCCACAGTGGCAGGGTCTGACAGTTGGCAATTCAGAACTACATAACTGGAGCCTTTATCAACAGGTAGGTTTACAATGTTGGGATCAGGTTTTAGGCAGTGGATTATGGTTATTTCTGGGGATGTAAGGTTAGTTTCCATGTTGTGGTGAGAATGTTAAAAGAAGGTGGTTTGGGGCAGTGGGGGGCTTCATTGTTGGACAGAGGAGTGAACTGAGTCAGAGAGGGTTCAACATTGGCTTTGGGTTGAGTCTGATTGGTAGAGTTGGTGGCAAAAAAGTGTTTCCACTAGCATAATTGAATTTGGGAGTGGGGCAAAAGGAAAGACCTTTGGAAGGCTTGATACTTCTGTGGGATTAAGGCTTTTGGAGGAAGTTGGCTTCAGCAGCCAGAGACAGTGGTCAAATGTGTGTTAGTTGTGCTTGTGTGAAGGTGTGTGTGTAACTTTTTATGTCAAAACAGTTAAAGCTACATCCTTTTTAAAGGTTTGAGGGACTGTGCCGTTCACTTACATGATAAAATGGAACATCTACAGCTGTCCTTTTATGTTATTTTTTACATCGTTACCAGTTTTGTTGCTTCAGTAGACCATCTTCAGGTCTTAACTGACACTGAGGAGGTTAACTCCAATCGTATACATGATTCAATCAGAGGCCAACATCTATGAACCGGTTTCCATAAGATGTAACAATGATGCTGTGTGTCTAACCATCAACTACTATCATCACAATCTATGGAAACCAGTTCATAGACGTTGGCCACTGATGTAGTCATGCATACAGTTGGTTAGTTGTTCATTGGAGAAACAACACCATTGTTACAGTGTATGGAAACCAGTTCATATATGTTGGTCACTGATGGAATCTTGTATACAATTGGAGTTAACCCCCTCAGTGTCAGTTGTGAGCTGAAGATAGTGTACTGAGGCACTGAAACTGGTAGCAGTATAATAAATAATATTGAAAAGACAGCTGTAGGTGTTCCATTTTCTACATCTTTAGTCTTCATGTCTACATATTTATTTTTCAATATAGTCACCCTGGCAACGAACACATTTCTCCCAATGAGAGACTAGTTTGTTGATGTTTGTAGAATGTTTGACTTTGTTGACAGAACTACAACCTCATCTCTGCTTACACCACTTTAAGACTATCAAGGTGTTCTTCCAGTTTTCAAAACAGATAAAAATCAGACGGGCCCAAGTTGGGACAGTATGAAGGATGATCGGTGACCGTGAACCCAAGGCATCGATTGTTGCAGATGTCACAGTGCTCAGTGTGGTCTGGTATTGCCACACTGAAAGAAAGGGTGCTCCATGTGTGGATAAACTCTTCAAATTTTAAACTTGATTACAGCACACTATTTCTCACACATTGACATAGTTACATTACATACCACTATGTTACATGCTACAATTCCAAGCCTTCTTGTGGCAGAGGGCTGCAAATATGTAGGCATGAAGAATTAAGATATAGAATATTAATAATATTTGTTTTATTTAAAAAGCTTTAATAGTTTCCACATTAAAAATTTGGAGACATTACTTTTCAGCACACCCTCGTATGTAGCATAAATGGATGTATCATTTGACTGCACTGAGTTCAAAGCTTGCATTTTTCATATCACCATTGGTTCATAGATCTTAGCATGTGACATAAATGTTAAGTTGATACCTCTATCCATCTCCTGACCAAAAGAGGTCATAACAGATGGACAGACAGACAGGTAATAAAGTGATCTTAAAAGTGGTCATTTTTTATCGATTGAGGTATGGAACCCTAAAAAATAATCATGGTAGATTTTATGTCAACAATACTTATCAATATGTTATCTATTTCCCAACTGATTCATTTATCAGAGGAATCAGACAAAATTCATCTAGTAGCAGATGTATTGTGTGCCTATTGACATAATTAGTACACTGATGTTTACATCCCCAGTAATGATGCTTGCACAGCAACATTTAACAAAGTATTTCCTCTCTCTATATAATTGGCAAATTTGTAAGTTTGGTTAGGAAGTTATCAACGTTTATTGCATACACCTATGATTAAATGGCACTAAATTTCTCTGTATTCATTTTACAGCTGCTGTTTCAGCAATCCAAAGATGTTACAGCTTCTAACATTGATGACACTACAATTTATTCATTTTACAGTTAGTATTACAACACCAGCACTTGGTTCACTTGTTTTCTTTATTCTGCTTAAAGCAACAGAGATGGACAGGGACTTATGCATAAAAATATTATATAGTTTCATATAGATGCTGAAATAACTGAAATGGCAGATGCATTAAGATAGAGCAAACTATCCTGTGAAAACCTATTTTATAAATTTATAGACCCAACTTTAAGTGATAAATCTAGGAATATATTACAACCTTCTACATATCACACTCATAGGGATCACAATGACTAAGATCAGGCTAACTACAGAATTCTCAGAGGCATTTAGTCAATAATTCTTCCCATGCTCCATAAGTGAATGGAACAGAAAAAGCCCTAATGACTGTTAAAATGGAATGCACTCTTTGCCAAGCATTTCACAACAATTTTCAGAGTACAAATGAAGATAGTGTATTGTGGTACTGATGTTCAGATATGACTAGTACCTCTTATTTTTCAGAAAAAAAACCTAATTCATGAGGCATATTCCAAAGGTTTCTAAAATTTATGTGAATTATCTATCAAGTGGATTTCCTCTGCAGAATTGCAACAGGAAATTTTATTTTACCTAACTGCCCACCTGAGGATTCAAGGAATTTCCCTGGTTTCTTAACGTTGGCTGCTTATTAAGATTTTTGTGTTTGGACCACTACCCATCATTCAGCTTCTAGGGAAGTACTGTTGCTAATTGCTTTTTACCTTAAATTGCCATTTTATTGATGGCTTGTCCTAGTCTTCTGTCATCTTCTTTTTCCTGGCCTTTTCTCATGCATCGCAGTTGGCACATTATTTTGGATTTGGAAATGTTAGTGGCGGCAGAAGGTGGCCAGATACCCTTCCTTCTTTCATCATCCCCAAACCCCCCCCCCCCCCTGCCCCACTCCCGCCCTCCGTTTTTGGATGAAATGTATCTGCATCTAATGTTAACTTATGTGAAATTGGAGAACATTTTTAAATGTTTGTGGATCCTGTAACTGAGGCAGGACATGACCACCAGCCCAACATTCACCTAGTCAGATGTGGGGGGACCAACGAGAAACAACATCCAGGCTGGTCTGCACAGTGGCCCTCATTGTTAATTCACCAGGCAGATATAACCCAGGCCCTTACCAAATGCTGGAAGCAGTGTGCTAATGTGCATGGTTATTTGGGCAGATCTAGAATAGTCTTCCATTTGTTCTTTATAAGCACTTACCACATACAGTATACAAAATATTGAACAGCTTGTGTATATCTACATGTTTACTCCTTATCAGCTGATACTTTCCTCAAACATTTCACTCAACTGTTGTGCACAAAAACTCTTTGCTTTATCGATTGAAATCAATAAAATTCTTCCCATTGCAGTTGCACTGTATAGTGCCAGTATAAAGCCAATGTTGGAGTTATCTTCACTTGGCTTTTAATGACTGCTCTCAAAAAGGCGTGGGCTCTACTTACCTTTGTGAACATATTTAAGGCTTTTTGGTGTTAAATGGTTTTTTGGTTTTCTGACATTTATCCAGAGCTACTTTTGCACCATAGAATAGGTGCTTATAACTCATTATTCTGTTCTCAAAACACTAAAGTATACTGGAAAACCATATTGCCTGATTCAATGGACTACTGAGTTCTGCCTGCACTTTTGATATCAATGAACCATTCTCTCATGTTATGTTAACATTTATCGGCCTGATGATGATTTAAATTCACAACTAGAAAACTAGACAAAAATTATATAAGTCATCAATATAAGGGCTTTTGATAGTTTTATGTTGCCTTTCCTGAAATAAAATTCAATCCTATGAAATGTCAGACTTGACTGAGTTGCATATTTCTTAATAGACAGGATCAATTACATTTTCCACAGTTGAAAATGTCCATAGAAGAAAAAGATTTATTTGGCATGCCTTGAGGAATTGTGATAACAGTTTTATTACTGTCAGTAAATGTAAATTTAATAATAGTTCTCTGACATTGTATACAAAGAAAAAACATCCATAGAAAATTGTTATAGCAGGCAAGAAAACTTGGAGATGATCAGCATTTGATTCAAAGACTTAACAGCTGGTTCTTTATATAAGAAATTATAATGTAAATATTATCTAAATGGATAGATAAAAAACCTACTCACCAAGTGGCAGCAGGAGAACACACACATATAAAGGTTTAACTTTTACAAGCTTTCAGAGCCAGTGGTTCCTTCTTCTGGCACAAGTTGAAGGGGAAGGAAGAGGGGTGAAGGCAAAGGACTGGAGAGATGTAGGAAAAGGTGTACAATCCAGAAAAGTCATCCAGAACTCAACTCAAGGGAGACTTACTGGACAGAATGAGAAGGAAAGACACTGTGCGCAACTGCACTGGATGAGATTTGAGAACCTGAGAGCTGAAAGATGGAACACAAGGTACTATGCAAGACAGAGATTACTACTAAAACATCATGCACAAGTTAATAAGAGTGAAAAGCCAAGGGCATTATATGTAACAGAGGTGAGAGGATGGACAGAAAAAATAGACAGTTCAGAAAATGACAGATGTAGAAAACTAAAATGAAATGAAGAAAGGAGCAGTTACTGTGAATAAATGCTGAGACAGAAGGAATTAACATAAGTTAAGGCCAGGTGGGTGGGTAGAACCAAGGACATGTTGTAATTCTGGGTCCCACCTGTGGAGTCCTGAGAAACTTGTGTGTGGTGGAAGAATTCAGAAGGTATTTGTGGTGAAACAGGCACTGAGGTCATGGATGTCATGTGGTAGAGTATGCTGTGCAACAGTATATTGTGTGTTGCTGGTATACACCCTCTGTCTATGCCCATTCATCCTGACTGACAACTGGGTGGTGGTCATGCTGATGTAAAAGTCCAAACAGTGTTTCTGTAACAGCTGGTATATGATATGTTTCATTTCGCAGGTGGCTCTCCCTTTGACAATAAATGTTTTGCCCCTTACAGGGCTGAAATAGGCGGTGATAAGAGGGTGAATAGGGCAAGTCTTGCAGCAGGGATGATCAGAACGGTAGGAGGCAGAGGGTCTAACAAGGATATTGCAGAGATTGGAAGGGCAACAAAAAGTGGTGGACAAAATCTCAAACAGAATGAATCTCATTTCAGGGCATAATTTTAGGAAGTCATGGCCTTGTCAAAGAAGTTGATTTACACACTGACGACCTGGATAATACCGGGTGACAAGAGGTGTGCTCTGAAGTTGTTTGTGGAGGGATCAGTAGTACCAGGATTGGATGAGATGGCCAAGAAATCTGCTTTTGAACCAGGGTGTTGGAATAATTACATCCAGCAAAGGCTGAAGTGAGAATGGTGGAGTATTGCTGTAAAGAGTCTGCATCTGACCAAATACATTTGTCTTGAATGCCAAGGCTGTATGGGAGGGAATGTTTGACATTGAAATGATGGCAACTGTCAAAATGTAAGTACTTTTGTTTGTTACTGGGTCTGATGTGGACGGAAATGTGCAGCCGGCCTTCAGTGAGGTTGAGATCAGCATCAAGGGAAGTGGCTTGGGGTTCAGAATACGACCATGTGAAATTTAATTGGGAAAAGGTATTTAGAGATTCCAGAACTTTTAACATGTCAGCCTCACCATGAGTCCATACAGCAAAGATGTCATTAGTGTATCTAAAACAAACCAGGGTTCGATGGCTTATGGACCCAGGAAAGCTCCCTCCAAGCAACTCATGAAAAAATTGGGACAGGATGAATCCATCCTGGTTCCTATGGCTGTACCCCTGATCTGTTTGTATGTCTGTTCCTAAAAGGTGAAGTAATTTTTGGTAGGTATGAAGTTGATTAAGGTGAGCAAGAAGGATGTCATAGGTTTGGAATCAGGTGGGTGTTGACTGAGGAAATGTTCAGCATCAGGCAGACCACGTACGTGGGGGATGATGGTATAGAGGGAGATGCCATCAATGGTGACAAACAAGGTCTGTGGTGGGAGTGGGATGAGCACAGATTTCAGTAGATCTAGAAAATGGTTGATATCTTTAATATAGGAGGGAAGTCTTTGTACTATGGGTTGCAAGAGTTGATCAACTAAGGCAGATATATATTTTTGGGGTACTTTGAAGCCAGCAACTATAGGATAGCTAGGATGATTGGGTTGGTGGATCTTAGAAAAAAGGTGAAAGGTGTTGGTGCTTGGTTTGGGTAGTGTAATAAGTTCTATGAACTGATGTGTAAGTCATGATGTCTTGAATTTACACCACAAATGATTTTTGTTACATACTTTTGCAAGCTAAAAATTTTTGCTCAGTTTGACTAGTTACCCCAGAATATGATCCTGTACGACATAATAAAATGAAAGTAAGCAAAGTATGCAAGATTTTTTTTGTATTTATATATCCTGTATTCGACATCATTCTCAGGGCAAATACAGACTTTTTTAGGTGCTTCAGCAATTCTGTGGTATGCCCTTACCAACTGAATTTATTATCGAGCTGTAATCCCAGAAATTTAACACTGTCAACCTCTTCAATCTGCATGTCTTCATATGCTATACAGATGTTGGAAGGAAATCTCTTAGCAGTTCCGAACTGTGTATTGTCGGTCTTTTCAGAGTTTAATGACAGTGAATCAACTTTAAACCATTTATTAATGTCAGTGAAAATTTTATTAGGAGCTATTTCTAAATCTGTACTTGTCTTGCTACTTATTTCAATGTTTGTATCATCTGTGAACAAAACAAAATTAACATCTGGCAATGTGACAGACAAGAGGTTATTAATTTACACAAGAAAAAGCAACAGACCCAAGATGGAACTTTGAGGAACACCACATGTAATTAATTCCCAGTCAGATGAAGACTGACTGCTTACTGCACAGGTATTTCACAATGACACCCTTTGTTTCCTGTTAGTTAGATAAGACTCGAACCATTTCGCAGCACTGCCAGTGACACCATAATATTCTGATTAACTTAAGAGAATGCTGAGGTTCACACAGTCAAAGGCTTTTGACAGGTCGCAGAAAATGTCAATAGCCTCTAATTTATTATCTAATGAATTAAGTACATTGTCAATGTAAGTGTAAATAGCTTTCTCTATATCAGAATCCTTAATAAACCAAAACTGTGATGTGGGGAAATATATTATTTGCAGTTAGATGCTTAAGGAGATGCTTGAACACAACCTTTCCAAATAATTTTGAAAAAGCCAGCAAAAGTGAAATTGGTCAATAGTTTGATGGTATTTCTTTATCCCCCTTTTTGTAGAGAGGCTTAACTTCAGCAAGTTTTAGGCAGGCTGGAAATGTTCTGCTGATAAGAGATTGATTACACAAATAACTTAAGATAAACAGCTCCGATGAACACTATTTGATTAACTTTGTTGATATATCATAATACTCATTAGAATACCTAGATTTAAGGATTTTGTGATGGATGCTACTTGTTTGGGAGACATGAGTGTTGTTTTCATTTTGCTGAAGTTCTTTCTGAAGACTGGTCTCAGATACTCCATTGCACTGTTCACTGAACCTGATAATCCCAAGCTGTCAGTAGCAGAAATAAAGTACTTGTTTAAGAGGTTTGCAACACTACATGCACTTGTTACCAATGTCTCATTTATTTCTAGAGCTATCTGTCCCTCTTCCCTTTTGGCCCCACCTATCTCTGTCTTCACTATATGCCGTACAGTTTTTTTTTTTAATTTTTTATTTTGTTGCCTGATGTGATTATTTTTTTCTCATAATAAAGCTGCTTTGTTTTCTGGGATACTTGCTTCAATATTTTGCAGTATTCTTTGTAATGCGTTACAATGCTAACATCAGAGCTGTTCCTAGATAGTAGATACAGTCTCCTTTTTGTCCCACATGATATCCTTATAACTTGTATAGTCCATAGTTTACTTTTTGCCTTCCGTGTGATTTGAGTTACCTTAAGGGGAAAACAGTTTTCAAAAGTAGAAGTAACATTATTAATGAATGCTTTGTATTTTCCATTTGAGTCAAAAGTTTTGTAAACATCTTTGAAGTTAATTTGAGAAATTTCCTGAATTTCACAATTTTTGACTGATTTATTATCCTCCTGTACTCAGATTTAATAGATTTTTTTTATCCTGACACGTTCCAACATTTAACGCAAGATGCTGCATGTCATGCTCATGTAGCACATTTACTATTGGTTTTGTGATATGACTTTTTTCCCCTAGATTTGTCTACAAATATATTATCAACAGCAATATCAGAGCATTTACATATTCTGGTTGCAAAGTTCACAGTAGGAACTAAATTGAATGAAAGTCTTCCTGATTCCAATAATTTTTCACTGACAGAGCTTTTCAATAAATCCACATTAAATTCACCAGCAACCATGATTTCCTTGTTTTTTACTGTGAGATGGGATGAAAGAGCTTCCAGATTTTTCGTGAAGAGGTTAAAATTTTCTGAAGGTGACCTGTATATACTTACTATTACAAAGGATTTATTATGAAATACTACTTCTGTTGCACTATCTTCCAAGTGCTGCTGTGAGCAAAATTTATTAATTTCAATATTTTTGAAATGAAAACAGTTTCTGACAAATGTTGCAACTCCTCCTTTCTCCATATTTTCTCTACAGAAGTAAGAAGCTAACTTGAATCCTGTAACATTTAACATATCTATGGCAGAGGTCACATGATGTTCAGAGAGGCAGATTATATCAGTTGGTATGCTCAACTCTAATTCTTCAACACAAATAAGCGACTCATTAAGCTTACCCCTTAGTCCTCAGATATTCTGATGCAATAAGGATAACTGATTTTGTACACTTGCTGAATTAAAACTGGATGAACATAATTGTCCTGTCAATTTTTGAGTATCTCTAGTTTCAATCTGAGGTTGTCTGCATGAATTGCGTACATTAAAATTTGCTTTCTGACTGTCTTTTTTATCAGTGTGAATGTCATTTTCAGCCTGTCTCTGAACATTTTTTATTTCTGCCCTCCCTACCCCAAAAAACTGCTGTTCTGTCACTTGTAGCAACTGGTACTTTACCACCTGTGATAGTGCCCCCACTAAGTTATTTGCTATTAGCCAAGACAGTTTTCCCTTCCATTTCCTGTTGAGGTGAAGGCCACGCCTAGTATAGTCCCACCTACTGGTAGAGCCAACAGGAACCACACCGATATGACACCCCATACCTGATCCAAACAGCCTTTCCACCTCTAAATTAACTCCCCTAACAGAAGAGTTTAAATGTGGCTGATCATGATACCTCATGACAGACACAAGCCCAACAGTAAGTCTCATTGCTGAAGCTATCTTTACCAGGTGACTCTAAATTGAATAATTAGGGTTCCTGTCTATGTTGTCTGCCCCACCCACTATTACCATGGTCTCTTCCTTTGTGAAGTCTTTGCAAAGTGAACCTACATCCTCTATCACCTGACCCAGACTTGTAGTAGGTTTAAAAAAAAGACTTGTGGTAACCTGACACTAGTCCATCCTGCAACAATTGGTCAACACCTCTACCATGTGAACTACCTAACAACAAAAATTTCTTCTTCTTTACAACTTTTTCTGACTTCTTGCTTTTCAAATACTTACTGAAAGTTTTTTGAGCCCTGTCTACTCCTACATCTGCTTGTGGCTCATCAGTTTCCAACTGTGACAAAAGATCAAACCTGTTTTCCACATTCACAACAACACTGTCTGAGAAAGTCCTATTCCTACTTCTTCTAAACCTGCTATCCCTTCCCACCTCTTTTTTCCCTTCTCCCCCCTTAACCAGCCATGTGAGTAGACTTCCATGACAGGCCAAACTGCAGGCCATTTCTGTGGGTATCTCTAACGGATCAGGCCTACCAATCTGAAGCCCATTGTTTACCACTAATGTACAGGCCCTGCCCATTGTATCTAGTTTCACAGATGTGTCCGCAGACCATGTCTGTTTGTGTATGGCATAATACGGCAGATTTTTGTGGTTTATCCATGGACCCAGGACTCTGGTGCTCCTTGGCAGGCCAGAGGTCATGGGTGATGGATTTCAAGAATTGCGACCACATCGCTGCAAGTACATTGTACAATGTAGCATTTTGTATGCATTTTATTTATTAGAAAGTATTGGCAATAAGAAGAAGAAAATTGTGACAGTCACAGGCAGTCTGTACACTATGTACTCACATATTTCTTGAAAGACAAACCACACAATACATGTAAAATGAATAATATCCGACAATAACAAACATAGTAGAACCAACATTTTATTGGTGGTCACCTATAGTGTTCATTTACACAACTCTTCCCTGCCTTATACACTTCTTTCAAGAGGCCTATCTTTTTCTGAGATTGTTTCTTAAATCAGTCAAGGTACTTTAAATCTGTCTTGCGACACCAACGAAATGTGTATTTTTGTCATCAAATGTGTTTTCTTTTATTTAATTAAAACAACATCAGTGATCTTAATGAAACACATAGACCATCTGGCTTGTTTTCTTCATCTAAAAACAGTTCATTACAAAACATGTGGATTTTAGTACTTAAGATTTTTGCTCACAAGGTTAGAAAATACAGAAGTCCTTACTTTTTTGGCAACTTATGTCTTTACTCACCCTTGAGAACTCAAAATTTGTCAGGAAAAAATACTAAAACTTGTCTGGAAATCAGGGAAATATCAGGGAATTTCATTTGGGGAAACTTGTGGCAACCCTGAACATATTCCTGCCAGTCAAGTACCACAGTGGTAGTTCCCTTATCTGCAGGGAAGATTATGACAAAGTCATCAGCTTTTAGGGAATGTAGTGCCTGGAGTTCTGCAGAGGACAGGTTAGGATCATGTTGCAAGGACCTGAGGAAGGGTTGTGAAGCAATGCTGGATGTGAGGAATTCTTGAATAGCTTGTAAGAGACACTTTTAAGGAAGTAGTGGTGGATCAAGTTGGGATCATGGTTGGAAAGATTTTAGGATTGGGTTGCAAAACAATATCTCCAGTTGAGATTACATGTAAAGGAAATTAGGTTCTTCATCAAAGCAACACGATTAAATGCAGGTTTAGGGCTGAAACTGGGATCCTTATGTAATACAGATAATTCAGGAGGGGAGAGTGCTTTATACGAAAGTTTAAGAACCCTGTAGTGTTGTAACTGGTACTTGTAATTATGAGTTATTATTGGTCTGGGATGCTGCAGTGAAGGCTGTGGGATATTAAGGAGGTTGGACAAGCTCAGTTTGTAGGAGAGGAATGGTAGTTGATAGTGTGGCTGTGTGGGGAGCCGCAGAGGGACAGGATGTGCTGGTGTAAGCTGTCGCCAGCACACCAGTCAGCAAAGATGTAGTGTGAAGATCAATAGTAGGCACTGGATCAAGCATAACTATCATGGGAGAGGCCAGACACACACCAACAAGTAACATGCTGCCAACACCTTCTCGGCAGCATGTATTTAGGCCGGTGCTGCTGACCTGAGGGCCTCACTCAGGCTACGACAGTGTGTAGCTGCCATATTTGTGATTATAGTCGGACTAAAGTTTGCAATAGCAAGAGTACCAATATTTTCAGCAAGAGGACTATTACTGATGAGCTTGTATGATGAACATGGACTCTATTCAAGTTAAGCTGCAGCTTCATGTAAATAAAGAACTGCATTAACCTATGTGTGCTTTTGTGTTGTAGAAAGAAACAATAGCAACATCCCCTCTCTTGCTTCCTTACGGTACAAGACACTACAGTGGCAATGAGAATACTACAGTGCCGATGAGGATAATTCAGTAGTGATCAAAGTTAATTGATTACGCCAAAGATTTTGCTTGCTTCTCTCATGTTTTAGCTTGCAGGGCTGATCGCGTTCGAGCAGTTCTAATTGCTAATTTGTTGTTGTGTTCTTGCATGTATGCCAGGATGGGAGCCACAGAACTAATGAAATTTCTCTTTTCTCAGAGACTTTGCTTGCTTTTTTGTATAGTGTATTTGTTTAAATCACGGCTACCCCGCCCCCTCCACCCCCTGCCCCCTGCACATCAGCCGCAGATGACCCATGTGATGGAGCTAACACAAATTTTTCATTTCAGAACCAACAAATCGCAACCTTACTGACAACAGTACAACTCTTGGCTGCACAAGTAGCATCAGCTGCACAACCAAAATTAACCAATCAACCATCCCAACAAGTGCTGTCAACCAATATCCCAATGTTCCAGCAATTCAACAAAACAGAAGAGGAATGGATTAAATACCTGACTTAGTTCCAAGCACATTGTCAAGTTCATCATGTTCAAGGTAATGATTTCTTTCAGTTGTGGGGTACCCAGTGTTCAGGTTAATACAAAAACTATTCCAAACTGCATATCCCAATGAACTCATCTACAACCAAGTAAACACTGCATTAACTAAATACTATGACCAGCAAGTCCAAGTAGCTGCAGCTAGATATCAGTTCTTTTGCTTGCAGAAAAAGCTGGAACAGACACCACCAGTGGTGCAGAGAATTAACAGGAATGACTAGGAAGTGTAAATTTAAGTGTAGTTGTGGCAATTTTTACAGTGATTTAATGATCCACGACACAATAACATTCGATGTATCAGTTAGTAGAATATGGGAACAGATCTTAAAGTACTCTGATCCATCACATCCCCAGTATTGTAAATCTCAGAGCAATATGATTCAGGTGCCATAGCGGCCAATAAGTTTGACCAGGCCCCAATTTGTCAGGTCGAATCACCCCTCGTTCGTGAACGCCCCAAGCAGCCACAACAATGAGCAGATACACAGTCACACAGACAGCCACTTAGATGTGTCAACAGGCCTGTGAATTTAGTGAAGTCTTGACCCAGATGTTTTGCTAGCCATAAAAGACAGAACTGCCCCTCATGTAACGCAACATGTTACATGTGCAGAAAAATGGGCATGTCCAACCAGTTTGTTTGCAACAGCACAAAAACACCAATTTTGCCCACTCGAAAATAAAACAAGCTCATGCGTATGCAGTGAATGCTGTGTTTTCAAAACCATCAACAGATTCTGACAAAAGTAAGATTAAGGTTGTGCCTCCTGCTTGCACTAGTGCTGTGCAATGACATTCTAACAAACTATTTGTCTCATTACAAAGTGCTGGCTGCTGCATGAACTTTCAGTTAGGCACTGGTACCTCAGTAACTTTGCATAATTGTGTCACTTATGAATAGTTAGGCTCACCCAGGCCTTTCTAAATCTAGCAAGCACCTCACTGCTTACAATGGACAGGAAATTCCAGTGCTTGGACAGTGCAATTTGCCTGCACTTACAAATCTCACATTAGGACAGTGAATTTTACTGCATTGAAATCAAGAGACAGTGAGAACGTATTCAGTTTAGATGCCTTGTATTTGTTTTGGACTTAGCATCCAAGACAATGTACTTTCAGTATCTGCTTAAGGAATTTCTTGAACTACACTCCTGGAAATGGAAAAAAGAACACATTGACACCGGTGTGTCAGACCCACCATACTTGCTCCGGACACTGCGAGAGGGCTGTACAAGCAATGATCACACGCACGGCACAGCGGACACACCAGGAACCGCGGTGTTGGCCGTCGAATGGCGCTAGCTGCGCAGCATTTGTGCACCGCCACCATCAGTGTCAGCCAGTTTGCCGTGGCATACGGAGCTCCATCGCAGTCTTTAACACTGGTAGCATGCCGCGACAGCGTGGACGTGAACCGTATGTGCAGTTGACGGACATTGAGCGAGGGCGTATAGTGGGCATGCGGGAGGCCGGGTGGACATACCGCCGAATTGCTCAACACGTGGGGCGTGAGGTCTCCACAGTACATCGATGTTGTGGCCAGTGGTCGGCGGAAGGTGCACGTGCCCATCGACCTGGGACCGGACCGCAGCGACGCACGGATGCACACCAAGACCGTAGGATCCTACGCAGTGCCGTAGGGGACCGCACCGCCACTTCCCAGCAAATTAGGGACACTGTTGCTCCTAGGGTATCGGCGAGGACCATTCGCAACCGTCTCCATGAAGCTGGGCTACGGTCCCGCACACCGTTCGGCCGTCTTCCGCTCACGCCCCAACATTGTGCAGCCCGCCTCCAGTGGCGTCGCGACAGGCGTGAATGGAGGGACGAATGGAGACATGTCGTCTTCAGCGATGAGAGTCACTTCTGCCTTGGTGCCAATGATGGTCGTATGCATGTTTGGCGCCGTGCAGGTGAGCGCCACAAACAGGACTGCATATGACCAAGGCACACAGGGCCAACACCCGGCATCATGGTGTGGGGAGCGATCTCCTACACTGGCCGTACACCACTGGTGATCGTCGAGGGGACACTGAATAGTGCACGGTACATCCAAACCGTCATCGAACCCATCGTTCTACCATTCCTAGACCGGCAAGGGAACTTGCTGTTCCAACAGGACAATGCACATCCGCATGTATCCCGTGCCACCCAACGTGCTCTAGAAGGTGTAAGTCAACTACCCTGGCCAGCAAGATCTCCAGATCTGTCCCCCATTGAGCATGTTTGGGACTGGATGAAGCGTCGTCTCACGCGGTCTGCACGTCCAGCACGAACGCTGGTCCAACTGAGGTGCCAGGTGGAAATGGCATGGCAAGCTGTTCCACAGGACTACATCCAGCATCTCTACGATCGTCTCCATGGGAGAATAGCAGCCTGCATTGCTGCGAAAGGTGGATATATACTGTACTAGTGCCGACATTGTGCATGCTCTGTTGCCTGTGTCTATGTGCCTGTGGTTCTGTCAGTGTGATCATGTGATGTATCTGACCCCAGGAATGTGTCAATAAAGTTTCCCCTTCCTGGGACAATGAATTCACGGTGTTCTTATTTCAATTTCCAGGAGTGTATTTTCAGAAGGAATGGTAAAAGCTAATAACTTTGTAGTGCATGTTACATTGAAAGACAATGAACAGCCTAAGTTTTTCTGGGCCTGCCCTGTCCCAATTGCTTTAGAGAAAAAACTGCCAGTGAATTGAAAGAATTACAAGTTAATGGTTAATTGCTCCCAGCTGAGCAAGTCAATGGGCAGGTCCTCTTGTCTTGTTGCTTAAGCCTTCCAATCACATTCACATTTGTGTTGACTTCAAGCCTACAGTCAACCCACAGACAGTGGACAACATTTGCCTCACCCTGAGGAAACTCATGGACAGGCTTGGTGTAGGATGTTACTTTTCTAAGATAGATTTGCATGACACCTACTTGCAAAGTCCATCAAATGAAGAATCGCAGAATGTGTTTGTTGTAAATACACACTTAGGACTTGATGTGAATTTTCAACTTTTTGCGGCATAGACCTACTCTGAGGAAATATCAGTGGAAGAAATATTTTTTCGCATTTGCATGCCAAAAATTTAATGAACTACACTTATGACTGTTCAAGTTTTTGCATTTGCCCTTTGGCAGTGCTTCTGCACCTGCCACTTTTCAACGTTAAGCTGACTGCAAAAGTGCCATTTTTTTCACACTGCCTTGACAATATTGTCATCTCAGGTTGTACACCAGAGGAACACATTGCTAATTTGCATACTCTTTTTTGAGTGTTGTCAGAAGCAGGACTCAAGTGTCATCTCGAAAAATGTGAGTTTTTTCAAACTGAACTAAAGTACTTAGGTCATGTGATAAACAGCCAGGTTGTGCACCCCCTACAATCTCATTTGCTTGCAGTCTGTGACCTGCCTGTTCCTCACAGTGTAATCTGAACTGCAGTCAGTACTAGGCAAGATGACGTACTACATTTGGTTCATACCGAATGCTGTTCAGATGGTGGCTCCATTGCATTGCTTGCAATTGGAAAAATGTGCCTTTTCTGTGGACCAAAAAGTGTCATGATGCATTTCAGAAACATAAAAATGTCTTGCTCAGTGACAGATGTTTAGTGTATTTTGACCCTGCCAAGCTAGTAGTTTTGCAAGTTGACACTTTTTCTTATGAAATTGGCACTGTGCTTCCATACAGAATTAGTGCAAAGACAAACCTATTGCTTTTGTTAGTTGTTAACTCAAACTCAGTGAAATTATTTTTAAATTGACAAACAAGCTCTCACTATTGTGTATGGTGTGACCAAATTCCATCACCATTTATGTGGTCACAAGTTCTTTTTAGTGACAGATCACAAGCCTTTGCGGTCCTTGTTTCATCTGACAAAGCCAGTTCCTACATGCACTCCTAAAAAATTGCAACATCAGGCTTTGTTTTGTTTGTGGTATCAGTATGAAATTGAGTACAGACTTAAGGCAAAGCATGGTAATGCAGACATGCTATCTTGCTTTCTGATTGCCCCAGACTCTGATTTTGATGCATCTGCTATATCTTGTTGCCAAATCCATGTGCAGGACTCTTAATTGCTGCTATCTTTACCCTTGCACTATCACGAAATTGCACAGGCCACAGAAGTGGACCCTGATCTGAAGATTTTGTAGCATTACATTTGCATGTCTTGGCCTCGTTCATTGAACAGTACTCAGAGCTCATTAGTGCGCCAGTGTTTTGCTCGTCAGATAACATTTCCATTCAACAGGGTGTGATTCTAGTTCAAAATGACAGAAGACAATTGCATGTGCTTATTCCCAAAGTGTTGCAAAAGGATGTGTTGTGATTGCTCCACTAAGGACATTGGGGAATTGTTCATGCTAAACAGTTAGTGCTATGGCACTGTATTTGGCAGGCAGGGCATAGACACAAGCATTCCACAGATCACATCACAGTGTCGCACATGTGTGGAAAACCAGTCCGCTCCACCACAGACAATCTCAGCTTGGCCTAAGACTCAATCCCCACAGCAGCAGGTGCACATTACTTAGCAGGACCATTTTGGAACACTCATTGGCTCATAGTGGTAGACTCTGTTAGCAAGTTTCCATTCATGGTGCCTATGGCCTCTACATCATGTAGCACCATTCAAGTGTTGTCCTCCATGTTTTGCATAGAGGGTTTGCCAGAAGCACTTGTATCAGACAACAGACCACAGTTCTCTTCATGTGATTTTGAACAGTTTTGTGAACGAAATGGCATTTGTCTTCGAATAAGTGCTCTGTTTCACCCCCAGTCCAACAGAGAAGCAGAACGCTTTGTACACACGTTTAAACAACAGATGGCCATGCTTTGCACTACCCACACACTGGAACAGGTGCTGCAACTCTTTCTAACCTGCTATTGCCCCCCACCCACAAGACAGAACTTCTGCATGGCCGCTGCCATCGGATGCTGCTACACTTGCTACACCCACTGCAGCATCTGGCATTGCCAATGGTCTGCAAGTATCACTTTGTGCCATGCGATCTTATCCTTTACAGGATTTATGGCAACTGTGTACACTGGGAAAGAGATGTGACCTAGGAACGCATTGGCTCTTTTATGTACTTGGTTGCAGGTCCTGATGGACTGCAGTGCTGCCACCAGTACCAAATTCATGCATGTCATTTGCCCTATGATTCTGCTGCTTTTCTTCCCCCAGATTTGCAGTCTCATGGGACCACACGGTCTTTGCAGCCACCCGCTGGTGCTACCAGGGCACCCCAGGAGGAGCGGATGGATGATGCATCCGCCCCTGCTGTCCCCACTGGCCGACCTGATGGACACGGACCCACCATCATCGTCATCACCCTAGGACACACCCTCAAGCCTAAACATGTGCCCTGCCTAGATATGTGCCCTGGCAGCAGTTTTCTGAAGGATGTTCCTGTTGCCTCGCAACCCAGATAGTGGGGTACGGTCGGGAGTATGCCGTCCTTCACAGTTATGGCTACTGGCTCATCTCTATGTCCAGTGTCCTGCCTCCCCCCGCTCTCCCCCCCCCCTCATCCAATTGTCATTCACATCCTCCATACATGACAACAATCCAGCTGCATTCCAGGGGAGGAGGGAGGGGGGGGTAGGGAGCTGACATATGTTGTCACCAGTATACCAGTCGGCAAAGATGTAGTGCAGAGATCAACAGTAGGTACAGGATCATGGAAGAGGCCAGAGACACACTGAAAAGCAACATGCCACCTATACCCTCTTGACAACACATATTTAGGCTGCCGCTGCTGACCAGGATGCCTCACTAACGCACTAAGGCTATGACAGTGCATAGCGACCAGATTTGTGACTATAGCAAGACTAAAGTTTGTAACAGCAAGATTACTGATAGTGTCTGCAAGAGAATTATTACTGATGAGCTTGTATCATGAACATGGACTCTATTCAAATTAAGTAGCAACATCATGTAAATAAAGAGTCATATTAATCCACATGTGCAGTTGTGTTGTAAGAAGAGAATACGAGCCACCAGCAACATCCTCTCCCATGCTTCCTTATGATACAAGACTCTACACAGGAAGGGAAAGATCAATGTTTAGGTAGTTTAGGGTAAGGAGGGATAGCATTTGACATTAAGTGTAGCATGTTGTTGCAATCTGAGGTTGATTTAGCAGATGATACTATCCAAGAAAACATGAGGGACACATAACTGCAGGATTTTGTAGGAGAGTAGTCTGCTGGAGTAGAATTATTTATATTATTCAAGGGTATCACTTTCAGCCCTAAACCTGTATTTAATCTTGCTGCTTTAGTGAAGGACCTATTTTCCTTTACATTTAATGTCTTCTGGAAATATCACTATGCAATCCAGTTCCAACATCTTTTCAACAGCAAACCTGACACCGAACTCTGCCTTGAACAGTTCCAACCAAGATCCTAGTCTTTTGAAAATCGCACCCATCCCACTCCCACAACACACCTTGCTTGTCACCATTGGTGCCATATCCCTCTATAACAAAACCCCCACATTCATGGCCTGTCTGCTACTAAAATTTCCTCAGTCAACACCCACCTGATTCCAAACCTATGACATCCTTCTTGCTCATCCTAATCAACTGTATACTTACCAACAATTGCTTCACCTTTCAGGAGCAGACATACAAACAGATCAGGCATCAGAACCAGGATGGCTCCTCCCTACCCAACCTTTTCACAGGTCACTTGGAGGGAGCTGTCCAGGGACCCACAAGCCTTCAGCCCCTGGTTTGTTTTAGATACATTGATGACATCTTTGCTGTATGGACTCATGGTGAGGCTGATCTGTTAAAATTTCTGGAATCTCTAAATACCTTTTCCCAATTAAATTTCACATGGTCATATTCTGAACCCCACACCACTTACCTTGATGCTGATCTCATCCTCACTGAAGGCCAGCTACACACTTCCATCCACATCAGACTTACTAACAAGTACTTAGTTTGACAGTTGCTGTCCTTTCAATGTCAAACATTCCCTCCCATGCAGCCTTGGCATTTGAGGCAAATATGTTTAGTTAGAGGCAGACAGCAATACCAACCATTCTCATCTCAGCATTCACTGGACATAATTACCCCCAACAGCCTAGTCCAAAAGCAGATTTCCTGGCAATCACACCCAATCCTGGTACTAATTATCCCTCCAAAAAACAACTTCAGAGCACACCACTTGTTACTCAGTATTATCCTCTTCTTCAATATATTAATCATCTACTTCGACAAGGCCATGACTTCCTAAAATCATGTCCTGAAATGAGATCCATTCTGTTTGAGATTTTTCCCACCACACCTAGAACAGCTTTTCATTGCCCTTCCAATCTTCGCAACATCCTTGTCAGACCGTACGGCTCCTACCCCAGTGACCATCCCTGCTGCAAGACTTGCCCTATGCACCCTTCTACCATCACCTATTCCAGCCCTGTAAGGGGCAAAACATATATTGTCGAAGGGAGAGCAACCTGTGAAATGGAACTTTTCATATACCAGCTGTTACATTAACAATATTTGGCCTTTTACATTAGCATGACTACCACCCAGGTATCAGTCAGGATGAATGAGCATAGGCAGAGGGTGTATACCAGCAACGCACAATATCCTGTTGCACAGCATGCTCTACCACATGACAGTCATGACCTCAGTGCCTGTTTCACTGCACATACCATCGGAATTCTTCCTCCAGACACCAGTTTCTCAGGACTCCATAGGTGGGAACTAGCATTATAACATGTCTTTTATTCTACCCACCCACCTGTCCTTAACTTACAAACTTACATTCTCCCAAACCTCTCCAGTCCTTTTCCTTCACACCTCATCCATCCCCTTCAACTCTTCTGCCAGAAGAAGAAGCCACTAGCTCTGAAAGCTTGTAAAAGTTTAACCTTTTTATGTGTGTGTTCTACTCCTGCTGATTGGTGAGTAGACTTTTTTATCCATCCATTTAGATTACATTGTCAATAAACTATAATGTAACACTCATGAACAGCTAAGAAGATGCTGTGTGACTTGATTGTGTTGTCAACAAAAAATCATTAAAATCAATTACAGAAGTCAATTATTACAGAATTAATTTTCAGTCTGCAGTGGAGTGTCCACGTGTCTACTGATTTGAACCTCCCTGGCAGATTGAAACTATTGCCAGATCAGGACTCAGAACATTTGTCCTTCATGGATAGATGCTCAACTGTCTGAGCTATCCAGTCTTAACTTTTGACATGTGCTCATAACTTTACTCCCACCAGTGCCTCTCTCTGATGTTCCAAATGTCAGAAATGTTCTCCTGCATACCTTGCAGGACTAGCAGGAACACTAGCCCTGCAAGGTAACCAAGAGAACTTTTGTGATATTTGGAACATTGGAGAGAGGTACTGGTGGGAGTAAAGCTGTGAGAACATGTCAAGATAGCTCAGTCTGTTGAGCATTTAGAGATTACTGTGTCCAAAGTGACTTAAAGGATAGAACAACCACATAAATGTATCTGTTGGGAAAGCATATGACAGGCTGAGATTCATTGTGAAAGTTCATGAAAAGAATTCAACAAATCCACAAAGAAGATTACAAAACTACTAACTGACTCATTTTTTCAACATGTTTTGTTGCACTCCATGCTTGTGTTTTGCCAGAGGTTTCTTAATGAGGGATTCAGCACATAGAGAGTAGGAAACTTTGATATGGCTCATAGGAAAATCCTGAGGTTATCTCAGCAAAAGAGAAAAGTGACTAAAAATTACTGATTCCAGGGTATATTGATTACTAGAGTTTATTTGAAATAAAATACTCTCTGTCCTAAACTGAGGTGCCTTCACAACAAAATGCCAAGTCTAAAAACAGAGACGGTGATAGTTAATCACTGCACCACACATCTGTAACAAAATCTTGTGTCTACGCACCTTCCCACAGTCCCGTTATAGACATTTCTTATCCTATACAAGGCAGGACCACATACAGAAGCAGCCGCATTATACACCAGATATGCTGCAGTTACTGTGCAGCATTGTGTTTGGGAATGAAAACTAACTAACTGTCCAATTGCATGAATGCAATTTACTGCCAACCAAAATCTTAAGCACACAGTTGTTGTACATGCTGCACACCATGCAGTAACTACAGCCTGCTTCTGTAAAGTGTACTAGCAACAAATGCTGACCAGCACTAAATTAAACATATTAATAATTATGATATTACTTCTATATTGGAGAAAAACAGTTACTTCAAGAAATGCTACTCTTACTCCTTTTTGCTGACCAGCTGCTGTTTAGATCTGCTACCTCATACTAGGAATTTATCTAACTTCATTGGTTTCATAGAATTCCATCAACTATCTACACACAGGAAAAGTTATAACCTGTTTTGATGAACATTAGTGTGGTGCTACAGAAGAATGCTGAAGCTTAGATGGGTAGATCACATAACTAATGAGGAGGTATTGAACAGAATTGGGCAGAAGAGGAGTTTGTGGCGCAACTTGACTAGAAAAAGGGATCGGTTGGTAGGACATGTTCTGAGACGTCGAGGGATCATCAATTTAGTATTGGAGGGCAGCGTGGAGGGTAAAAATTGTAGAGGGAGACCAAGAGATGAATACACTAAGCAGATTCAGAAGGATGTATGTAGGCTGCAGTAGGTACTGGGAGACGAAGAAGCTTGCACAGGATAGAGTAGCATGGAGAGCTGCATCAAACCAGTCTCAGGACTGAAGACCACAACAACAACAACAACAACAACAGTGTCAACTGTAATATATACATCTGAGTCTAAATAATGTGGTGAGTTATCGAATGAGTGACTCATAAGGTACTGTTTTACTTTTATTTAGTGGTCACAGGCTTGTTTGACCCCTGAGAGAGCAACATGAAAATACTTAAAGAACTAAACAGGAAAATGTTTGAAGACAGATGTAAACTATCCTCTGAAAGTCTACTAAGTTTCAAGCACCAACATGAAGTGTTAAATCTAGTAATATACTACAACTCCCTATGTATCACTGTGACTGTAAGGATGGGAGTATACTAATTACAGTGATCGCAGAGGTGTTTAAGCTCTCTCGGACAATTATGATGACATGAAAGTTTGAGCTGAGAAGGAGTGACAGAACAGGGGAAGAAGAGCCAATTGAGTAGGGGATGTGGGAGTGGTGGAGATTGAGGCCAGGGGGATTACAGGAGCAAAGGACATGTTGCAAGGATAACTCCCATCTGTGTATTTCAGAAAAGGTAGTGCTGGAGGGTAGGATCCAGACATCATGGGCTGTGAAGCAGTCACTGAAGTTGAGCACATTGTGCTCAGCAGTGTGTTCCACCACTCATTAGTCAACTCTGTACTTGGCCACTGTTTGGTGGTGGCCATGACAAAGGGTACACTCCTTGAGAGTGGTAGGAGAATTAGGGGTGTGTGAGGATCCCGTGGTCTAGGGGTAGCGTCTTTGATTCATAATCAAAACGTCTACGGTCCCGGGTTCGATCCCCGCCACTGCCTAAATTTTGATAAATAATCAGCATTGGCGGCCGAAGACTTCTGGCATAAGAAGTCAGCCTCATTCTGCCAATGGCCTTGTCAAAGAGGGCGGAGGAGCAGATAGAGGTTCAGGGCACTCTCTTGTCGTAGGGGTGGGAAATTGCCCCTAAAGGCGGAAGAATCAGCAATGATCAATGTCATGAGGATGCAGACGGCAATGGAAACCACTGCATTAGAGACATGTAACGTGCATTCGCAGGACATGTGGCCTGTAATTGAAGAAGTGTCATGATGATCTCTCCGTTGGCAAAAGATTCCGGAATAGCCCCCATTCGGATCTCCCAGAGGGGACTGCCAAGGGGGAGGTTACCGTGAGAAAAAGATTGAATAATCAACGAAAGGATAATGTTCTACAAGTCGGGGCATGGAATGACAGAAGCTTGAACATGGTAGGGAAACTAGAAAATCTGAAAAGGGAAATGCAAAGGCTTAATCTAGATATAGTAGGGGTCAGTGAAGTGAAGTGGAAGAAAGACAAGGATTTCTGGTCAGTTGAGTATCGGGTAATATCAACAGCAGCAGAAAATGGTATAACAGGTGTAGGATTAGTTATGAATAGGAAGGTAGGGCAGAGGGTGTGTTACTGTGAACAGTTCAGTGACCGGGTTGTTTTAATCAGAATCGACAGCAGACCAACACCAACAACGATAGTTCAGGTATATATGCCGATGTCGCAAGCTGAAGATGAACAGATAGAGAAAGTGTATGAGGATATTGAAAGGGTAATGCAGTATGTAAAGGAGGACGAAAATCTAATAGTCATGGGTGACTGGAATGCAGTTGTAGGGGAAGGAGTAGAAGAAAAGGTTACAGGAGAATATGGGCTTGGGACAAGGAATGAAAGAGGAGAAAGACTAATTGAGTTCTGTAACAAGTTTCAGCTAGTAATAGTGAATACCCTGTTCAAGAATCACAAGAGGAGGAGGTATACTTGGAAAAGGCCGGGAGATACGGGAAGATTTCAATTAGATTACATCATGGTCAGACAGAGATTCCGAAATCAGATACTGGATTGTAAGGCGTACCCAGGAGCAGATATAGACTCAGATCACAATATAGTAGTGATGAAGAGTAGGCTGAAGTTCAAGACATTAGTCAGGAAGAATCAATACGCAAAGAAGTGGGATACAGAAGTACTAAGGAATGACGAGATACGTTTGAAGTTCTCTAACGCTATAGATACAGCAATAAGGAATAGCGCAGTAGGCAGTACAGTTAAAGAGGAATGGACATCTCTAAAAAGGGCCATCACAGAAGTTAGGAAGGAAAACATAGGTACAAAGAAGGTAGCTGCAAAGAAACCATGGGTAACAGAAGAAATACTTCAGTTGATTGATGAAAGGTGGAAGTACAAACATGTTCCGGGAAAATCAGGAATACAGAAATACAAGTCGCTGAGGAATGAAATAAATAGGAAGTGCAGGGAAGCTAAGACGAAATGGCTGCAGGAAAAATGTGAAGACATCGAAAAAGATATGATTGTCGGAAGGACAGACTCAGCATACAGGAAAGTCAAAACAACCTTTGGTGACATTAAAAGCAACGGTGGTAACATTAAGAGTGCAATGGGAATTCCACTGTCAAATGCAGAAGAGAGAGCAGATAGGTGGAAAGAATACATTGAAAGCCTCTATGAGGGTGAAGATTTGTCTGATGTGATAGAAGAAGAAACAGGAGTCGATTTAGAAGAGATAGGGGATTCAGTATTAGAATCGGAATTTAAAAGAGCTTTGGAGGACTTACGGTCAAATAAGGCAGAAGGGATAGATAACATTCCATCAGAATTTCTAAAATCATTGGGGGAAGTGGCAACAAAACGACTATTCACGTTGGTGTGTAGAATATATGAGTCTGGCGATATACCATCTGACTTTCGGAAAAGCATCATCCACACAATTCCGAAGACGGTAAGAGCTGACAAGTGCGAGAATTATCGCACAATCAGCTTAACAGCTCATGCATCGAAGCTGCTTACAAGAATAATACACAGAAGAATGGAAAAGAAAATTGAGAATGCGCTAGGTGACGATCAGTTTGGCTTTAGGAAAAGTAAAGGGACGAGAGAGGCAATTCTGACATTACGGCTAATAATGGAAGCAAGGCTAAAGAAAAATCAAGACACTTTCATAGGATTTGTCAACCTGGAAAAAGCGTTCGACAATATAAAATGGTGCAAGCTGTTCGAGATTCTGAAAGAAGTAGGGGTAAGCTATAGGGAGAGACGGGTCATATACAATATGTACAACAACCAAGAGGGGATAATAAGAGTGGACGATCAAGAACGAAGTGCTCGTATTAAGAAGGGTGTAAGACAAGGCTGTAGCCGTTCGCCCCTACTCTTCAATCTGTACATCGAGGAAGCAACGATGGAAATAAAAGAAAGGTTCAGGAGTGGAATTAAAATACAAGGTGAAAGGATATCAATGGTACGATTCACTGATGACTTTGCTATCCTGAGTGAAAGTGAAGAAGAATTAAATGATCTGCTGAACGGAATGAACAGTCTAATGAGTACACAGTATGGTTTGAGAGTAAATCGGAGAAAGACGAAGGTAATGAGAATTAGTAGAAATGAGAACAGCGAGAAACTTAACATCAGGATTGATGGTCACGAAGTCAATGAAGTTAAGGAATTCTGCTACCTACGCAGTAAAATAACCAATGACGGACGGAGCAAGGAGGACATCAAAAGCAGACTCACTATGGCAAAAAAGGCATTTCTGGCCAAGAGAAGCCTACTATCAAATACTGGCCTTAATTTGAGGAAGAAATTTCTGAGGATGTATGTCTGGAGTACAGCATTGTATGGTAGTGAAACATGGACTGTGGGAAAACTGGAACAGAAGAGAATCGAAGCATTTAAGATGTGGTGCTATAGACGAATGTTGAAAATTAGGTGGACTGATAAGGTAAGGAATGAGGAGGTTCTACGCAGAATCAGAGAGGAAAGGAATATGTGGAAAACACTGATAAGGAGAAGGGACAGTATGATAGGACATCTGCTAAGACGTGAGGGAATGACTTCCATGGTACTAGAGGGAGCGGTAGAGGGCAAAAACTGTAGAGGACAACAGAGATTGGAATACGTCAAGCAAATAATTGAGGACGTAGGTTGCGAGTGCTACTCTGAGATGAAGAGGTTAGCACAGGAAAGGAATTCGTGGCGGGCCGCATCAAACCAGTCAGTAGACAGATGAAAAAAAGGGGGTCATCTTCCAAAATGCAGGCATTTTTAGTTGTTAGTGGGCTTGAGAGGAGGAGGTCAACATCCAGAAACTTGGCGCATTGGGCTGAGGAGGACATGGTGAAGCTGATGGGGAAGAAGGTGCTGAGGTCGGGGAAGAATGCCCAGAAATGAGGGCCATCCTACCTACAATCCTTTCCACACCTCCTAAAGAGGCTGTCTGCTGCCTTTCCATTGTACACAACATCCTGGTGCAACCCTAAGTCACTACCATTCCCAACCCTTTGCCACACAAAGTCATATCCTGGTGGAAGACCCAGGTGCAAGATGTGTCCAATTAACCCATCCGGTGCATCTTACACTAGTCCCGTCACAGGCTTATCCTACCCCATCAGTGGCAGTGCTACCTGTGAAAGTAGCCATATCATATACCAACGCTGCTGCAATTGCAATTTCTCCATATCATTTTATGTGAGCATGATCACTATCTGTCCATCCACCACAATGAATGACCACCACCAAACTGTGACCATGAACAGTGTTGACTGCCCAGTGGTAGAACATGCTGCTGAGTACAGCATGCTTGAGTTAAATGGCTGCTTCACAACCCATATAATCTGGATCCTTCCCTCCAACATTAACTTCTCTGAACTACACAGATGGGAATTATTCTTGCAACACATCCTTTGCTCCTGTGATTCTCCCAGCCTCAATCTCTGCTAAGCCACTGCACACAACAGTTTCCCTTCAACTGTCCTGCACCCCCTCCCAATCCATGCCATCGTGTCGTTGACACTGTGTACCATGTGAACTCACTGATTCTGGTGCCCATATATTGCACTCTACTTCTACATCTACATGGATACTCTGCAAATCACATTTAAGTGCCTGGCAGAGGGTTCATCAAACCACCTTCACAGTTCTCTATTATTCCAATCTAGTATAGTGCACGGAAAGAACAAACACCTATATCTTTCTGTACGAGCTCTGATTTCCCTTATTTTATTGTGGTGATTGTTTCTCCCTATGTAGGTCAATGTCAACTAAATATTTTCGCATTTGGAGGAGAAAGTTGGTGATTGGAATTTCGTGAGAAGATTCTGTCGCAACAAAAAATGCTTTTCTTTTAATGATGTCCAGCCCAAAGCCTGCATCATTTCTGTGACACTCTCACCCATATTTCCTGATAATGCAAAACGTGCTGCCCTTCTTTGAACATTTTCAATGTACTCCGTCAGTCCTCTCTGGCAAGGATCCCACATCATGCAGCAGTATTCTAAAACTGGACAGACAAATGTAGTGTAGGCAGTCTACTTAGTAGATTTGTTACATTTTCTAAGTCCTGCCAATAAAACCCAGTCTTTGGTTAGCCTTCCCCAAAATGTTTTCTTTGTGTTCCTTCTAATTTAAGTTGTTCACAATTGTAATACCTAGGTATTTAGTTGAATTTACAGCCTTTAGATTAGACTGATTTATCGTGTAACCGAAGTTTAATGAATTCCTTTAGCACTCATGTGGATGACCTCACACTTTTCATTATTTAGGGTCAATTGCCAATTTTCACACCATTCAGATATCTTTTCTAAATCATTTTGCAATTTGTTTTGATCTTCTGATGACTTTATTAGTTGATAAACAACAGTGTCATCTGCAAACAACCTAAGTTGGCTGCTCAAATTTCTCCCAAATCATTTATATAGATAAGGAACAGCAAAGGGCCTGTAACACTACCTTGGAGAACGCCAGAAATCACTTCTGTTTTACTCGGTGACTTTCCATCATTTACTATGAACTGTGGCCTCTCTAACAGGAAATCACAAATCCAGTCACATAACTGAGATGATATTCTATAAGCACGCAATTTTACTACAAGCCGCTTGTGTCGTACAGTGTCAAAAGCCTTCTGGAAATCCAAAAATACGGATTCGATCTGAAATCCCTTGTCAATAGCACTCAACACTTCATGTGAATAAAGAGCTAGTTGTGTTTCACAGGAACAATGTTTTCTAAACCCATGTTGCATGTCACTTAGTCTCGGTGTATTGAGGTACATGCGGTTAGCTATTGTGGATTTGTCAAAGTGGTTGTCTAAAAGTGTCTGTATGTTCTTTGTAACATGTATAGAGAGTTCTTCCTGTTTTGCCTATGTAAGAGGCAGGGCAGCAATTACACTGTAATTTACATATACTACTGTGTTCTGTTATTGGGGCATGTGTGTTCACTGTGTGAAGTAAGTGTTCCTTATTGTACTACTTTTCGATGGCAGTGAACAATTATGTTTATACAATAAGGTTAATTATAAATGATATCTTGCTGAATATCAGTTCATCCTTCATGAAACCTTTCATCAAATAGTAACATTTCCACATCCTGCAACCTTTTTTCCTCTCTCCAATGGATCTATATATATAGTCAGAATTGTGCTGCCTTTCTTTACTGATACTCAAGTTGTTTTCAATCTAAGCAGTTCATCATTACTGCATACATACACTAATATATTTTTTGACTTCTTCCACAACTTTTTCTACTCTCCCTTATAATACAATGGTGTGCAAAGCTTAAGGAAAAAAGTAACTTTTGCATGATGTGCTGTTGCAAAGTAGCATAGGTCAAAGAAAATTGGACCAAATGTGGAAAGGACTGCTACAGTATAATGCAGATTGGAACTGAAAGAAATGCACAATAAGCCAAACAGAAATGACATTTTGAGTCTAGGACAATAATTACACTGAAGTCACTGTGATTTATGATGGGCCACTCAACATTACAAAAGATGAAACAGGTTCTTAATAGGGTGTGTTGTCATGCCATACAGCAGCACATGTTCTTCAATGTGCTCCTATGCTGGCCACAAGGTTGGTGACGGGTTTTGTGGTAGAGTGTTGCATTCCTCTACCAATGTGGTTGACAACTGCCAGGTGGCTATTGGTGCTTGTGGATATGCTGCAGTATGTCTCATCAATGTATTCACATGTGTTCAAAGGAATTTAAGTTGTGTGAATAGGCAGCCTAATCCATTTGCTGAATGTCCTACCATTCCAAGATTTCCTCTGCCTGTGCTGTTTGATGTGGTTGTGCCATCACTACCCATAAAAATGAACTCAGGGCAGAATGCACCCTTGAGGAAGGAATACAGTCATGCAAAAATGGTGACCAGTGACTGTACCATGTTCAGAGATTTGTGGGTCTGTATGACCTTGCAACATTATGCCTCACAACCCCATAACACCTGGACCCCCAAAGAAATCATGTTCAACAATGTTTCTGATTGCATTACATCTTCCCATTCTAGCCATATGGTGGTACATCCAGAATCACTACTCTGACTGAATCTGCTTCCATCTGAGAAGAATGCATGCACTTCTTGTTGGTCCTGTGCTCTTCCCACCACTGCAAAACAATGCCGCCAATGTGTCAGTGTCAACAGAATTCGACATATTGGCCATTTGCTAAAGAGACCACTCCCATGCAATCACTGTGTCACAGCGAAAAATGAGATTGCATGCTTTGCAGTCCTGTTAAATGTCGATGGAATTGCACCCTCTGTTTAACTTGGGTCCCTATTTGCCTGTTGCACTCTGTAGGAGTCATCTGCTACTGTAGTTGACCATGACTTCTCCTTCAGGCAGCAGTGTCTGTGTTTCAGAACTCTCCCCATGCATGTGAAACAATGCTGTGACAAATACCAAACTCCTGTGCTACACTCTTCACACTTTCCTCCTTCCAGTTTCCCAATAATACTTTCCCACTGCAGCCATCCAAATGTTTCCTCCTGGCCATGTTATCATGCACCACTACATTGCACTGGAACTGTTCATTGATTGACATACACTCTTTTCCTGTTTGTTCAAGTACCTCATTTTGTTTGGCCAGCCTCATTTGGCAGTATAGTCATGCTGACCTAATGCCATACATTATCCAACTTTTTTTGTGTACAAATGCAAGACCTCTGGCAACACGCTTCCACACTTTCATTCATTTCTACTGAGTAATTAGTATGTTATGTTAATCCATCTGGCTTGCCCTTAAGTTTTGAAGAGCAGTATAGTATCCCTGAATGACTTTGGTGGGAATCAGCAAAAATATATAACAAAAAACAAAATGGAAGGTACTGAAATATGTCAAAGTTAAGCTACTTTTCAAAAAGAGATCAAGAGAGGTTGTGGGAAATTATCATCCTATCTCAGTTCTTGAAAAAGTTACTGTAGGCCAAATCTAAAACTTCATCGGAAAACACTCTATTATCCTAAATGATCAGTCTGGTTTTCAACACTGAAAAAACACCATATATACAGATAGTGTCATTGAGAAAATAAGTACAGCCTTAGATAAGACCAATAAGACGGCAGGCACCTCCTGCAACTTTGATTATGTAAACCATGCATTGCCTAGTTGCAAACTTGAAAAGTATAGCACATTAAGGCCAGTGTCCTACAATGGCTTGAATCTTGCTTACTGAACAGAAAGCAAAGAGTTATCATTTCTTGAAATGAGGCAAACTATTATTCTGACTGGGAAAAAAATAAAAAATAAAAAATAAAAATAGATATCACGGTGTTCCACATGGTTCCATTCTAGGCCATGTCCTGTCCCAAATCCTTGATCAGTACCCTCAGTGCCCTAGAAACTTGGCTTCAACCAAACAGGTTAAATCTAAACATGGCTAAGACTTACATGATGCAGTTTGAAACCAAACAGCCAAATTTGAGCAGATTAAAATTTTCACAAAAACCAAGATACAGAAGTAGTTAATTCAATCAAATTCTTAGGATTAAAGCTGGATAAAAATTTGAGTTTGCAGGCACACATTGAGTACTCAATGAGCAAATTGGGCAACTTTGCATTTGCAATGCAAACACTATCTACTGCAACTGACATGGACACATGAAAAGCAATGTACACAAGCTACTTTAAATCAATTATTGGTTATCGTATTGTTTTTTGGGGTAGCTTGACAAACACAGCGTGGATACTAAAAATATAGAAAAAAGATCATTCAAAATGTATGCATTGTAAATAATAAAGAACCGCTATTTAGAAAACTTCAAATGCTAATTGTGCCATCCCTATACTGGGTGTATCTCCTAAGAGTGATTAGGTTCATTTCTCTAGTGTTTCGCCAGATATTTGCCATTTTGTTTTTGCATTGCTTAGGAAGTGACAGCCCAAATTGCATGTCACTTCTTTCATGCGATACCCAGTGTCAAAAGAAAGCATCTGTTAGTTTCCCATTACAAACAAAATTATTTTTAAATTGAAATTTCATGTGTCCATTCGATATAGCACTCCCAAATTAGTCGAGTCTGATATCTGTTTTATAATTACATATTAACAGGGACAGTAAAACATAAAGAACAGCAATTGAACAGTAACTCAGTAGCACTGCAAGCTTGGCAGTAACAGTCAACATGGGCCAGGGCAGTGGTGTTGCTGCTAAAGTACTGATTATTCTTCATGTTTTACTGTCTCTGTTAACAATATTGATAAAACAAATACCACACTACTGGGACCACTCTATCAAATGGAAATGTAAAATTCCACTTTAAAAATCATTTTGTCTGTAAGAGGAAGCAAACCAACACTCTCCATCACCAGATGACGTACCTTGCCACACATGCAGTGCTCGGGCTTGTCGATCCTACACTTACCAGTAGGCAGCAGTGCTACACATCAATCTGCTAAACTAATCTGTTTTCAAACACCTTTTGTAAATGCATTCTCTTGTAAATGCAGAATTTTTGAAATTACTGTGCTCACTGTAATCAAGCAATAGCTGTTTTTATTTTGCATTTCTCTCCTTTTGTCCCTTCTTTTTTTGTTTACATACTTTATTAAGTAAAGAATGCAGAGGTCATTTACTCACAGCGATATAGTTTTGACATTTATACTTATTTGTTTGTTTGTGATGCAATGTGGCAGGTGTTTATTGTACTGTACTTTGCAATTAATCAGCACTGACTGTGAGAGCGGTAAATAAATTAGTCCACAATATAACTGTAATCATTGAAGTCAGTGTTAACACAGAATGGTTTAACTTTTAGTTGGACACATATGCATCATTAGTTTCTTCTCATATGTTGGACATGCATCATTATAAATTTTGTTCAAGAAAGTCTAACACTTTTTGTACTTTGGAAAAGTGCATGCACATATTATGAAAGCTATGTTTACATTTTGTATCATACTGTCAATTTTGATAGTGGAATTTTGGTTTATTCATTCATGATGTACATTTGCAATCCATTTGCTTTGGGTGCAGGAGACATGTCAAAAATCTACAATGAGTTATAATGATTTTTTACCAAATAAATAATAATATAACACTAATATGATATTTATTTGGATATGTAACACATGCATTCAGCTCAGATTTCCAGTTCATCGTGCATGAATTCATCCACTGAGTAACGACATTTTATTGTCAATGCCTCATCTAACTTTCTTTTAAGTGGACCTAAATTTATCTGCATTAACTTGTTCCCTTTTAATTTATTATAAATTTTCATTCCCATATATTGTGGTCCCTAGGCATACATGGGATTTGAGACGACTGATGGGAAGCATAAAATTTTCATTGTTTCTTGTATAATGTGAGTGAGCCAGACCGGCTAGCCACGCAGTCTAACACACTGCTTCCCAAGTGGGAAGGCATGCTGGTCCCTGGCATGAATCCCTCCAGTGGACTAGTGTCAAGGGCCGGTGTGCTGGCCTGCCTGCCTGACTCATAAAGTAAGCCAATAAATATAAATCAATGCAGCACCTTATTTACTACAGTTCCAGACCTAAATTAATATCCACTGCACTTACAATACAATTAAAAAAAACTTATAACTTGAAGTTCTTATGGCACTACTGGATATATAAATTACTTGCATTGATACAGGCATTGTTCCACAGCAGAATAACTTTATTGTGCAGGCTTAAATTTTTGTTAAAGTTTCATAAGGTGAGCTTGGAATGGAGTAGGCGTGAGCTGAACTAATGTGTCTGTCATATGTCAACATGGCATTCAAACCAATGCAACAGACTTTGGAACTGGGCAAACAGAAATGCAAACACCACTGTACTACTTGACAATGCACTGTGAGGTAACTATGTAATTCCATGTCTGAATGTTGTTACAGAGTCAAACATTGACAGGAAGACTAAGTTCAATGGCCTAGAATTATTATTGAAACTTCAACTGCGAGGCAAGGGTGCTGATGGATCTGGTAAACTGGGAAAAATAACTGAAGCACTCAGAGGCACCTTATTATAGGTGAGAAGGCTTGGCACCTATAAATAAAGCAGCCTTCTGGCCACAAGAACACACTCTCTCATTATGCTATTCTGTCTGTGTTGAAGGACCAGACTGAAAGATTGTCTAATGAGTTTGAGTGAACCCGTGATGAGCTTTTTGATGATGGCCAGTGCTACCTGCTTGCAGCCATACGTGATGCATACTACAGACATGGTCTGCCATTGCTACCCACTGCCTCATCACTGATGAAAAGACTGTTGAGCAGCCCGCTCTCCTCCTCAACTGGGCCATTGCTGTTGATCTACGAACTGCTGTCTTCACACCAACCAGGTGAGGTGTGTCCACGCAACCTCCTGGCTGGCTTGTGAGCATCTGCTGCAGTCTTCACTACCAATCCATGGTGAATGGACAGGACCTCTAGACATGATAACCAGCATCTTGGACCACAGCTGGTAGACTTCACCGGAGTGTGTGATGAGCTGTCTTTGAGTGCTGAGAAGGTAGCCAGTCTCGGTCACTGCAGTATATATGGTGGGCTACATATGTCTCATCTGCTATCACTGTGAGCATCACATGCAGCTGAGCCACTGACTTGTGGCAGCAATGTCACAATGTGCTGACAAGGCATCACCATTCTTTCACAGCATCTCTACCCATGCCTGGCTGCCACCTGCAACTCTGAAGAAACTGTACCTTTGTAAACTTTGCTTGAACAATAAATGTATTTATTGATAATGCATATGCCTACGGACATGCTATGGATCACTCATCCCCATGCTTCATTCCACCTACAAATTGCAGTGCTAAAGCATTTCCAGGGAGTGAGGTTCTTTATCAGCTTAGTGTCGAAATATCTAATATGCATATTAGTTCTTGAAATATTTAATAACTCTTTCTCTCTTTTGTCATAACATCAATAACATGTGTATTAATGATAAACATTTAGGTTTTGTTTCTGTAATCTTGCTATATGGTAATACCTTAACTGACATATCTACTGTTGTTCCTATCAGTTTTCTGTTTCTTCTGATCTCAACACCTGGCAAAAAATAGCTGACCACAAGTGGTCATGACCACCGGGCAGCACAGTTCAACAGAATGAACAGCCACTGCCAAACTAAGGCTTAGAGTGAAATACCCTGCTGAGCATAATGTGCTTGAGTTCAATGGCCACTCCATAACTTGTACCATCTGGATCCTTCTGCACAGCACCAGCTTCTCTGAACTACATACATGAGAGTTATCCTTGCAACACATCTTTCATTCCCATAATCTCTGACAGCTCCTATTTTGAATAAAAAATTATCGGTCTGCAGCAAAATGTGCACTGATATGAAATTTCCTGGCAGATTAAAATTGTGCGCTGCACTGAGGTTTGAACTCAGGAACTTTATCATTCACAGGCAAGTGTTCCACCAATCGAGCTACCCAAGCAGGGCTCACAACCTGTCCTCAGAGTTGTGACTTTTTTATTTTTTTAAAAAAAAGCCCCTACACACTGAACTTGCCCAAAGCCGAGAAGCAATTCTTGGTATTGTAGCTCTCTGTGTGAGGCACCACTGTGCATCTCTGTGAGCTGTAAAGGTCCTGAGTTCAAGTGTCAGTCCAAAACAGAGTTTTAATCTACCAGTAAGTTTCATATCAGCACATTCTGCTGCAGAGGAAAAATTTCATTCCGGAAACATCCCCCAGGTTGTGGCTAACCCATGTCTCTGCAATATCCTTTCTTCCAGGTGTGCTAGACTTGCAAGTTTTATAGAAGAATGTGAGAGATGAGATACTGGTGGAAGTAAGGCTGTGAGTATGGGTGGTGAGTCATTCTTGGGTAGCTCAATCAGTAGGCAAAGGTCCTGAGTTCTAGTCTTGATCTGGCATACAGTTTTAATCTGCCAGGAAGTTTCAGCTCCTATCTATTTTGTTCTTGGAGTCTCAAAATCCTCGGTGTCTCATAGCCTGAGGTCTCAGTAAAATAGCTCATTACTGTGTTCCAGTATTGTGCAAATCACACAAACCACACAATTGATACAATTATGTGGTATGTCCCACATTTATTAGCATTGTAAATTATGCAATGGCCAGGTCTAGTTTTCAATTTTCTCTTTATATACAGGTAGGTACCACCACACTTCTACATCCAAACATAAACCACACAACAGTGTCTCAGTGATGTGACACAATAATCAGTGAACACAGTGAAGACTTGACACAGTGCCAATATCTTATAAGCAAGACAGTGCTCACTTTTTTGTTGCATAAAAAGTTAACGAGATGATTAAAACATACAGTGCATAAGTTTTATGTAATAATTTCATTTAGTTGTTTTATACTTGCTTTATAAAAATGAACTTTACTTGCAACAACTGCTCAGATATATTATACATTTCCTAGCACTCCTGGTACATAGAGATGTTACCACTGATATCTCTGAGCCCAGACTTGTGATTTTGGGATGGGATCAGTCTTCTAAATGTGAGCGTCAAGATATTTGTTGTTTTTGGTAACTACACAATGTTTTGAAAATGGTCAGGTCAGATTTTGCCACTCAAAATGGGCTATATGCTAAGGTAGTAATGTGTTTTATGAAATATGTTATGGGTTAGTAGTTTAGAATGTTCACAAAACCATTTTATGCATCTGCACTGGGAATCAGAATGGCAGCCATATTCAAATTTGTTTTTCATTATGACACATTATGCAATGTTTTGATTAGTAGTTTAAGAAGTCAGTGAAATATGTTATCTGCCCCATAAAAACTGCAGCAACAACAGTTCTGTGTCAAATTTTGGAATCTAACAAGCACAGGAACTGAGTCGGTAACTGAAAATTGTGGTAGTCTGCACTTCCAATGTTAGATATCTCTTAAGTGAATTAGTTCTACATTCCATCCTGGATTTTCCATTCTTTGATTTAGTTCTATGAAAATTACATTATGGTACTGCAAAGTTGGGGTGCGAGCATTTCTAAGGGTTATGTCACTTTATCCAAATTGTCGCCCAGTGCACAAGATTTATGATATAATGAACTGTAGGATTATTTTCAATTAGTCATATCTTTTAATTAATAACAGTTCTCATGAAAACCACATTCACTAATGGAGTCAGTTTTTTTAAACTAATAATGTGGATTATAAATTCAAGTCTAACTCAGCGTAATTGCTGACTTAAAATATATATGTATGTGTTGCATGATGTTTTAAAAATTTTGGAGACTGTACAGAATAAAATACAGAATATTTTGATATGAAGAACCTGTTGCTGTACATGTGAAACAAAGTGTCTATGGCAGTAGAAGGTGTTTGACCTCTTATCCCTTTGGTAACTATCCTTTTATCCACTGATGTTATGTTATTGTTGTGGATGAAAGACTAAACACACAACTTGGTCTACTCGAGCCTGTGTACAGAGAGTAGTGTACTTTTTGCTTGTCATCCTTAAGTTCACCCCCTTACATCCACTGGTGCTATGCTATAAACACACAGCTAGTCAATATGCGTCAGTGTAAAGTTGTCTGCTTATTGTGCTTTAAGTACTGCAGGGTAATTACACATTTCGACAATTTGGTGATATTATAAGCATCTGTGTTATGGTGAAGCTCACAGGAATGCCACATACTGCTCATCAGTTGTATGAAGGAAGCAAGAACAAGCACACGTGTAATTGGCCTTGCAATACATGAAGAACGTGTGAGTGTCCGGCAGATTTTGTACGGTACCACCAACATCCATTCCTTGATCAATCAGTTCAAAGCATGGGACAGCCTGATTTTGAACCATAACAACAATTCTCATAGGGTCTCCTTTGTTCCCAATATTTAGGCTTTGTACTGTTTACTGACAAGTCAACTTATACAAAGAGGGTATTTTTAATCCCCACAATAGCCACCAATGGGCTGTTCAGAGTCCACACAGTGCCTGTATGAGAAGTTACCAGGTGAGATTCTCAGTAAACGTTTGGGCTGGAATTGTTGGAGATCACCTTAATGGGCCACACATCTTACCAAATTGTTTGAATGGTACATAGTACTTAAACTTTCAGGAGAATGCTTTGCTTGGCCTCCTGGAGGGCCTTCTCTTGCATTTGCACACTAGTTTGTGGTTTCAGCATGACAGTAGTCCAATTAGCTGTGATGGTCAGGGCATATTTAATGAGCAGTTTTAGGCAGGGAGTAATTGGGAAGGGATGCCCAGTCCCTTGGCCTGTGTGCTCCCCTGACCTCACCCCTCTCGACTCGACATAACCTCTGGGGTTATGTAAAGTTCCTTGTGTACTCAACAGCAGTAGGAACTCAGCTCTTCAGGAATCAGGTAAACTTATGACTTATCTCCTTTTCTTTTTAACTGTGTCACAGAGAAAGTTGTGGCAATTTAGAATGAAAAACTGAAAGAATCCAATATATCATCACTTGTGCTAGCGATAAAAAACAAAGGCATTGTAATAAATTGCCTAGAATTTGTGGATTATTTTCTCGTACTTTCTGAAAGCGTGGCAAATGCAACAATGCAAGTCAATTTTTAATCTTCCTGAAGAGACAGCTAACATGATGGGTTTATGATTCTCTGCAGAGAAAACGAAATTTATGACAAATATAAAAAGTACTCAAAAATATTTAATAAGAGTTACTGAGCAAAGAGGAAAGTTAAAAGAATTCAGATATTTCAGGGAGACTATTCAAAAACATTGTTTAGAAAAATCTGCTCCAGCAGAATGGATACACAAGGTGGAAAAAGTGTATGGTACAACTAACCGTACCTACAGCAAAATGTATTTATCTAAAAAAAACTTAAAATAAAGCAGTACAACACAGCAGTGAATCCAGAACACCTGTATGCTAGTGTATGTCTAGTATTAAATAATAAGCTTGATAAATAAGAAATACGAGAAAGAAAGAAGAACTCTACAAAAAATATAAAGGCCCCAGAAAGATGCAACATTTTGGAAATTAAGAAGTGACAAAGAAATTTATCAGAACGTACAAAACATGTTGTAAATAATAAATAAAAGGAGATTACTGTTTTTTGAATACATTTACACACTGGATGACACCAGATTCACCAAGCAGATCTTTAAATACCTTGCAGAAGAAAAATCAACAACCACCTGGATTCAAGAGGTTAGGAAAGATTTGGAAAGAAATAACATAAGAGAGCAAGAAGAATTGGAAAGGAAAATTTTTCGGGATAAAGTTTTAAAACTGGAAAGGTTCAAAGGCAGGAAGTAAAATAAAACTGACCCAAAGTGGTCTGAAGGCAGGAAACAGAAACACAGCGATTCAATGAGGGAATACCAGAAGAAAAGGAAGAGCAAGAGTGGATTCAGAATTGAAATCGGAACACAGTTCCTAGAAGGTGTTAAAGCAAAAATCAGAAAAGAAGGTACATTACAGAAGTAGAGAATTGGAATTTGGATTGAGGAGGGATGTGTGTTGGAGTAGTTCATGCAGCTGTGCAAAGACACTGTGCTGGGGTGGCATAGTGGTTAGTGCATGTGCCTAGTGAGCAGGAGACCCAGGTATGAATCTTGGCCTTGGTACAAATTTTCATTCATTGGTTCATTCTGCATGTAGACATCTAGATGTTTAAGACCTGAAAGGTCTCTGGAATCAAATAGTTTTATTTGATTAAAACATTTATATAGTCTAATAGACTGAAGAAAGGACATACATTCAGTGGCTCATTACTGTAGAGTGGCAATATCAGGGAATGCTTTGTCCTGACATAATTTTTTCTTTCTTTTTGCTTTCTTCCAGTGCATTTTTAATATAACGGTAATGAATTACAAAGGAATGTTTTAAAATATTATATATAAGATTCTAAAATAATATTTTCTTGAATATGTAACAACTTGGACATGGATTGCCAAAAGATGCTTTGATTAGATTATGGAGTCACACTGCGTGGAAAATGTGATGAAACAGTGGAAGCAAGAAGCTAATCACATTTTTCAGCATAGAGCAGTAGCAGAAATAGAAGCTTTTAATATTGTTAGCAGAATTTTTTATTTTATGCAGAACAACAATAGAATTTCTACGAGTAACTATTGTTTTATTCTAGAACAGAATAGGGCTTTTAGAAACATAACTATTGTAAAAAAAGACTGAAGAAAGTGTAAACTGGCAGCCGAAAGAATGTGGGTATAAGTTGTGAAAAGGTGAAAAACGTATTCTAGGCTTATTTGTTTTCTTATATGCGAAAATTTTAAAAGAAGAGTATATTTCTTGTAAACTCCATCCATAGGCCCTGGTTGGTCCACTGTACTGTCCACTGTCAATGGCCTACCTGGATGTGGAATGGTGGGGTGTGGTGTCAGCACACCACTCTCGTAGACATTGTCAGCTTTCGTGACCTGAAGCCAATACTAATCAATGAAGTAGCTCCTTAGATGGTACCAAGAGGCTAGAGACTGAGTGGACCCCTGTTCAAGCCCTACCACTAAGGAAAAATTCCTGGCAGTACTGGGAATCAATCATGGATCCTTCACAGGGTTGTCAACTTTGCTGACTACTGAGCTACAGGTGCATAGCATTTAGTACAGGTCCTTGTAGTAATTAATGTACCAAATAAACTGAAATTTTATACTTTTTTATTACATTTGGAATCTTTTACACAATTTTGCCAATGCGCTTTGGGTCTGATGAACGATGGTAAGTACGTTCTAAGAACAGGCCTACGAAAGATGACATCTCCTTGATGCAGTGCAGGTGAGTTCTGAGTAAAGTATGATCAAACACCTCAAGAAACTTCTAGTGCAGTCATGATTTCACACACTGAATGCACAAGCAGGGACACTAATGATTTGTAACAATATTATGAAAAGGAAAGTTGCTGCTCACCATATAGTGGAGATGCTGAGTTGCAGATTGACACAACAAAAAGACTGTCATAAATTAGCTTTTGGCCAGTATGGCCTCCATCAAAAATAGATGACAGACACATACACACTCACACAAATGCAATTCACATACACACGACTGCAGTCCCTGGCAACTGAAGTCACACTGCGAGCAGCAGCAACAGTGCACTATGGGAGTGGTAACTGGGTGGGGATAAGGAGGAGGCTGGGGTGGGGAGGGAGACGGATAGTGGGGATGGGATGGTGGACAGTGAAGTGTTACTGGGGAGCAATCAGGGACAAGGTGGAGAGAGGGTAGTGCAACTGTGAGCAGTCGGTAGGTTAAACAGAGGGCAATGGAGAGGTGGAGGGGAGGGGGGGGGGATAGCAGAAAAGGAGAGAAGTAGAAAGACTGGGTGCAATGGTGGAATGAGGTCTGTGTAGTGCTGGAATGGGAACAGGGAAGGGGCTGGATGGGTGACAATAACTAACGAAGGTTGAGGCTAGGAGGGTTATGGGAATGTAGGATATATTGCAGGGAAAGAACCTATGTTTGCAATTCAGAAAAGCTGGTGTTAGTGGGAAGGATCCATACGGCACAGGCTGTGAAGCAATAAACTGAAGTCAAGGATGCCATGTTGGGCACTGCACTGAGCTACAGGGTGGTCCACAAGTTTCTTGGCCACAGCTTGTCAATGGCCATTCAGGCGAACAGACAGCTTGTTGGTTGTCAAGCCCACATAGAATGCAGCACAGTGTTTGCAGCTGAGCTTGTAGATCACATGGCTCATTTCTCAGGTAGTTCTGCCTTTGATGGGGCAGGTGGTTGTGATGGCTGGAGCAGGTGGTGGTGGGAGGATGTATGGGACAGGTCTTGCATCTAGGTCTATTATAGGGATATAAGCCATGAGGAAAGGGGTTGGGAGCAGGGGTTGTGCAGGGATGGATGAGTATATTGTGTAGGTTCAATGGACAGTGGAATACCATTGTGGGAGGGGTGGGAAGGATAGTGGGCAAGACATTTCTCATTTAAGGGCATGATGAGAGGTACCGTATTTACTCGAATCTAAGCCGCACTTTTTTTCCGGTTTTTGTAATCCAAAAAACTGCCTGCGGCTTAGAATCGAGTGCAAAGTAAGCGGAAGTTCTGAAAAATGTTGGTAGGTGCCGCTACAACTAACTTCTGCCGTCGAATTTATGTAGCGCTACACAGGCATGCTTTGCGGGCACAAAGATAAATACTGGTGCCAAAACCTCTGCATCAGTAAATAAATTTAATAAAAAAAGGGTGGAAGACGAGCATTTTTTCTCCGCCCCGAGTTTGGACCACTGCATTTTCATACATTATCCAATGAAGTAAATACAAATTCCATATTGTTCATCTTCAAATGCAGCAGCATTTCAATGTTCTACGAAAATCCGACTGGCAAGACTGTTTGGGATGTTTGTCAATATGGCCAACTTAACGTTCTGAATATTTTCCTACCAGTGAGAAGAGATGGTTGCTAATAGAACTTTTATGAATTGTGAATCACATGCAGTATTCTCTTCACCATAGGAATAATACGAACATAAACATTTTGCCATGTATTATTTTGTGTTTGCTGCTATCTCATTTAAATCCTGTCTGCTTAATAACCTATGAAACTAGTGTGAAGCAATAGCAAATGTGGAAGAATATACATATCATGACATGTTTATATTTGTATTATTCTTATGCCTAATAGTGATACAATCAGAAATGAAGAACGGCAATTGACTAGATTTTTAAATCTAAGATGACTCTAATTTCTGTGCAGAATGTAATGTACAAAAGAGGCGTCTGCAAAGATTTTCAATCAGACAAAAATTTTAGCTAAACTCTTGTTCAGAACATCTATCATACACAGTCTATTATTTGGTTCTTGTTGATCATTATCAAAGAAAGCAGCAGTGTAAGTAACAACAAATAGCAGTCCCTTTGCATTGTTTTGCTAATGAGACAATTCCTCTCTTTTTTTTTATTGTAAGCGGCGGCAGCGCGCACAAAAGCAAGCCATGCCGTGAGCGGCGACAGGTCGTAAACACTCATTATCAGAATGCAACAAACAGTGCATGACACAGTACAGTAATGCATTTTCAGCTTAGAGTGATGTAAACACCTATAACAAAGATAATGGCCCTTATCAGATCAAAGAAAAATAAGCAACCGATTTGAACCAGATGAAGCACGTGAAAAAGGAAGGGTATCCGTATAAATATGTACGGAGCGCCTGACGCATAGCAATGGCTATCTGGTAAAGCTTAACTGCTAAGCTTACGACTCGAACCAAATTACTGTAGCTGTATCGTCATTCATTCGACCTAAATTGTGTCTCATATTACAATAGACCAACTTTGTTTCGATTTGGAGGTGATGCCTAAAACTTTTCTCTCCCCTTGAATTTTGAGTCTCAAATTTCAGGTGCGATTTAGATTCGGGAAAATTATTTTTTTCCTTGATTTCAAGTCTCATTTTTCAGGTGCGGCTTAGATTTGAGTGCGGCTTAGATTCAAGTAGATACGGTAGTCAAAACTCTGGCATAAAATGTAATTCAGTTGCTCCAGTCCTGGGTGGTACTGAGTTATGAGGGGCATACTCCTCTGTGGCTGGACAGTGAGGCTTTGGAAGGTGGTGGGAGACTGGAAAGATAAGTCATGGGAGATTTGTTTTTGTACAAGATCGGGAAGATAATTACAGTCTGTGAAGGCTTCACTGAGACTCTCAGTATATGATGCGTGTTTTTTAAGTAAGTACCATTTTGAAATTAAAAAAAGACATGCTAAGATATCTCAATAATTTTATTTTTACATGAAAACCTGTACCTTCATCTATACACTGATGCCATTACAGTCTGATTCTTCCTTGTTTACATTGTGTACTGAGTGTTTAAGATGGCTCCGATGTCTAAAAGCGATCGATATTCATCGTGAGATCTGTGTAGTTTACGGGGAAAACATTATAAGTGATGGAATGGTAAGAAAGTGGGTGAGAGCATTTAAAGATGGCCGCACAAATGTGCATGATGAGCAACGGAGTAGGCGTCCTTCGGTCGTTAATGAAAATTTGGTGCAGGAAGTGGACAATAAGTTTAGAGAAAAGAAACGCTTTACGATTTGCTCCTTGCAGGATGGCTTCCTAATGTTTCTCATAGTGTTTTGTATGCCATTGTGACCGAGCACTTGAATTACCGAAAATTGTGCTCAAGTTGGGCACCTAAAATGTTGACGGATGTGCACAAAACCAAACGTTTAGACTGTGCATTGACTTTCTTTGAGCAGTACCACAACAACGGTGATGATTTCTTAAGCCAAATTGTTACAAGCAATGAATCATGGGTGGCCTACGTCACACCAGAATAAAGCAACAGTCCATGCAAGTTGAGCAAGGGCATCGTTTTGCTGCAAGACAATGCACGTCCACATGTGGCATATCAGACCAAAGATCTCATCACATCTTTTCGATGGGAAACTCTAGATCATCCTCCATACAGCCCCGATCTTGTGCCCAATGACTACCATCTGTTCCTGCACTTGATTAAACACCTGGGCAGTCAGCATCTTCAAGATGATGACGAAGTGAAAACAGTGGTGATGCAGTGGTTAACAAGTCAGGCGGCAGACTTCTATGAGGAGGGTATCAAAAACTGGTACAACATTACGACAAGTGCCATAATATTGACGGAAATTCTGTAGAAAAGTAGATTAAGGTACAGGCTTTCATGTAAAAATAAAATTATTGAAATATCTTAGCACGTCTTTTTTTAATTTCAAAGAGGTACTTACTTAAAAAACACGCCTCAGATTTTGAGAGGGACTACTTATAACTGCAGATGCAACAACCATAAGAAGACTACTTGGTAGGGAACAGGTGGCAGCTGTCGAAGTGGAGGTATTGCTGGTGGTTAGTAGTTTTGATATGGACAGAGGTACTGATGTAGTAGCCATCTTTGATGTGGAAGTCAACATCTAGGAAGGTGGCTCATTGGGTTGAGTAGGACCAGGTGAAGCAAATGAGGGAGAAGCTGTTGAGGCTCTGGAGGAATGTGGTTAGGGTGCCCTCACCCTCAATCTAGACTCCAAAGATGTTGTCAATGATTATGAACCAGATGAAGGTTTTAGGATTCTGGGTGTTTAGGAAAGATTCCTCTAGACGGGTCATGAATAGGTTGGCATAGGATGGTGCCATGTGGGTGACCATAGCTGTATCCCAGATTTGTTTGTAGGTAATGCCTTGAAAAGAGAACTAATTGTGGGTGAGGATTTAGTTGGTTATGGTGACTAGGAAGGAGGATGTTGGTCTGGAATCTATTGGATGTTGGGAAAGGTAGTGTTCAATAGCAGTAAGGCCATGGGCATTAGGGATGTTAACTGGACTACTCAGAGTTTCAAAATAATGAGTACAGATTAAATGAGAATAGTGGCTTTAGTTTAAGACAAAGTGCTAAGCCTGGGCTCAAGGTAAATATGACTTAGCTGTAAATTATAATCACCCCAATACATGAAAGGATTTTGTGGTATGAAAACAAAGTTCATGAAAAATTATGTCAGTACACAATTCCATTTCAAGTATTCAATGTTCATAAATACATTAAGATTAACAAATTAAGCCAATTACAGATGTGTGGTTGTTCAATACAACATCATATTCCTGAGGAGATGTAGAAATATTACGCATAACTGATACAAGAGATGAAGAAACAATTATGACAACAGTTAGCATACTTCATCCAAATGTCCATCACCTAGGTCCCGTTTATGAGAGAGATTGAGGTAGGAAGCTCTTAGATTCCTTACTAGCCACACTTAATTTAATTCAGAATGCTCATCAGTAGTACACAAACTCAGAAGATGCTGATAAACAGACCTTGTTTGAGAGGGACGTCTGATGGCAGCAAGTGTAACTGCGACTGTGGCACTAGGCAGAACTCTGCCCAACCTCCATCTCGTTCGACACCTACACTTGCTTCCGCAGGTGCACCCATTTCCTCATGAAGACAAACTGCACATCGCTCGCATTTGCTGAAAAGTCATAAAGTATTGTTCTCTAAATTCAATGCATTGTCTTAATCCAATAATAATGTTAGTGAAGAGATACGAGGAAAAATTCTGTCAGGAATTTGATATCTGTTATTCTACTACAATCATCATTAACTTTCTTCTCCCCCTGCGGGTTCGGGGGTTAGAATAGGCCCGCGGTATTCCTGCCTGTCGTAAGAGGCGACTAAAAGGAGTCTCACATGTTTCGGCCTTATGTGATGGTCCCCTCTCGGGTTTGACCTCCATCTTTCTAAATTATTCCGAAGAGCGAGCCAATTGGGGAAGGGCGCCTTACAACTAGTTATGCCGCTGCTGCAACACCAGTTCGATCTCAGCTCGGTCAGCATTCACCGGCCCCCTTGGTTGTGGGGGGCACTTCACTCCCTGTTGCTCCTGCTCCATCTACTTCAGGAGCAACACCACCCCAACCACCGGGGACATCTGTTCCCCCTTCACAGCCGGAGAAGCGTGAGCCTTCTTCGGCTCCTCTCGCTCGGAAGGGGTCCCTTGGGGCCCTCCCATCCCAGGCTTTGCCCAGTGCCAAAGCGGACGCCCGCAAGGTTGTCAAACAGCCACCGGTCGCTGGTCGTAGGGCGTCACGGTCGTCTTCAGTCCCAGAGACTGACCCAGTGAGGCCCTCCCAGCCAGAACCACCTAAGGCTCAGCGCGCAAAGCTGTCGAAGAAAAAGGCTCCCAAGCATCCTGAAATTGCGGTGGCACCTGTCCCACCGCAACCTTCTCCCTCTGCGTCCGAAGATGAGGTGGAGATCCTGGCGTCCGCTGAGGACATGGATCTCGCCAGTCCCTCGGATGCAATAGATAGCTGTTGTCCAGGTGGTGACTCAGTAGCAGCAGGGGCCCCGGAGGCGTAATCTGCCTCCCCAGTCCCTTCACGCCTTTCCCATCCATGGCTAATACCATCCTCCAGTGGAACTGCAGCGGTTTCTTCCACCATCTAGCTGAGCTCCGCCAACTTCTCAGCCGTCATCCTTTCCTTTGCATTGCTCTGCAGGAAACTTGGTTTCCAGCAATGCGAACCCCCGCCCTCCGTGGCTATCGGGGTTATTTTAAGAACCGAGCAGCTTATGAAAGGGTGTCTGGTGGCGTCTGCATCTATGTCCTTAACTCTCTTCACAGCGAGTTTGTACCTCTACAAACAGCTTTAGAGGCTGTCGCTGTTCGGGTGTGGACGCCACAGGCTATCACCGTCTGCAGTATTTACCTTCCACCTGATGGTGTTGTCGCACAGCATGTCCTGGCTGCTCTGATAGCCGAACTGCCGCCACCTTTTTTGCTGCTGGGTGATTTCAATGCCCACAACCCTCTATGGGGTGGGACTGTCTCCGATGTTCGCGGTCGGGCCGTGGAGCATGTGTTGGCTCAGCTCGACCTTAGCCTCCTGAACACCGGTGCTCCCACGCATTTCAGTGTGGCCCATGGCTCGTTCTCGGCCATCGATCTCTCTATTTGCAGCCCTGGCCTTGTCCCGTCCCTCCACTGGAGAGTGCACCCTGACCTGTGTGGTAGTGACCATTTTCCCATCTATTTGTCACTGCCCCAGTGTCATTCTTCTGGGCGCTTGCCCCGCTGGGCTCTCCACAGGGCTGACTGGCCAGCTTTTACTTCCGCTGCAACCATTGAGTCTCCCCCACAGGGTGACATTGACGAGGTGGTTCGTGTTTTAACCACGTCCATCCTTTCAGCGGCTGAGGCTTCCATCCCCCGTTCTTCTGGCCTCCCTCGGAGGAAGGCTGTCCCCTGGTGGTCGCCGGAGATTGCTGAGGCTATTCGTGACCGTAGGCGGGCTCTCCAGCGTCATAGGCGGCACCCGTCTCTGGAGACCCTCATCGCCTTTAAGAGGCTCCGTGCCTTCGCCCGCCGTCTTATTGCACGGCGCAAGCAGGAGTGCTGGGAGCGGTATGTTTCCTCCTTGGGCTCCCGTGTTTCCCCCTCGCTCGTGTGGTCCCGGATACGGCGGATTTATGGACACCAGACCCCTACGGGTGTCCCTGGGATCTCTTTGGACGGCGCTGTGTGCACGGACGCTGCCGCCATTGCTGAACACCTTGCTGCGCACTTCGCTACGAGCTCTGCGACTGCAACTTATCCCCCCGCCTTTCGCTCTCTCAAGGAGCGGGCCGAGCAGACGCCATTATCGTTCCACACGCGTCGTTCTGAAACTTACAATGCTCCTTTCAGCGAGAGGGAATTCCTCGCTGCCCTCGCCGATTGCCCTGATACAGCACCAGGACCGGACTGCATCCACGCACAGATGCTGAAGCATCTCTCCAGGGACTGCCAGAGACACATTCTCGCGATATTTAATCGCATTTGGAGCGAAGGCGTGTTCCCATCGCAATGGCGAGAGGGTGTTATTGTCCCCATCTTGAAGCCCGGTGCGGACCCACTGGCGGTGGACAGCTATCGTCCCATTACCCTCACCAACGTTTTGTGCAAGTTGCTCGAACGTATGGTGGGGCGGCGTTTGTGTTGGGTCCTTGAGTCGCGCGGTCTCCTCGCTCCATCCCAGGGTGGCTTCCGTCGGGGCCGGTCTGCAGTGGACAATTTGGTGCGGCTGGAATCTGCTGTCCGTATGGCCTTTGCCCGACGTCAGCATCTCGTTGCTGTGTTTTTCGATCTGCGGAAGGCGTATGACACCACATGGAGGCATCACATCCTCGCCACATTGCATGAGTGGGGTCTTCGTGGTCGGCTCCCGGCTTTTCTTCAAAGCTTTTTATTGCGCCGCTCTTTCCGGGTGCAAGTCGGTGCCACCTCTAGTCCCTCTTACATACAGGAAAATGGGGTCCCACAGGGCTCGGTGTTGAGTGTATCCTTATTTTTAGTGGCCATTAATGGTCTGGCTGCAGCAGTGGGGTCGTCGGTGTCTCCTTCTTTGTATGCCGACGACTTCTGCATCTCATTTAGCTCCACGACTACGGGAGTCGCCGAACGCAGGCTGCAAGTCGCCGTTCGCAAGGCAGCATCATGGGCTCTGACTCACGGTTTTCAGTTCTCTGCACCCAAGACTCGAGTTATGCACTTCTGCAGGCGTCGGACGGTCCACCCTCATCCTGAACTTTACCTCGACGGCCACCTGCTTGAAGTGGTGGACACTTGCCGCTTCTTGGGACTCGTGTTTGATGCCCGACTCACATGGGTTCCTCATGTTACCCAGCTGAAGCAAAAATGCTGGCGGCACCTCAACGCCCTCCGCTGCCTTAGCCACACGTCTTGGGGTGCAGATCGCTGCACGCTGCTGCGGTTGTACAGGGCCCTTGTGCAGTCCCGGCTTGATAATGGGAGCCTGGCCTATGGGTCTGCGTCCCCCTCAGTGTTGAAGTTGTTAGACCCCATACACCACTGTGGGGTTAGGCTTGCCACTGGCGCTTTTCGCACCAGCCCCGTGGATAGTCTACTGGTGGAGGCCGGGGTTCCCCCGCTGCGAATTCGCCGCCATCGTCTGCTCGTCGACTATGCTGTCCACGTTCATTGCTCGCCAGATCATCCCAATCGTCGCCTGCTTTTCCCTGCTATGGTCCTCCATCTGCCCGAACGGCGACCTAGGTCTGGGCTTTCCGTCGCTGTCCGCGTTCAGTCCCTGCTGTCGGAATTGGGTTCATTCCCTCTTCCGCCTCCCTTTCGGGTCCGTGCACCTACGCCCCCCTGGTGTTTGTCCCGGCCATCCGTCCGTCTGGATTTGGCACAGGGACCTAAGGACTCGATTCCGCCTATGGCCCTCCGTCGCCGTTTTCTTGCTCTCCTCGCCTCTTTTTCGGACTGTGAGACTGTCTACACTGATGGTTCCCTGGTTGATGGTCGCACTGCCTACTCTTTTGCTCATGCTGCTCATGTTGAGCAGCGCTCCTTGCCGGCTGGCTGCAGTGTTTTTACTGCAGAGCTGGTGGCCATATTGCGCGCTCTTGAGCATATGCGTTTCTGCTCAGGTAGGTCCGTCGTCATCTGCAGTGACTCCCCGAGCAGCCTTCAGGCCATCGACCGCTGCTATCCCTCCTCTCCTCTGGTGTCCTCCATTCAGGAGACTGTTTCCGCCATTGCCCGTTCTGGTCGTTTGGTGGTCCTGGTTTGGACGCCCGGTCATGTTGGCATCCCAGGGAACGAACGTGTAGACAGGCTGGCCAAAGGGGCGATCGACGCCCCGGCTTTGGAGGTCGGCCTTACGGCTCGCGACCAGCAGATGGTGTTGCGCCGTAAGCTGATTGGGGTGTGGGCTGCTGAGTGGCGTGGCATGACAGCCCCGAATAAACTGCGGGCTGTCAAGGGGACGACCGATGTGTGGCGTTCCTCCCTGCGGGCTTCTCGCAGGGACTCGGTAGTCCTGTGTCGGCTGCGCATCGGCCATACATACCTGACGCACGGCCATCTGTTGCATCAGGAGGATCCCCCCTTGTGTCGGTGTGGGTCCCGGCTGACGGTCGGCCACATTTTGCTGGAGTGTCCTCGACTGCGCACACTCCGGCAATCTTTTAATCTCCCGGGTACTTTGGCTTTGATTTTATCTGACGATGCCTCCATGGCTGATGCCGTTTTAAATTTTATCCGTGGTAGTCCGTTTTATGGTTCGATTTAGGGAGGTCTTGCACCTTTCCTTTTCTGTGTCTTTTGTCCTTGTGTCTGTTGCTGTTCTGGTGCGCCGTGAGATGGTTGGCTCTTTCCCTTTTTTGTTCTCGTGGTCAGTCAACCAGTCTCCGGCCGTCTTCCTTTCTTCTGTTTCTTTCTGTCTGGTGTTCCTCTGTCCTGTTCTTATCTGTAATGTTTGTTGCTCCATTTGTGTTCTTTTAGCGCCTGGGGGGACGTCTCCTCCCCCTTTGGTTTTTACCTGCTCCGTGGATTTTCGGCTCGCCTGATTTTGGAATGGGGGACTGATGACCTTCGCTGTTTAGTCCCCCTTAAACATCCCAACAACCACCACCTAACTTTCTTCAACAGGTCCCAAAACTTGTTTCTTGTATATACAATATTAATCAGACCTTTAAGAAGTCATTCTGTGAGGTGACTGATAGAAGTAGTAGAATCAAGAAAAGTTGTAATACAGTGCAATACAGTGTATGACAGTGGGCTGTCTTCACTTGTTTTTGGTCCCCGTAAAATGTAACAGTCAGAACTAAGATTAGATATAGTATCTGATCCCACAACATAGTGAACTATATGATGCATACATGTTTCATACAGAAGGCTTGTCTTCTCCTGAGTTTGCTATTTCAGTATATTGATGAGTAGTGAGATGATATATTTGAATAAAAATGAGAGTTTTTTTGCTTTTTTTTAAATTTCTAAGTTAGGTAGTAATATGCAGGTCAGGATACTACATCTTTCAATTGTACATAAGTGTGCAAACATCCTTAACTTATGACTGATGGAAGGAAAACAACAAGAGGCAGAAAGAAAGGAAAATCAGCTGTCCTTAATAGTAACACCAGTTAAACCACAGTTAGAGGCAGCAACAAAGAGATCCAAGCAGTTGCCAATGAAGTATAAATTAAATTAAGTAAAGCCTTCAGTCAAATATTGGAAGAGAGAAGCAGCAGCTCTGAAAATGCTGATCATGTCCAGTACATTGATTCTTCTGATACGGGCTTTTACACAAGTGGTGATGAAAACATTCAAACAGTGAAGAAAGAGACTTCATTGTAATTAAAGTACAAGGGAAAAGTGCCACGAGCAGTCACACTTATTTGCTCAAGGCATTAAAATGTGTGATGATTACTATGAAGTGTTTCTACTACAAAATTCGAAGCTGCAATAGAAGATGATATCTATATTGCTCCAAGTGAAATAATTGCCAAATGTCCCAATCCAATAAATGGGACTAGGACTCACTATGGAAATGTGTTTTGGATCCATATTGTTGTTGCTAAAATCAATGTGGAGAAGTTTTATTATTTCCAAGATTTTTTTCATTAATATATTCATAAATGGATGTTTAGCATTGTTATGAATGTTGTTGCAATAAATTTATATATTTAGAGGTCATGTAATTCATTTATTTAACTGAGAGGTCCTGTTCACCCTGACATGTGATTCAGTTGACACAGCAACTGCGGTTAACGCATCAAAAGTAGGCTCAAAATTTTTTTCTGTAAAATCTGGGTAAGGTACTGAAAAAATGAAAATTCCTGTTATTTTTGTATGTGTTTTTCTCAGCATCATGAATAAAAGTTTTAAAAAAATTTCTAGGGAAGAAACAAATAGTTCTATAACCCCAAATTTTCCTATATAAAAGTGTTATATAGAAAAAAAGAGAATTCCACAATTATGTAATTAAAAATAACTGCTGAATATATGTCACTTTTGCAGCCCTGTTGAAGTAGTGAAATTTTTATGAGAAATGTAAAACAAGTCAAATGTAAAATTCACTTATAAATGAAAATGAGCATAATACAAAAGGTCATAATGTCACTGACCAGGCAATAAAGCATTGAATAATTATGATGTTATAGAAATTGTAAAATTGTTACTGTACATTAAAACTAATTGAAATTATTCTCATAATAAAGCAATGAATTCTGTTAACCATTAAAAATATAAATAAAACCACAACAGAGTGTACTGCCCCTTTGTTCCGTTTTCTCCAAGTTGATCACTATGTTACTTTGATGTTCATGTTTGAGTCCTGAGCCCTTGTAAAATAAACTGAGATGCATCAAATGAATGGCTTGTTAATGAGATGTAAAACCCTGGCCCTCTAAATCATATGAAAAAGATAAGTAACCAATTATGACTTTGAACTATGAATTTTTAACTTCCTTTGTACATTGACTGCAAGAGGTGCTCTGGTATTGGTTGTTATCCAAATTTATGCACTTGTAGTTTGACTCAATGGCAGGATGTTGATTTTCCTACAGATTTTAATGAGAAGGAGATGTTAAAACCACCAACCATAGTCCAGTGTACATTGCTGTGTGCTGGTTTTCTGTGTTGTCTTCACTGTGCCAAGTTTTGTTTTATATGTCATCAGCTCTTCCTGCCATATTTACAAAAGGAGATAAATGCACTGATCTCTGTGCTATCTGCAGGGTGACTGTCTAATAGCACAATTTGTATTGATTCAAGTGACCCCATCAGCCACTGTGCTGGCAAGGGGACCCTTCCCAAGTGTAAATGAATGATCTTGATGAAACTTGCTTGGTGGGTAGGGCAGGGGGGGGGGGGGGGGGGGGGGGGGGACGAAATAAAACAATACATACTTCTTTGTTTGTGCACAGTTTCACTTTTAAGATGTAAAACACATCCAGGAAGGTCACTGGGAATTTTAGGTTTGGAGAGAATATCTTCAAAATAATCACAAATAAAAATTGTTTTTCATATTAAGGTTAATATGTAATTAAATTTTTGGGAAATAAGCTGTATACAATGTGCTGTTTCAGTATTTTCAACAAACCTTGTGAAATATCTAGACATTCATTACTATCCTAATTATTTTTTTACTTATATTACACTCATTTTCTTGTTTTTTTTTTTAGTATACCACTTCACACAATATGAAAATAATAAGTAACTCATTATTGTGGTACAAAATCATTACAACATTGATAATTTGTAAACAGTGCTTAAAACATAACATTTTTATACCACACACATAAAATGAATCGAATTGCTTCACATAATGGCTCATTTTGAAGCTCCAAATATCCTTGTGACAGCATCAAAATCTAGTACAAAACAGCTCAGAAGGTGAAAAGATATTTGAAAGATGATTGTTTTTCCCAGTGAGGGAGAAAAATTTGTATTATTGTTAGATTCTTGATAGGTATAAGGCTTTCAATGTTGTAAAAACATTGTGACAAGTTCTTCAGATTTAGTTCTATTGAACAATTATGATGTCAGTCTCCACTTGAGAAACAATATAATCAAGTTGCATTCAGTAATACATAAACAGTTCTCTTTGCCAAGGCTTATTAATGTACTGAAATAAGCCTGATACACACCACAATATTTAAATGATCACCTGCAACAATTTCAAATTCATCTGAATTTTCTTTTATAATTTGTTCTTCATCATGCATATTATGTGAAGAAATTTCATTCAATTTATGTGCAATAGTGCGATGAACAGCAATTTGAGGTGTGTGGCATCGAATTAACAGCAGACAGTGTAACAGTCATTGGACTGGGTATTTACAGGGCACCTACTGGAAATCTGAATGTATTTCTGAGACAGATAGAATCACTTTTGTCTCACCTATGTAGGAAAACTAAATTAACCATTGTTATGGGTGACTTCAGTGTGGACTTTTTAACAGAAAATAGAAATAAAATGGACTTTGAACACCTGATGTACTGCTACAACTTCATACCAGTGGTGGACACTCCAACTAGAGTAACAGCTGGTTCTAGCACTTTAATAGATAATGTTTTTGTAGATAAGGATATTTACAGTAATTTAACTGTGAAAAATATTATAAATGGCCTCTCTGCTCATGAAGGGCAATACCTCACTCTAAACCAAATAAATGCCCAAAGGAAATAAAATGTCATTTGAAAAAACTTTAGGATTATAAACAAACACACCATTGAAAGCTTTAATCAGCAATTACAGCTAGTGGACTGGTCTCCTGTGTATGCTGAAATTGGTGTTAATTCAAAATTTAATATATTTGTTAATGAAATTACAAGTCTTTTTGAAAAAAACTTTCCAAAAAAGTCAGTGAGGGAAAACCTGTTAAAATCTGGAAACAAGTTGGCAATTCGTTCACTACATAAAGCCTTGTCAGCATTACAAAATACAAATACAAAAGTGATTGTAGTTGGTGTACCACATAGACATGACCTGCCTGAATGGTCTTGTGTAAACCAAGAAATTCAATCTGCAAACAGAAAACTAAAAAAAAAAAACAGTGAAAAGCTTCCATAACACTTGTTTTATTGATACTCCTAGTAACAAGGAGCTTTATACAGCACATGGACAACACCTTAATGCAACTGGTAAAGAACTAATTGCCACAAGGATTTATGAATCAGTAGAAACAAACAGGAAAGTGTACAAAACAGCAATAGAACTTAAATGGAAGGATACTGAAGTCTCAGATAAAGAATCAGTGAGAATTGTTATTGACACAACTCCAGTACAAATAACAACAGAATCCTTAAAAGTGAACTCTGTTTGTGGGGAGAGGACAATTACTCAAGCAATAAACTTACCCAAGAGGACAGTGCAAAAGTTTGAAGAAGCAGCAAATAAGGTGGCAGGAAAGAAGGCACCATATAAGAAGAGAGACCTACTTGCAAAAAGAAGAACAGCAAATCAAGCTCAAGGGATGAGAATACCAACACATGGAGTACGGCAGTCAACCCGAAAAAAGAAACCACAACCGAGGGACCAGGATTTTTGGTGGGATCAGCAGTGGTTTCACAGACGAAAGCAGTTAACAAAGTGAGTCATCAAGTGGATGAACAGGTATGTGACTATCATAACACACATGATCACAGTGCATCAAGATTAAAGACATTAACGGAACCTACAACTTCAAATATAAAGTCAAATTACTCTCAGAGGAATACAGACAGAGACAAACTACTTACTTTTCTACAATTTAACAAACGTTGTGTTAGAAATAAAATTTTAGAATTAGAACATTTATGTAACACTGAGCATGTAGATTTTATATGTGTATCTGAGCACTGGTTAACACAAGAACAAGTAAATATGTTCATTCCCCAAGGGTATGTTGTGGGAGACATGATATGTAGAAAACAGAGAAAGAATGGTGGGGCGGGAATTTTTGTCAAAGATGGAATATGTTTTCCAGAATTGATGTATCTACATACTCCTCAGACCTAGATGGGGAGTTTAGTTGTGTAAAACTAATGAATGAAAATATAGTGGTAGTTAGTCTATATAGGTCGCCAGATGGTGATGTAAATTTGTTTATTGAAAAATGTGAATTAATAATTAAAAAAATATTGAAGAGTAAAACGAGAATTGCTATATGTGGTGATTCATCATCATCATTTAAGACTGATTATGCCTTTCAGCGTTCAGTCTGGAGCATAGCCCCCCCTTATACAGTTCCTCCATGATCCCCTATTCAGTGCTAACATTGATGCCTCTTCTGATGTTAAACCTATTACTTCAAAATCATTCTTAACCGAATCCAGGTACCTTCTCCTGGGTCTGCCCCGACTCCTCCTACCCTCTACTGCTGAATCCATGAGTCTCTTGGGTAACCTTGCTTCTCGCATGCGTGTAACATGACCCCACCATCTAAGCCTGTTTGCCCTGACTGCTACATCTATAGAGTTCATTCCCAGTTTTTCTTTGATTTCCTCATTGTGGACACCCTCCTGCCATTGTTCCCATCTGCTAGTACCTGCAATCATCCTAGCTACTTTCATATCCGTAACCTCAACCTTGTTGATAAGGTAACCTGAATCCACCCAGCTTTCGCTCCCATACAACAAAGTTGGTCGAAAGATTGAACGGTGCACAGATAACTTAGTCTTGGTACTGACTTCCTTCTTGCAGAAGAGAGTAGATCATAGCTGAGCACTCACTACATTAGCTTTGCTACACCTCGCTTCCAGTTCTTTCACTATGTTGCCATCCTGTGAGAATATGCATCCTAAGTACTTGAAACCATCCACCTGTTCTAACTTTGCTCCTCCTATTTGGCACTCAATCCATTTATATTTCTTTCCCACTGACATTACTTTCGTTTTGGAGATGCTAATCTTCATACCATAGTCCTTACATTTCTGATCTAGCTCTGAAATATTACTTTGCAAACTTTCAATCGAATCTGCCATCACAACTAAGTCATCCGCATATGCAAGACTGCTTATTTTGTGTTCACATATCTTAATCTCACCCAGCCAGTCTATTGTTTTCAACATATGATCCATGAATAATATGAACAACAGTGGAGACAGGTTGCAGCCTTGTCTTACCCCTGAAACTACTCTGAACCATGAACTCAATTTACCGTCAACTCTAACTGCTGCCTGACTATCCATGTAAAGACATTTAATTGCTTGCAAAAGTTTGCCTCCTATTCCATAATCTTGTAGAACAGACAATAACTTCCTCCTAGGAACCCGGTCATATGCCTTTTCTAGATCTATAAAGCATAGATACAATTCCCTGTTCCACTCATAACACTTCTCCATTATTTGCCGTAAGCTAAAGATCTGGTCCTGACAACCTCTAAGAGGCCTAAACCCACACTGATTTTCATCCAATTGGTCCTCAACTAATACTCGCACTTTCCTTTCAACAATACCTGAGAAGATTTTACCCACAACGCAGATTAAAGAGATACCTCTGTAGTTGTTACAATCTTTTCTGTTTCCATGTTTAAAGATTGCTGTGATTACTGCTTTTGTCCAGTCTGATGGAACCTGTCCCGACTCCCAGGCCATTTCAACTATCCTGTGTAGCCATTTAAGACCTGACATTCCACTGTATTTGATGAGTTCCGACTTAATTTCATCCACCCCAGCCGCTTTATTGCACTGCAATCTATTGACCATTTTTTCCACTTCCTCAAATGTGATCCTATTTCCATCATCATTCCTATCCCATTCTGCCTCCAAATCTGAAACATTACTGATCGCATTTTCACCTACATTGAGCAACTCTTCAAAATATTCCCTCCATCTTCCCAAGGCATCCACAGGATTTACCAGCAGTTTTCCTGACCTGTCCAAAATACTCGTCATTTCCTTCTTACCTCCCTTTCGAAGACTGCTAATTACACTCCAGAATGGTTTTCCAGCAGCTTGACCCATAGTCTCCAACCTGTTTCCAAAGTCTTCCCACGATTTCTTCTTGGATGCTGCAATTATCTGTTTGGCTTTGTTTCTTTCTTCAACATAACTTTCTCTGTCTACCTGGGTTCTGGTATGTAGCCATTTTTGATACGCCTTCTTTTTCCTTTTACAGGCTGCCTTGACTGTATCATTCCACCAAGCTGTTTGCTTCTTCCTACTTTTACACACTACTGTTCCAAGACATTCTTTAGCCACTTCTAGTACTGTGTCCCTGTACCTTGTCCATTCCTTTTCCAATGACTGTAATTGGCTACATTCAACTAACTGGTACCTTTCTGAGATCGCTGTTATGTACTTGTGCCTGATTTCCTTATCCTGAAGTTTCTCCACTCTTATCCTCCTACATATGGACCTGACCTCCTGCACTTTCGGCCTCACAATCCCAATTTCACTGTAGATTAAATAATGATCAGTGTCATCAAAGAATCCCCTGAATACACGTGTGTCCCTCACAGCCTTCCTGAATTCCTGATCTGTTATTATATAGTCAATGACAGATCTGGTTCCCCTGCCTTCCCAAGTATACCGGTGAATGTTCTTATGTTTAAAAAAGGAGTTTGTGATTACTAAGCCCATACTGGCACAGAAATCCAAGAGTTGTTTCCTGTTCCTGTTGGCCTTCATAGCCTCTCCAAATTTACCCATAACCTTTTCATACCCATCTGTTCGATTTCCAATCCTGGCGTTAAAATCACCCATGAGCAGAACACTGTCCTTGTCCTTCACTCTAACAACTACATCACTGAGTGCCTCATAAAAACTATCCATCTTATCTTGATCTGTCCCTTCACAATGCAAATATACTGACACAATCCTAATTTTCTTGCTAGACACTGTCAAATCTATCCACATCAGTCATTCGTTTACATACCTTATTGCAACTATGCTGGGTTCCATTTCTTTCCTGATGTAAAGCCCTACACCCCATTGTGCTATTCCTGCTTTGACTCCTGACAGGTAGACCTTGTATTCTCCCACTTCCTCTTCTTTCTCACCCCTTACCCGAATGTCACTAACAGCTAAAACGTCCAGCCCCATCTTACTTGCAGCCTCTGCCAGCTCTACCTTCTTCCCAGAGTAGCCCCCATTGATATTAATAGCTCCCCATCTCATTACCATTTGTTTGCCAAGTCGTATCTTAGGAGTCCCTGGTTTGTCAGTTAGAGGTGGGACTCCATCACCTCCAAAGGTCCGAGGCATTTTGCTCTGATTGTTGCCAGCATCATATTTAAAGTACCAGGGAAGCAGGTTGCTAGCCTTACTTGCCCCGAGTCCCATTGGGTTTTACCCCTAACGGCTGAGGGACTAACCAGTGGATTTGGTAGTCTTTGCCGTATGAGTACAAAGGTGACCACGACTCAGAATATGTCCGAGATGCCCAGCCTTATTCCAAAGTAATTGGTATCCCGACTGTCGGGACCACTTACTTGGCCACTCATACGTTGCCCGTGGTTCATGAACTAGGACATGACTACAGGAACCCACACCATGAACCACATGTGGTGATTTCAACATAGAAATGGTAAACACACAGAGACCAGTTGCTAGGACATTTTTGAATATGCTAAGATCATTAGACCTCTATTGTACAAATAACTGTGCCACACGTAAGAATGCCTGTATAGACAATATTATTGTGAATTTCCATAGGGAGGATTTTACAGTTAGACTTGCAGGAAGTGGACTTGCAGATCATGAGCCACTACTCTTTACCCTCTGTAAGAGGCAGCCAGTTAGAACTGAAGAATCTAAAGTAGTAGTGGTACGAAGACAGAAGGAAGAGTACATAAATATGTTTGTTGATAGATTAGGAAGTGCAGATTGGGACTTTATATATAATTGTCAGTCTGGAAAAAGGGAAGCTGAAATTAGCTTTGGTAACTTCTTTAAAAAGTACACAGATTTATGGTCTTCTTGCTCACCAGTAAAAAAATTAGATATCCAAATGAAATGAAAAAGAAAAGTCTTAACTGGTTCACACAAGAGCTAGTAGAAATGAGAGGAAACTTGCATATGCTGTACCAGATGCATAAACAAGCCTCTGACCAAGTGGCAGAACAGAGTGTGAACATTCATAGGTCATATCTGAAATGCAAAAAATACTATGAAGCTAAACTTCTTCTGGCAAAAAAGCAAGCAGTGGAGAACTATATAGAAAGAGCTCCCAATAAATGCAAGGCAGCCTGGCAAATAATAAAACAAGAGAATACACCGAAACACACAGAAACAGCTCTGCTTGATCCTGAAGAATTAAACGAGTACTTTTTAAACTCAGTTAAAGAAATAAGTAACAGTATCAAAGCAACAAATTCATCGGCAATGGACCTTGTTGGAACACCACTGCCTGTTAACCTGGCATTTCAATGGAGGGCTGTCACACCTGCTGATGTTATAAAAGCTGTATCCAAATTTTCAGGTTCTAAAAGTATGGACTGTTATTGGTTATCAAATAACATAATTAAAAAGACAATACACTCAATCGCCCAACCATTAGCTTATATTTTTAATAAATGTGTAGAATTTGGAGTTTTTCCGGATGCACTCAAGGTATCAAAAGTTGTCCCAGTTTTTAAAAAAAGAGACAAACATCTCCCCCAAAGCTACAGACCAGTCTCCATTGTTCCAATATTCTCAAAGGTATTTGAGGCGCTGATACACACACAAATAAGCAACTTCTTTGAAAAACACAATATCCTATGTAACAACCAGTTTGGCTTTCGAAAAGGGAAGAACACAACAGGGGCCATCTTGGAAATCATTGACCAAACCTTAACAGCTTTGGAAAATAATAACATGGTATCATTGGTATTATGTGACCTAAGCAAAGCTTTTGATTGCATTCCTGTTGACATACTACTGGGGAAACTGGAGTTTTATGGGGTGAGAGGGAGCACTTTATCTGTGATAAATTCTTATTTAAGTAACCGAAAACAATTCGTTTCAGTCAGAAATTTAAATTCTTCCATCATGGAAATCAGCACAGGTGTACCACAAGGGTCTATCCTTGGACCCTTCTTCTTCATTGTCGCTATTAATGATTTACCTAAAAATATAGCTCACCCTGTTGTGTGTTATGCTGACGATACAACACTACTTACCACACATCAGAACATTCCAGATCTGAATAACCTAACAAAAGAAACACTAGATAAGGCCCTGGACTGGTTTGCAGCCAATAAGCTCCTATGCAACCCTGACAAAACACAACAACTTTTAATGGAACATCAAATGAAGTAGGCAATAAGTCGGTAAAACTCTTAGGTATTCACATTGACTCAAAACTATATTGGGAGGAACCTGTCAATCATGTATGTGAAAAAATATCTCGGGTGGCATACCTTCTCTTGAAACTAAGGGAGGTAGTGAGCTTGGAGTACCTTAGGGCGACATATTTTGGGCTATTCCAGTCACGTATTTCATATGGTCTTATTATATGGGGGCACTCCCCTCACATCAAAAACGTATTGAAATTACAAAAAAAAGTCATACGTATAATATGTAAAAGAGGTCATAGGGAGCACTGTTGTCCTCTTTTCTCCAGACTCAGACAATACTTACAATTATAAATTTATACATCTATGTGTCTGTACTCTATATTAAAAATAATATTTCAGAATTTATTGCCAGAAAGGAAATTGACGAACACAACACCAGGGCGAACGGTAATTTAGACATACCGCGCCACAGATTAGCGAGAACAGGAAATTCCCACAAAGTTAACCCACTCAAAATGTTCAATAAACTGCCAATTCATGTTCAGTCTATGGATACAAATTCTTTTAAAATTAAGTGGTACAGCTGGCTGTCAGATCATCCATTCTATGACATTAAAGAATTCTTTGAGATGCCCGAGGAGAATATAAGCATGTAAAAGTTGTCTGTAGTTAAACATATCATTTTGTGCTGTGGTTAATCATGTGCAATTACAAAGTTTATACTATAAACAATAAAATACCATATTATATTAGATTACAAGATAGCTTGTTGTGTTAGCTTTTAAAAGCTATCCTTTGTAATTTGGTACACTGCCATGCTTCAAATGTATTTATAATGTATTGACAGAAGTTTATTTTGTTATTCTGTATGATGGAGCCAATATCATTGTAAAATGATCTATGGTGAATAAAATTCTTGAAATTCTTGAAATTACCAAAGGCATAAAAATTTCTTGTAAAACAAGAAGAGAACTATATGCAGCAACCAAGAGATCAAATGATCCCAATAGGTGTGTGCACTAAAAACTCTACAATAAAGTTCTGTATAAGACCATACAAGCAGCAAAGAGCATTTGCTTGAAGGCAGAAATTGATTACTCAAGCAATAAAGTAAAAACTATTTGGAATTCCTGTTAGGCTTAAGTATGCAGTTGTAAAACTGCTGTATGAGAAGGGAAATATGACAGATTCTGCTAACCATCAGCCAATATCACTACCGATAAGTTTCTCAAATATTTTAGAGAAACTAATGCATTCCAGGATACTTTAGCATCTCAGGGATCAAAATATCCTCAGCAAAAGTCAGTTTGGATTTCAGAAAGGTTTGTCAACAGAAGATGCAATATTTGCATTTGCTGGCAAAGTCTTGGAATCTAACAACAGAAACTGGTTGCAATGTTTTGTGTCCTAACAAAAGTGTTTGACTGTGTCAGTCACCAGATACTTTTACAAAAATCTGCATATATATGTGGTTCATCAAGGAAATGGCTTGACTTGTGCCTGTCAATCAGGAAACAGAAAGTTGTAGTGGATAGTCAAAATGGAGTCCCATTATCTTCAGAATAGGGTGTCATCACATGTGGAGTGCCCCAAGACACAGTTCAGGGCCTCCTACTTTTTATTATCTTTATAAATGATCTGCCTCTTTGTATGGGATATTGTAGATTCACCATTCTTGCTGATGACACTACACTACTTATTGATAATTCTGTAGATAAACTTGAGGAAACAGCAAATAAGGTTTTAAGCAGAAACAGTGAACTGGTTTAACATTAATGGCCTTTCTTTGAATTACACTAAAACAATCTACATTCAGTCCCATGAAACATTCAAAGATGAAGAAATAGTAGTAAAAATAGGTGAGCAGGTGATAGTGATGGTGGATACCTCAAAATATCTATCCTTGCATACTGACAGCAAACCGAACTGGTCAAACCACATCCTAGTTCTATGCAAAAGATTGAGTTCAGCAACGTATGCATTATGCATTGTTTCTTCTTATAGAAGTATGGAAACCATGAAGTCAGCCTGTTATGGTCCCCTGCACAACATATATTCTCTTTGATGTGCTTCATGAGGAAAGAAAAATCCATTCTTAAACTGAATAATGAGTATCATAGTCATGAGATGAGAAGAAAACATGATATCCACAATGAACAGGAAAATCTAAATATGGTACTGAAAGGAGTCCATTTCACTTGCTGCAAGATCTTTAACACACTCTCTTCAAGAATTAAGTGTTTGGTACAAGATGAGTCTTGTTTAAAAAAATCTTTAAGGCAGTTCCTATTACAAGGATCATTTTATATGATAGAAGAGTTCCTGAACTACAGTGTTTAGCATTTCTTGTATTGTTAACTGCAAATATATGCCAAAATCTATATTTGTAATCCTGACTATTCTTTATTGTAAACTCATATTTTGCAATCTTTAGTTTCTGTAACACTTATTATTTTGTAATATTTATTTATCTCTCAAAATTGATTTTCTATAGTAGAACCTAAGTTACTGTTTACTGTAATATTAAATCATTTTGTTTTGTTTTTATGTGCTACCATGTATGTCTGACATGTTCCATATCCTGTGATATTGTCACATCATGGATCACTGGACCAATAAATAAATAAATAGCGAAATAAATACAAAATATTGTAAAAATGTTACATTTCAAGCATGTCTTTACAGATTGTCATTAATGGAATGATGCTGAATCATAATAATGAGTTACTTATTATTTTCAATTAATAAAATACAAGTATGTAAAAAAAGGATGTAAAACATAAAATAACAAGTTAAAACATAAAACAAATATAAGTAAATAAGTAATTAGGATAATAATGAATGTTTAGATATTTTCACTAGATATGTTGAAAACACTCTAAGGCACATTGTGTACAGCTTATTTCAAAAAGAAACCAGCTTTATTACACATAGATGTATGAGGCTTGAAAGATTCTTTAATTTAGGTTGTAACAAAAGTTTTCATTTTTCAAAATTAATTATGGTGGTGGAGTATTTTGTAAAATTTCAAATTATTACAAAAGTCAATTATACAGTTTTCAAGAACATTGGTTACATATCAACTATTATACACAAAAAAAAATTTATATGTCATTATTTCAAAGATATTTCCTCCAAACATTAGCTGCAAAATTACCTTTAGGGGAATATTTTACCCTTAAAAGTGAAATTACACATACACAAAAAGATATATGTATTTTGTTATTTAGTCCCTCCCACACTCACCAAATTTCATCAAGATCATTTATTTACACTTGGAAATGTTCTCTTATGTGTATGTTCAAGGAATGCATAAATAACACATATGTTTTTCTCTCTCTTTACTGTACCACATATGTAAATTCAGAAACCTTAAGTATAATGACACAGATCAGCAGAGCATACTGCATAGATATTCTATAACACTATAACACAGCTAACAATGGAGACAACCTCAATTCTACAATTTTTTCCACAAACTCATTATGTCCATAGTACACTATATTTAAATTGTGCATGGTACAAAAAGTGAAATGTTTCTGGGTTCTATTCATTTACTTCTTCTCTAAACCTGAGCATGCACATAAAGAGGAAGTTTTAGAAATGTGAAATGGATCACAGCAACACTAGTGAAGAAAATAGTAATAATAATAACAATAACAATAATAATAATAATGTCACTTATTCAGTATCAGATAATCAATAAAATCGATAAATAATACAATGTGAGAACATTACACAGATTATTCTTGTGAACATATCAGGTAAGAATATTGAAATTTAGACTTTACAAAGTTTGAACACTTTCAATGGATGTCAGATGCTGAGTGGCCTAAGAAGATATGGAACAATTTGCTGCAGTATGCCTGAAACTGGGACAGACAAGAATGCCTAAACTAAAACTGCATACGATGATGATGATTTTACAAACTACAGTTTGTCAAAACAAAAATGCAAGTGTAATGGTATAGTTTTGATTGCAACAATAAATTTGTGAATATACAATGGCATGACTAGGCCTACTTTTTATGAATAGATTCGTAATTATAATACAGATTTGAAGAGTAGAAGGACTATCTTACAGTTGATAGTGATTTCTTGTGAATTACCTATGAATTAACACAGTACCTAGAATACCAGCAAAAAAAGAATATTCCTATTTATTTTCATGAAGACAAAGAAATATTCCGAAAAATAAAATGAATCTTCCGTTAGAATTTGTATAAGTTATTTTTTTTCTGTTTTATTTTTTATTTTTAAATAATAGGTTCATAGTAGGAGGGTTGATTGGCTTCAGCCCAATATGAAGTGCACTTTTTTCATATAGTACTCACCTGATGCTATTTATGTGGTGTTTTATATTTATCCTAGTGTTACGCTGTTGCAGTTACACTTTAATTTTGCTTTCACAATTTTTTGCAAGCAATATTATATTCAAAATATGTACACTTATAATCGTAAGCACACCCATTTCTGCAGTGTTATAATTGTGTTTAGGTTTTCTTGCTATGTACCCCATATTACTATTGCTTAGTTCAATGAGAGCAATGGATGATATCCAGTTTTAATTCATACTTATCTTTACAATGTTTGCTAACCACATTTATGGAAAATAATAAATAAATAAATAAATAATAAATGATTTATTTGTCCATAATAACTTTTACAGTTGTGGACACTGTGTTTATAAACATATGAACACCAACAAGAGTGTAGAAATAACGATAAATTATAAACAACAATATTAAAAGTCCTTGATGGAGTACAAACATTTAGCAATTAACAATTGCTTTAGTTTTGTCTAAAATATGCTTCCTTTTAACAGTTTTATATTATTTGGCAGACTGTTATAAAAATATCTCCAGCAGAAAATGTACTATGATCTGCTGCTCCTTTATGACTAAATTTTGTGAGGTAATCCTCTCTTTTTTGCAATATAATTATGGATTTCACTATTGATTATACTATGTTCCATATTTTCTTTTACAAACAGTATAGTCCTGAGAACATACAATTAATACACTGCTAGTATGTTATAAATAATGAACTATTCTCTGTAGGACTGACATTTACAAATATTAGCTATTATCCTAACTGCGCTTTTCTGGGCTATGAAAGACCTATCCATTGGTGCCACATGCCAAATCTCCCAAAACTCGAAAGCATATTGCAGGTGGTAATGTAGGATTCCAAAATAGATTTACCTTAAGACAGGTGGCACTATTGTGCTAGAAGGGTGTTTTAGCAGGTTGATGTTATAGAAGACTTTTTAACACATACAGCTGATGTGCTCCTTCCATGTAAGATGTTCATCTACTACAATACCCTGGAATTTATGCTTATCAATTGTTTCAATGGATAACTCTGGCTCAGTATCCATGTGTCTTGATTTATGATTTGGTAGAAACTCCATCAAAATCGTCTTGTCCTTATTTAACGCCAATTTGTTTTTGGTCAGATATTCTGTGACGAGGTTCATGTTCTCTGTTTTATTTTTCACTGCTAACTGTTCTGTAGAGCCACAGCTTATGGAGGAGGTATTGTTGGCATACTTTATTAGGTTTGAATTTCGTGGAATTATTATATCACTGGTGAACACAATAAACAAAAAAGGCCCGATAATGCTTCCCTGAGGGACTCCACTGTTATGAATTTAATAAGATGATTTTACTGTTTGTGTATGTAGCCCAATTGTATGATACAGCTTAAGGCATTGTCTCCTGTTGGCAAGATAGGATCTTAACAAATTTAATGTCACTCCTCTGACTCCATAAGTTTCTGATTTATATAGGACAATGGAATGATTTACAGAGTGAAAGGCCATGGATAGGTCTAAAAAGGTGCCAATAACATTGTTTCCGTCATCATGTTTATCCAATAGCACTCGAAAAAATGTGGCTACAGCTGTTACTTTAGATCTTCCCTTCCTCAAACTGTGCTGAGAGCTTTTTAGTAAATTGTCCTTGAAGAAAAATGACTTGAGTTGATCAAGAAGTAGCCTTTCTGACAATTTACTAAGTACTGATGTCAATGAAATAGGCCTATAATTTTGCACATCGGTTGTTATTCCCTTTTCATGCACCATTCTTGTTTCAGTGACTTTTAACATGTCAGGAAATGGCTCCTGACTAAAAGAGCTATTTATTAAATGTTGTAGTGGCTTCATTAATTCACTACTCCTTCTCTCAGGAATTTGACTGAGATGTCATTCCAGCTACTGGCTGTATTTGTTTTAAAGTTGTAAACATTTTTCAGGATTTACAATTCTGTAACACACCTCAAGAAGAATGAATTACTGACATTACTGGGATTTAAAGTAAAGTAAAGTAGGAATCAGCATGGGTTTCCGAAAAGACGGTCATGTGAAACCCAGCTCGCGCTATTCGTCCACGAGACTCAGAGGGCCATAGACACGGGTTCACAGGTAGATGCCGTGTTTTCTTGACTTCCGCAAGGCGTTCGATACAGTTCCCCACAGTCGTTTAATGAACAAAGTAAGAGCATATGGACTATCAGACCAATTGTGTGATTGGATTGAGGAGTTCCTAGATAACAGGACGCAGCATGTTATTCTCAATGGAGAGAAGTCTTCCGAAGTAAGAGTGATTTCAGGTGTGCCGCAGGGGAGTGTCATAGGACCGTTGCTATTCACAATATACATAAATGACCTGGTGGATGACATCGGAAGTTCACTGAGGCTTTTTGTAGATGATGCTGTGGTGTATCGAGAGGTTGTAACAATGGAAAATTGTACTGAAATGCAGGAGGATCTGCAGCGAATTGGACGCATGGTTCAGGGAATGGCAATTGAATCTCAATGTAGACAAGTGTAATGTGCTGCAAATATACAGAAAGATAGATCCTTTATCATTTAGCTACTAAATAGCAGGTCAGCAACTGGAAGCAGTTAATACCATAAATTATCTGGGAGTACGCATTAGGAGTGATTTAAAATGGAATGATCATATAATGTTGATCGTCGGTAAAGCCAGATGCCAGACTGAGATTCATTGGAAGAATCCTAAGGAAATGCAATCCGAAAACAAAGGAAGTAGGTTACAGTACGCTTGTTCGCCCACTGCTTGAATACTGCTCGGCAGTGTGGGATCCGTACCAGATAGGGTTGATAGAAGAGATAGAGAAAGATCCAACGGAGAGCAGCGCGCTTCGTTACAGGATCATTTAGTAATCGCGAAAGCGTTACGGAGATGATAGATAAACTCCAGTGGAAGACTCTGCAGGAGAGACGCTCAGTAGCTCGGTACGGGCTTTTATTGAAGTTTCGAGAACATACCTTCACCGAAGAGTCAAGCAGTATATTGCTCCCTCCTACGTATATCTCGCGAAGAGACCATGAGGATAAAATCAGAGAGATTAGAGCCCACACAGAGGCATACCGACAATCCTTCTTTCCATGAACAATACGAGACTGGAATAGAAGGGAGAACCGATAGAGGTACTCAAGGTAGCCTCCGCCACACACCGTCAGGTGACTTGCGGAGTATGGATGTAGATGTAGATGTAGATTTAGCACCTGTGGTGGGTCAATCACATTCTCCCTACTCACCTTGCTAAATTGGTCTATAAATTCCTCATACTTGCTTTGGGCCAATCAGCAGTTTTCCATTGCCTATTATTATGTTGTTGCACACTGCATTGTCACTTTCCCTGATTTCCTTGTTTACTATACTTCATACTGTTTCGCTAACATAGCTGGATTGCCTCATCTGTTCTGCATATATCTGTGCTGTTTAATGTCTTAAGTGCTGCCCTGTACATTTTCCACAAGGTTTGTAGTTAGATTGGAAGCATTGCAGTTTGGTGTCTCTAAAAAGAATATATACATCCTTCATATCTTCCTTCAATTTTACCACATTGGGGGGGGGGGGGGGGGGGGGGGGGGAGTTTAAGAGTCTTGGAACTGTCTGTTTTCCTTAGTTTTTTTGACCACTGGGCTTGATTAAGACAATGGGTTAATGTTGTATAAAATTTGTCTCACTTTTTCATTAATACCTTTTGTTTCATAGAGGCCTATCTGATTCCAGTTTATATGTGCCACATTTCCTTTAACGTATGATAGTCTAGCTTTCTTTTACTGGTAAAAGAGATATTATTGTGTCTGTATGAAGCTATAGGACTAATGCACTATGATCTGAAATGTGGATTTCAACGGTTCTAAAGACAAAGTCTTCCTTGCTTACGTTTGTAATAATGGGGGCCAATACATGTCTGAGAAATCACATGCTACTTTTGTTGATGTTGAATTCACATGGGTGTAATTATAGGGCTGTAACATATCAAAATATCTAAGATAATTTATACCATTAGTTATTGGAGTCAATGCTCACATTGCCTGCTATTATAGTCTATTTTTTATGAGATGAGAGTTTAGATAAGTTTTTAGATACTTAGAGGCTAAAGAATCTATATGTATGTCTCACTTGAGATTGTCATGGATTGTGATTCAACTGTACACGAAATATCAATAATGACAGCTGCCTTCCGTGGCATCAACAATGTAAATGTGTAAATTTGGTTGTTTGTTCAAATTCAATTTGTCTCTTCTTACACATACAATTACACGCAAGTAATTTAAACATCTCATGGAAAATCTACTACCATGAAAAATGCATTCCAGTCATTTTGACAAAATTGGGATTGAAATAATAAAACAGCAGATAGCAAAATAACAGCAGATAGCAAAATTAGTTTTATGAACAAAGCAAGATTTGGAGGAATTTCAATGTGTTCTTTTATTTACAATAAATACTTTGGTTATTTAAATAACCCAAGTAAAAGAGAACTGAGATCTTAGAGGATATAGTTAGGCAACCATCAAAGAATAATGCTGTGTAACCACTAAACTGTTGCATAGCCACAGTATGCACTTCACCAAAGAAACTATGTAGTGCATATTTCTCACGCTGTAGTAACCAATGAAGTCAACTTATAACAACTATTAGAAAATTGTTTCTAGACATGATTTTCCCTGAATATGTTTATGAGAATATTTTATAAAAGGGTATTAAAGTTCTGTACTGACTTCTTCCAAGGATTCATGTATACTGACTAAGTTGTTGTTGTTGTTGTTGTCTTCAGTCCTGAGACTGGATTGATGCAGCTCTCCATGCTACTCTAACCTGTGCAAGCTACTTCATCTCCCAGTACTTACTGCAACCTACATCCTTCTGAATCTGCTTAGTGTATTCATCTCTTGGTCTCCCTCTACAATTTTTACCCTCCACGCTGCCCTCCAATGCTAAATTTGTGATCCCTTGATGCCTCAGAACATGTCCTACCAACCGGTCCCTTCTTCTTGTCAAGTTGTGCCACAAACTCCTCTTCTCCCCAATTCTATTCAATACCTCCTCATTAGTTATGTGATCTACCCATCTAATCTTCAGCATTCTTCTGTGGCACCAAAATTCAAAAGCTTCTATTCTCTTCTTGTCTAAACTATTTATTGTCCACGTTTCACTTCCATACATGGCTACACTCCATACAAATACTTTCAGAAACGACTTCCTAACACTTAAATCAATACTCAATGTTAACAAATTTCTCTTCTTCAGAAATGCTTTCCTTGCCATTGCCAGTCTACATTTTATATCCTCTCTACTTCGATCATCATCAGTTATTTTGCTCCCCAAATAGCAAAACTCCTTTACTACTTTAAGTGTCTCATTTCCTAATCTAATACCCTCAACATCACCCAACTTAATTCGACTACATTCCATTATCCTCGTTTTGCTTCTGTTGATGTTCATCTTATATCCTCCTTTCAAGACAGTGTCCATTCCGTTCAATTGCTCTTCCAAGTCCTTTGCTGTCTCTGACAGAATTACAATGTCATCAGCGAACCTCAACATTTTTATTTCTTCTCCATGGACTTTAATACCAACTCCAAATTTTTCTTTTGTTTCCTTTACTGCTTGCTCAATATACAGATTGAATAACATCGGGGAGAGGCTACAACCCTGTCTCACTCCCTTCCCAACCACTGCTTCTCTTTCATGCCCCTCGACTCTTATAACTGCCATCTGGTTTCTGTACAAATTGTAAATACCCTTTTGCTCCCTGTATTTTACCCCTGCCACCTTTAGAATTTGAAAGAGAGTATTCCAGTCAATATTGTCAAAAGCTTTCTCTAAGTCTACAAATGCTAGAAATGTAGGTTTGCCTTTCCTTAATCTATTTTCTAAGATAAGTCGTAGGGTCAGTACTGCCTCACATGTTCCAATATTTCTACGGAATCCAAACTGATCTTCGCCGAGGTCGGCTTCTACCAGTTTTTCCATTCGACTGTAAAGAATTCACGTTAGTATTTTGCAGCTGTGACTTATTAAACTGATAGTTCGGTAATTTTCACATCTGTCAACACCTGCTTTCTTTGGGATTGGAATTATTATATTCTTCTTGAAGTCTGAGGGTATTTCGCCTGTCTCATACATCTTGCTCACCAGATGGTAGAGTTTTGTCAGGACTGGCTCTTCCAAGGCCGTCAGTAGTTCTAATGGAATGTTGTCTAGTCCGGGGGCCTTGTTTTGACTCAGGTCTTTCAGTGCTCTGTCAAACTCTTCAAGCAGTATCGTATCTCCTATTTCATCTTCATCTACATCCTCTTCCATTTCCATAATATTGTCCTCAAGTACATCGCCCTTGTATAGACCCTCTATATACTCCTTCCACCTTTCTGCTTTCCCTTCTTTGCTTAGAACGTGGTTTCCATCAACGTTCTTGATATTCATACAAGTGGCTCTCTTTTCTCCAAAGGTCTCTTTAATTTTCCTGTAGGCAGTATCTATCTTATCTCTAGTGAGATAAGCCTCTACATCCTTACATTTGTCCTCTAGCCATCCCTGCTTAGCCATTTTGCACTTCCTGTCAATCTCATATTTGAGATGTTTGTATTCCTTTTTGCCTGTTTCATTTACTGTGTTTATATATTTTCTCCTTCCATCAATTAAATGCAATATTTCTTCTGTTACCCAAGGATTTCTACTAGCCCTCATCTTTTTACCTACTTGATCCTCTGCTGCCTTTGTTACTTCATCCCTCAGAGCTACCCATTCCTCTTCTACTATATTTCTTTCCCCCATTCCTGTCAATTGTTCCCTTATGCTCTCCCTGAAACTCTGTAAACCTCTGGTTTAGTCAGTTTATCCAGGTCCCATCTCCTTAAATTCCCGCCTTTTTGCAGTTTCTTCAGTTTTAATCTACAGTTCATAACCAATAGATTGTGGTCAGAGTCCACATCTGCCCCTGGAAATGTCTTACAATTTAATACCTGGTTCCTAAATCTCTGTCTTACCATTATATAATCTATCTGATACCTTCTAGTATCTCCAAGATTCTTCCATGTATACAACCTTCTTTTATGATTCTTGAACCAAGTGTTAGCTATGATTAAGTTATGCTCTGTGCAAAATTCTACCAGATGGCTTCCTCTTTCATTTCTCTCCCCCAATCCATATTCACCCACTATGTTTCCTTCTCTCCCTTTTCCTACTCTTGAATTCCAGTCACCCATGACTATTAAATTTTTGTCCACCTTCAATACCTGAATAATTTCTTTTATCTCATCATACATTTCATCAATTTCTTCATCATCTGCAGAGCTAGTTGGCATACAAACTTGTACTACTGTAGTAGGCATGGGTTTCGTGTCTAACTTGGCCACAATAATGCATTCACTATGCTGTTGGTAGTAGCTTACCCGCACTCCTATTTTTTTTATTCATTATTAAACCTACTCCTGCATTACCCCTATTTGATTTTGTATTTATAACCCTGTATTCAACTGACCAAAATTCTTATTCCTCCTGCCACCGAACATCACTAATTCCCACTAAGTAGTGATAATGATTTCTGGTTGTTAATTTAGCAAAAGCATATGATCAGATTTTCATTTCTTGAAAGCTAGTACTCTGATAATGGAAACTCCTGGACGGTATATAAATAATGGAAGGAGTAGGCATAATAACTCACTGTATAATAGAGACTGAGTACTGGATAAGCATATAAACAAGACTGAAAATGTTGCCAAGATTTCACCCAACTATATTTGGTGCAGTAAGGGAGAAGGTGGAGAGCAGGAGGGGAGGTTGAATGGAAGGCTGATTGATAGCTGAGAGGGAGAGGCAACAAGTACACAGCTGAGGAATGTGGCACCAATGAGGTTGCTCTGATGGAGGAGGGGACAGAGCAGGGGCTAGCAGCGTTTGAGGCCAGCAGGAGGTTTGTAGGATTGAAGAATGTCTTATAAGGACAATTCCAGTTACTTAGCCAGTATTGTTGATGTGTGGGATTGATAGAGATGGCACAATTTGTGAGACAGCCATTGAAATTGAGCATGTTGTGCTGAACAGAATGTTCTGTCACTAGATGGCCAACTTTGCTCTTGATCACAATTTGGTAGTAGCCATTCGTGCAGAAGTGCTATATGATATGACTGCTTTCACAGGTGGCACTGCCTTTGACAGGACAGGATATGTCTCTAATAAGACTAGGTAGGATGTCCTATGTGTGTGCATAGAACAGGTCTTGCAGCTGGGTCTTCCATAAGGGTATGATCCATGTGAGTAATCTATATTATAATCTGCTTAGGCATTTGTCTTTAGAACAGCAGAGGTTAAATTTCACAGAAAATTTGCATACTAATATAAAATGACAAAAGAATTCTTAGTCTATTTGATCAAAGTATCCAGATACCCTTACATATTGCAAAAAAAACCACTAGATGTCATGAGAAGTGGACTTGCCAGTACATAAAGAGGAAGGAGACAGTACATTTTCAGTAGAGAAGCAGGAACAGCAGAATGCGCAGTCAGGAGACCTCAGTGACTTTGAAGATGGAGTAGTTATTGGATGTCACCTGAGGAACAGATCCATCAGAGACATTAAAATCATACTAAAGCTACCAAATTGACTGATGGTAGTGTAACTGTGATGTGAAAATGTGAAGGAACAACCACTGTGAAACCTAGAGCAGGCAGATCTCATGTAATCGTGGACAAGGACACTCGAGCATGTAAAATATTATGTGAAATCACTGGAGTGAATTACTTGTGAGTTACAAAGTACTACCAGCATTCCAGCTAGCATAATGACTTTGCAAAAGGAGTTAAAGAGAATGGGGTACAATGATCAAGCCACACCTCATAAGCCACACATTTCTGTAGCCAATACTAAATGATGCTCCAGGTAGTGTAGAGAGTGATGTCACTGAACAGTGAATGACTGGAACTGAGTGATTTAGAGTGATGAATCATGTTATATCCTATGGCAATCTGGCGGAAGGGTTTGTGTTTAGCAAATACCTGGATAATGTTACCTGCCATCACGTGTAGTGCCGAGAGTGAAGTACAGTGTAGCTGGTGTTATGTTATGGAGGTGTTTTTTTTCTGGTTAGGATGTGGTTGCCTTATTGAGCTGAAGAAAATGCTAAATGCGAAAGGATATGAACACATTTTACAGCATTGAGTAATAAATACAGTAGAGAAACAATTTGGTGACAATAATTATTTGTATCAGTATGAGAGCTCACCCTGTCCTAAAGCAGCACCTGTAAGGCAATAACATTCCTGAAATGGAATAGTCTGCCCAGAGTTGCACTCTGAACCCAGTGGAGTGCTTTTAAGATGAGTTAGAATGTCAATATCACTCCGCCCCCCCCCCCCCCCCCCCTTTAAATATCACTTATGTTATCTGGTTTTGACTCTTGAAGAAGAATGGGCTACCAGTTTTTTAGTCATTCAGGCACCTCATTGAAAATATCACCAGCTGTGTTCAAGCTATCATAAAAGTGAAGGGTCAACTCACTTTATATTCAACATTTTGAAGAGGCTATCCACCAGACACAGAGGGAACAGCTTGCAACCAACTGTAGACTGTGGCACATAGTGGAACAAATGATGCCTGTCGTATGGGCTCTGAGGTCATACTTGGATCATTCGAGTGACTGGCAAGAAGGTTGAGAAGACTAGCCTTATGTATGGAGTTTCAAAGAAGCTCACAATTTGCACCATTGTCCCCAGAATTGATTGTGTCCCTCTAGTTCTGAGTCAACTTGAAGGAGTGAAGCAGTGACTTTGAAGATTCTGTGACAAGTTAGGTTGCTATTTTCTGGACTTGCGCCATAGGGTTGAGAACTTTGGGGCCCCCCTAAATGGATCAGGTGTGCACTACACATCAGAGGCTGTTACTTGGACAGTTGATTGTGTGCGGGGTGCACACAAGAGCTTTTTAGTTTATATTACTCTTCATCCAATACAGATAATGATAGCTGTCGGAAACACAGAAGTATCAGTGTAAGATCGAAAGAAATGCCTCCCATAGGTGAGAATATTAAAATTCTAATGGTTAACTGCCGAAGAATTTGCCAGAGCCTGAAGTTCTCATGAGAAGCAGTGAGGCTCACATGATGCTAAGTCCAGACAACTGGTGGGCCAATGCCATTGTTGCAGTGGTAACACTGGTTCCCATCAGATCATTGAAGTTAAGTGCTGGGGGCTAGCACTTGGATGGGTGAATATAACTGTCAAACACTGTTAGGAAGTGGGGTACACTCAGTACTTGTGAGGCAAACTGCGGAGCTACTTGATTGAGGCGTAGCGGCTCCAGTCTTAGAAACTGATATACAGCAAGGAGAGTGGTGTGCTAACCACATGTCCCTCCATATCCACATCCAGTGATGCATGTGGGCTGAGGATGACGTGGCGACTGGTCGGTACTGTTGGGCCTTCATGGCCTGTTTGGGAGGAGTCTTTTCTTTTCTTCTTCTTCTTCTTCTTCTTCTTCTTCTTCCTCCCCCCAATCTCAATATGTGTGTGTGTGCGGTGTATACCCGTCGTTTTTTCCCCCTAAGGTAAGTCTTTCTGCTCCCGGGATTGGAATGACTCCTTACCCTCTCCCTTAAAACCCACATCCTTTCGTCTTTCCCTCTCCTTCCCTCTTTCCTGATGAAGCAACCGTTTGTTGTGAAAGCATCAATTTTGTGTGTATGTTTGTGTATGTTTGTGTGTCTATCGACCTGCCAGCGCTTTTGTTTCTCATCATCTTTGTTTTTAGATATAATTTTATATGTCTAACTTACATAACATGCAGTTTTCTCTATTGCAGTGAAATCTATGAGGAATGGAGAAACAAAAGATCATACTCTTAGATTAATAATAAAAAAGAAAAAAAACTTATTTTTGTTGGACAAATAAAGAAATTATAAAATTTACTTGACTCAAAATGCGTGTGAACTGTTGCAAAATAGTCAACAAATTTCCAGAATAGAAAAAAGTAAGGAATAAAGGTAAAGCTGTTGACACAAGAATACTATTTACAGTAAATGGATCACGAATTATCGTACTCAAAAGTTAATTCAGGTATTAATGTAAGTAAACCTACTGTTCCAGTACTAAAAGTGAAAATTACAAAAAAATTAATTTGTCCATGGCCTATGTTTCAATGATAAAAAGTGGAAGTTGTCAAAAGAGAGATTAGTGTTATGTGTCAAAGCCTAAACCATTCTACTGTAAACAAAACAGCCAAAAGATGTGAATAATTTTTTGCTAACAGTCATTGGAGAGGTATGGCTAAAATTGTAAAAAGAAATATGAGATGTTGTTGAGGTTAGTGAAACAGTGTAAACTGACCAAAAATTTCATAATGTAGTACTAAATTGTAATCCTGAAAATGTAAAGAATTTGTAATGGGACACCCTTTTCTAACATTACCATTTCTTTTATATAGAAATAACTGATACCATTTATACTATCGATTCTTGTACCGGTGAGCATTAACTCAGCTGTTTAACTAAAAGAATTCATATGATTTCAGGCTAAAATGTATAAAAAGAAATTAATTTGGTAGTACTATGTATGTAGTGTTAAAATTACCCTTCTTTTAAAGTACAAAATTTTTGGCATACTTAAAATTCAAGTTATTAATTGCACAATTAACACTAATTATTAAATTTATTTCTGGATTCATTTATAAATAATGTTATAACTTGGTGATGATTCTTATTCTGTCAAGAAATTATGTAAACTCTTTCACTCTGTAAACACTTTGGAATACAGTGAGTACCGCAGAATGTAAGTAGTAGAGGGCATGCCTCTTATGGAAACGCACGTATTTTGCTAATCTTGTCAACAACAATGTAATTGATGGTTTTATGAAAATGAAAACTGTGGGTCAGTGTGGTATAGAAGAATGGGATGAAATAAAAAGAAAATCATACCAGGAGACAGTACTTCATCAGTTATTTAGTCCTCGGGAACACAAAAAGTCAAAATTTCAGCTGCAAGAATGTACCCCTTGACACAAGACTTGGAGCCAACAACAAGAGATCATGAAGATAAGTAAAACGTTTTTCTTTTGTATATCTTACGCCTCTTGAAGCTTTTGAAACTAATGAAAACACTAAGAAAAGTTTAATAGTGATGTGTGGGTGGGTAAGATTGTAAGTGTGGTCATCAGCCGGAATATGTTGACTGATAACGAAATTTTGTCTGTTGCAGAAGAACAATGGATTTTGGATTTGTGTATTTGCATTTTTTTTATGTAAATGAACTTCAATCACTCAGTGAAAGAAGACCCAAGAACAGCCCAACAAAGTTGGACCAACAGTGACAAGATAATATCGATAGTGACGGACTGGATGAATTGAAAGAGGACTTTTCAACTATGACGAGGGACATCAATAAGAAAAAAGATAAGTACAGACTATTTGTGAAATTAATGTTTTTGGTGGACTTGTGTGATTGCTGGGAAAATGAACAGAGATGAAGGTAGTGCTGATGAAGTGAAAACTTTAGGTGAAAGTGTAGTCAGCAAAGAAATAGTTAAAACTGAAGTTATTCAGTTGATTTTGGCAAAATTGAGTGCAGTTACTGATCTGTTAATGGAAACAAAACCAAACAGACCAACTTAGTAATCAGGTTTCAGAGCTAAAAAAAAAATGGGTTGTCAGATGGATTAAAAAGTGTGTAAAATGAAAAAGTCGATGCATTATAAAATAAATTTATTGTTTAGGAAAATGCGTTCATGGCGAAACCCGCACAACAAACAAAGAATGTTGATGATGTCAGAGTTCAACAGAAGGCCATAGAGGAAAAAATGGAACAGAACTTTAATAGTTTAGATTTAAAAAATTTAAATGTTGAAAACATTATGCTAACTAATGTAAATGTTTTAGATTAAAAAAAAATCAGTTGTTCCAGAAAATTGCATTCACAACAATCTGTATTCAAATAATGATACTGCATGGTCCAACATTCCAATAAAAAGTTTTCCATCAGACAATTTACATCCAGTGGATTTTCTACACCACTGTAAAGATAGTTTTGTGTTGGACATGAGTGATGATCAAAAAATTAAGTTTGTTAAAAGATGTCTTGAAAGTGAATCTCTGGCTTGGGTAAATCTAAATTTAAACCTGTGGGAATTACCAAAGTTTCAAAAAAAGTTTTTTAAATAAATTTTGGCCAGAAGTTGAACAAGGGAGAATTAAAAGTGAATTTCTGAATGGTCCAAATTATAGGAATAGGGACAGTACACTGAAACAGTTTTGTAAGAACCAACTTAAGAAATTAACATATCTCGACAAACCATTTGACAAAATAACATTGATTGATGCACTAAAAAGGAGATTAGAAGAAAGGTTGCTGTAATATTTAGTTCATGGATCTGATGATTGCCTTGAACAATATTTATGATATGTTGACAGACTGTTACTTGAATGTATACTGAGTATTGCAATATTGTATCTGATTGGTTCTTGAGTTATGGACAGACTCATGCTTAGCTCTGTTTTTGGTACCCCTGCGACTGTGTGTACTTAAGGAGAATGTATTAATTGGACTTATTGATATGATTATGAACTTTATTCATTTTGTTGTGTCGAAACTTTTTGCTGGTTTGTACCCGCTGTGGTTTGGATTCATGGGTCAATCCCCACATCATAATCTTAGGCCCTAATATTTTTCCATTATTTCATCCTTTCATGAGTCAACATATCCTCAACTACTCTGGTTTATGTGGCTGATTGATTTTGTACTATATGCTTACTCATATTTTTGCTCATCTGTACCCGTCGTGAGTTTTTCGAATCAGCTCACTCGTCGTTCACTTAGGCTCTGAAATTTTTCTCTTCTCTTTTGAAGATTGTATGCATGTTAACATACAATTTACGATTCTAGTAATTTACATTGTCTCTGTAATTATTTCTATAGATTAGTGGTCTAATGTTGTAGTTTTGACTTTGTATTATTTGTCCTGTGACAGTATTTTCCACAGATCTGAAAATCTGAGTACTATATCTTGATATTTGTATAGATTATGACTTGTATAGTAGATATTTTTTCATGTTTTCTGTAATATGTTATGTATCAGATACTCCTATACATCCATCTGTTATCCTGAGCATCATTTTGTACACCATTTGGCAAAACCTTGTAGTCTGGCACAAAATATTGTAAACACTGTTTTCAAATTTTGTGAGGAGGATATTGTAATGGGGAACCCTTTTCTAACATTACCATTTTTATAGAAATAACTGATACCATTTATACTATCAGTTCTTGTATAGGTGAACATTATCTCTAAAAGACTTTATATGATTTTGTATACAATGTATTATATTTCAGGCTAAAATGCGTAAAAAGGAATTAATTTGATAGCACTATGTATGTATTTGTATTTTTGTATTTGTATTTCTTTATTGGTCCCGTAAATCGTGTTTAGGTACATATTTTGCGCAAACGATGTAGGACAAGTCAGGTTGGTACAGTATATACAACATCATACACATTGTTATTTTGAAAGGATAAATAATTAAAAATTATTCAATACATGTTGAATATTGATGACAAATTTAATATAATAAAATAAAATGATAGACTTATTAAGAATATTGGAGCAATTAGATTACACTTTTCTGGTACTCTAAAAACTCGGAAACAGAATAGAAGCAGTGGTCAAGCAAGTATTCTTTCAATTTCACTTTAAACTTTTGTAAATTTTGCATCTGTTTCAAATAGGATGGCATGTGATTGTACAGCATTATGCCAGTATGATACTTTCCTCTCTTACAAATGTTTTTACTTACTGTATTGACATGCAAATAATGCTTCTGCCTAGTATCATGAGGGTGGTAATCACAGTTATGCTTGAAGATATTTCCATCTTTTAAAATACTTCCTTTTGTGAAATTTAATATTTCATATATATATATATATATATAAGCAAGGAAGAGGCAGTATACTGAGATTTTTAAATATTGGTCTACAGGAGTCTCTGTACTTAGCATGGCTTATTATTCTAACAATCTTTTTCTGTAGCCTAAATGTTTTGTTTGTACCTACAGAGTTCCCCCAAAAGATAATGCCATACATCAGCAGTGACTGAATACTGCCGCGGTACATTGTGATCACAGACGCACGGCTTGTATTTTGTGCGAGGATTCTTACTGCGTAAGTAAGTGTGTTTAGCTTTTTATTTACATGGCTAAGATGTGTCTCCCATTTTAGGTTTTGCTGAATATGTATACCTAAAAATTTTGTGTCACTCACAGATGAGACAATTTTTCCATCAATTTTAAAAATTGGTCTTACAGGATGTAGTTTCTGTGAATTGTGGAAATTGACTGTCACTGTTTTTTCATTATTTATTATTAGCTTGTTTGTTCCGAACCATTGTGTCAAATTTTGCATTATACCTGTAGCTGTTTTTTGTAGGCTTTCCTCATCACGTGATTTGATTAGGATATTTGTGTCAACTGCAAAAAGTACTGTTGTCCCTTTAGTTATTTTTTCTGACAAATCATTAACATAAAAAATGAAAAGAATTGGCCCAAGGACTGACCCTGGAGGAACTCCATATGATCTGTTGACAGTCATGAAGGTAGGAATGTATCCACTTGTTTGGCAGGCCTCGTATTCCATAATTACCTAGCTTCTGCAACAGAGTATTATGATCAATTACATTGAAGACTTTACTAAGGTCAAGAAATATGCCAGACACATGTTGCCTATTATCTACTGCAGTTAGAATTTCATTTAAGAAGGTATAAATAGCTGACTGTGTTGATCTGCCAGTTCTGAATCTGTGTTGTGCATCACTTATTATGTTTTCTTTATTTAGAAAGGCTGTCAGCCTTCCAAGAAATAGTTTTTCAAGAATTTTACCAAAGCCTGACAATACTGATACAGGTCTATAGTTTGCAGCTTCATGTTTGTCCCCTTTCTTGTACAGTGGTGTCACTTTTGCCATTTTCAGATTTTTCGGGAATATACCACTCACGAATGATGAATTGAAAATATCCGTTAATGGTTCTACAATAGATGTTCCACTTGCTTTGATGATAATATTTGGTATTTCATCAGTACCTGCTGAATACTTATTGGGTAACCTGTTAAAATTGGTCTTCTTTAAAATTATTTTAAATTATGAAATTTCTGGCATACTTAAAATTAATATTATTAATTGAAAAATCTAACGTTAATTATTAAATTTATTTCTGGATTCATTTATACACTCCTGGAAATGGAAAAAAGAACACATTGACACCGGTGTGTCAGACCCACCATACTTGCTCCGGACACTGCGAGAGGGCTGTACAAGCAATGATCACACGCACGGCACAGCGGACACACCAGGAACCGCGGTGTTGGCCGTCGAATGGCGCTAGCTGCGCAGCATTTGTGCACCGCCGCCGTCAGTGTCAGCCAGTTTGCCGTGGCATACGGAGCTCCATCGCAGTCTTTAACACTGGTAGCATGCCACGACAGCGTGGACGTGAACCGTATGTGCAGTTGACGGACTTTGAGCGAGGGCGTATAGTGGGCATGCGGGAGGCCGGGTGGACGTACCGCCAAATTGCTCAACACGTGGGGCGTGAGGTCTCCACAGTACATCGATGTTGTCGCCAGTGGTCAGCGGAAGGTGCACGTGCCCGTCGACCTGGGACCGGACCGCAGCGACGCACGGATGCACGCCAAGATCGTAGGATCCTACGCAGTGCCGTAGGGGACCGCACCGCCACTTCCCAGCAAATTAGGGACACTGTTGCTCCTGGGGTATTGGCGAGGACCATTCGCAACCGTCTCCATGAAGCTGGGCTACGGTCCCGCACACCGTTAGGCCGTCTTCCGCTGACGCCCCAACATCGTGCAGCCCGCCTCCAGTGGTGTCGCGACAGGCGTGAATGGAGGGACGAATGGAGACGTGTTGTCTTCAGCGATGAGAGTCGCTTCTGCCTTGGTGCCAATGATTGTCGTATGCCTGTTTGGCGCCGTGCAGGTGAGCGCCACAATCAGGACTGCATACGACCGAGGCACACAGGGCCAACACCCGGCATCATGGTGTGGGGAGCGATCTCCTACACTGGCCGTACACCACTGGTGATCGTCGAGGGGACACTGAATAGTGCACGGTACATCCAAACCGTCATCAAACCCATCGTTCTACCATTCCTAGACCGGCAAGGGAACTTGCTGTTCCAACAGGACAATGCACGTCCGCATGTATCCCGTGCCACCCAACGTGCTCTAGAAGGTGTAAGTCAACTACCCTGGCCAGCAAGATCTCCGGATCTGTCCCCCATTGAGCATGTTTGGGACTGGATGAAGTGTCGTCTCACGCGGTCTGCACGTCCAGCACGAACGCTGGTCCAACTGAGGCGCCAGGTGGAAATGGCATGGCAAGCCGTTCCACAGGACTGCATCCAGCATCTCCACGATCGTCTCCATGGGAGAATAGCAGCCTGCATTGCTGCGAAAGGTGGATATACACTGTACTAGTGCCGACATTGTGCATGCTCTGTTGCCTGTGTCTATGTGCCTGTGGTTCTGTCAGTGTGATCATGTGATGTATCTGACCCCAGGAATGTGTCAATAAAGTTTCCCCTTCCTGGGACAATGAATTCACGGTGTTCTTATTTCAATTTCCAGGAGTGTATAATAATGTTATAACTTAGTGATAATTCTTCTTTTGTCAAGAAAGTATGTAAACTCTTTCACTTTGTAAACTCTTTGGCATATAGCGAGTACTGCAGAATGTAAGTAGTAGGGGGCATGCCTCTGATGGAAATGCATATATTTTGCTGATCTTGTCAACAACAATGTATTTGATGGTTTTATGAAAATGAAAATTGCAAAGTCAGTGTGATACAGAAGAATGAGATAAAATAAAAAGAAAATCATAGCAACAGATAGCACTTCATCAGTTATGTAGTCCTCAGGAACCCAAAAAGTCAAAATTTCAGCCGCAAAAGTGTACCCCTAGATGCAAGGCTTGGAGTCAACAACAAGACATAATGAAGATTAGTAAAAAGTTTTTCCTTTGTCTACCTTAAGCCTCTTGAAGCTTTTGAAACTAATGAAGACACAAAGAAAAATTTAATAGTGATGTGTGGGAGGGTAAGATTACAAATGGTTACAATTTCCTGATGCGGGGCACTGGCAATATAGCCTGCAAGGAAAGTTACTATGATATACAAATGGTCCAGATAAAATTTTGACACTTCAATACTTCAAGGCATTTGTTTGAAATTATCCAAGAAATACCAGACTTCATCCCACAGTCCTGGGTGAAGGAGGCTTTTGCTCAAAAGAACTATCAAATGACAAATACTTGCATGCTCTAGAAAGTTGTTTACTAACTTAGGCCTGCATCTAATGAAGCAGGTAAAAATGCATTAGGTGCTCTTGTAACTGCAGCAATTGTGGGAAAAAACCTGTACTCAAATCCCATTCCCCTTGAAAGGTAATCTGGATGTGCAAACTTATACGTGCAAAGTTCCCCAAGAAAAACAGATAATACTGAGCATTTTGATTCATCCTCTCAGATTGTTTTAGGCAATTAAGTGCTCACATACATCAAATGACAAGGCAGTAACAAGTTTCCACCCAAACTTTTAAGTACAATGAACGAAATTCCCATTTCCTTAGAGGATTAACAAGGTATATAAGACACAAGTGCTTCTCAGGCCATCATATGACTACCACCACCAGCTCTCTCCAGATTGATAACTATACCTTACCAACTTTGTTCTGTAGAAATAATATGGTGGAGGAAGAACAAGAATTTTTGTAAAAACCAAGTGCCTTTTTAAAGCACTAAACATTCAGGAATACTTTGAGGTGAATGATATTTAAACTGAAGACACCTGCCCATGTTGCTTGAATAGAACCAGAAATAATAATGTGTTCTTTAATGTTAACACTAAACATATATAACTATCCTGTAAATAGATGTATTCCACATCACTTTGATAAAATAATCATTCAGATGATCTATGGAACATGTAACTAACTAACTTACTTACTGTCTAATAACTGTATCCACCTGCACAGATCCTTCTGGCAATTTTAAGCAGTTTATCAGACAGCAACTAACAGTAAACACAAAGAATACAAACTAACTGGTGATCTCAATGAAAACAGACTCTTGTCATAAAGACCTTATGTTTTCCTTTAATCTAGCACCAGTGGTTAACTACTTGATCAGAGTCATTGGTCGCTCCAGTACATCAGTCATTAACATATTTGTAGAAAATGGTGATATTAACAACACTGCAGTCATGCAACTCATAAATAGACTATCTGGCCATGATGGCTTGATGGAGACTGTTTCTATGCACAGTGCATCTCCGAGCATGATAGAATGCTGCTGAAGAACAAGTAGACCATAAATAATGGTACAGTTTAGAAGTTTAAACACTGTCTTCAGAAAATTAATTGGGGCTTATTTATCTGGAGCCTAAGGCAATATTAAATTTAACATATTTAGTAATGAAATTGGACCACTTTTTGAACACATATTTAAAAAATAATGTACAGAGGTGACTCCAAAGAACTTGTTGAGAAACCATGGCTTATTGTTGACATTAAAATATCCTGTTAAGGAAAATTGGAGTTACACAATGAATTCAAATTTTCAAATAACCCTATGTAACTGAAGTTCTTCAGAACTTAGAGTAAAATTCTAAACAAAGCAATAGAAAACAATATGCCAGTACTTGCTGGACAAAATCAACAATTCAAGTAACAAAAACAAGAGTAAACAGAAAGTGAGACAATGCTACTTGCACTGCTAATGCTGAAATTTTCAACTTGGTTTCTCATGGAGATTTAAAGCTTAATTCCTTTTCAATGTTTCTCCATCATAATCTCTGGCAGATTCCTGAAGTTCCATGATTTTTTCATCTCTAAGTTACAAATCAACATTCCAGATAAAGCACAGCCTACAGATAATCCCTGACAATTATGGCAGACAAAGTCACTGAAAGCTTCATGAAACATGTGAAGCATTTATCCAAGAATTTCACCATGAAAAACTATGTTCTCATAAGTCAGTCTGTTGAACCACTATTTTGACTTTCTGGAGAAGTTTGTGGATGAGAGCTTAGACGTGCTTCGCATCAGCTACTTCAGTTAAAAATGTTATGGGAACGAGATATGGTTATCGGTAGAATGCAATAACTATCCCCATTAAATTCCATGTCGAGATATATTTCATAGTTAGTCATAAACGTGTACACAGCTTGAGATACATAACAGAACTAAAAACTAACATGGAGGCTCAGCAGAGCAAGAAGAGTCCAAAGATGGTGTTAATCATGGTTGATATGACATATCAATGCCACACAACCCCCCCCCCCCCCCCACCCCCACCCCCGCCACCACACCGCCCACTCCCACGCACTCCTCCCGCAGTATGGAGTACCACCTGTGAGGCTTGCGTGGAGGTGATGTGGGCATCCACATCGGTAGTAGTCACGCGAGGCGGCAGGCATACAACCGGGATTTCCATCTGAGATGAGGCAGAGTGTGGAGGCAGAGTGATTGGCTGCAGGTCCATCTCATAGTAAGTCAACCAGCGAGGGTGGACAATGTGTCAGCCGACCCGCGAGCAGGCGTGTGGAACGGCCTGCAGCATGGTGCAGGTGTGCCCACCTCGTATGCAGATTGAGCCGCCCGAGGAGGCGAATGCGTGAATTTCTGATGGCTCGCACTCATGGGGGAGGGACAGGCTATGCACTACACTGACATTTAACTGCCGGTTGGTGGGAGAGGCCGCGGTGTCTGTTAGGAGCACAAGCACACAGACATTGAAAGTGACGATCGACACGTCATCCACGTGGTGTGGTGGCACATTGCAGCACAGGTTGAATGTGGGAGACAAAACCCGCAAATGGGGTGGATCACTATGTGGCTGTAAAGCCTGCAATGGTGATGACAAATCATGGGTTGGAGAAAACAGCGCTGTGGGATGAGACAAAGTATTTTCAGGCTCCACAGTGGAAAAGTTGTCAGGAGGGTCCAATTGAGATGGCAAAGGAGTGTCGAAGTCCATGAAAGCAGGAATGAAACAGTTTGAGGACGATCTTTGACCATAATGTCGAACGTCGTCTCGCCCCGCTGCAGTACTTTAAAGGGGCCGAGGTAGGGTGATTGCAGGGGTTGTTTAACAGAATCATGCCTGAGCATAACGTGGGAGCAAGTGTTGAGTTCGGTTGGCATGTAAGGGTCCGGCAGGGAATGGCTGATAGGTGGGAGTAGCTGTGCATGTTTGAAGTGAGTGCGCATGCGACTAATGAAATTTGGGGAGGGGGGAAAAATCCTCAGGTGCTTGAGGCAGGATAAGTTCCCCTGGTAGGACTGGGTTCTCCCTGAAAATGAATTCAGAGATGGTTTCCTGTAAGTCTGGTTTAAAGGTCAAACGGAGACCAAGTAACACCCATGAAAGAGCCTCAGACCAGAGGCAGTCATGGCACCTGAGGGCAGTTTTGAGGGTGTGGTGCCACCGTTCAACTAACCCATTGCTTTGCAGGTGGTAGGCTGTTGTATGAATTTTTTTAATGCCGTAGATGTTACATAAAATGGTGAACAGGGCAGATTCAAACTGCCGACCTTGGTCAGTGGTGATGGTAGTCTGGGAACCGAACCTGGCAATCCATGAGGAGATGAAACCCTTGGCCATGATTTCAGCGGTGATATTGGGTAAAGGAACAGATTCCACCCAGTGAGACATGTGGTTGATTGTGGAGAGAATATATCTGTGGCTCTTTGATGGTGGTAGTGGACCGATAAGGTCGATATGTACATGACGAAATCTTCCTTGCGGAATGTCCAACTTGCATAGCAGAGGGGAGGTGTGGCAGTCAATTTTATTGCATTGACAGGAGATGCAGCTGTGTGCCCAGGTCTGACAGTCTCATTTAATATTTTTCCTAACAAAATGCTAGGATATGAGCTGTGCGGTGGTGCAGATGCCAGGGTGAGCGTGGTTATGCAAGGCGTCGCAGGCTTGCCAGCGAAATGTGGGCGGGAGAAATGGCCGCAGGGTGCCGGTACAAGAATCACACCACACCTCATCCAAAATGCTGGGGAACTTGGCAAATACAAGATATGTTTGAGGATCTGTGAGGAGAGCTTGAGATTCCTCATCAGAGGTCTGGAGAGGGGCCAGGCTGGATAAGTTGATGATGCGTGAGACAGTATTGATCCGCAAGAAAAAATCAGTAGGGATGTTTTCTGTACCTTTGATGTAGCAAATGTCTGTTGTGAATTAAGAGATTAAATCAAAGTGGCGGAAATGCTGAGGGGATGGGTTCTCCAGAGGGTTGCAGAAAGTGTCCGCTAGTGGTTTGTGATCAGTAAGAATGAAGAAAGAACGGCCCTCTATGTCGGGACGAAAGTGTTTGACGGCTTCATAGACCACCAGAAGTTGCCTATCAAAAGTAAAATATTTCTTCTGAGCTGTAGACAGTATTGTAGAGAAGAAATGAAGGGGAGAAACCATGTCACCTATGCATTGCTGTAGTACTGCTCCTACTGTGATGTCACTGGCATCCATAGTGATGAACAACTCGGCCGACAGGTTGGGGTGGGCGAGTGTCATGGTGTGAGATAAGGAAGTTTTTAGAGCCTTTAAGGCCTCCAGCATAGGTTCAGTCCAGCGAACTGGTTTAAGGTCTGAAGTCTGTTTGCCTGACAGCGATTCTGTCAGTTGGGTCTGCACGGCAGCGGCAGAAGGCAGATGCCAATGGTAGTAATTTATTATACCCAAGAAACGTCAGAGTTCTTTGTAAGTAGCCGGAGGTGGCAGTGTTGTGATGGCCTGCACGCAGGATTTGGGAGGCTGTATTCTGTCTGTGGAGACGGTGTAATCCAAAAATGTGACAGAGGACTGGTGCAATTGGAATTTGTCCTTGTTGACCTCAACGCCATTGGAATGCCAGGTCTGGAGGATCTTGGATAAATGATTTTCACATTCCTCAGCTGAGATGCTGAAAATGAGTATGTCATCCAGATATGCAAAGCAAAACTCGAACTGTCGCAAGATTGAGTTGATGAAACGTTGCCATGTTTGTGCTGTGTTTTTCAGGACAAATGACATGAAGTGTATTGGAACAAACCGAGCGGTGTAATAATAGCTGTCTTTGGAATGTCTCCCAGTGCTACAGGAATCTGGTGATAGGCACGTTTATAGTCAATAACACTGAAGATTTTTGCGCCCAATAACATATGAGTGAAATCGTTTATGTTCGGCACTGGGTAATTGTCCATGACGGTACAAGCATTTAAGTGTCTGAAGTCGCCGCATATTTAGAAAGAACCATCATGTCTGGTGATGAGGTGAATCATGAAGACCAGTTGCTGTCTGATGGTTGCAGGATAGCTGCCTCTAAAAGTTCATTAAGTTGCTGCCAGGCAGTGCGCAACTTAATGGGATTGAGGCATCTAACCTTGTGCTTAATAGGAGGGCTGGCAGTTGTAACTATCTTATGTGTCATTCCATCAGTGACAGAAGAAACTGAGAACTGCACATGAGACTGAGCAACATCCTGATGTGAAGCTTTTGGAAGAGTGGGGCGTAACAAGGCATAACCGTTAGTGCGAGTGGAAAAAGGCAGCATAAAAGTCACATGCCTATTTTTGAGCATGGCGTGCACCTGGTTGGAGAGGTTGGCTGCGTGCACAGTGCGGAGCAGGTCGGGATGTGCAGCAACTGTCTCTTGTCAGCCTTGCGTTGGGTAACTGGTGTGGGCAAGAGAGGCATTGGCGTTGGACGGGGAACAGCGATGGCCACCGAGTCACGTGGCTGGCACGTGAGAGAGGGGGAATATTTATCAACACATGTGGCACCTGCTGCCTGGTGGGCATGGTCATATTGCACGTGCAACTGTCATTAAAAGCACTGTTTGAAACACATGGCAATGAATCTGGTGAGCGCGTTGGGGGTGCGGTGTCTACTGGATGCGAATCGTCACACACAATGTTTTTGGACTAACCTGCTGAGTGACCGAGCTGGTGTCTGCTGGAGAAACACAATTAGGTGGTGGCACTGTGGACTGCAGTTTCACCAGCGAGGTATGAGCCGCAACAAGCTTGTTGTAAGTATGTGCTATTCGTTGTTTCAGCTCATCATTTTCCCCGTAGAGTTGTGCCGCAGCATCATATTCTGACAGTAGGTTAGTGACGTAGGTCATAATGTCACCTGTGAGGGTATAGCACTTGTGTACTAACTCACATGTCACAAGAGAAACAGAACTTGGAACATACGTGCAGGAGTACAGTGTCTGAGTGTTAGTGGGATGATGAAGCACTGAGCCCTGAACCACATTTGGAGAGAGTTTGTAATGTGACAAAAAATCCATACCGAGAATTGGTTCATCGATGTCGGCAATGTAGAAAGTCCATGGAAAACACAGAGAAGGAGATAGGTGCACTGTAACTTTGATGGAGCCTGAAGTTTGTAACATTGATGCGTTGGCAGCTTGTAGAAGTGACCTCATCAGTGAAAAGGTGGGAGGAACCAACGATGTGGGTATGATAGACACGTCAGCACCTGTGTCGACTAGGAAGACGAGCTGTGACGAAATGTCGGTCACGTATAAATGACTGCTCGGTTGGGTGGATGAGTGGACGGAGTGTTATGTGTGAGGACCCCTGTGAGGTTCCCGCAGGATTCAGCATCTTCTAAATCCTGCGGTCAGCATTTGGGTGCTGGCAAGGTAATTGACACTTCTTGGCATCATTGCCGAAAATCCTGTGGTACCAACAATACGGATGAGCCGGATGTGCTGGTGGCAGCGACTGTGGCAGCGGAGGATGCTTGTCCTCATTTATTTGTTCTAGGATGTATAATGGCACTTATGGTGGGTGGGTGATTCTTGAATACTCGGATGGAGGAGAGAGTGAGCTGATACTGCCAGGTGATGTAGATGGCGTGGAGGTGGAGAGAGCTTTGCCTGTGCCTGCAGACAGCCAGTGAACAGGAGCAGTTGTGCCAACCAGTGGTGAGTGGTGTGCTAGTTGGTGTTGTCGTAGCAGTGCATACAGCTGGTCTGCAATGCAAAGACAAAAGCTGATTGACTTGAAGGAGTGAAGTAGCAGGTGAATCTGTAGGTCGATAGTTAACTTGGCGTACCATACCGCCCACAGAGTAACATCCGGCATTGTATGTTCACTCACAAGTAATCGAAGGCGGTGCCAGAGTTGTGATGGAGTTCGGTGCCCCAGTTGCTCCTTGTACAAGATCCTGATGATTAATTCTTGTGGTGAGCAGATGAGTCGGTCCAATATTGTTTTCTTTGTGAACTCGTACTTCGGTGGAGGTGGGGGTGAGAGGAGTAGATCACAAATTAAGTCTGAGTGATCATGGAGGTGCATGACGAGACACAGGAATTTAGAGCTGTTATTGGACACATGATGTAACTTGAACAGATGCTCCACAAGCACAAACCATGATATGGGGTTGTCCTCATATAAAGGGGGCAGCTTCCACAGACGGCCAGGGAGGGGGAGGGGGGGGTGGACAAAAGCAGCTTCGGTGTGTCTTGGAAGGCCTGCTGGTCTGTGGTAGGAGGGGCCATACAGCAGCCTGGCACCGTAGGCGTAGGTGTGTTATTGGCAAGGACGTCCAAAGCAATGGTGGGTTGCATTGTCCTTGACATGTCGCAAAAACACGACGCGGCTGGCACGGTCAGTACCATGGGAATGAGTGGTTGTGCAACATGTGTGGTGGTCCCATAAACTGGACCACAGGTTAGAGGTACAGATTTGAAATTGTCCACCTCAGAAATGATGCAGAAGCCCGGCATGGCAGACAGGTAGAACTGTGGAAGAGGTGAGCGGGTGAATGGTCAGAATCAGGGTCCCTCCAATGTGTCTGGTGGGGGGGTAGAGGTGGAGGGGGGGGAGGGCTTGGGTTGGTACTTCATGTGACAACAGTGTGAGTTTTCTGTGCACGTCAGGAACACATCCCGTATGGTTGGACTATAAATTACCAGTGAAACTTGCTGAAAAACGCATTGTTGCAGTAAAATGCACCATAAGATGTGCTCGAGCCAACATGGTCGAAAAACTGAGCAACAGGTCTGGTGGGTGAGCAAGGGGAATTTGGTGCATGAAAATGTCCATCATTAGTTTGTGAGTGAGGCAAAACCGGAATAGGTTGATAGCGTGTGCGTTTTGCACAAATGGCAGCATTGTGCATGGCATGACTGTAACTGATGGTGCGACCCGTTGAAAGTCAAAGTATGTGTGCGAATTCGTTGAGGGTCAAAGTACGTGTGCGAATTTAGATCACTTTGAACATTACATGATCGATCGGTAGTCACACAGTTCTGAAAATTAGCCACTTCACATTTCACATGTTGGTGATTACAGTCCAGTGACAAAAAACCAGAGTCCATTGTTTGAGTTAACGGTGTAGCACTTGACCATTGTAGAACAACAAAGTTTGAGGTTAACTTGGTTGGACATCACGAATCACTGTCGATTAGTGGAGAGCCAGCTGTTGGTGAAGGATTGGAGTGGCCTGGTTGTCTTAGTTGGGCGTCCAAGTCTCTGAGCAAAGCGTTGGGTGAGGTAGCCATGGTGTTGTGTGCATAACCTGTTGATTTACAACACCCGGCACAGAAGCCGCAGAAGATGTAGAAACTTTGGGGTCACCAGTATGGGAACGAGATATGGTTATTGGTCAAATGCAATAACTATCCCCATTAAATTCCACATCGAGATATATTTCGTAGTTAGTCATAAATGTGTACACAGCTTCAGATACAGAACAGAACTAAAAACTAACATGGAGGCTCAGCAGAGCAATAAGAGTCCAAAGATGGTGTTAATCATGGTCAATACAACCTATCGTCACCACAATGTAATAGCTGGTCAAAGATACTTTTTGTTCTGCACTTTAGCACATAATCAAAATTTCACAACTGATTTGCAATCTTAATATTATGATTTATTCTTTCAATCGTTTATTATTGCCACAAAATGTGGAAATTCCACATATACATATAATTTCATATAAAAAATTGTATTTTTGTTAAATCCTTGCTTTTCTCCATACATTCAACTCACCTGTTTGGATTCACAGCGACCTTGTCACCAATTCTCAACCAATTAACTTCTTTGCCAACACCTGAGACAATTCCACTTATTTCATGTCCAAGAACAAGCCGATCACAGTCTATTTGAAAATCACCCTGTGAAACAATCAAGAATAGGCATGACTGTTCTACCTCTTATATTTCTTTTTTCATTTGAATCACTGGTTACCTCTGTGAATGTACTCAGTTATAACAATAACATTTTGCATTAAAATATGCTTTCTAATTAATTGTTTGACATATCTTTTTTAGTTTACAAATTATTTTATGAACCTCAAGAAAATCTAGCTCATCATTATTATCATCTACATTTGTCTTCACACAATCTGTCTCTATGAAACAACCTGAAATGAAATCATTCACATAGCAAAAACCTAAAAAAGAGTGTCCTTAGAAATTGATGGTATTCCAGAGTTTATCATAAAGGAACTATCATAAACAATGCAAACACCAGTTGCAGATAAAATCATCACATCCTTTTCAAGAGGAACCTTTCCTGACTGTCTTAAAATTGCCACAGTGATCCTTATTCATAAAAAGGGTGATAAAGCAGATTTAGAAAACTATAGACCAATCTCTTATTATCAGGTTTTGCAAAAATCACTGAAATACTTGTGTATTATGGATTAATTAAATTACTGGAAAAGTACAAATCCTCACTGATGCCCTACACAGTTTCTGGAAAAATAAATCTATGACTAGTGCTATCAGTAATTGTTTACAAAATTCTCTAGAAGCAATGGACAAAAAACAAAGTGCTGGTGGTATTTTCTTATATCTAAGTAAAGCTTTTGTCATCTTGCACAACAAAAGCCTGTTGGAAAAGACCCAAAAGTATAGCATTAGAGGCTCTGCATCAAAATGAGCCTCCTCATACTTCACTAACCACAAACAGAAAGTAGTTAACAACACATAAATTACGTAACATGTAGGCAATCATCAGGCCGTGGACTGGAGTCAGCCTACAGTTGGCTTCAGTCTGGCTGGTGGAAGAAGTTCTGGGAGGGAGAGTGAGGGAAGGTCCCACACACATCCAATATGTAAATATAATAACCATCTGAGAGTCTATTGTCAAGACTTGGTATATTGATGAACAGTACTGATGCCAGCCAAAATATTCTCAGTATTGCCAATATGTACTGAGCATGTGAGGGTGAATATGATCTGTTTGACAATTCACCATTGTGTCGCTTGGATTTTCCAGTTTGGCTTATGTATAACACAGATGAAATATATTATGCTCAAGCAATTTTGACTTTTAATCTTTTGAAAATGAACAAAGAAATGATATCTCAATTTATTTAGTGTTACAGAAACAACACAGGCCTATGCCATGAGTCATCAAAAGTATTTTGGGCAAATATTTAAAAGCTCCTTGCTAATAGTGTTTGAGGATATTAACAATCTAAATTTCACACACTCAAATGAGCTGCCTGTGCCTGAAAATCATGAACTTACTCCTAATAGGGTGTCAACTGGAATTTCCTACATTATTGACACTTTTTTTAATCTATTCTTTCATGTATTAACACTAGTAAATATTTTTTGTTGATTGTGGACATATTATGAGGGGCATTCAATAAGTAATGCAACACCATTTTTCTCAGCCTTTTTCAGTTGAAAAAAAAATGTGGAATTTGTTGTGGGATATTCCCTCTTCAAACCCTACAGCTTCACGAAGTTCCAATAGTTGGTGGTGCTATACATAGCCTTCAAAATGGTGTCTGTATTGGAGGTGTGTTCCAAGCAGAGAGAGTTTTTTCTGGTGGAAAACATGAGCATCATAAGTATCACAGAAATTCATAGGCACTTGCAGAATGTCTACAGAGACCTGGCAGTGAAGAAAAGTATGGTGCGTTGTTAGGTGAGGCATCTGTCATCATCGCAAGAAGGTCATGCAAACCTGTCCAATCCCCTATCTGCTGGCTGGCCACACACAGCTGTGACTCTGCAATGTTTGACTTACATGTGTTTGTCATCACAAAAATGCAAACAAACTTCTCCTTCTCCATGACAATGCAAAGACTCACACAACCCTGCCCACCAGAGAGGACTCACAAAACTTTATTGGACTGTTCTTCCTCATCCACCCTACTGCCTGGATCATGAACCTTCTGACTCCTATCTGCTTGACTCAATGAGGATACACTCCACAGGAAGAAGTACATGGATGATGGGCAGGTTATTGATGCAGCAAGATGTTGGCTTCAGCATCAACCAGTACAGTGGTACCATGCAGGCATTCAGGCCCTACTAATAGGATGGCATAAGACTACAACAAGGCCATTGCACTGAACAGAGATTATGTAGAAAATTAAGATTTTGTAACCAAAAGAATGGGGAATAATATGGTGTACAGGAATCCTGAATAAAACCAACTTGCTTTCAGAAAAAAAAGTGTTGCATCTTATTGAATGCCTCTGGTAGAACACTGCAGCTCTTAAAATTTAAGATTATTTATAATGAATTAGCTGCAACTAGTTGCTTTTATAGGCATTGGCATCTGTTTTCCATGATGACATTTCAAGATATCTGGAAACCCATCTTCAGATGCTACTATCTGTTTATGTGTCATACATTATTTCATTACTAATGGTGTTGCTGAATTTTGGATCAGAAGTTTTTAAGACAGTTGTTGTAAACCATCATAAGTAAGAAAACAATGTTTAGCAAGCATTAATAAATGGAAACATAGAAAATGCAAGTTTTGAGGCATAATTTGTTGCTGTGGTGTGCTGGGAAAAGAGTGTCATTCATAACGGTGCATTACCCCATAAACATTAACTTCACGGAGACTGCAGTTTTGACTTTATGTGCTAGAAGCATTGCTATCACGTCATGACATGAGGTAGCCCACAAGCTTAAGTAAGTATGTGAACAGGCCTGCGGTTCAACAAAGGTTGCCATGCCTGAACTGGAACATATTTTTCAGATGCAGGATTAATAAAAAGTATAGTCCTCAAGGATCCATTCTTGGGCCTATTCTTTTCCATCTGTACATAAATGGCCTAGGTCTAAGCATTGAATGACAAATAAATATCTTGCTTGCAGGTGTGACTGGCATCCTTCTTTCAGAGAAAACTGCATGACAACTACAGGCAAACATAAATGAATTTACAGACCAACTAAATGACCAGTTTCAAGAAAATAACCTTATAATAAATACATTCAAAACAACTTTTCTAAACTTTTGTTTAAAGGGGGAAGCCTCAAACACTTCTGTGGCAAATTCTGGTGAAATTGTACTCATACTGGAAACAAAATTTTTAAGCTTATAGCTAATATGATTTTAAATAGCACACACACATAAACAAAAAAAAAAAAACAAATGTGACACAGATGAAAGTATGCTACACCCTACATGCTCAACTTCTTGACCAAAAAAAGAGCCATAAGAGCAATGCACCATGCACAACAGATTCCTGGAGGCTCCTTCCACTCCAGTGCATTTTTATTCATAAGTATGTGAGAAAGAGTTTAAAAGACATAAATAAAAACTTTATAATGAAAAGAATAGTTGCTACTCATCATATAGCAGAGATGCTGAGTCACAGAAAGCCACGACAGAAAGACTGTCAGAAAGTTAGCTTTCAGCCAACAAGGCCTTTGTCAAAAATAGACAAAACACACACACACACACACACACACACACACACACACACACACACAACTCACATTCACACGAACACAATCTCTGGCAGCTGGAGCCCAACTGCGAGCAGCAGCTAACTATTGGAGAAGCAATCGGATGGGGGTAAGGAGGAATCTGAGGTGGGGAGGGGAAGGATGGCCGGGAAAGTGGGGGGGGGGGGGGGGGGAGTAAAGTGCTGCTGGGAGCATGCAGGGACGAGGTAGAGGGTAGGGCAGCTACATGCAGTTGGGAGATTAGACGCAGGACAGGGGAGAGAGGAGGGTAGCAGAAAAGGAGGAAGGAAAAAGACAGGGTGCATCGGTGGAATAGAGAGCTGTTCAGTGCTGGCATGGGAGAAGGGAAGGGGCTAGATGGGTAAGGACAATGAGTAATGAAGGTTGAAGCCAGGAGGGTTATGGGAATGTATGATATATTGCAGGGAGAGTTCCCACCTGCACAATTCAGAAAAGCTGGTGTTGTCGGGAAGGATCCTGATGGCACAGGCTGTGAAGCAGTCACTGAAATGAAGAACACTGAGTTGGGTAGTGTGCTCAGCAACAGGGTAGTCCACTTGTTTCTCAGCCACAGTTTGTCAGTGGCCATTCATGCAGACAGACAACTTGTTGGTTGTTTTGTTTTTTATTTGTGAAGAACAACTGTAGGTTTGGTGTTTGGTGGGTGATGGAATACCACTGTGGGAGGGGTGGGAAGGATAGTGGGTAGGGCATTTCTCATTTGTGAAGAACAACTGGACCACCCTGTTGCTGAGCATGGCACCCAGCATGATATTCTTCATTTCAGTGACTGCTTTAAGGCCTGTACCATCTGGATCCTTCTCACCAACACCAGCTTTTCTAAACTACACCACTGAGAACACCGCCTGCAATATATTCTACATTGCTGTAACCCTCCTGGCCTCAACCTTCATTAGTCATTGTCCTTACCCATATAGTCCCTTCCCTGTTCCCACTTCAGCACTACACTGTGAAATATGGCATCCCGGCTACAGTCCCCAGTTGAAATATGTTTTCCCGGCTATGACACAAGTTGAAAATATGCTCACTATTTTTTATTTACTTAAATTTGCCATATTTCGTGACAGTACCTTTTTTGTTAGACGTTTGCAAGGCGATATTAGTCTTGGCTTCAGTTGTCTAAGTATGATTCCACAATGCATCTTTGTGGGTTGCAGAATTGACGTGGTTCAACGTGTTTCCCTCATTTTTGTGTTTCAAATACCAATTCTTCAAATGTAGTTTCTTCTTATAGTTAATACAAAAAATAACAGTAACATAATTCAAAATTATTTATGACAGCGACCTTCATATTGTTCTACCGTCAACACACACCAAGAGTTAACTGCCGACTGACTACAGTCAAAGACGACTCCAGTGTCAAAGATGTTTTACACAACACACAAGTTTCCACTTGTAATCAGTCTCTTTGCTATTCTTCAATACATTTACTAATAGTAATCAATATGCTTTCACTCTCAAAAACATAAGTAAATTAACATATAATAAGGCAAATTACAATAAATTCTGACAAAAAGTATAAGAAAACATTCACAATTTGGTATCGATAAATCCGGTAAAAAAAATAACATCTCCCAGATCCATTACAACTGCCCTCCATTCCACCACTGCACCCAGTCTTTTTACTCTTCTCCTTTTCCGCTATCCCCCATCTCTCCTCTACTCTCTATCTAACCTCCCAACTGCACCTAGGTGCCCTGCTCTCCACCTCATACCTGCATACTCGCAGTAGCACTTTACTGTCCCCTACCCCCACCATGCTATCCCTCTCCTTCCCTGCCCCAGCCTTCTCCTTACCCCCGCCCAATTGCCTCTCCCATAATGTGCCGCTGCTCGCAGTCTGGCTGCAGCTGTTAGAGACTGCAGTCAGGTGTGTGTGATTTGTATTTGTGTGTGTGTGTGTGTTGTCTATTTTTGATGAAGGTCTTGTTGGCTGAAAGCTAACTTAGTCATTTGGTGTGCCTTTCTGAGACTCAACATCTCCACTATATGGTGAGTAGCAACTATCCTTTTCATTATATTTTTATAGTTCATGTTGTATTTTCCATTGTTTAAATAATAACTTCAGTATACATGAATGTGATTCCAGGCAAAAAGATAAACTTCAAGTCCAGTCAGTACAGATATCAAACTTTACTACTTCCACTACAAAAAATGCTATACAAACGTACAATGGACTGCTACATAAAATAAAAGTTATTTCCTCATTTTTACTGTTTTATGCCTCCTAAAGGCATTCTTATTAGCTCAATACCTCTATTTAGTGGCACAATTTTTAAATCATGTGAATTACACGAGACTTGAAGCAAGTATACGCAAAAACTGGTACCACTCCTACAGCAAGATCTAATAGAATTAATTTATTGCACTATTTCAACATAGTTTGATGTTACAGGCCAATTGTATGTGTGTGTGTGTGTGTATGTGTGTGTGTGTGTGTGTGTCTGTGTTTCTGTGTGTGCATGTCAGTGTGTGTGCTCATACACATATGACATTGCACAATCTGTAGAGATTTACTGGATGAATAAAGAATTTGAATTTGAAATTAATGGTTTAGGTTTGAGGAACCTGTCCTGACTTCTATCTTCTTTGCACACAAATAATATAAACCACAGATAACAGCTGAAAGATAAAGCTATGTGCTATAAAACAGTACTACAATATTAATTTTCAGAGGGGCAAAGAAGAAATAATATTCTTGAATTTTGCACATTTAGTAGGTCTCTGTTCAGAGAGTAAGGAATGATTGGTCATGACATGAAACCCATAGTGTAAAAGCTTTGCACAGATGTGTTGGGCAGCATCTATAGTATGCCTGTAGATAGTGTCATGTAGCTCATCTGAATTCTGCGTGCACAGTGAGTGCACAAAGATGCCCAGAAAATAATGTTTCCTGACAAGCATGGGTGCCTGTCAAGAGATTATGCCTCATTTCATGCAACCCCACATAATTTAACTGTCATGCATTTCCTTCTTCCTGACAGCCACACACTGCAGGGGCAGTGAGGATACCCCTGAGTGTTTTTGATGGATAGTGTTTGATCATCCACCACATGGCCTTTTCATCACTACTGAAAGGAACCACTGACTATGAAGACAATATTTTGGCACAGATAATGAGCTGCAGTCCAGCATAGAAAATTGTCAGAAAGCACAGGAGACTGCCTTCTATGACAAGGGTATTGGAAAGTTGGTACAATGTTATGACATACGTCTAAATCAGAGCAGCAATTAAGTGTCTGGAAGGTGTAGTTAACTGTTGCAAATAAAACAGTTTTTATTTTCACTGTTGTTTCCATTTTATGACCAACTATCCCTTACTTTCTGAACAGCCCTTGTACAGTTACAAGCTTGGCCATGCCATATTACATTCAAGGATATCTGACAGTGAAATCACCAAATTATTTAAGATATCTGAAACTTGAAAATCCTTCAAGAAACTCTAGGAATAATTATCTTTTATTTTTCAAATATTTATGAGCATAAAAAGTACATGCATTGAAGTATGCATGTCAAGAAAGATATCTCACAAAGTCAAAATTTTAAAAACATATTGTACTTAAAGCAATAATCTAGATAATATATCAAGAATAACATTTAAAGACTAGCAAGGAATTAATGCAGCAAAATGTAAAACTGGGTGTGTAAAAGTTTCTATGCTGGATAAAGACACACACATATAAGGAGAAGAGAAAACATAAGCATATTTATGGGAAAAAAAGTAAGTGGTGGACACTAAACAAAAAGCGGGTGTATTACTATTCTCTAAAGATACTACAGGGATAATTGTACTTTCATTAATACAACACTTGCCAAGGAATGAGTCATTTGTTTGTAATAGATGATGAGGATTTATGTCCATAAACAGATCTGAGAAAGTGAATAATGATAGGAAAATGCAATAAAAGTCAATAATTTAATCTGTATTATCTACATGTTATTGAGATAAAAATGAACATTACATTTTCAATAGACAGTAAGCAACAGGATGTGTGACATTGTCATGATGAAGATACTGTGATATGGATGCCTGATATTGTAGTATTTACACCAGTCTTTGCTAGGAAGAGTTTTTTATTTAAAGCACAATATTTATTAAAATTTAAAAAAATATTCTTGTGGCCAAAGACTGGTATAAATATTACAGTTACAAATGTATCAACAGGACATTTACCAGAGAATTTTGAAGGAAGGTAAGTGATAGATTTAATTATTTGCTCTGATTGTAAGCACTAATTATGTTCAGAGGTTATTATTAAATAAATGGTCACCATTTTCCCATAAACTAAGTGGCATAAAGTTTCAGATTCTTATAAAATATCTTTCATGCAGCGTGGATGGGTGCTAATCAATAGCATATTGAATGGCTTCTTGCTAAAAAGATTTCTGTAAGTTAATTATGTCCAAAACAAAGAAAAGCACAATACAATACTTATACACAATACATACTGTGACTTCATCAGTTGCACTAGAAAATAAGGGAGAGCCAACAGTGAAAAAAATTTCTGAATATGCTTAGTGAAAAGTACTTGAACTGGAAACAACACACTACGAATCTTCTGAAATAATCAAATAGAGCTGATTTTGGGAATTAAAATTTCAGAAAATAAGCTGGCTTTTGTGTTCCAATTTTTTAAAGATACATAGACTAATACTCTGGAGAAATTGTACATTTAAGAAACAAAATATCTACATAGAAAAACATAGACCACAAATAACATAATGATCATGTAAGCAACTAAGAATGCTAATAATAACTCTGCAATGTAGTTGCATAATTATGAAGTCTGTCATTAACAGGCAGTGATATCTGGGAAACAACAGTAATATTAGACAATAAAAATACCCTCTCCTGTCAATAACATCAGAAGAGCCCCAGAAATTACAATACCTGTATTAGCATCCATGAGCATTACGCTAAGAATAAAAATCTCCTCCACAATTCAAACATAGCCTTACTCTTTTAACAAAGCAAAATTTTACAACCTTTAGAATTCAGTTACATCCACAGTAATCACAGTAAAAGGAAAATAGGCCATAAATACAATTTAGAAAATACGCTGAAATTCTTTTTGTTTTCCAATTTTTCCTTCTCCACAAAGGAGTTTTTCAATATAAAATCTCTCTTCTTTCTTCTGCCCCCACCTCCACCACTCCCCCCTCTACCCCAGCTACATGTGTTTGTTATTCAATAACGACACACATAAAAACAAGTTTTGCATCACCCTATCTCCTGAAGATAGATGTTGACTATGGGTATTGTATCACAGACACAGTCCCTTTGACTGTTCAGAGATGTCACTAAAGCCACCCAAAGATGCAAACAACCATGCATGAGCAGCGCCTATTAGACGGCGGGGGACCGACCGCTGATCAGTTCCAGTCATTCCACCAGGGAGGAGGTACATGGCTCACCTTGTCTGTAGTTCAACCATCCCTAGATGGTTAATACTGTGGTTTGATAGTGTCCACATTGTTACTTTGTGCCAGGAAGGGCTCTCAAGAAGGAAAGTGTCCATGTGTCTCCGAATGAACCAAAGGGATGTTGTTCGGACATGGAGGAGATACAGAGAGAGAGGAGCTGTCGATGACATGCCTCGCTCAGGCCGTCTAAGGGCTACTACTGCAGTGGATGACCGCTACCCACAAATTATGGCTTGGAGGAACCCTGACAGCAATGCCACCATGTGAATAATACTTTTTGTGCAGCCACAGGACGTCATGTTACGACTCAAACTGTGCACGATAGGCTGCATGATGTGCAACTGCATTCCCGATGTCCATCGCGAGGTCCATCTTTGCAACCACAACACCATGCAGTGCGGTACAGATGGGCCCAACGACATGCCAAATGGACTGCTCAGGAATGGCATCATGTTCTCTTCACCAGTTAGTGTATCATATGCCTTCAACCAGACAATCATTGGAGATGTGTGTGGAGGCAACTCAGTCAGGCTGAACACCTTAGACACACTTTCCAGCAAGTGCAACAAGGTGGAGGCTCCCTGCTGTTTTTGGGTGGCATTAAGGGGGGCCAACGTATGGTGCTGGTTGTCATGGAAGACACCATAATGGCTGTACAATACATGAATGCTATCCTCCGACCGACAGTGCAACCATATCGGCAGCATGTTGGCAAGGCATTCGTCTTCATGGATGATAATTCGTGCCCCCATCATTCACGTCTTGTGAATGGCTTCCTTCAGGATAACAACATCGTTTGACTAGAGTGGCCAACATGTTCTCCAGACATGAACCCTATCGAACATGCCTGGGATAGATTGAAAAGGGCTGTTTATGCACGACATGACCCACCAATCACTCTGAGGGATCTACACTGAATTGCCATTAAGGAGTGGAACAATCTGGACCAACAGTGCCTCGATGAACTTGTGGATAGTATGCCACGACGAATACAGACATGCATCAATGCAAGAGGGCATGCTACTGGGTACCGATGTGTACTGCAGTCCGCACCACTACCTCTGAAGGTCTCACGCAATGTGTGGTTTTCATGAGCAATAAAAAGGGTGGAAATGATATTTATGTTGATCTCTATTCCAATTTTCTGTACAAGTTCCGGAATTCCCAGAACCGAGGTGATGCAAAACTTTTTTCGATGTGTGTATAAGCCTAGATTGTATATTCTTACACTAACCTGCAGAATGGCAAGATCAGTGTGGCAGATGCCAGCATAGGCAACACGAACAATCACTTCTCTTGGTGGGCAGCGTGTCATGATGGGCAGCCGTGTCGGATACAGTCGTCGCAGACGCGTGTCCAGTTGAAGTGCTGCATAGTCCCCCATGTCACTGCCGCCACCTAATAGTATTGATTATGAATTTCACTTATGCAAAACTCAAATTGGATAGTGATTTGCAGATCAGTGTCAGTGTCTTGATCATACAATGACTTAAGATGGATAATAACCTGAGATAATACTTGTACTTGGATAAGTTAATCAAAAAGCTCAGTTCTGTGTGCTTTGCAGTCAGAAATCTCTCTCATTCTGTTGACCTCCAGAGATGAATACAAGCATACTTACACACTTTCAATCAATACTGTCCTAAGGCATAATCTACATCTACTTGATTACTCTGCAATTCACAATTAAGTGCCAGGCATAGGGTTCATTGAAACACCAAGTTATTTCTCTGCCATTCCATACTTGACAGCATCTGGGAAAAATGAACACTTAAATCTTTCCATGTGAGCTCTAATTTCTCTTATTTTATTATGATGATCATTTCTTCCTGGGGTCCAACAAAATATTTTTACAATCTGAGGAGAAAAATGGTGATTGAAATTTCATGAGAAGATCATGCCACAACACAAGAAACATTTGTTCTAATGATTGCCACCCTAGTTCCCATATCACATCCACGATACTCTTCCCCTATTTCACAATAATAGGAAATGAGCTTTTTCGATGTCCTCCATCAGTCATATCTAATTCAGATCCTACACTGCAACATTGCACAGCAACACTCCAGAAGAAGTTGGACAAGCATAGTGCAAGCAGACCTGTTGCATTTCCTAAATGTCCTGCCAATAAATCACAGTCTTTGGTTTCCTTTCTCCACAATGTTATCAATGTGATCACTTCACTTTAAGTTAGTTGTAAAAGTGGAATTTACAGGCTTTATATTTACAATGTAAGGAAAAGGTAAGACTGCTACTTACTGTAAAGGTGACATGTTAAGTTGCAGACACTTATACATTACCTTTTGGCTACATCTTCATTAGAAAAAGAAACACACACACATTCATTCATACTAGCAAGCACACCTCACACACACAACCACCATATCCAGCAACTCAAACCACAATGCAACTGTCATATGGAGTGGAAACAGCAATCTGAAGAGGATGGGAGTGGGTGGGTGAAGGGGGGGGGGGGGGGGGGGGAGCACTGTCCAGTGAAGTGGCTAGGGACTAGGCTGCCAACTGGTGCAACGTCAGGAGATAGAGGAACAGGGAGGTGGGGTATGAGCTAAAAAGGGGAGGACCGGGGAAAGGTGGGCTGATGCGTTGGCAGAGGGCAGCACACAAATTTGGGTGTGAGACAAGAATAGAGGGGAGGTGTAGGGCAGTATGGGTGGGAACTGTTGGGTCAAGGTTCTGGGAACAGTATGGTACTGTATGTTGAGGCCAGAATCTGAGAATGAGTTGTAAGGGTAACTCCGATGCGTGCCATTCAGAAAATGGTGGAGAGGAGGAAGCAGACAGGTTGGGCAGTGAAGTAGCCATTGAAATCAAGCATGTTATGTTCAGCTGCATGTTGTGCTGCAGGGTAGTCTACTTTGCACTGGTGGACAGCTGGTTAGTAGTCATACCAATATAAAAAGCTGTGCAATGAAGCTATATAAATGCATATACTGTTGGTGGTTGGTGGGTTTAATGTGGACAGAGGTGTAGATAGAGCGATCAGAGAGGAGGAGGGCAATGTGCAGAAATGTGGCACACTGAATTGAGGGTGGCCAGGTGAAGCAGATGGAGAGAAGGTGTTGAGATTCTGAAGGAATGAAGATAATGTCTCTTGGCCCTACGTCCAATTCATGAAGATATTATCAATGAACCTGAACCAGACTGGGGGACTCGCATTTTGGGAGGCTAGGAATTTCTCCTCGAGATGACACTTAAACAAGTTGGCATAGGAGATGCCATGTGGGTGCCCATGGCTGTACCGTGGATTTGTTTGTATACCTTTCCTTTAAAGGAGAAGTAGTTGCAGGTTAGGATAAAGTTAGTAAGGTGAATGAGAAATGAGGTGGTGGGTTTGGAGTCTGAAGGACACTGGGTAAGGTAGTGTTCAATAGCGGTAAGACCATGGGATGTTGGTGTATAGGGAGTTGGCATCAACAGTGACAAGTAGGGATCCAGAGGGTGAAGGGGTGGGGATGGTGGAGAGTCAGTGAAGGAAATAGTTGGTATATTTGATATGGGAGACTAGATTATCGGCAAGTTGGTTGGAGGTGTTGGTCAATGGGGACCGAAATAATTTCAGCAGGGACCAATAACCAGCCAATATCAGGCATCCAGGATTGTTAGACTTGTGGATTTTGGGGAGCATGTAGAAGGTGGGTGTGTGGCGTGTCATAGGGGTGAGGAGGGGAATGTATTCAGGGGAGAGGTTCTGGGAGGGGACTATGGTTTTAGACAGGGATTGGAGGTTATGTTGGACTTCTTGAATGGGATCACTCTGGCAGAGTTTATGGTGGAGGTACATATAATTGACAGAGGTTTTCTATTACGCTGTCAATGCCATTCATAACAACAGTGGTGAAACCTTTGTCTGTGGGTGGAATTATTAGGTCAGGATTTATTTTGAGGTTGTGTATGGTTATTCTTTCAGCCCCACAAAAATTTTAGTCTTATTCAAAGGCCTCAACTTTTGCCCTACATCAAAATTTAGCCATGCACTACTTGTCAAAGACTTATTCTCCATCTCCCGATACCTGCAATGGTAATACTTCTTTGCTACCAACCCCTCCAACCAAAACCACACTAATTCCAGCATTGAACCCTGCCTCTTCCAGTTCATACCACCATCCAACCGTGATCCTCCTCCCCTCCCACCTAATCACTTACTGGTCACCTTCAAGGAATTCCTTACCTCCAACTTAGCCCCACTGTCCTTCCCAGGCACCTTTCTCAGAACACCAACTTATCAGTAGAAGAAAGAACAGCCGTACTCAACCTCAAAACAAATTGTGACTTAATGATCCCACCTGCACACAAAGGTTCCACCACTGTTGTTATGAACAGCAGTGACAATGTGACAGAAAACCTCTCCCTGTTATATGTAACTCTATCTATAAATTCTGCCAGAGTGATCCCATCCCAGAAGTCCAACACAGCCTCCAATCCCTGCTTAAAACCACAGGCCATGAACACATTTCCCTCCTCACCCCTATGACACCCATGCACCCACCTTCGACATGTTCCCCAAAATTCACAAACCCATAAATCCTGGAAGCCCAATTGTGGCTGGTTATTGGGCCCCAACTGAAACAATATCGAACCCCATTGACCAGCACCTCCAATGAATTGCTGATAATCTAGCCTCTCACATCAAAGATACCAACTATTTCCTTCACTGATTTTCCACCATCCCCCCACCCCCCTTTACCTCCTGGATCCCTACTCGTCACTGTTGATGCCAACTCCCTATACACCAATATCCCTTATGCCCATTGTCTTACCACTATTGAACACTTTCCCAATGTCCTTCAGACTCAAAACCCACCACTCACCTTACTAACTTTATCCTAACCCACAACTACTTTTCCTTTGAAACGAAGGTATACAAACAAAACCACAGTACAGCCATGGGCACCTACATGGCACCCTCCTATGTCAACCTATTTATAGGCTATCTAGAAGAGACCTACCTGGTCTCCTAAAATGCCAGACCTCCTGTCTGGTTTGGGTTCATTGATGATATCTTCATGATCTGGATTCAGGTCCAAGACACACTATCTCTATTCCTTCACAACCTCAAAGACTCTTCTCCCATCCACTTCAACTGGTCATCCTCAACCCAGTGTACCACCTTCCTGGATGTTGAACTCCTCCTCTCTCATCGCTCTGTCTCCACCTCTGTCTATATTAAACCAGCCACCCACCAACAGTACCTGTATTTTGACAGCTGTCATCCCTTTCACACCAAAAAATCCGTCACATACAGCCTGGCCACCTGGGGATTGAGTATCCTCAGTGACGAGAACTCCCACGCCCAGTATGCTGAGGGTCTCACCAAGGCCTTCACAGACAGGCACTATTCCCCAGAACTAGTCTGCAACTAGATCTCCTGTGCCATATACTCTCACACCCCCAATCTTCCCACCACCCCAAAGGATCAACCACAGAGAAGTACATCCTTTGTCACACAGTACCACTCCAGACTGGAACAACTGAACCACATCCTTTGCCTGTGCTTCGATTACTTATCATCATGTCCTGAAATGAGGAACATCCTACCCAAGATCCTTCCAGCCCTCAAAAAGTGGTGTTCCATTCCACAACATCCTAGTCGATCACTATGCCACTCCCAATCCCAACCCCTTGCAACAAGGTTCATATCCCTGGGGTAGATCCACATGCAAGACCTGCCCAATCCATCCCCTCCACCTTCCCCCAGTACTTCCTATCCAACCCTATCAGAGGCTGGACCATGTGTGAAAGCAGCTATGTCATATACCAGCTCTGCTGCAATCATTGCACATCTTTTTATATTGGTATGACTACCAACCAGCACTCCAGGAAGAATGGCCACTGCCAAACTGTGGCCAAGAGCAAAGTAGACCACCCTGTTGCACAACATGTAGAACATAACATGCTTGATTTCTGTGGCTGCTTCACTACATGAGCAATTTGGATCCTCCCCTCCACCAACAACTTTCCTGTACTGCACTGATGGGAGGTATCCTTACAATACATTCTCTGCTCCTGTATTTACCCCGGTCTCAACCTGTGGTACCACACTGTCCCCATACCCTCGACCCAACAGTTCCTACTCCTTCTGTTTTATCACTTCATCCCTATTCTTCTCTCCCACCCAATTTTGTGTGCCACCAACAGTCTATCTTTCCCTGCTGCTCTCCTTTTTTGGTCTATTTCTCCCTCCCTACCCCACAGGCTCCTAATGCTGCACCTGTTGGCAGCAAACTCTGCCAGACAGTATTCCTCTTTCCTTCCGCCCATATACTGCTACACCCTCCCCTTCCTGCCCCTCCAGATTACTACTTCCATTCCGCATGACAGTTGTGTTCTGGTCCAAGCAGTCAGAGATGGTGACTATGTATGTGTCAGGTGTGCTTGCTTGTTTGAATGAATGTGTGTGTGTTTCTTTTTCTCACAAAGATTGTGGCTGAAAGCTGATGTGTAAGTGTATTTTAATTCTGCCCGTCTGCTACTTAATATGTTACATTTATGTTCCCAATCTACTTACACTGTTGATATTCCAGCCTGGAGTTTCTGCTATTTGATTTTTGTATTTTTTAATTTGCTTTGATCATCTGATGACTGTACCAGATGATAAATGATGGCCTCATCTGCAGAGAATCTAAGAGGACTGCGCTGTCTGTCTCCTAAATCATTTCTGTAGATCAGGGAAAGCAGAGAGCCTATAACATTTCCTAGGCAAATGCAGGCATCATTTTTGTTTTACTCTATGACTTTCCATCATTACTATGAACGGTGACCTTCCTGACAGGAAATCATGAATCCAGCTGCACAACTGCGACAATACTCCATAGGCTTAAAATTTGATTAGAGAACCCTTGTGGAGAACAGTATAAAATGCCTCCCAGAAATCTAAAAATATGAAATCAGTTTCACATTCACTATCAGTAACACTCATTACATCCTGAGAATTAAGAACAAGCTGTGTTTCACAAGAACAATATTTTCTGAATCCTTGTGGGCTGTTTGTTAATAAATAATTTTCTTTGAGGTGACTCTTAATGTTCAAACACAATATATGTTCCAAAATCTTATTGATGTTAGTGATATGGGTTTGTAATTCAGTGGATTACTCCTATTTCCTTTCTTGGGTATTGATGTGACATGTGCAACTTTCCAGCCCTTAGGTGCAGATCTTTTGATGAATGAGCGGATGTACATGATTGCTAGGTATGGAACAACCTACATCTACATCTATATCCATACTCCGCAAGCCACCTGACGGTGTGTGGCGGAGGCTACCTTGAGTACCTCTATCGGTTCTCCCTTCTATTCCAGTCTCGTATTGTTCGTGGAAAGAAGGATTGTCGGTATGCCTCTGTGTGGGCTCTAATCTCTCTGATTTTACCCTCACGGTCTCTTTGCGAGATATACGCAGGAGGGAACAATATACTGCTCGACTCCTCGGTGAAGGTATGTTCTCGAAACTTCAACAAAAGCCTGTACCGAGCTACTGAGCGTCTCTCCTGCAGAGTCTTCCACTGGAGTTTATCTATCATCACCGTAACGCTTTCGCGATTACCGAATGATCCTGTAACGAAGCGCGCTGCTCTCCGTTGGATCTTCTCTATCTCTTCTATCAACCCTATCTGGTACGGATACCACACTGCTGAGCAGTATTCAAGCAGTGGGTGAACGAGTGTACTGTAACCTACTTCCTTTGTTTTTGGATTGCATTTCCTTAGGACTCTTCCAATGAATCTCAGACTGGCATCCGTCTTACCGACGATCAACTTTATATGATCACTCCATTTTAAATCACTCCTAATGCGTACTCCCAGATAATTTATGGAATTAACTGCTTCCAGTTGCTGACCTGCTATATTGTAGCCAAATGATAAGGGATCTTTCTTTCTATGTATTTGCAGCACATTACACTTGTCTACATTGAGATTCAATTGCCATTCCCTGCACCATGTGTTTATTCGTTGCAGATCCTCCTGCATTTCAGTACAATTTTCCGTTGTTACAACCTCTCGATATACCACAGCATCATCCGCAAAAAGCCTCAGTGAACTTCCGATGTCATCCACAAGGTCATTTACGTATATTGTGAATAGCAATGGTCCTACGACACTCCTCTGCGGCACACCTAAAATCACTCTTACTTCAGAAGACTTCTCTCCATTGAGAATGACATGCTGCGTTCTGTTATCTAGGAACTCTTAAATCCAATCACACAATTGGTCTGATAGTCCATATGCTCTTACTTTGTTCATTAAACAACTGTGGGGAACTGTATCGAATGCCTTGCGGAAGTCAAGAAACATGGCATCTACCTAGGAACCCATGTCTATGGCCCCCTGTGTTTCGTGGACAAATAGCACGAGCTGGGTTTCACACTATCATCTTTTTCGAGACCCATGCTGATTCCTACAGAGTAGCTTTCTAGTCTCCAGAAAAGTCATTATACTCGAACATAATACGTGTTCCAAAATTCTACAACTGATCGACATTAGAGATATAGGTCTATAGTTCTGCACATCTGTTCGACGTCCCTTCTCAAAAAGGGGGATGACCTGTGGCCTTTTCCAATCCTTTGGAACGCTACACTCTTATAGAGACCTACGGTACACCGCTGCAAGAAGGGGGATAAGTTCCTTCGCGTACAATTATATCAACGTACTACGAAAACAAACTGATTGAAATACAATCTGGACCAGAAGCCTTGCGTTTATTCAGTGCATTAAGTTGCTTTGCTACGCTGAAGATATCTACTTCTAAGTTACTTATGAAAGTTACAAAGTATTCCAGAATTCAAATAAAAAACAAGTTACTTATGCTGTTGTTTTTTATTTGAATTCTGGAATACTTTGTCTTCTTTGATGAATGAATTTCAGAAAACCATGCTTAGTAACTCTGCTTTCATGGCACTATATCAGCAACATCACAATTTTATTGTGCATTGAAAATATTGGTTGTCTTGCCACTGGTGTACTTTACAAATGACCAGAATCTCTATGGATTTTCTACCAGATTTTAAGACAGAGTTCCACTGTGGAAACTATTAAAAGCATCTTGCATTGGAGTTTGCATTAAATTTCGAGCTTTTGTAAGACTTTGCCAGTCTTGGGGGTTTTGTGTTCTTTTAAATTTTGCACAATGTTTCATGCACACTGCTGATTTAAACATGCAGTTTTGACAACATATTGACAGTAGATCGAAGTCACCACCAAATGTATTTGTATGAATGGGGTATCTATTTGAAATGAGACTCAAATTTTCCTTGAACTGTTCATAAACTGTGTCATCTATGTCAGGGGATCTGTAAAAGGCACCAGTTATTGATTTACTCCAGTTGCCAAGTAAAACCTCTATCCATACTAACCTACAAGAACTACCTATTTCAGTTTCACTACAAAGTAAACTACTCCTGACACCAATAAACACTCTACTACCAACTTTATTTAATCTGCTCTTTCTGAACACAGTTACGTCATTTGTAAGCATTTCAACTCAACTTATTTCTGGCTTTAGCCAGCTTTCTGTACCTATAATGAATAGAGCTTCAGGGATTTCTATTAGTGCCTGGAGCAATGGTTCTTTCCCAATGCAGTTATGACAATTTACAACTGCAGTACCAATTGCTGGAACAATTTAACCAAGGTAAAAAAAGTATGTATTCTGCAGAAGAATGCAGTAAGAATATTATGTAAAATTTATAACTAAATGTGTTGCTGAAGCCTCTTTAGAGACTACTGATTCCTACACATAAGTGGCAATGCATTTACTCCCAGATGGTTTCTGTTGTCAATAATGAGAGTGAATTTAGGATTAACTGTGAAATTCACAACTAAAACACTGGCTCATAGCAAAATAAGTTCTTAGTAGATTATGCATGCACATCACATCTACCAATTTCCATCGCATTGGATAACTCCTTCATGGTGCATAATCTTTTTTATCTTAGATTGTGCTATAATTATCAGTGCAAGTAAATTGTACTAGTCACAATTTGTTGCTACTTAGTTAAAAAACATGGCCTTCAATTGCTGCGTCTTCCAGAGAATACATAACTTTACATATTTTATATCCCTGAAAGCTCTCCTTCATGAGTGGATTTATAAAAACATGAACAGAATGAGTGAAAGTTATCTGAAAGTCTGTTCCCCAACAGCTCTATCTTTTGGAATTTATTGACCTAGACCTGCAATATTACTTGGACAAAGGTACAGCCATAATAAGACCACTCTATCTATATCCACACTCTGCAAACCACTGTGAAGTGCATGGCAGAGGTTACACTCCATTGTACAAGTTATTAGTTTCCTTGTTCCATACACATGGAGTGCAGGAAGAATAATTGCTTAAATGCCTCCATACACATTGTAATTCATCTATCATGTTTTTGTGATCTCTATAGGACCAATGTGTAGGGGGCTGCAATATGAGTACATTCTTCAATTCATCACTTAAAGTTGGTTCTAGAAATTTTCTAAGTAAGTTTTTGCAGGATAGTTTGCATCTATCTTCAAGCATCTGCCAGATCAGCTCTTTCACTCTCTTCATGGTACTCTGCTGTGGATCAAACAAACCTGCTGCCATTCTTTGCATCCATTGAGTGTTCCTTGTTAGTCCTATTTGGTACAATGCCCACACACATTAGCAATATTCCAGGAAGGGCCACACAAGAGTTTTGTATACAGGCTCCTTTGTAGACTGATTGCAGTTCCCTAGTGTTCTACCAATGGAGCACAGTCTTTCACCTGCTTTACCTATGATTTAGACTGTGTTCATTGTTGTTGTTGTTGTGGTCTTCAGTCCTGAGACTGGTTTGATGCAGCTCTCCATGCTACTCTATCCTGTGCAAGCTTCTTCATCTCCCAGTATCTACTGCAACCTACATCCTTCTGAATCTGCTTAGTGTATTCATCTCTTGGTCTCCCTCTACGATTTTTACCCTCCACACTGCCCTCCAATGCTAAATTTGTGATCCCTTGATGCCTCAAAACATGTCCTACCAACCGATCCCTTCTTCTAGTCAAGTTGTGCCACAAACTTCTCTTCTCCCCAATCCTATTCAAAACCTCCTCATTAGTTACGTGATCTACCCACCTTATCTTCAGCATTCTTCTGTAGCACCACATTTTGAAAGCTTCTATTCTCTTCTTGTCCAAACTAGTTATCGTCCATGTTTCACTTCCATACATGGCTACATTCCATACAAATACTTTCAGAAACGACTTCCTGACACTTAAATCTATACTCGATGTTAACAAATTCCTCTTCTTGAGAAACGCTTTCCTTGCCATTGCCAGTCTACATTTTATATCCTCTCTACTTCGACCATCATCGGTTATTTTACTCCCTAAATAGCAATCATATATCTACAAATTTTTACATCCAGGTATTTGCATGAGGTGACTGATTCATTGGTATGGAGGTCATAGAATATAACATTTTTTATTTTTGTGAAGTGCACAGTTTGCACTTCTGAACTTTTAAAGCAAGTTGCCAATGTTTGCACCACTTTGAAATTTTTTCAAGATCTGACTGAATATTTGTATAGTTTCTCAGGCAGTACATCATTATACATAACTGCATCATTTGTAAAAAATCTGAGGCTGCTACTGAAGTTGTCTTTACTGTCATAAAAATTCAACATGAACAACAAAGACCCTAACACACTTCCCTGGGTTTGACCTGAAGTTACTTGCATATCTGTAAATGACTCTCCATCCAGAATAACCTGCTGCAACTTCCCTGTCAAGCAAATTTTAATACAGTCACAAATTTCACTTGATCCTCCATATGGTCATACTTTTGATAAGAAGTATACTTGTAACACTGAATCAAATGCCTTGATCCATAGCTGTCAGTATGTTGTGTGAGAAAAGCATGTGTTGATTTTCACTTGATCAATTTCTTTCAAATCCATGCTAGTTGGCATGGAGGAGGTCATTCTGTTTGTGGTAACCCACTTCATTTGTGCTCAGATATGTCCTGAGATTCTACTACAGATAGATGACAAAGATACTCAGCAGCAGTTTTATGGACCACTTCTGTTACCCTTCTTGCAAATGGGTGTGACCTGTGCTTTCTTCTAAATACTGGGCACAGTTAGATGTTTGAGGAATCTACAGTATGTTTGCTTTCTTCAGAGTACTGGGCACAGTTACATATTTGAGGCATCTACAGTATGTTATAGTTAAAAGAGTGGCCAACTTAGCCAAAAATTGAGTATAGAATCCAATAACAATTCCATTGAGCCCGAAGCTTTGTTCGACTTTAATAAGTTCATCGATCTCTGAATACCACTGACATTCATATCTATTTCACTAATCTTTTTAGTGGTACAAGAATTAGATTGTGGCAATATTCCTGTGTTTTTCTTTGTGAATGTGCATTTGAAAATGATGTTTAGCGTTTCTGCTTTTTGATTTGCTACCCTTAATTTCAGTTCTTGTTTCATCTGTAAGTGACTGTACACTAGCTGTAGTGGTACTAACTGTTTTTACATATGACCAGAATTTCTTTGAGTTTTGTGGAAAGTAAGTCACCGACTCAAAAATCAAAATATGTCATTCTTTGATGTTCCATATTACACAGTTGGTACCAGTTTCTGTAAATAGCAGGGGAAGGGGGTGGGAAGGGGGTTGAGGGCCTCTGTAATATTTGCTAAGGAGGACATAGTGTTCAGTCAGGGGAAAAATGACCATTTAAATACTCAGAAACATTTTGAACATTGCACCATATAAATCAAGCAGCCTAATGTAATAATAGTTTGTATTTACCATTCTCCTGAGGGCAACATATCCCAGTTTTTCAACAGACTTGAAAGTATCACACATTTTTACAAATCCAAAGGTAAGAATATCATATTGTCTGGTGATTTTAACATAAATTTTCAAGACAACAGTCTCTGACAGCTAAAGCCAGATCTGGCTGTTACAGTCTCTCCTTTGTTTTCCATTGTTTGATTTAACATAAATTTTCATAACATTTTGTGTACAGTGAGTGATGCCATAAATCTTTTGGTAACTTTCAATCAGTAGTAGTGCCACGTGTGTCTTGTAATGTTATAGAACAAATCTCTAACTATTTTGATAAATAATACGCAAAACCATTTTGTCTCATGTATGATAATGAAACGGAGGGTCTCAGAGATAGATTTCATGATGCAGCTTCTTCCAACAGTTGTCCATCATCCGGAATCTCCCTATCACATTGCTGCTGTGGTGAAGGCATCACTGTTATGAAAGTAGAATATCTGACAAAGTAGCAAATAGACAGTTAAAATTCTATGAAAAAGAAGCAGAAGCTACAGGGAAAGATTGGTAGTAAACAATATGTAGAAGAACCTCTAGGGAACCATAATAATGTAAGTCAAGGGGGAAGCACTCAGACTGGAAAGGGGTAATATAAGGTTGCAGTCCTTCTGACCTGCAGTTGAACCTGTGCATTGAAGAAGCAGAGCTAGTGCAATATTTTAGGCCAATGTCCCATCAGAACACCCAGCAGCCATTCCCACTTTATATGATATGGTCACAGGGTTTTAGATGCTACCTTGCCAATTTTACACAATACCTCAAGCTATAACATTGTCATTCCCATGTAGGAGGAGTGGTACTTATGCCTTGACACCATCTCTCACAGACACGAATGTGGAGAATTTACCACATACATAGCTATTAAATGCACCATACGCATGTTATTTTTTTTAAGTGAAAGACAATCCTCTCTCTAATTTTGTATGACTATTCACTTGATCATAGATTTCAGCTACCATAATATCTTCACAAAATAATTCTGTAGTGGACATACGAATATTTAAATTTTCTTAATTCTAAGCAACATGCCATTTTCAGTGTGAATTATGCTACCACTGTCAGTAACAAAATTGTCCAAGTTCTCCAGTAATAACTGGAAATCAAAGCTTTCATTCAATTTAGGGTAGGACACATTAGCACTTTGAACTATCACAAAGTCAAAGCAGTCTCTGATGTAGGCAAACAAAACTGGCCCCACTCACTGCAGGAATGTAACTGCTCAGGAATTAAGGTATGTATGGGCAAAGCATACAAACTGTCACCTTGCAGCAGTGGTGACTAGCATATTGACTGTGCAACTGACATTCTTGTAAACTCTGACACTACATCTATTAATAGCTAGGACATGGGATAGCTATTAGGTGCCCACATTATGGGATAGCCATTAAGAGCCCACATTTCAAAGTGCATGTGCAAGTGCTGCAGGAGTTTCATAGAAGATCACTGAGTGTCTTTCAGGGAAATGGTGAGAGTTTGCCCTCACTTGGCCAGCCTGCAATGATGTTGGTCATGATTTATGTGTGAGTCAGCTGAGTGCAGAGTCGTTGGCAAAAGAATCTGGTATTGGCAGAAAGGAGGCCGTCTACAGTATACTGTACTCATGAAAATCTCTGATACTTCATTAATAGTGGGAAACATTCCATACAGGAACATTTTGATACTCTTGAAACGTAAACTTTGATTTCTGTGAAGAAATGCTACATCAGTCCCTTCATTTGTGCTACTAATTGTACTATACACCTAAAATTCTCCTTGAATATGACTGTTGATGCAGGGACAGACTCTTTTGGTTAAATAAAGACATAAACATTTCTATATTATCCCCGTGGAAGTGGCAATTGTTATACAGCAAAAGTGAGTTACATGGCAAGTGAACTCTTAGCACAAGTAAACTGTAACATCCTAGGAGTGGGGAAAACCTATAATTTCCCACCATTTTAAACTTAAGACAGGATTCTGTACTTCGCATAAGTGACATAGGACCATGCAGGTTCAGTATCTCCATGTCTGACACATGGATTCTAACATCAAAGGTTTAAGTGACATGGTCCTCCAGGTCTGATACATGGATTCTAAAGCCCGGTCCAGACGCAACGATCTGTCTGCGCAGACATCGGCGCAAATGTCTGTACATGCAAAAGATCGCTGCAAATGTTGTGTGTTCACACGACACAAACCCCAATCTACTACTCGCCCGCCATCTGTCGGTATAGAAAAGAAATATCAGTGGCAAGCGTCTACGCTCCCCGTAAACGTCAAAAACTGTATTCAGTTATTTTGAAACATAGAAATGGAGGAAGTTCTGTTGTGGTGTGTGTTCGCAACTTGTGTTGCAAAAAACATCCAGACCAACCGCAGGAAACAGAGAAAGCGGTCAAAATGGTGTAGACAGTGGCTGCTAAAGCGAAAGCAGTTTCCTCACTTAAATTTACTGCGAGACTTGCAGGGCGAACCTAACGACTGGCGAAATTATTTGCGGATGAATGTCGGAAATTATAATTCTCTCTTAAAGTTTGTAACCCCTCATATTATGAGAAAAAATACTTGTATAGAGAAGGTCAATTTCTCCTCATGAACGGCTGGCGGTAACATTAAGATTCCTAGCAACAGGAAGGAGCTACAGGGATTTGGAATTTTCAACTGCAATATCGAAACAAGAGTTGAGTGAAATAATACCCGCAATTTTTCAATTAGAGCATTGTATGCTGCTGTCTTTTTGTCTCTGTCACTATATTCTTTACTTTAAACTTCCACAAACATGGGTGGTTTCTATATATTTCAATGAATTCACTTACAAACTCTCGAGAACACTGATGAGTATCAGCCATTTTAATGCCCTGTGCGCACAAATACAAACACTAGACTGAGCAAACAGCTGCTTCGCGCCGGATTTGCGGCGATCTCCTGTCCACACGCTCCAACTTGTCTGCGCAGATGTGGTTTGAACCCACAGATTTTAGAGGTTTCGCTCAAACCTCCAACTTCCAGGTTTGCACACACCTCAGGTTGGTGCAAATCTTCTGTCCACACGCAACGATCTGTCTGCGCAGATGTGATGTGCGCAGACATTTGCACAGACAGATCGTTGCGTGTGGACGGGCCCTAAACCCAGGAAATCTGACAACCATGCAGGTTGTCCCAGTATTTTCAGGTCCACCATAGTTAATTCTGACATCATAAAGGCTGTCTTGTGGTAAGCCATCTCGGATTTTATACTTAGGAGAACTGGGCTAGGTCAACCACATTGGAGTCCAACATATTAGAAGCTGTTCTAAGGTCCGCCAACTTTGATTTTACGCTTAGGACAATTTATACATAGGGACATTAGCTTAGATCCACCGTAATGTCGTAGTGTTGGGAGTGGGGGTGGGGGAGAAATATGGCAATGTTGTAAGGTGACAGTACTGGAGATCTGAAAAAAACTGCTGACTGTCCCCAAAAATATCCGGCCCCACAACTCAAATGAGGTGTAAGCTGGGTTAATGACGTCGCATTGGCATCAAATTTCACCACAACCGTGGCCATACACCAGAGTGGATGATCGCAATATGGGGAGGCTGCCACACCTCCACTTAGCAACATCATGCCCCTTGCCCTGACACCTCTGCAACGGAGGTCAGCACCGTAACTCTGTGCTGAAATCACGTGGTTTTCTTATGGGTGGCGGATAAAATATTTTGGACGCACCACTGCTAAGCACTGAAACAAAAAGGCCTCAGGTGGTGTCATAAAGGGTAGGAGAAGTGAATGAAACCATCCCCCTTCCTTTGGAGCGATGATTTTCATTTACTTCACAGTCGAAAACAATAGTTTGAAGTGCGATGTGCAACAGGACGACGTTTGTGACAACCTTTCACAGTGCTGACACACCACGCTCCCCCTCCCAGACGATTCAACCCTTCTCTAAGACACTGCGATACTACAGCCATATTGGATGTGATATGTGATCTCACCCCTTTGGAGTGTAGCGTGACCACAATTTTTCCTCTGGTATACAGGGTTGAACCATTAGGAACTGTTCAGCTACATTTGACGAAATATGAACGTGATCTGAAGCACAAAAGGGTATTTATGTTATGTAACAATAGCTGTAGGAGACCTAGAATATCAGTGTAAAATCCAATGACACATGTAACAGTATTAAAATACGATACCGTGGTTGAGTTGGAGTAAGTTCATTCCTGACAGCTGTTGCAGGCTGACCGCAGCAGCTTTGCAGTGATACCTAATTCAATATTATAACGTGATTTTGTAAACATATATGGTAACGCCTCAATGTTGTGACAGAGCCATAGACGGCTACTCGTTTCGCCTGCAGCCGTTAGCGCGTTTCAGTTGAAAGTTGGCGACAGTGTTGCAAGTTGACAGCGATCTTCTGACACTATCTTAGTGATAATAATTAACTTCCGAAGCATTTGCAACAAAGTGACAGATTTTGAAACATTCACAAAAAGCAATGTAGCTCACATATTACAGTGCTAGGTACAGGAAACTGGTAAGGAGCCGAAATCGTGAGATTTTTGGGAAAACTTTAAGCATGTATCCAGAGGATAGGCTAATAGGTAAGGGAAGCGGTGTATTTATCACAGTAGACAAGCAACTCTTATCCACTGATATAGAAATAGAAATGTAGTTGAGATTATTTGGGCAAGGCTCGTGATTACGGGAGGGCAATGAATTGTCATTGGATCCTTCTCTCGACCAAGAGACTCACCGAGGTGAATCTCAGATCGCTGGTGCATAAGTTCACCATTCATTCTGTAATCATCAGATGAGACTTTCATCATCCAACAATCAGTTGCAATAATTACAGTTTTGTTAGTGATGTATAAGACAAGACATGATGTGAAACATTACTAAATGCCTTCTTTTGAAAACTTCCAGGAACACACTGTTTGGATTTCAACTATTGATGGAAATATATGGGTTCTAATGGCGACAAATAGACCTGATCTCAAGAGGATGTCCACACAGCACGCTGAACAGTGACCCTGAAGTAGTTGAAGCAACAATGACTATGAAGGTACAAAACGCAACTAAAACAAATAAAAATATTTAGACAGGGTGGAATAAAACTGTGTCACGAAATTTTAACCCTGGATAACTGATGCCAGTAGGAACCAAAATTACTAATGTTGTGTAGGTCGACATCGCACCATTTTTAAACTACGGAAACTTGGCGACATGCCCTCCGATTGGCCATGGGATTGCCCTGTTGTCGTTCGTTGGTTCACGGGTAACACTATGGTTGTCAGTTCACACATACGGACGTCCCTCGCCCCGTCACTGCCCCAATGTGATACGCACATGTGTTGAATAGGTCTTACTGTTTGCCTCCACATCACATCAGAGGCATTCACACTTAAGCTTCTCTTAGGAGCACACACACATCAGGTGCGATTTAGTCATACAGTAAGCATGGTGGTACAGTATTCGCTTGAAGAACAATGAGATATAGATTTTGTTTATGGACTAGTCAACGAAAACGCACATGAAGCTCGACGGTTGTATGCTGAACGGTACACAACAAGACGCCACCCACACCCACAAACGTTTATAGCAATTCACTGGCAACTTGGCGAAACAGGCTTGTTAGCGGGATATCATAGTGATGCTGGAAGACCACCAACACGACGAGATGCTGCATTTGAAGAGATTGTTCACGAGTGCTGCGAGGTAACACCTACAACAAGTACTTGGCTGGTTGGACACAACATGGGGGTCACTCATCGGTTAGTCTGGGAGGATCTGAGGGATGATGGCCAGCATCCATTTAGTTTCCACCCTATCCAAGAATTAAATCCTATGGCGGATTATGATCACAGGCTAGGGTTTTTCCAGTGGTTTCTGCGACGTGTTGGAGAAGATACCGACTTCCCCACCATTGTGTTGTTTGCCTACGACTGCATCTTCCATCGGGATGGCCTTTACAACATTCAAAATGTTCATTGCTGGGCAAGGTGAAATCATCACGTCACATACGTTCACGGACACCAGGAACGATTTTTGCTCAACATTTGGGCAGGCATTGTGGGTGACCATGTGACTGGGCCGGTCCATCTACCTCCTCGACTTAATGGGGCAAATTACCTTCACTTAGAAACTCTACCCGGCTTGCTGGAAGATGTGCCTCTGGACATACAACTACACATGTGGTTGCAGCACGATGGGGCACCCACACATAACAGTCATGCTGTGCGGAGATATTTAAACGAACTCTTCGACGGCCGTGTAATTGACAGAGGTGCTTGTAGGACATGGCCCCCGCGATCACCAGACCTCATGTCACTGAACTTTTTCCGGTGGGGATTCTTCAAGGTTCTAGCTCACCCACCCAGACTCGAACCGCCTAGAAATGAAGAGGAATTAATCGATCGCATTCAACATGCCGCCAATCACATCAGGGCAATGCCAGCAATCTTTGAAAGAGTTTGTCAAAACACCATTCGACATTACCAAGCTTGTGCCGCGTCAGAGTGTCACCAGTTCGCGCACTTGCTTTAAGTAAACAATGTCCTAGTTACAAAAAAGGCCTTTTTCAGGGTGAACACAATTTATAAAAGACTTTCTGTGTGCAAACTAACAGCTGTTGAAGGGTTTGTTCCCGGTAAATCCTATCATGAAACTACAATGGAAGTGTCGGGACCCCAGCGGATTCGCCCCCAGGCTCTAAGAATGGAAGGCTGGCGCACTACCATCAAGTGTACGGGACGCCTTGGATACATCGCGATCTCTGGCAGGCAAAGCATTTGCGGTCATGCATTGTCCAGAGCATCCGGCAACAGGGCAATCCCATGGGCAACCAGAGTGCATGGCTCCAAGTATCCATAGTTTAAAAACTGTGCGTTGTCGACCTACACAACATTAGTAATTTTGGTTCCTACTGGGATCAGCTATTTAGGGTTCAAATTTCGCGACACAATTTTTCTCCACCATGTACAGTAAATAAACTAGATAAAAGAGGCAATAATGTCAGATCTGGAAGAGGAACATGAAACCTTTAAATAAAGACAGGAGCATGCAATGCCAGCTGAGACCCAAACAATATAAGCTGCTGCTTGGGTGCCAAGCTGAGAGGGGCTCCAGAGGCTCCTCAACTTTAAGATTTATATACAAGATGAATCACAATTAGTAGCGGTGATTTGAGAACCAAGTTGAGAGGGGCACTGGGGCCCCAAGTGCAGGATTTGTATACAGTGTGTATCACAATTATTGGTGAAAACTGACCCAGGTGAAAGTGTGAGAGAAAAGGAGGGAGGAGGGTGAGATGCTAAATGATAAGTCGATTGTGTGAAAAAATGGGAGCACGTAGAGGAACGATGGTTCAACTTTAGAAGAACAGTTGACCATGCACTGGATAGATACTGTGCTGCACCTTTTGCATTTCTTGCTTTTGTGTTTTCGTTTTCTTCACAGACTAAGAGAAAATGTGAAGCGGTAGCCTAACGTAGAGCCTGCGCCTACGTCACATATTTTTGACTATCAAGTGTTAAAAAAAAGGTGTTTTTCCTGTTCCTCGATAAGAGGAAGGACTCGCTCTCTGTTAATGAATGAAGGTAGACGAACGTTATTTTAGAGCGAAATCGGCGTTAGCCATTTTGGTTGTGAGAATAAGTAAAAAGTCTGTATTTTTGATGTGCATAGAAGAAAGAATATAATAGTATTTCACTAGTGAAAAATTGAGTTATTATTCCAAGTAGTATTGTAACATACAAAAACCCAAGAAGCCCAACTGTGTACTTCAGAGTTATTACGAAGATCCGATTACAAAAGGCATGTGGACACAGTCAAGATTTCGTAGGTGGATACGGTGATCTGACATAGTATTATTAATTGCTAAGTATAATTCTACAACAAGAGAAATACTATTTCGTTTATGTGGAACTAGTATAAAAGATTCTTTAGGCATTTACAAGCAGAGCTCAGCTTATTGTGCTTGTCCGACACGCTGAAAAATTAATCTCATTATTTCCATATATCTAACATTTATTATTTTTCTATTATGTTATAATACATATCTAGAAGAACACTCTATGATGGGAGAGACCTTTCATAGTATACACTCACTGTAAAGAAACTTCTAAAGAGACAAAGACCGCTGCATAATAGGTGTAAGACAAAGCACAGAACTATAGATAGAGAGATGCTAAATTAAAAGCATTTGGCTGTCAAGTGAGCAATGCATGAAGCCTTAAATGACTACTACAGAAGAATGTTATAGAAAAATCTTTTATAAGATCCAAAGAAATTCTGCTAATATGAAAAGGCTGTTAGCAGTGCCAAAGTTAGTGTCCAGTTGCTTGTGAATGAGACAGGAATTGAAACTGAGTACAGCAAAGCAAAAGCAGAAATTCTTAACCCCGTTTTCAGATGTTCTTTTGCAAAGATAAACCCAGCAGTTATGCCTCAGTTTAATTCTTATATCACTGCAAAGATAAGTGAAACAGATATTAGTGTTAGTGACATTCAGGAACATCTGAGATCGTTAAAACTGAACAAAACTCCAGGGTGTGACAGGAACTCTAATAGATTGTTTATTGAATTTACAGCTGATTTATCACCTCTTTTAATTGCAATACACCAAAGATCCCTCGAATAAGAAACTGTGGCCGGTGTTTGGAAGATAGCACAAGTCACAACCATCTACAAAAAGTTCAGCAGAAGTGAGCCACAGAACTATCGTTCAGCATCCTTGACATCTGTTTGTTGTAAAATATTGGAAACATTCTGAGCTCAAATGTAATTATGTGTCTCAAACAGAATGATATCCTGCAGACCAACCAGCCTTGATTCTGAAAACTTCAATCATGTGGAACCCAAGTTGCACTCTTCTCGTATGACATCCCGAAAGCCATGGGCCAAGGCAGTTAGACAGATGCAGTGTGTCTTGACAAGAAAAAGGCATTTCACTTAGTGCCTGAGATTATACACTGCCGGAAAAAATTAGTACACCTGGAAAGACGAAGTAGATTTTGATCCGATGATGGCTTGTGCCACATGGGCATAGTAGATGGACTGATAATGGTTTCAACTATGTCTGCCAATGGATAGCGTAGTGGCATAGCAACTAGAGGGCCATGTCTACCCTCTCAGAGAGAATGCTCACTGGCAGAAGGCTGTAGGCAGCCATGCCACGGAGATGCACTCATGTTTCCTACAACCAACTGAACGAGTTTGAAAGGGGTCAAATTGTGGCCATCCGAGTGGTGGGATGGTCTTTTCAGAGAACTGCTGCACAAACTGGATATGCCGTATCGGTTGTGCAACAATGCTGGTATCAGTGGTCACATGAACATTCTCACACACGTAGATGAGGTACTGGATATCCAGGTAGCACAGACGCTGCCAGAATCATCGTATTGTAAGGGTAGCAATCGCAGATCGTACAGCTACCACAGCACAGGTAAGAGGGCTTGTGAGACCAGACATGTCAACACAAACTGTTGCAAACCAGTTATCAGCAGTGGGAATGTAAGTATGCACACTTCTAGCCCGTTGTTCACTCAGGCCACAGCATCAACGTGCACAGCTCCGACTGCTGCAGTTAGAGGATGACTTGGAAGATGGAATGGAGCATTGTGGTCTTCAGCATAGAAAGCAGATTCTGCCTGTATGCAAGTGATTATGTAGACCTGGTCCTCGCCGACTGTAGAGTGCATTGGAGGAAGTCACACTGGCCCTACTCCAGGCGTTATGGTGTGAGGTGAAATGAGCTGCATCTCTCGTTCACGTTTGATACTTCTAGAGGAGACACGAACCCGGACTTAATACTCACGTAATGTTTTTAGACCCATTCTTTTGTTGTTTGTGCAGCAGGCAGGTGATGCATTGTTCCAGCAGAATAATACTGGCCTACACACTGTCTGTGAAACTCAACGTGCTCTGCAAGATGTGCATCAACTTTCCTGGCCAATGCAATCTCTAGACTTGTCTCCAATTGTGCAAGTGTGGGGTATGATGGGATGAGGAGGACTCATGCAACGTATTAACCAACTGCTCTTATAGAATTACATGAACAGGTCGAGCATGCATGACATAGCGTATCACAGGACGCTATTCACCATCTGTATAATCGACTGGACGTCAAAATCAGTGCCTGCAGTGCCACCCATGTAGGCTACACCATATAGTAATATGGTTGTATCAGTGTGGATCGATACCTGGTACCTCAAAACAGCTTGTGGTACTGATTTGTAAATGTAATCATTTTATGTTGGTACTCCATATGCACTGTTGCAACAATAAATCTTGACTGAACTAGAAACCTCTAAAAAGGTGTACTAATTTTTTTTCCGGCAGTATATGCATGTTCATATTGGATATCAAGTGAGGTTTGAGACTGTAACCTCGCCCTCACTTATCGACCTTAATGACAGTGAAAAATTAAACCGCGTGTACCTAATGGAAATTTGGGAAAAGCAATCGTCACCGAAGTTAATCTGTCGGTAAAGAGGTAGGAAGGGGCTATATCTAAAGGAAAGGAAAAATGCAAATGAAACTGGTGGAAATTAATTTTGAAAAGGGGTAAAGTTAATAAAGAAAGTAAATGTGCGGCCGTTACGTTAACAATTAACTAGCGGTAATTAGATATTTGAGATTTGGGAGAAATTACGGTCGCCAGTCCTATGGACAATTACTATAGTAACTGAAAAAGAAAGGTTATTACACATATAATTAGCACTAGAAGCGTGGCAACTGAAGGTTGACACGTGTAGTGTGAAAACTGAAAGTTTGTCAGAAGTAATAAATTTCGCTACACTCTGACTTAATTTAGCAAAAGAATTAATAAAACTGGAAAATTGAAAGTTAATTTAGTGACTGAAATTAATAGTGAGCTTTGTTTCTGAAGCACATCGAAATTCAGTAAAATACGGTTAGTCTTGGGCTACCTCAACAATCATTTCAAAAGCTACTTGAATCTACGCAATTTAGAAATAAGAGATTTAACTTTGAACTTGAATTAAATGATTCTGAACAATTAACAATAGTAAAATTTAGTACGTACCAAGCTGAGCTGCAGTCACAGGTAAGCTAAAATACGGTAACAAAACTTGCACTCTTAACTTGTGCTTGTGCAATCTAAATATTGTAGCCAGCTATGAATACCTTAACTGAACTTTGAAATTAAAGCAGTGAAATCGAATGATATTACCTTAATGCTGGCGTTTGAATTTCAACGACACTCGGGTTCATTCCGGAAAAGGAAGGGACCCTGCTTGGTAATGCAATTGGGACAATGAGCAACAAAGGTTCATGCTACGTTGCTGTAATTTTGTGATTTGAACAGTTTTAAAAGCTGAGGTCTGCCATACAGTTCTAAAACTTTACGTGCTTCCAGTCTTCCTTGTTGGTTGATTGAAGGTTTGAAGCCATCGATCGAGGAGGTGGCGACAGTCACTCATTGTCGGCCGTCACTGTTGCAGAAGCTGGATACTGGCATACCTTCTTCTCGACACGGTCTCCAGTCGAAACGGGCTCTTGATGTGTGCCAGCTAACGCTTCCCATCCGCGACACCATGTCAGAAACTAACATAGCAAGTCGAGCGCAATTACATGCTGCCAAACCCCGAAAGTGCGGCAACTCGCAGGAGCGTCACACAACACACCTGCTCCACTGCACTACTCCCGATAGACTCTCTCTGGTCTGCCCGCGCTCCACGCGGCAGAGTTAACACTACCAAAGATCCTAAACACTTTGGTTCTCCACATGACCTATCGATGTATTCGTTCGATAGCATAGTTTTCCCTAGGCAAGACCCAGTGTAAAAATACAAATAGTATTTACAAAACATCGACATAAATGCACAAATATATATATATATATATATATATATATATATATATATATATATATATATATATATATACAAATAGTGAAACAATTACTATATACAAAGACACAGAAACGTCATATCTTCAAGTAACAAAATAAGGGTAAAAAATTATAGTACAATAGATGGAAATAGGACGATATGCACTTCTGGCGTTACAAGACCAGAACATATCTTGGATGGAGAGTCACCTATAAATGTAGGCAACTTCACGGATAGAGCCCCAGGGAAGTGTGTTGGGAATATTTCTCTTTATGTTGTATTAATTGAATCCACAAACTTTTCCCTGATGATGAACTTATATAAAATAACATTCTGCTTGAAAAGAGCGCACATATATTCGGTCAGATCTTGATAAGATTCCAAACTGATGCAAAGACTGGCAGCTCACAGAGAAATTTAAAATTATGGACTTCACGAAACGAAAAAAACATGATATCCCATGACAATGGTACCAATGAGTCACAACTGGTATCTGTAGAGACTTAAATTATTTGGTGTAACAATTTTGTAGGGAACTCTCACATAGTCTCAGTTGTAGATAAAGCAGGTGTCAGACTGAGGTTCATTGGTAGAATACTAGGGAAATGCAATCAATCAACAAAGGAGATTGCTTACTAAACACTCGTGTGACCCATCCTAGTGTATGGGATCGAAGTGTGTGCGATTCATACCAAACAGAAGTATGAGGAGATACTGAACAGCTGCAAAGGAGGTCAAGAAGAATGGTGACAAGTTTGTTTGACCAATGAGAGAGTATCATGACAATGGTGAGAGAACTGAATTGACAGACACTTGAAGATAAATGCAAACTACACTATGATAGCCTACTTTAAATGATGAATCTAAGAAAATATTACAGTCCACTATGTAACACTCCCCTAGGGATTGTGAAGACAAGATTAGTCTAATTATAGAGTGAACAACAATGTTTGACTAATCATTCTTCCCACACTCCATAATAAAAAGCCCTAACAAGTGGAACTGTGGAATGCATCCTCTACCTCGCACTTCACAGTGGTTTGCGGAGTGTAAATATAAATTTAGATGTGTGCTTATGGAGGAGGAATGAGTGCACATCGGTGGGCAAGTGAATTAAGTGGCAAAGAGTCTGGTTAAACCCTAGATGATGCCTGCGTAGCTTTTATTTTATTTTATTTATTTACATGTCAAGTTCCATGGGGCCAAATTTAGGATCAAATCTCCAAGGTCATGGACCATGTCAGTACGTGAAATTACAACATAAAAGTAATAACAGATAAAAATAAAATGTTTATCAACCCAAAAACTCAAGCCATAAGTTTAAGTACACGCAATCAACAGTATAACATAAGAATCAGCGTAATTTTCAAGGAACTCCTCAACAGAATGGAAAAAGTGACTCATGAGGAAATTCTTCAGTGTCAATTTGAAAGTGCTTGGATTACTGGTAAGATTTTTGAATTCGTTTGGTAGCTTATTGAAAATTGATGCAGCAGTATACTGCACATCTTTCTGCACATGAGTTAAGGAAGTCCGATCCAAATGCAGATTGGATTTCTGTCGATTATTAACTGAATGAAAGCTTCTTATTCTTTGGAATAAGCTGATACTGTTAACAAGAAATGGCAGTGAAGAATAGATATATTGAGAGGCCAATGTCAGAATACCCAGACTAGAGAACAGGAGCCAACAAGAAGTTTGCGAACTTACACCACTTATTGCCTGAAACACCCGTTTGTGACCCAAAATTATCCTCTTAGAATGGGAAGAGTTACCCCAAAAGATAATACCATACGACATAAGCGAATGAAAATAAGCAAAGTAGACTAATTTTCGTGTCGAACAATCACGTACTTCAGATACTGATCGAATAGTAAAAATGGCAGCATTAAGTCTTTGAACAAGATCCTGAACATGGGCTTTCCACAACAATTTACTACCTATCTGAACATATAGAAATTGGAACTCTTCAGTTTCACTAATCATATGTCCATTCCATGGAATTAAAACGTCGGGTTTTGTTGAATCTTGTTCTAGAAACTACAAAAACTGATTCTTACTGCAATTTGGCATTAGTTCATTTTCTACAAGCCATGAACTTAAGTCATGAAATGCACTATTTGAAACCGAGCCAATGTTGCACATAACAACGTTTACTATCGAGCAAGTGTCATCAACAAACAGAGATATTTTAGAGATAGCCATAATACCAGAGGGCATACATTTATATCAGTAAGGAACAGGAGTGCCTCCAGCACTGATCTCTGAGGCACCCCCCCCCCCCATTTGACCATTCCCTACTCAGAGCCCACATCATTCTCAACACTGTGAATAATGAACTTTTGCTGTCTGCTGTTAAAGTAAGAAGTGAACCAATTGTGAGCTACACCCTGTATAGAAACATCCATTCATCAATTCCAAGGCACCAGTAGGATAGGCAACCTTTCGACAGCCCTCACATTTCACATGTGGCCAGCAAGTACTAACGTGCTGCTGTAACACCACTCAGCTCTTCTGCTTTGATGGAAGTTCAAATCATTTTGAAGGTGAAGAAAGGTACATTTTCTGATTTTAATGACTTTTAAAATTATTTCACTGAATTTTAGGTGGTTCCAACTCTAGTATTAATGACTGCCTGACATTGGTGACTACTGTTGTGGATCAAGAAATAAATCTAAGCCTGAGGAATGTTGTTCAGATGTTTCGTGACACATAACCCAATTCCTTAACTGTTCATGGCTGGGTATTAAGGCACTTTAGCTGTGGGTATTAAGGCACCTTAGACACATGAAATACCAAACTTTTTAAACTGGGTTTAAGTAAGGTCCTTTGACCAGCCATTCCATTACTAGGATTCCTGCTGTATTGAGAGGCTCTTGAATGATCAGGACAATGTGAGGCCAAGTGTTGTGTTGTCCTGTATCAGTATGAACACTGCAGCCTCGAAAATGATGTACAGCTCCACTGTCTCATACTGGTGGTGCTAGGCATTCAATGCTGGACCTGGCATGCAGACAAAAAGTGGTGTTCTGATTAGTCAGATGCCTCCCCAACTCATGAAAGGGCTGCTCCCAAATGCGGTCTGTAGGAAAATTATGTATAGATGACCCTTCACCTCCACACCACGATGCCAAACACACATCGTGCCATGGTGATCCTCCCTGGAGAAGTGTGACTTATCTGTGAAAATCATCAGACAACAATGATCCGTAGCCCAAGCTGTCTGGCAAACTGCATCCTGGTCACATTATGTGCACATGCCAAGTTGGGCATCTTCACTGAGTTGCACAAATGCACCTCCAGTTCCCTCAACTATTACCAAACATCTACACTGATATCACTTGACCAGCAACAGCAGCATGGCAATCAACTAGAGTCCCTGCTGTCACCTGCCAGTCCCGCACTGCTTGGCACCCACTAGCGTGATCATCATGGAAGGTCTGCCGCCTGAAGTTGTTGCTGCACCCTTACTACCACACTCTATAAGAGGCCTACCATGTTCACAATTTACCACCACAGTGCTCTGTCATATCCAGACAGAGCTACAGCGTGGCTAAACTCAGGGGAAGACAGTTGTCTCCGTAATTCTGTAAAATAAAACAAAGAGTTCAATTCATCTGCACTGAGATGTGCCGGAGCCTAAGGGAGACATCGTTATTCACAGAATCTTCAGCACACACTGAAAACAATGACAATAACATGAGATGAAAACAAGCCACAGTGTGCGATAGCTGTCTGTAGAATTATGTCATTGTGATTCATAAAAAAAAGAAGCTGTGTGGCGGTAAGTCGCTGTAGCAGCGCTTGCTGGCTGCATGCAGAATCTGAAGACTATCAAAGGGGTTGCCTATCCTGCCAGCACATAGAAACTGGCGAATGGGTAGCTCTGTACAGAGAAATATTTAAAGTGCAAAAATAGACATGCTTACGGCGCTGAAGTTGCTACCAATGTGGGGAGGTGTGAAAAAGCATAAAGATCCTTTTCTGCTCTGGATGGCATTCAGATTTCGGCAGTGCTTTTGAGCGGTGGCTAGTTGTTCCAACCTGCATATTATAACAAAAATTATAGTAAAGCTAAAGTCTAAAGCGGTGATGTCATGTTCTATGTGGTTGCAGCCCTGTGATATTTGTAGAGAATGGCTGAATATTCTGGGGGGAGGGGGGATTGAGGGACAACAGTGTCAAAATGAACGTCGTTCTGTTACACAACCCATTGCAAACTCTCGTTTTCGCTGGCAGAATATATGGAAATGGATGCCCCAAAGAAAGGATTGGTTTCATTCAGGCCCTTTATGGCACCTTCTATGGTCTTTTCGAGTCAATTGTAAGCAGCAGTTTGCTCAAAATATTTTTCGCAGCCACCCATAAGCTCATAAAAAACCTTGACGGTTAATCGTGAGCTTCCTGGGGTCAAGGCCACCAAGTGCCTGGCACTGGCGCTAGATGCCACACTCAGTGAATCATTCTTAAAGCTCTGGTCATTCTTTTCAAGATTGGTGAATATGACTGCAATGTATTTGAGTTATTGTCGGATTTGTTATACACTGTGTATGTGTCTGCATTCTGGTCAGACAGCAGGTTATATAGATTTACGCCTGAGAGCCTAAATTAGTACTTTTATCTGATTGGACTGATCCTGTTCGATTTCCTTTACATATATTTATAGGATTTGAAAGTCTGTGCCCAGACATCACTTTATTACCACAGTCTGACACAATTTTAAAAAAGAAAAACTTGAAAAAGCTGCCACTAAAGAGAAATGATTTCCAGCCACTGTTAACTACAAAACATTTGACAAACGTCCTATAGGTACCTGCAGCTGAATGTATTGCATCACCAAATGATGATGGAAGGGGCTTTGGTTAAAACCTCCTTTAAAACAATTTTTTTGCTTTCAGTTAAATTGCATATTTTCTGACAAGTGGATATTATAATAAAAACAACTGGATTATAATTTTCTGATTATATTATTTTTACTTTCAGTTATGAGTCATGTGAAACAAAATTTGGTACAGACATCTGAAATGACAAGTTCATCAATAATACTCTAGAACAAATTTTCAGTCTGCTATGGAATGTGTACTGAAATGAAACTTCCTCACAAATTAAAACCTGATTAATCTACCAGGAAGTTTCATCCATTATACTGGTGCGTTTCGTGTGTTTGCTTCTCCACAGAAAGAAGAAAGAAAAAATTAATGGGAATTTGTAATAAACAGAGGATATACAGAGCAAACTTCATTATGGAGTATTCTTCAAGTATATAGGTCATTTCAGATGCCTGTGCCAAATTTTAGTTTGTTTCATATGGCCATAAATGAAACAAAATGATAACATTTTCGTTACAAAATTATGGTTCAGTGTTTCTTTATCGTAATTTCCTCTTTCAAAAAACGTAGAACTTATATAAAAGTAAGAAAAAAATTTGTTGGAAAGAAAATTTGAATTACATACCTTTACATCACCAGTCCTCAATGCTATGCATTCATCTACAAGGATCTATGAAACATCTGCCAAACATTTTGCAGCAGAAAGCACTCGGAAATCATTTGTTTTTAGAGGCAATTTTCTCGAGTTTTTCATTCTTTAAATTGTGTCACATTGCTTTAGGAAACTGATGTCTTGGCACAGACTTCCAAATCATATAAGTATACATAAAGAAAATCGAACAGGTTCCCTTCTCAGATAAAAGTTTATATTTAGGCTTACAGATATAAAATCTATATAACTTGCTGTGTGACCAGAGTGCAAACACGTACACAGTGCATAACAAATCTGACAGTAACTCAAATAGATTGCAGCCATTTTCAGAACTCTCCAAAAGTACAACCAGAGCTTTAAAAAGGGCTCACTGAGTGTGACATCTAGCGCCAGTGCCAGCCACTTGATGGCCCGACGTCACAAGACGCGACTGGGGAGCCCATTAGAAACAATCATAGGCCTCAACATAACCCCAGAATGCTCAGGATTTAACGTCGAGTGTAAGAAAACCGCTTGATTTCAATGCTAGGCAGCATGGTTTTGACCTCTGCGGCAGAGGCATCAGGAGTAGGGTCCAAATGTGGAGTCGGGGAGTTGTAACGATCTTCCCATGGGGTATCACGTCCACAGTGGCGTTCAGCCGAAATATGGTGAAACGTGGTGACAATATGACATCATTAACCCACCTTACACTTCACATGACCTTTGTCCTTGTCGACACATTATTTTCTGAATTGCCACTGAGGCCAGGGGTGACGTCTAAGGGCGCTACTACAGAGGAACGTTGTAGGCACTTCCGAGGTAAATTTGGAACTTTTGCATCGTAATGGGAGAAAATGATGGGGTTTCAAAAAAAGTGACCCTGTACTTTTATTGAAAAATGTACTAACAATGAATTACTGCTATGCTACATTTAATCGATTAAATTAGAAACACAGCTGGTACTGTGAGAAAATCTGCTGTATTTTTATGTATCTTACAGTGCTATTTTTTACCTGAAATCTGGACAAGGAGGCAAAAATATTATTTTTGTGTCTTGTATTGAGACTGTGTAAATCGTAGTTCCCGTGAACGGACTTCTGTTATCAGCAAAATTCTGATTTAGGGGCAGATGTGTTGAGAAGAGAGTGTATAAGAGTCTCAAGCGCTTTAAAAAGGCATTTTCAAGAAGTATGTTTGTCTACTTTACACAATATTCTTACTACTCACTTCTGCTGAATAAACATTTCATTTACTTTATGAACACTGCCTCTGAAGATAGCTCTGCAAGATAACAAGGAATAAAAATATGCAAAATAAGACATCACTCTTGTCCTTGGGTGAACACAATGTAAAACACTTCTGACAACACCTTGATTTGTGATGGTGCACTTTAATGTGATGTACCAGTACCTCTAACGAAAAAATCAAAACCTCAGATTTTGAGATGTAGTTCGATAGAACTTTTGCTGTGGTTGAAACGATCTAAAACATGTTGTATTCACACTTTTAAAATGCTCAGGAAAGCGTTAAAATAACTTTTTAAGAAGTCCAAATTTTAAAACCACCCCTTAGAAGGTCACGGTACCAGAATCTCTTTTTTTTACAAATCAAGCACTACTTCTAAGGGAAAAGTACACTGATTAACTTATGTATGTCTTGACTCCATACTATCCTACAGGACTCGAAGGAATTTTTCAGGATATTTCATTTAATGTATGATCTTCAATGTCTACATCAGATATTGACAGGTCTTCATTACTGGTTTGATATTCCATAATAGGTGTCACTGTAAGATTAAGATTTAACTTTAAACAATCTGTATGCTTGCTCAGCCATCATCTGGGCTGTGTCTGCTAGGACTGAATTTGGACCCTTGATTAGTATGCTTGTAATGAGCAAATGTTAGTTTCTAATCCCCTTTTAATGTCATTAGACAATCATTTATGGAGGTTAGAAACAAGTGTGGGGCCAGCACCAATCCTTGTGGTACTCTACATGTTATGATCTCCATTCTCAGTTATTTTCAAGTGTATGACACAGTCTGTTAACGAGACTATCTGCTTTCTGTTGTGAGGATAAAACTTCATCACTGCAAGAGAGACACTGTCAGTGTCTTAACAATTTATTTTTACAAATAAAATTTTGTGGCTCATTTTATAAAAGGTTTTGACAGGATCATTGGTTGTTTTACAGCAGATATGTGGAGAACAGCCGCTCTCTGAGTTTCAAGTTGATGAGCAGTATGATAATTCCTTTTCTCTAACAATTTTGCAGGAAAATGAACTGCATTTCCAACATTCTGATGTATGTTATATCTGTGAAAGGTAGTTTGGGACTGCCAATGAACAGGTATATTTTGCGGTGTTGTAACTTCAGCTTGCAACGTGTCTTGCTGGATTCCACAGTACATTCTCTTATTTTTTGGAAACTTGGCTAGGTGCGATGGTCATTTCGTCATGGATGACTTGGCAAACACGAAACTGAGAATAATACTGATTAGTGTCCTAACAGTGAGCACACTTCATTTTCAAGGAAGGTTAGTAGAATTTTTTACACTGTGGTGCTTAGATTTATGTAGATTCATATGGCCATTTCTTCAAAAACTAGTAAAATTTAAACTATTTACATGTGAAGAGGAGTAGAGGCTTACAGAGAACAAGATAACATTCAAATGATCTTTGGTGTCATATTACAGTTGATACAGTTGTGTATGTTGAATGTCACTGGCGACAAGTGGCACGGTCATCCCCTCCCCACCCCTCCCCCAACTTTGCTCTCATCCAATACCAAGCATTTGATGTGTGTAGACGGTGATGAAAGGATTGTCATGCAATGCTATCATCAGAGATTGGCCAAAAAGCAGAAGGTTGAATGTGTTACCCATAAATTAATAATAATATTGTTATTAATCATTTATAAATACAGCTGTTTATACATAGATTTTTTTATTTTTTATTCCAGATGCACAGCATGCCCCAGCAGAAGTGCTGGATGAGGATACTGTAGTGTTCAGTACATCACTGTCTGCACTGCCACTGAAGTAACAGCCCACATATGACCTTCCAGATTTACTGGACGTGATGTCATTCATATATTCTGTACCATGACTGGACCTTCCACAACTCATCAAGCCTCAGCCAAGTCCCACAAGGTTACTATTATTCGCCAACACATACAACATGACTGCTAGTGGTTCTCAATGTGTGGATGTAGGCCTAGCACCTAACATGGACTTTGGAGTAGTTGTAGATGTAAAAAATGTTCAACATGTTGGCGCTAAGGTGTATATTGATGGTGTGAGAGGGACAATCGTGGCAGCATGAGGAAGTATATAGAGAAGAAAATGACACAGATTATGATCCAGTAAATACCCCTATTGACATTTATATGTTTGGACATAAGATTTCAGTAGCTGATATGCACAGTGAAGCTGTGCTTCAGTTAACTTCAGGGATACTCATATTTACGTAAAACCTTCAAGTGTTCTGAATTTGTATGATTTATACTGTGAACCAGCAATTGCAATGGATAAACAATCATGCTGGCATCCATAAATCAGAAATGCACATTGTAACTCTGTACAGTATTTGCGTCCAAATAATGTAAATATAATGCAGTTGTAATAATGAATAATTTCTTGTATTCAACAGGGTCAAAGAATTGAAGTGTTGTGCCTGTAACTATAAAATCTGAGGAGGCTGAATATAGTGAATGAATATGATTCAGGCTGAATTCAGAGCCATGTACAAAACAGTTGTTTGGACAATATTGCAAAAAAAACTAAATGATTGTTTGATGATGATGATGTCTATCTCTCTCTCTCTGTGTGTTTGTGCGTGTGTGCATGTGTGTGTGTGTGTGTGTGTGTGTGTGTATGTATGTGTCTGTGAATAAAGAAAGAACGATACATTCACAAACTGTTCTTGATATCCCATCCTATGAATTAAATGCATATAAAAGACAGCACAAGTCACCACCGTCAGCAACCTGTGCTGAGTGGAGACTCTCCACCACACAGCTCTGGGGAGGGATGTTCCACTATGAAAATAACATCCACAGAGGCAGCGTCTAGCTATCAGTCTACCAGACAAATAATTAAGAAGTTATATATAAGGATTATGGAGGCAGAGTTCTGACACCTTCCCACCGTGTGCTATAAAGGCATTGGTGTCTGACAATGCACATTGCGAATAACTGCAATTGTTTTTAATTCCTCATTTTTAGGGACTAGGTTCTTTTGTGAATAATAACAGGTATATATAACTAATGGTTTTTTTTATTGACAGTAACTTTACTTTTTTATGCAGTTTAAAAATACATATATCCAATTTTTAGTTGTAAAAAGATCTAGCATAGGTACATTTTTTTTTGTTTTCATACTAATATTACTGTGGAATTTTTTCTGTGTGGTTTATAAATAAAGCAGTAAGATTAATTTTCAGAGAGTTTTAAAAAGATGATCTATATACTCGTATACAACAATGCAGCGATACTTTCGTTTTCTTTTGTGTACACAGTTTTCAATATATACAATGTTTACAGTGTGTCTGGGGGGCCTAGCAGCAGACAGTTGGAAGAGAGGAAAACTACAATACATGCATGTATATACATGCACACATATTGTACATAAAATAATGTACACAATTTTTCAAGCTCACATGCACACACACACACACACACACACACACACACACACACACACACACACACACACACACACAAGTGAATAATATGAGACTGGCAGGGTCCTGGTCCCATCCATACAGATGAAATGTTTGTCATGGCTGTACATCAGGCTAACTTCCAACTGCAGAGTAGTATGTACCTCATGGCCCCATGATAGAGAGACTACTTGCCACGTCATATGTGGAGAATCATCTGCACCACCATGATGGCACTCCTGGTCCTCAGTTGTGAGAGCTTGTGAGGCTGCACGATGTACATCCACAGTTCACCTATGGATGGCACCAGCTGCTATATGCTCGCATACATTTTGGGTACGAACCCCACAAACTCCAGAATCTGTGAACCTTTCATCTCGTCTTTCATCAGGCCAATAACATTCCTGTTCTGAGGTGCTATGCCATAAGTACTATCGGCTGCATGTCCAGACAACTGGAATTCCTCAGAATTATATCTAATTACTTCATATGGATTGCAACCTTTCACCCAGCAGATGAAACTGTCTGTACCCATAATGTAATCTGGGGCTCGGCGAAGTTTTGTTGTGAGAACTCATAGTGGAATTGGTACATGCAGAGTTTGGAGATGTCCAGAACACATATACTGATACAGACACTTTTCGTGAACTGCACTAAGCTTAGTCATTTCCATAGCGACTACTCCTTCATGTAAGATTGTGGACTGCTTAAAATTCGCCTTGGCAATATAATCTCTTGCGCCATAATACCCATTCCAACAGTAAACTAAATGAATTTTTCTGTGGTTGTAACATTCTCCATGATTTTGCCAAAAACAGAATTACTCATTAATTTTTAAAAGTCCTTTTCAAAATCACACATCATAGGAGTCCTCATTTTGGTATTAACATTAACGCACTCCATCAACCAGGGATGCTGCTTGAAGGAGATGCTGTATGTCATTCTAGAAAGTCTCATCCTCAATCTGAGACAGTGGTGGAGGTTTCTGTAATGTAGAATATATCACTGCTTATTCCCCAGCGTTGTCATCAGCTTGGGGATGGAATTATTTTGCCAGACTAGGCGCTTTGGACACAGTTGCAAGTCGGTATGTGCATCATGCAAAGAGGTGGGATACTCCAGGTCTACCTTAAGGATATATTCCACACAAGCATCTGCAGCTACATCTTGGATTTCATCTTTCAATCTAATTCATCTAAGAACAGCTATGGAAACCCTCCAAATGGCATAGACCTTTGCGTGACATGTCTTTGGGGTTCGTTTACATACAAATCGTCAGGTGGCCTGTACTCCTCACTCATTTGTGGGTTATTCTCCTTGGTATACCTGTTCAGGCACTGACAAAGTGACCCCCGAATCCCGTGTCCAAAAAAGAGCAACATATCTATGTTGGTCAACAGTTCGAGGTTGATATATGTATTTTTTTTAACATTGCATTGCACAAAAGCTCAAAGCTCTTGCACAGTGTACTATGTAGAAGGCAAGATACAGGGTGTATGTGCCCAAGCATACTCTGGAATTTCTCAAAAATGTCTCTGAGCAGATGCACTCCTGTCTCCATGTACAATTAGCATATTCCTCTAAATTAGAGTTACTGATCTCCTGACAAATATTCATTGCATGACTATACTCTGCATCCATTGTGGTAGTACCTGTGAGTTAGCTGGAGAATGTTATATCGAGCAGTGTGGTTTCCCAGAGCCTCTCCATCAAATCCAGGTATTCTTAAATGAAGACCCCTTTCTTCATCACAAGCTGAAACCTAACAACATCAAGATATGCAGCTCTGGTGAGATCCATATCCTCTTGAAGCATTGTCTCACCAAGTTTTTGAAGGGATGCGTGTATGAATTGCAGTGAATCGAGAAACCCAAGTGATGTTCTGGACATGATTCATTTGTAGAATGAAATGCAGTTTTCTACATTGTAAGTTATGGCACTAACGTTATCGTTCCCAAACCAAAACCACCCAAGTGCTCAAAAAGAAAGTGAGCATCATGCCCGCTCAAGGAGGAAGCTGGGTATATGTTGTGGCAGTTTGAATTTCAAGATGCATGCATTAAGAGCTGCACCACAGAACTTCCCTGTTTGATGGCAGTGGACCCTGAGCAGAGCTTCTGCATTTCTATCCAATGGCAGGCAGGCCACAAATATGACAACAACCGTCTTCTTGTACAATGTGACATTTTGGAGTAATTTGGTCATTGGAATGTTGTTGCAATAAATCTTACCAATGCTCACAGAAATTCGTTTCAGCTAATAGAGCAACCATCTCGCAGGGTTATCCCCAACATATGATTCAAACTGATAGATATTGGAGTCATATGAGTGTAAAACTTGGTATACCACTATATATGGTACATTCATTTCTATGAAAGTGGTGTGAGAGGCTGTGAGATCGCCTTCACAATGTGCCATAGGAACTACATAGTAAGGGCTCAAAGTCTGCATATACAATGAAGGGACAGCATTCCTGTAAACTGTCAAACTGTAAGACTTTTTTATCCTGGATAGGAATTTTCATGCATGCTGGTTCCTGGCTTAAGCAATCAATCACGTCTCTTCCTAAACACTTGCACGTAGTGAAAGAGTTGAGGTACATGCGACAAAAATCTCTTGCCTCATTATGCACATGTCAAAAAAAACTTTTGCATCACCCAGTTCACAGAAATCCTGAAGATAGACGTTGACTGTGGATATTGTATCGCAGGCACAGTCCCTTTGACTGTTCAGAGATGTCACTAAACCCACCCAAAGATGTAAACAAGCATGCATGAGCAGCGCCTATTAGACGGAGGGGGTCCAACAGCTGATCAGTTCCACTCATTCCATCAGGAAGGAGGTACATAGCTAGTGTTGTCTGTTGTTTAACCATGCCTAAACAGTCAATACCTCGGCTCGATCGCATCCACATTGCTACTTTGAGACAGGAAGGGCTGTCAACAAGGGAAGTGTCCAGGCATCTCAGAGTGAACCAAACACATGCCTCGCTCAGGCCACCCAAGAGCTACTACTGCAGTGGACGACCGCTACTTATGGATTATGGCTCGGAGGAACCCCGAGAGCAACGCCACCATGTTGAATAATGATTTTCGTGCATCCACACATCATCACGTTATGACTCAAACTGTGCACAATAGGCTGCATTATGTGCTACTTTACTCCCGACGTCCATGGTGAGGTCCATCTTTGTAACCACAACACCATGCAGCATGGTACAGATGGGCCCAACAACATGCTGAATGGACCACTCGGGACTGGCATCACGTTCTCTTCACCGATGAGTGTCGCATATGCCTTCAACCAGACAATCGTCAGAGACGTGTTTGGAGACAACCCGGCCAGGCTGAACGCCTTAGACACACTGCCTAGAGAGTGCAGCAAGGTGGAGGTTCGCTGCTGTTTTGGGATGGCATTATGTGGGGCTAACGTACACTGCTGGTGGTCATGGACGGTGCAGCAACGGCTATATGAGAGGTGAATGCCATCCTCCGACCGATAGTGCAACCATATCGGCAGTATATTGGCGAGGCGTTCCTCTTCATCGACGACAATTTGTGCCCCCATTGTGCACATCTTGTGAATGACTGCCTTCAGGATAACGACATCGCTCGACTAGAGTGGCCAGCATGTTCTCAAGACATGAACCCTATCGGACATGCCTGTGATAGACTGAGAACGGCTGTTTGTGGACGACCTGACCCACCAACCACTCTGAGGGATCTATGCCGAATTGCCGTTAAGGAGTGCAACAATCTGGACCAACAGTGCCTTGATGAACTTGTGGATAGTATGCCATGACGAATACAGATGTGCATCAATTCAAGAGGACATGCTACTGAGTATTAGAGGTACCAGGACCGGAACCTCTGAACTGTACAGGTTACAGAAATCTCGGAAGCGAGGTGATGCAAAACTTTTTTTAATGTGTGTATTTCAAAAATTTGGCAGAAAGTAGGCAGGGCATGTTTTTGACCCAGATGCAGTGATGATTCTCATTCTTGCAGAATAGTAATAAATCCACATGTTTGGGATGCTGACCAGCTACTTTGGAAAAGTAGTGGGGTCTATCTTCACATTTCCTGGCATTTTTTTTCCCTTCTTATCTACATCCAGACCATAAAGATGAACTGAATAACTAGTGTTTGCCTCTAGAATCTTGGAAGGTCTGGGTTTGTGATGGAGATCGCAATTTCTTCAAAATTATTTTGCTCAAAGGTTTAGTTGTTTTGTTTGCACCCATAGCCGTTGCATTTTTTGGGTAATTTCTATCACAAGCCAGAAGCGACCTTGCAAAGCAAAATCTATTCTTCTTTTTAGTATTCTGGACATTAATACCAGTCTGTTTAACAGGAATATCTGGAGGAAGAGCGATAGAACTGGACTTCCCTACTAACTGGAGCAAAGACATGTGAGTACATATCAAAATGGAGTACACAACTGAGTGCCTTACCAGATCCTCTTTCCTAGATATAAAAAAAGGCTCAGTGTGACGCTCTTGGTACAAGTTCCACACCAGTATGTAACTGATGCAATCCACGAAATTACGCCATCTTTTCCCCAAATTCTAACGAAGATTTTCTCTACTTCATTACCGCCATCTTTGAGTAGGTGGGGGGTTAGGTTGTGTACCAACTCACAGTGCAGATCTGTCTTGCACCTTTGCAGCTGATGGTGAAATACTGCTGGGTAAAGATGATTTCAGGGAACTCTCTTTCTAGCCTTGCTTGACAAGCAAAAAGGAATGTAAAGAGAAGTTAATACCGCACATTGGTGTTACCAGTGTGGGACTGCAACAGCTGATCGCCAAAAGCACAAGCAGCTGCAGGGTAGTTCAATGCAGCTGCATGATTCACCTGATGTTCATTAAAAAGGCAGGCTGTACAACTGCTGCTGTTGCTACTGGACCCAGAAAGTTGGTGGCCAATTGCAGCATGATGCTCCAGGAGGGGGCGATGGGGCTACTGCATGTAGTGCCGGCAATGGGCTCAGAAATGGTTGCTACCAGTTTGATGGTCTGGTCTGTGGTGATGATGGACACATCATACTTGGGTGTGGTTGCGGTGTTGTAAGGCCTCTTCCATAGCCCGCATCTCTTGGTCATGCGGTAGCGTTCTCGCTTCCCACGCCCGGGTTCCCGGGTTCGATTCCCGGCGGGGTCAGGGATTTTCTCTGCCTCGTGATGGCTGGGTGTTGTGTGCTGTCCTTAGGTTAGTTAGGTTTAAGTAGTTCTAAGTTCTAGGGGACTGATGACCATAGATGTTAAGTCCCATAGCGCTCAGAGCCATTTGAACCATTTGAACCTCTTCCATAAGGTGTCAATACTCCTGCAAGGAAAAGTGGGATTGATAAGCATCATGCATATGTGTGTGTGCGCGCGCACACACACACACACACACACACACACAATAATTAATGATGTCATTAATAATAATAATTTCTGATACATTGTGTTTCAGTAATGATGAGTGATTGTATTCACTTGTCACCTTCATCATATGTATTATGTGCATAAGCCAATATTTCATGCTCCAATTCAGCATTTACGTCTCCCACTACATCCCCATCCAGAACATTTAGAACAAACGTACATCACAAGTACTACACGCAACTCTAAAAAACAAATAGTTGTAGGAGAAGCAGAAGTAATACTACTTACATATCTTATTTTTGTACTTTCAACATTGTAGCACAGTCAGCAATCGTGATAATCTAATATATAAGAAACTATCAGCCTCGATTGCGGTAATGAAACCAACCTTTACATAGGTTTCAACCCAAATAATTGAGCCTTCTTCAGAAGATATACCTGAATCTATAATTTGTCTAAGAGGGCATGGTCTAGAAGTAAAACTAAAATAGCCTGAATAGACGCAGTCACATTTTAAAAACGCTGTACATAAGTACTAAGTCAACACCAAGACCTAACTTAAGCTCTGGTGTGCGCCTTGTCTCCATGGATGCTGTGCGGTGGGAAGAGGAGGTTAGAGGGAAATTGCGACATGAAATTCAAATAACTGTATGACTATTCTTTATGCTCAATTCGTGGAACTGGAGATGATGAAGATTAGACTGCATGTAGTATAAGAAGCTGTGTACATCAGACCTCTCCAAACTCCAGATGCATGTTTCAGTATGAAATTGCGATAAACTAATTTTGAAGTACCAGAGTTGCTTTACACGAATCCTAACCGTTTCATCTACTGGGCAAAGAGCTGTGATCCATATGACGTGATGACATGTCACCAAAATTCACTCGATATGTCTTAAGAGTTTCATAACCCATATAGCATAATACTGGTAAGCAACAAGGTGATTGGTCTCATGGAAGACGAGACGATTGGGTAACTGATTGTAGAATTTCTAGATCTAAGGTATAAAATGTACCCTTACAACATAGAGTTGGTCATAGCACTGGGATGAGCTAAGGAGTTACTGTGTGCTGTTACTGGTTTACATGGTGTCGAAGATCAATCGTTGAGATGATAACGCCCCACTTGTAATACACTATCTGATCAATAGTATCTAACACCTGGCTGAAAATGACTTACAAGTTCATGGCGCCCTTCATAGGTAATACTGGAATTCAGTATGGTGTTGGCCCACCCTTAGCCTTGATGACAGCTTCCATTCTCGCAGGCATACGTTCAATCAGGTGCTGGAAGGTTTCTTGCGGAATGGCAGCCCATTCTTCATGGAGTGCTGCACTGAGGAGAGGTAGCGATGTCAGTCGGTGAGGTTTGACACGAAGTCGGCGTTCTAAAACATCACAAAATGTTCTATAAAATTCAGGTCCGGACTCTGTGCAGGCTAGTCCACTACAGTAACAAGTCCACCACAGGTCATGCGTGATGAACAGGTGCTCGAACGTGTTGAAAGATGCACTTGTCATCCCCGAATTGCTCTTCAACAGTGGGAAGCAAGAGGGTGCTTAAAACATCAATGTAGGGCTGTGCTGTGATAGTGCCACGCAAAACAACAAGTGTTGCATGCCCCTCCATGAAAAACACGACCACACCATAATACCATCGCCTCTGAATTTTACTGTTGGCACTACACACGCTGACAGATGACGTTCGCCAGGTATTGACCATACCCACACCCTAGCATCGGATCGCCACATTGTGTACCGTGATTCGTCACTCCACACAACGTTTTTCTACTGGTCAAGTGTCCAATGTTTACTCTTCTTAAACCAAGCATTGCGTCCGGTTTATGAGCAGCCGTTCGACTATGAAATACAAGTTTTCTCACCTCCCGCCTAACTGTGATAGTACTTGCAGTGGATCTTGATGCAGTTTGGAATTCCTGTGTGATGGTCTGGATAGATGTCTGCCTATTACACATTACGACACTCTTCAACTGTCGGCGGTCTCTGTCAGTCAACAGACGAGGTTGGCCACTATGCTTGCGTGCTGTACGTCTCCCTTCACGTTTTCACGTCACTATCACATCGGAAACAGTGGATCTAGGTATGTTTAGGAGTGTGGAAATCTCGTGTACAGACCTATGACGCAAGTGACACCCAATCACCTGATCACGTTCAAATTCCATGAGCTCGATGGAATGCCCCATTCTGCTCTCTCACGATATCTAATGAGTGTCGCTGATATGGAGTACCTGGCTGTAGGTGGCAGTAAAATTCACCTAATATGAAAAAAAGTATGTTTTGGGGGTGACTAGATACTTCTGATCACACAGTGTATGACATACTAATTTTTGGTCCACATTGAATATGGTAACTTCTGTATTTTGCAAATGATTTTTGGGTTTTACTGTGATAATAAGTAGCTCATCTGGGAAGACAGAAAATGGTACATATGGTGGCACATGCAAACACACACGTGTGTGTGTGTGCGTGTGTGTGTGTTTGTGTTCCCAGAAAGTGATGAATAGTGTGGTTGATTTACCATAGCCTCTATTTTTATTTTTTGCTAATTCGCCATAAGCACCAAATCTTGGCTTTTGTTTGCGAGCTCATCCTTCCTATGCATCCGTTTGACATGTCTTCAGTATTAAGTTATATACTGATGTTGGTATTGGCCATGAAAATCCTTTTGTTATTACTTATGCATCAATGTGTAACTACTTCTCTGTGAATTCCGAAATTTATTAAAATAAATGTAAGTATTTCGACTAGCACTGTGACAAGTCACTGATAGTGATGCAGAAAGAAGAGGAGAAGGAAAAACAAAAAATTATTCATATTTAGGTACAGTAATGTCAAAACAGTTCAGCACATTCCTGATGGAGTTGTAACTCCAACACCTCATATCTGATTTGTATATTCAATACCTGAAAATTCCTCTTGATGGCCTGTGTAACTAAAATAACACAAACTGAACAAATTCCAATGTTTGGACCTCACAGGTGTGATCCCAATAAACAGGAGTAATAATGTGCGTGCTTAAGTGATTAAATAGCACCAAATTTTAGGAAATAGCGAAACAAATAACACTCTTGTAGACAAAGATAAGCGCTTTCAATTGGTAGCTAAACGTAAAAAAAATGCAGTATTCATTTTGAGAGTTAGGGCTTCAAAAAGTAGTGAAATTTAATGCAAATTTTTCTTTTGGAACCCTCTTTATCTTAGAAATATGTTTGAAACTAAGTGTAATACCTACAACTTGGTAACATTGTTAATCATACAGGGCTTTTCATTCATACAAAAGGAGGCCTGCCTTAAGTTAGTTTTGTTTGGAAAAAACTAATGATCAAACTATGGGAAATATCTGCCTTGAAGAAATTTTTCCCAGGTTTGAGGGGCCATGGAAACAAAACCATTCATCCTTGAATCCTAAGTTAGTTTCTACAGTTAGCAGTGAATTGATGTATTAAGTATCACAGGGAGAGCACTGTTAACTACTATGTAAAATTTTGTCAAAAACGTTGGAAAGTCATGCATAATGTTTTAACCACTGTCAGTTGAATGAGTACAGCATCTTACGTAATGCGTACCACAAGCTGCAAATTTGTGGTGTTTCCTTCGCTAACTGTTGGAATCTCAGCATCACATTCCAGCGAAACTTTAGATATCAACGAAGGGAGGCTAGGAGGATGGACTAGTTGGCATAGGATGACCCTCTAAAAATGATTATCACCACAAATCAGATGCCATAGAAAGTTATATGCTATTTATTGTAAGAATACTCCTCAACAGAAGACAGTCACTATTGAAACTATAGTGATGAACTAAATAATGAGTTCTATTTGATCAGAGGAAAGGAAGCTGTGAAATGAGTCAAGTCGAGTGGTATCGCTGAATTTTTGTGGAAAGATATTTCGTGCATAATGTCACTCATTGATCTACAAACACAATATTGTTTACCTTTAAGTCATATTAACGAAATGTAAAGCAATATCGTAGTGAAACAGTCATTCTTCCTGTAGTTCGTAAGTGAATGGAACGGGAAGAAACCTTTCGCAGTAGTTTGCGAAGCACGGGTGTCGACGTAAAAGGCGTTGAGCTCCATGAAGTCGAGAAACTGTCAAGGAAGCTTTTGAGTGTTCCTAGGAGAGAAGAGCGACACGACTGCATGATGAATCATAATACTGCTCAAAACACAAGAAAACCTCAGTGCAGATGTTACGAAAACTATATCAAAACAGAATTAACTGTCGCTTTAAGGACAGTATGAGTTTACTTGCGTTTGGACAACAACGTCTTATTTTTCGCCATTTCTGTTACTCTTATTATATTTTATCAGCTCATAATTAAAATATTACTTGCCCTATTCCTGATGTTGCTTCCGACAGCTTAATGTACTCTTTACTGGGATAATTTGGTTATGCCATCACATTCTTCTGAACTACTAGAATTTAACAAAAACAGAGCGCCAACTCATCTAATAACATCTGTGGAACTCAACAAGAAATAACAACCTAGAAATTGTCCAAATCTTTGCCACCTTAAGATTTGTAACCAACAACTAAGTCACATGACAAAGGAGAAAAGTTGCATTTCTGTCATTAATTATTATGCGTAGTGGAACCAACAATTAACCTTATTGTCGTTATAGCTGAAATCAAGCATTGATAGAGATAGGATGCATTTAGTTTTCTGACGACTCCTCAGCTATAGGCCTAAGTGTGAAATATCTTATTACTCTATTTTATAGGAAATGATGCCCATTTCTATTCACAAAGTCTGGCTTTTATTTCTATGACCCTTTACACATCCCGAAACAATATCAAGATAAGAAATCTATGAGAAAACGTTGGTTACAGAGAACATTCCTTTAATGAGTCAGCTATTAGCACTCTACCGACTCAAAATTTCGTCATTCATCGGTTTATAGATTAATATTTCATAAATTTTCGCACGTATTTTTCCGAGACAGATATACATAGGCGGGAAAAAATCGCAACACCACAAAGAATTAATGTAGAGTAATGAAATTTCGAGAATACACCTGTCTAGGTAACACATTTAAGTGAATAACTCTGCAAGATCACAGGTTAACATAGAGCGAGATAAATCATTGCAAATGTGAAATGCTAGTACATTAATAATCAGTTTAACCGCCAGAATTTTCATCCATTGAGTCGTATAGGTGCTGGATGTCAGTTTGTAGCATGGGGAGTTCCTTGCCTGTTACACTTGGTCGGTCAATAAAGGCACTGTTAATGCTGTTCGTGGATGACACTGGAGTTTCCGTCTGATGATATCCAATATGTGGTCGATTGGTGACAGATCTGGTGATCGAGCAAGCCAAGAGAACATGAAGACACCCAGTAGAGCACGTTGGGTTACAACAGCGGTATGTGAGTAAGCGTTCTCCTGTTGGAAAACACCCCCTGGAATGCTGTTCATGAATGGCAGCACAACAGATCGAATCACCAGAGTGAAGCACAAATTTGCACTCAGGGCGCGTGGTGCTTGTGCTGTCAAACGAAATTGCACCACATGTGTAAGTCCAGTGTGTCTAGCATGCAGACAGATTGGTTGCAGGCCCTCAGATGGCCTCCTTCTAACCAAAACAGTGCCATAACTGGTACTGAAGCGGAATCAGCTTTCATCATAAAACGCCCTGCCCTTCAATGAGCTCTCACTTGACACCAATGAAGTCGCAATGGCGGTGATTTGGAGTCAGTGGAATGCACACTACAGGGCATCTGACTCGAGGCAGTCCTTGAAGTAACCAATTTCTAACAGTTCGTTGTGTCACTGCGATGCCAGCTGCTGCTCAGATTGGTGCTACAGATGCAGTACAATACGCTGGGACCATACATTAAACACGAAAGTCTTCCCTCTCGGTACTGCCATGTGGCCATCTGGAGCCCAGTCTTCTTGCGACCATACATTCTCGTGACCACCTCTGCCGAAAATCATGTACAGTGACTACATTTCTGACAAGTCTTTCTGCAGTGTCACAAAAGGAACATCCAGCTTCTTGTAGACCTATTACGCGACCTCGTTCAAACTCAGTGAGGCGCTGATACTCTTGACTGAAATCAACTCAACTACTACGTCTAGTCTCAAAGGTAAGTAACGCTTACGAGCGTTAAAGCGCGTTTTTCAAACAAATCTGATTTGCATTCTCATAGTGGTGTTACTAGCGTCACTCTAATGCGACTGGCGCGACATTTGAGAAGACATCATCTTTCAGATGTACGAGGGCAGTTCAATAAGTAATGCAACACATTTTTTTTCTCGGCCAATTTTGGTTGAAAAAACCGGAAATTTCTTGTGGAATATTTTCAAACATTCCCGCTTCGTCTCGTATAGTTTCATTGACTTCCGACAGGTGGCAGCGCTGTATGGAGCTGTTAAAATGGCGTCTGTAACGGATGTGCGTTGCAAACAACAGGCAGTGATCGAGTTTCTTTTGGCGGAAAACCAGGGCATCTCAGATATTCATAAGCGCTTGCAGAATGTCTACGGTGATCTGGCAGTGGACAAAAGCACGGTGAGTCGTTGGGCAAAGCGTGTGTCATCATCGCCGCAAGGTCAAGCAAGACTGTCTGATCTCCCGCGTGCGGGCCGGCCGTGCACAGCTGTGACTCCTGCAATGGCGGAGCGTGCGAACACACTCGTTCGAGATGATCGACGGATCACCATCAAACAACTCACTGCTCAACTTGACATCTCTGTTGGTAGTGCTGTCACAATTGTTCACCAGTTGGGATATTCAAAGATTTGTTCCCGCTGGGTCCCTCGTTGTCTAACCGAACACCATAAAGAGCAAAGGAGAACCATCTGTGCGGAATTGCTTGCTCGTCATGAGGCTGAGGGTGACAATTTCTTGTCAAAGATTGTTACAGGCGATGAAACATGGGTTCATCACTTCGAACCTGAAACAAAACGGCAATCAATAGAGTGGCGCCACACCCACTCCCCTACCAAGAAAAAGTTTAAAGCCATACCCTCAGCCGGTAAAGTCATGGTTACAGTCTTCTGGGACGCTGAAGGGGTTATTCTGTTCGATGTCCTTCCCCATGGTCAAACGATCAACTCTGAAGTGTATTGTGGTACTCTTCAGAAATTGAAGAAACGACTTCAGCGTGTTCGTAGGCACAAAAATCAGAACGAACTTCTCCTTCTTCATGACAACGCAAGACCTCACACAAGTCTTCGCACCCGAGAGGAGCTCACAAAACTTCAGTGGACTGTTCTTCCTCATGCACCCTACAGCCCCGATCTGGCACCGTCGGATTTCCATATGTTTGGCCCAATGAAGGACGCAATCCGTGGGAGGCACTACGCGGATGATGAAGAAGCTATTGATGCAGTACGACGTTGGCTCCGACATCGACCAGTGGAATGGTACCGTGCAGGCATACAGGCCCTCATTTCAAGGTGGCGTAAGGCCGTAGCATTGAATGGAGATTACGTTGCAAAATAGTGTTGTGTAGCTAAAAGATTGGGGAATAACTTGATGTATTTCAATGCTGAATAAAACAACCCCTGTTTCAGAAAAAAAATGTGTTGCATTACTTATTGAACTGCCCTCGTAGTAGCACGCCCGCCAGCTTTCGTTTACATCGGACAATTCCTTCTTGGTACTACCATTTTTTTCCATCTGTGTATAACGACGCTTATAATTCAGTTCGTAACATTTAGAGGCTTCCAAATGGAAGACCATTAGCATCCATCTGCTAGGTAATGATATCGCTCAGCCTCAGCTTATAAATTCTTTGACTTAATTTCGATAAAGTGCTCGTTTTTTACGAGCTGTCCCTGTGCAACGATGATTTACTTCCTTTCATACATCTTTCGTTGCAGCCAAATGCTAAACAAGGTTACATCATTGTAATAAAGTAACTTTTATTGAAAATACTACAATCGAGATAGAGACCAATTGAAGAATATTCCACAACTGACCTGCAAATAGGTGCTGTCGCTAGTCAGCTGGCGAGATGTTTATTTCTACGCAATTACGTCATGTGCAGTATATCTTATATGGTCCAAGTGTACTGCAGATGCAGCCAACATCAAATTATAATAGTCACGTGAATTATGATGTGTCCCTCATAAGAGTCATCAAGTGCATTTTCGCTGATTTTGTGGCAGATATTTACAGTTTTGCAATGTGTAGCTGGTGTCAGCTCAAACAAATATTGCTCATCACATCTTTCATGTGACACCCATTGTCGACAGAAAGAGTGCTGTATCTTTCCAATGATATTTAAAACGAAATTTTACGTTACTATTCGACAGAGTGGTTCCAAAGTAGTCTAGTACGATATTCGTTTTATGGATTTGCATTAACAGGGACAGTAAAACAAGAAGAATAACTACAGTGCGCCTCATTTACAACGGCGGTCGAGTTTAGGTTCATTCTGCGCATCTGACGTCACAAAACACAGTCAGCCAATGAACAGAGAACAGCGTTGCCAGAGCTCGGCTGCAGTGCAGAGCACGGACGACTGTCTTCAGTTTTTAGAAATGTTTAGTCATAAATAAAGTAATTGAACAAAAGCAATGTCTTGATAGCAGACTTTCTTTTATAGAAACTTTGGAAAAAGCATTCTTTATACCAATTGCTTCATATTCTAAAAAATGGTTCAAATGGCTCTGAGCACTATGGGACTCAACTGCTGTGGTCATAAGTTCCCTAGAACTTAGAACTACTTAAACCTAACTAACTTAAGGACAGCACACACATCCATGCCCGAGGCAGGATTCGAACCTGCGACCATAGCGGTCGTGCGGTTCCAGACTGTAGCGCCTTTAACCACTCGGCCACTCCGGCCGGCCGCTTCATATTCTATTAATTAATTAAACCAAAAAAGCAATAAGAAAGGAAAGGTGTTTGTATCATTCTCACGAATCGCGTTTTTGCAATAAAGAACAGCAGTAATTGTTTATTTCCTATAGTACTCCAACGAAACGTAATTCATAGTCACACCAACATTGTTTGTCGGTATTATGCGTGGCTTTTAGAGTCCTCCAGGAATTCCTTTGACTGACGATTTGTGTTAGTGTAATGGTGAAGGTGTTTGGTTGCTAAAGGAAATGTTCTGAGATCAAACCTTGTTTGGTGCTTAGTATTTTTTATTTATAAAACAATATAGAAGTGTGTTACTTCATGAATTTTATTCGTTTGAATGTAATTTTTTGAAATTTCTTGTGCTTTGTCTCTTCATTATAATCTTAATAAGCTTTCGGTTTTTCTAATTTTGTCCCCCAATATTTCTTTCACAGCAATTAAAAACAATGAAAAGGCACACATACAACATTCATGTTATCTGTTTGTATATCTTCTCTTTCGCAGTCGCTGTTTTACTATTCATATTGAGATATATTCTTTTCCGACAGTAATAAAAGTTTACTTAGAGCAGAATTTCAGCTCGTACGTTGCCGAGCTACTTGATTGTCTGACACAATTCTTTGCTTTGGCAACATCATCATGCCGGCTTGTGTGGCCGTGCGGTTCTAGGCGTTACAACCTGGAACCGCGTGACCGCTACGGTCACAGGTTCGAATCCTGCCTCGAGCATGGATGTGTGTGATGTCCTTAGGTTAGTTAGGTTTAAGTAGTTCTAAGTTCTGGGGGACTGATGACTGCAGATGTTAAGTTCCATAGTGCTCAGAGCCATTTGAACCATTTGAACATCATCATATTCAATGTTTTCGTTGACTGTTTTGGCAAGTATTTGCTGTCCGTTGTGACAAACACAAATTGTTTGCGCACTGCGCCTCACTGACAATGTATTTTAGTTTCTATGTTACATTATGTCCACAATTCAGTTTTGTGTACTTCGCCAACTTTTTTTTCAATCTGAACTTTTTAGAAAATAAGCGAAATGACTCTGGTATAAATAAAAATTTTATTACAGTCGCGAAAGATGGAATATATCTCAATATTACATACGACACCTATCTGGTACTTGAATGAAATGAGATATTGTTATACAGTAAATTTTACATGAAATTTAGGTATCTTGTCCACATTTCATTCTCGGCAACTAAAATCGACCATACGGAAAGTATACGCTATGGACTTTTACCTATGCAAACTCTTCAAAATTTCGTGCAATGGTTTACTATATTTAATGCTTCACAATAACTGCATTGAACATCGAAACAAAATTAAGTTATTTATGGGGGGAAGGTATCAGTCAATAAGATGTGTAAAAAATCAAATTTTTGGGCCAAATAGTTTTTGTGAAATCAAATGATAAGTGTGTCAAAGCAGTCAGAACACCATGTGTTACCACAGGCGAGCGGTGCAGTGATGACAAAATCGCGCATAGCGCGGAATCCGCGGAGCACGTCTCTGTAGCAGCGAAAGGGTTAATGCGGCCGTGGTGGCTTTACTTCATAAACTGCGCGCTCCCCCCTAAACGTTAAGTTTGCGAACTATACTATACTATGACGCTGCTTCTCTTGGCGCGTGCATCGTTTGCAACTGGCAACGCAGCAATCTCCCGCGTCTGGACGAGCATGCGCGAGCTGCCAAGATAAAAGAATTGAACTATAGTGGTCTATCAGCGATCAGCATCGCTTATGCACGGCTGTAGCAGTCAGCACAGGCCAAGGCGGTGCTGTCGAGCATCTTGAAGTTGGCAACGGCGTTGCAACTTTCCGTCAGACGCTGATTAGCGGTCGTGTGGGACCCAGTGGACCCGATGGAGCGCGGAAACTGAGCCACACCGCCAGCAGCTCAGCACGACGAGCACCCTCTGCCGACGCGTGTAGATCGGCCAGCGGCAGCCCCTCATCCCTATTCACACTTGGAGCCTCTTCGCTGTGACGCCAATGTTCGTTCTTACTTTAGCGATCCTCATCCGTGTTGACACTGTGATAGCTGGACTCTGTTTATTTCTGCATTATTTGGAATGTATCTTCGTACCCTTGGAGAAATACAATTTAAGTAAATCTTCTGTTTGTTGTGTCAACTTGTTCGCTAATTACTTCTGCTCCTCTCCAGCTTCCCTACAATGACAGTTGCTGCACCACTGTGTCACCCACTTCTACTTACCATTGTGTACTAAGTCATACACAATGATTTACTGTATCTGTACAGGGTGATAGAGACCAGGCCAAATATCTCACGAAATAAGCATCAAACGAAGAAACTACAAAGACCGAAACTCGTCTAGCTTGAAGAGGGAAACCAAGATGGCGCTATGGTTGGCCAGCTAGATGCCGCTGCCATAGGTCAAACGGATATCAACTGCTTTTTTTAAAAATAGGAACCCCCTATTTTTATTACATATTCGTGTAGTACGTAAAGAAATATGAATGTTTTAGTTGGACCACTTTGTTCGCTTTGTGACAGATGGCGCTGTAATAGTCAAACGTATAAGTTCGTGGTATAACGTAACATTCCGCCAGTGCGGACGGTATTTGCTTCGTGATACATTACCCGTGTTAAAATGGACCGTTTACCAATTGCGGAAAAGATCTATATCGTATTGATGTATGGCTATTGTGATCAAAATGCCCAACGGGCGTGTGCTATGTATGCTGCTCGGTATCCTGGACGACATCATCCAAGTGTCCGGACCGTTCGCCGGATAGTTACGTTATTTAAGGAAACAGGAAGTGTTCAGCCACATGTGAAACGTCAACCACGACCTGCAACAAATGATGATGCCCAAGTAGGTGTTTTAGCTGCTGTCGCGGCTAATCTGCACGTCAGTAGCAGACAAATAGCGCGAGAATCGGGAATCTCAAAAACGTCGGTATTGAGAATCAACATCGATTGCACCCGTATCGTATTTCTATGCACCAGGAATTGCATGGCGTAGACTTTGAACGTCGTGTACAGTACTGCCACTGGGCACAAGAGAAATTACGGGATGATGACAGATTTCTTGCACGCGTTTTATTAGCGACGAAGCGCCATCACTAACAGCGGTAACGTAAACCGGCATAATATGCACTATTGGGCAACGGAAAATCCACGATGGCTGCAAGTGTAACATCAGCGATCTTCGCGGGTTAATGTATGGTGCAGCATTATGGGAGGAAGGATAATTGGCCCCCATTTTACTGATGGCAATCTAAATGGTGCAATGTATGCTGATTTCCTACGTGATGTTCTACCGATGTTACTACAAGATGTTTCACTGCATGACAGAATGGCGATGTATTTCCGACATGATGGATGTCCGGCACATAGCTCGCGTGCGGTTGAAGCGGTATTGGAATAGCACATTTCATGACAGGTGGATTGGTCGTCGAAGCACCATACGGTGGCCCGCACGTTCACTGGATCTGACGTCCCCGGATTTCTTTCTGTGGGGAAAGTTGAAGGATATTTGCTATCGTGATCCACCGACAGCGCCTGACAACATGCGTCAGCGCATTGTCAATGCATGTGCGAACATTGCAGAAGGTGAACTACTCGCTGTTGAGGGGAATGTCGTTACAAGTATTGCCAAATGCATTGAGGTTGACGGACATTATTTTGAGCATTTATTGCATTAATGTGGTATTTACAGGTAATCACGCTGTAACAGCATGCGTTCTCAGAAATGATAAGTTCATAAAGGTACACGTATCGCATTGGAACAACCGAAATAAAGTGTTCAAACGTACCTACTTTCAGTATTTTAATTTAAAAGACCTACCTGTTACCAACTGTTCGTCTAAAATTGTGAGTCACATGTTTGTGACTATTACAGCGCCATCTATCACAAAGCGAAAATATTGGTCCAACTAAAACATTCATATTTCTTTACGTACTACACGAATATGTAATAAAAATGGGGGTTCCTATTTTAAAAAACGCAGTTGATATTCGCTTGACCTATGGCAGCGCCATCTAGTGGGCCAAACATAGCGCCATCTGTTTTTCCCCTTCAAGCTAGACAAGTTTCGTTCTTTGTAGTTTTTTCATTTGACGCTTATTTCGTGAGATATTTGGCCCAGTCACGATCAATGGACCACCCTGTATATGGATAAAACCAGTATCGTAATTTTGGAACCGTTCTATCGAATGGGAACATAAAATTCCACTTAAAACCATTTTCTTTATAACAGGAAACAAACTAACGCTTTCTGTCGACACCAGGCACCTCGTTAAAAATGTGGTGAGCAGTATTTGTTTCAACATACTCCAACTACACACTGCAAAAATGGAATTGCAAATAACTGTAGAAAAAAAGACCTCGTGCCGAAAAGCAAGAGAACGTGTGCCTCACAACTCTTAGGAAGGACACGCTAAATACCATGCTGCTTGTTTACATGTTGAGCTGAAAGAGAAATTTTAGGACCATTCTTACCTTACCACAATATTATTGCACTTGACCTCATGTGACCATTATCGGGAACATGCGGTGAGATTACAGTAAACAAATACAGTGGTGACCAAGGAAAACACATCGAAATGTGAATGATTTCGGGACACGTGTCCAAATACTTTCAAGTGGTTCAGCATGTGCTCGTGAAATATCACGATAAAAACTCACAATGCGCGGACCGAAGGGCCCTCACTCGCAGGTGAAATAATATTGTGGTCGACTATACTCCGTTCATCATAAGAATAAACCTGTTGTAAACAAACTCAAAGGAGGTGACTGGCCAGAAGCCGTAGCACACGTACACCGGTGTTGTTATACTCTTGACTGTAGATCCTACTTTTTGTTGTTTTTGGCGTGGATTTCAGTCCAGAGACTGGTCTGATGCAGCTCTTCATGCTACTCTATACTGTGCAAGACTCTTCATCTCCAAATAACTACTACAACCTACATCCTTCTGAATCTGCTTAGTGTACTCATCTCTTAGTCTCCTTCTGCGTTTCTTACCCTCTACACTTCCGTCCAATACTAAATTGGTGATTCCTTTATGCCTCAGAACGTGCCCTTACCAGCCAATCCCTACTTCTGGGCAAGTTGTGCCACAAATTCCTCTTCTCCGTAATTCTATACAGAACCTCCTCATTAATTAAGTGATCTAACCCATCTAATCTTCAGCATTCTTCTGTAGCATCTCATTTCGAAAGCTTCTGTTCTCTTCTTGTCTACACTGTTTATTGTCCATGTACCACTTTCATACGTGGCTACGCTCCATACAAATACGCTCAGAAAATACTTCCTAACACTTAAATCTACACTCAACAAGTTTCTCTTCTTCATAAACGCTTTCCTTGCCATAGACAGTCTACATTTTATCCTCTCTATTTCGACCATCACCAGTTATTTTGCTCTCCAAATAGCAAAACTCCTTTACTACTTTAAGTGTCTCATTTCCTAATCTAATTTCCTCAGCATCACCTGATTTAATTCGAGTACATTCCATTAGTCTCGTCTTTGTTTTGTTGATGTTTATCTTATATCCTCCTTTCAAGACATTGTCCATTCTCTTCTCTTCCAGGTTCTTTGCTGTCTCTGATAAAATTACAATGTCGTCAACAAGCCTCATAGTTTTTTTTCTTCTCCCTGGATTTTAATTCCTACTCCAAATTTTTCTCTTGTTTCCTTTACTGCTTGCTCAATATAAAGATGGAATAACACTGTCTCACTACCTTCTCAACTACTGCTTCCCTTTCATGCCCCTCAACTCTTATAACTGCCATCTGGTTTCTGTACAAATAGTAAGTAGCCTTTCGCTCCCTGCATGTTACACCTGCCACCTTCAGATTTTGAAAGAGAGTATTCCAGTCAACGTTGTCAAAAGCTTTTCCCAAGTCTACAAATGCTAGAAACGCAGGTTACCTTTCCTTAACCTATCTTGTAAGAAAAGTCGTGGGGTCAGTATTGTCTCGCATGTTCCAACATTTCTACGGAATCCAAACTGATCTTCCCCAAGGTCGGCTTCTGCCAGTTTTCCCAATCATCTGTAAAAAATTCTTGTTAGTATTTTGCAACCGTGACTTATTAAACTGATAGTTCGGTAATTTTCACAACTATTAACACCTGAACTCTTTGGGATTGGAATTATTATATTCTTCTCGAAATCTGAGGGTATTTCGCCTGTCTCATACATCCCGCTCCCCAGATTTTTATCGTGGATGGCTCTCCCAAGGCGTTGTTTTTGATTTATTGATGGTGGTGTGTCGTTGAAAGAGGTCTATGGATGGTGAAAAGAACTAGATTGAAATAGGGTGTGTGTTTAAGTTAGCCTAATTAGTTTGCTTAATCGACATGAGTAGGTTTCAGTACCTGACTGAGAAATAACAGCTTCAAATCTACGTTTAAATCCTTGAAAGATGGCAGCAGAGACACGAAGAATGCTCGATCATCGTCGTCTTCTTTTTGCTTACGAACTTTCAGTAAAACAGGCAAACTATCTCTTTTTGTAACTTAGATTCAGTGGCCAGTGCAGTCAGTGTCGAGGAACAGATAGTACGCCTGCAGCAGTACTAATTGTCTCATATATGGTTCTGAAGGTGGCATGGGTAAAATACAGGAAGCGAAAGGCTATTTACAATTTGTACAGAAACCAGACGGCAATTATAAGAGTTGAAGGGCATGAAAGGGAAGCAGTGCTTGGGAAGGGAGTGAGACAGGGTTGTAGCCTATCCTCGACGTTATTCAATCTGTATCTTGAGCAAGTAGTAAAGGAAACAAAAGAAAAATTCGGAGTAGGAATTAAAACCCATGGAGAAGAAATAACAACTTTGAGGTTCGCCGATGACATTCTAATTCTGTAAGAGACAGCAAAGTACGTGGAAGAGCAGTTGAATAGGATGGACAGTGTCTTGAAAGGAGGATATAAGGTTAACATCAACAAAAGCAAAATGAGGATAATGGAATGTAGTCGAATTATGTCAGGTGATGCTGAGGGAACTGGATTAGGAAATGAGACACTTAAAGTAGTGAATGAGGTTTGCTGTTTGGGGAGCAAAATAACTGATGATGGTCAAAGTAGAGAAGATATAAAATGTAGACTGGCAATGGCAAGGAAAGCATTTCTGAAGAAGAGAAATTTGTTAACATCGAGTATAGATTTAAGTGTCAGGAAGTCGTTTCTGAAAGTATTCGTATGGAGTGTAGCCATGTATGGAAGTGAAACATGGATGATAAATAGTTTGGACAGGAAGAAAATAGAAGCTTTCGAAATGTGGTGCTACAGAAGAATGCTGAAGATTAGATGGGTAGATCACATAACTAATGAGGAGGTATTGAATAGAATTGGGGAGAAGAGGAGTTTGTGGCACAACTTGACGAGAAGAAGGGACCGGTTGGTAGGACATGTTCTGAGGCATCAAGGTATCACAAATTGGAGGGCAGGGTGGAGGGTAAAAATTGTAGAGGGAGACCAAGAGATGAATACACTAAGCAGAATCAGAAGGATGTAGGTTGCAGTAGGTACTGGGAGATGAAGAAGCTTGCACAGAATAAAGTAACATGGAGAGCTGCATCAAACCAGTCTCTGGACGGAAGACCACAACAACAATATGGTAATTTAGTTTACTTTCTGTTTTTTACGTATTTCCCGGAGGAAGTGAATTGTACTTGTAGATTTTACTGTGTAAACTAATGTTTACTACTCTTAAGTTTTTTGCTTAAATCGTAGTGCACATCTGAGTGAAGCGATCCGCCGTCTGAAGATCCGCGTTGTGCGACACTTGTTTAAATCTCGTGTTACTACACAGCGTATAGTTCAGATAAGTACTTTAGAGTCTGCGTATTTGTTTCCTACGGTACCACCTTGAAAAAGGTGGGAATTTAAGGAGATGGGACCTGGATACACTGAAAGAACCAGAGGTTGTACAGAGTTTCAGGGAGAGCATAAGGGAACAATTGACAGGAATGGGGGAAAGAAATACAGTAGAAGAAGAGTGGGTAGCTTTGAGGGATGAAGTAGTGAAGGCAGCAGAGGATTAAGTAGGTAAAAAGACGAGGGCTAGTAGAAATCCTTGGGTAACAGAAGAAATATTGAATTTAATTGATGAAAGGAGAAAATATAAAAATGCAGTAAATGAAGCAGGCAAAAAAGAATACAAACGTCTCAAAAATGAGATCGACAGGAAGTGCAAAATGGCTAAGCAGGGATGGCTAGAGGACAAATGTAAGGATGTAGAGGCTTATCTCACTAGGGGTAAGATAGATACTGCCTACAGGAAAATTAAAGAGACCTTTGGAGATAAGAGAACCACTTGTATGAATATCAGGAGCTCAGATGGAAACCCAGTTCTAAGCAAAGAAGGGAAAGCAGAAAGGTGGAAGGAGTATATAGAGGGTCTATACAAGGGCGATGCACTTGAGGACAATATTGTGGAAATGGAAGAGGATGTAGATGAAGATGAAATGGGAGATACGATACTGCGTGAAGAGTTTGACAGAGCACTGAAAGACCTGAGTTGAAACAAGGCCCCCGGAGTAGACAATATTCCATTGGAACTACTGACGGCCTTGGGAGAGCCAGTCCTGACAAAACTCTACCATCTGGTGAGCAAGACGTATGAAACAGGCGAAATACCCTCAGACTTCAAGAAGAATATAATAATTCCAATCCCAAAGAAAGCAGGTGTTGACAGATGTGAAAATTACCGAACAATCAGTTTAATAAGCCACAGCTGCAAAGTACTAACACGAATTCTTTACAGACGAATGGAAAAACTAGTAGAAGCCGACCTCGGGGAAGATCAGTTTGGATTCCGTAGAAATACTGGAACACGTGAGGCAATACTGACCTTACGACTAATCTTAGAAGAAAGATTAAGGAAAGGCAAACCTACGTTTCTAGCATTTGTAGACTTAGAGAAAGCTTTTGACAATGTTGACTGGAATACTCTATTTCGAATTCTAAAGGTGGCAGGGGTAAAATACAGGGAGCAAAAGGCTATATACAATTTGTACAGAAACCAGATGGCAGTTATAAGAGTCGAGGGACATGAAAGGGAAGCAGTGGTTGGGAAGGGAGTAAGACAGGGTTGTAGCCTCTCCCCGATGTTATTCAATCTGTATATTGAGCAAGCAGTAAAGGAAACAAAAGAAAAATTTGGAGTAGGTATTAAAATCCATGGAGAAGAAATAAAAACTTTGAGGTTCGCCGATGACATTGTAATTCTGTCAGAGACAGCAAAGGACTTGGAAGAGCAATTGAACGGAATGGATGGTGTCTTGAAGGGAGAATATAAGATGAACATCAACAAAAGCAAAATGAGGATAATGGAATGTAGTCGAATTAAGTCGGGTGATGCTGAGGGAATTAGATTAGGAAATGAGACACTTAAAGTAGTAAAGGAGTTTTGCTATTTGGGGAGCAAAATAACTGATGATGGTCGAAGTAGAGAGGATATTAAATGTAGACTGGCAATGGCAAGGAAAGCGTTTCTGAAGAAGAGAAATTTGTTAACATCGAGTATAGATTTAAGTGTCAGGAAGTCATTTCTGAAAGTATTTGTATGGAGTGTAGCCATGTATGGAAGTGAAACATGGACGGTAAATAGTTTGGACAAGAAGAGAATAGAAGCTTTTGAAATGTGGTGCTACAGAAGAATGCTGAAGATTAGATGGGTAGATCACGTAACTAATGAGGAAGTATTGAATAGGATTGGGGAGAAAAGAAGTTTGTGGCACAACTTGACCAGAAGAAGGGATCGGTTGGTAGGACATGTTCTGAGGCATCAAGGGATCACCAATTTAGTATTGGAGGGCAGCGTGGAGGGTAAAAATCGTAGGGGGAGACCAAGAGATGAATACACTAAGCAGATTCAGAAGGATGTAGGTTGCAGTAGGTACTGGGAGATGAAGAAGCTTGCACAGGATAGAGTTGCATGGAGAGCTGCATCAAACCAGTCTCAGGACTGAAGACCACAACAACAACGGTACCTTATGTGCAAGCAGAGTTTCTAGTAAAAAGTAACTAACAGTAGAGAAATTTATTTCTGTTTCAAGATCTTAGGCTGTAGTGAGAACTCTGAACGGCAGATTATAGCGTTTGTTTATTCTCTCGCTTATATTTTGCCTATATACCAACCTCAGTAGCGACACAGTCGGGTAGTTTTCTGTTTTTCTTGGGTCTGTGTACTTCCTTAGCCACTCCTCAATGCTTTGTTGGTATTTTAATTTATTTATTTTTTATTCAGTACGACATGGATAGGGATTGTGCTTGTTGTGAGTGCACTAAAGGAGAATTGTCTGTTGTCTGTAAACAGGTAGAGGCTGCACTGGCGTGGTAGAATAGCTTCTGGCTGCTGCTAAAAGCTGCGGCGACATTAAGTCGCCAATTATGAGACCTGAGACATCCTTGTTGCTTTTGGAATTCCATGACGACCAGTTTGTCGCTGCATCTTCTGATACCCAACACCTGATAGAATCGTCTTTGCTCGAGAGTGTATGGTGGATGATGGTGGGTTTGCGTGTTGTGGATGGAAGCTGAAAGAGGGAACGAGCTGCATGGCTGGCTCCTTACACCTTAGCAACAGGTACGAGATACTATCCAGTGTTGGTAATGTTTCGGAGCAGCCATGGGTTTCCTCTCCTGGTGGGTCAGTGGCTGATTTTCCTTCCTAGTCTGGACAAGTACAGAGGGTGGTTTTGCTGGGTATTGGGAGCTCCAACATTAGGCAAGTAATGGACCTCCTTGCAAGGGAGGAAAGAATGCCAGTATGCACTCGGTGTGGTCTCTACCGTGATGTAAAAGAGGTACTGAGTGCAACTGGCTGAAAGTAGTGGCACATGACGGAACGAATGACGCCTGCCACTTGGGTTCTGCGGTCATCCTCAGTTCCTTTCGGTTATGCCTGATTTGGCGAAGATAACTAGCTTCTCATGGGAGGGGGAGGGGAGGTGCAGCCTAAGCTGATTTACTTGTACCCAGGATCGATCACGGTCCTCTAGTTTGGAGTAGAGTTGAAGGTCTAAACCAGAGACTCAGCAGACACTGTAACAATACCGGATGCAAATTTCTCGACGTACAATATAGGATGCAGAATTTTAGAGCTCCCCTTAATAGCTCAGGCATGCGGAAAGCAGCTATAGGAGTAGTGGAGTATGTGTGCAGCACGTAGGGGTTCTTTTAGGTTAGAGAACACCCTCCCACTTAGGATCAGAGACGAATTGTCTGCCAAAATAGAAGTTAAATCAGCCACAATGTTCTCAAAGGATGCTCGTCCTCACAGAAGACGTTAATATGATATTAGTTAACTGCAGTAGCAGCCAAGGAAAGATCTCAAAATTAGAATCGCTTATTGCAGGTTATAATGCCCAGATAGTATTAGGAACGGAAAATTAGTTGAAACTGGAACAGGAACGAAATCTTAAATTCAGATCGGAATATTTATCGTAAGGATAGGTTAGTCGCCAATGGTGGCGGTGTTTGTATTGCAATAACGAATTCGATATCTATCGAGATTATCACGGATTCCGAATGTGAATTAATCTAGGCAATATTAAGCACGAGAGATCAGTGAAAATGGTAATCGGATGCTTGTATAGACCGCCTGTGTTAGGAGCTGTAGTGGTAAAGCGCTTCAGAGAGAACTTGCAGAATGTTGTTAATAAGCTTCCTGATGATGCCGCTATAATAGGGGGAGACTTCAGCTTGCCAGGTATAGATAAGAAGAATAATGGCATCAAAACTGGTGTCAGAGACAGACACTCATATGTCATTATTCTGAATGTATTGTTCGAAAATTACATTGTGCAGATAATTGGAGAACCAACTCGTGAAGATGACATCTTAGACCTCCTAGCACAAATAGACCTGAACTTATTGCATGAGTTAACGTACAGGGAGATTTCATTGATCATAGGGCTGTGACAGCAATTATGACTACAGTTTTGCAACGAATGTTAAGAAAGTCAATCTGTTGTGAAATTGTGGAACATTTTTTATGCTCAAGAATACGACATTTAGGGAGATCAAAAATTTCCACTATAAAGCTCAACATGGATTCTGCAGACAGAGACATTGCGAAACTCAGCTCGCTCTGTTCCTTCATGAGACCCATACCGCAGCCGGCCGGAGTGGCCGAGCGGTTCTAGGCGCTACAGTCTGAAACCACGGATCCGCTACTGTCGCAGGTTCGAATCCTGCCTCGGGGATGGATGTGTATGATGTCCTTAGGTTAGTTAGGTTTAAGGAGTTCTAAGTTCTAGAGGACTGATGACCTTAGAAGTTAAGTCCCATAGTGCTAAGAGCCATTTGAACCATTTTTGAACCCATAGCGCTGTAAATAACTGCGTTCTGGCTGAAGCCGTGTTCCTTGACTTCAGGAGGGCATTTGACGCCATTCTCCACTGCCGTTAAGTGAAAAAAAAATCGAGCTTGTCGAATATCGGACCATATTTACGACTGTATTCAAGACATCCTTGCACATGGAACTCTCTTAATTTAACAAAAGTGACAGATGTATATGTAAAATCCAGAGTTATGCAAGGAAGTATGATAGGACCTTCACTGTTTACAATGTATATAAATGATCAGTTTGACAGTATCGCAATCTCCTTAAGACTGTTCACAGACTATTCGGTTCCTATACGAAAATAGCGATGCCACAACACTTTCTCTATTTGCAGAATGACCTGCAGGGTTTTGATGAATATTGCAGGCTCTGACAATGGACCAGGAGCGTACATAAACCTATCATGTTGCTCATACATAGGGAAAGAAATCCACAGTAGCAGGGTAAAGAGAAAATCAGCACAAATTGTTAGTGTGGGTTGCCGACATCAGAGGCAAGCATACATATAGGGCAAACCTATTGTTCTCTTTTGCTTGACAGGTCCTTAACCTATTGTTCTGCTAAGTGGATTATGACCCCCTGGGGATAATACATGATTACAAGAAATTCCCACCCCTTCCTCTCGTCCCCCATCCTTCTGGGAACTCCTGTCACCGATATAAGCACACTTTTGAAGTCAATTTGATTGACTAATTAAGTAAATCGATCAATTCATTAACCCCTTCCCGTCTGGGAAGTCCCCCAACCCTCTCTTTCCCCTCATCCACCTAGAAATTGGATGGAAAAAGACTCAATTGATTGGTCTTTTGGCAGGAAATCGATTGAAATGTATGGAATATTGTTTAAACAATTTAGGCAATGGGTGGAATATTGTTTATGTAAGAAATGTATGGTATGCAAGGCAGTGTATAGAATATTGTTTATCTATATATTTATTTATTTAAGGAACTTCACGGAAAATCGATTGCAGTGTATGGAATGTTGCTTAAACAATTTCTGACAGACAAGGCAATGTGCGCATTGTTGTTTATTGAAACAATTTATAGTATAAAAGGTAGCGTTTCGAATATAGTTTATTTATTTAGTTAAAGAATTTATTGGGAAATTGACATGTTAAGGCTCTTACTTTTCATTTTCCTCACTTTTGAAGCACACTAGAATCTAAGCACAGGCAGGAAAATCAGAACAATTACATATCTAAAAGTTCATGACATCTTTCAAAACCCACAACAGATCATGGGAAAAAAATGCATAATCTGAAGCACTGTCCTACAGAGGAGAAAAATGGGTGGAATTTTCAATGTCCTACTAATGCTGGTGTGGAGATTCTCTAAAGTGACAATGGCAGTTGGGGGACATCTCACCTGACCAAACGAGAGGAGGCTTGTCTCTGAACACTTGAAAACAGAAGATATCACGTAACTGCCTGACATCACCGAATTATATTGCTCTGCCCCCATCTTATTTGAACCAGCCTGTAGAGACACCTATGCCTGCCCTCCTCCCACAAAGAATGTCTTGTGATTCTCTGACATCATGTGTAAGGTGGCAGAATAAATGGTCAGATTCGCACCTTACATGAGACCTTTACAAATCGCAATGAGAAGGTGAAGATGACACCTAAAGTAAATCGACAGTTACGAGAACATTTGCCTATCAATATGTAATGCAAAAAGGGATGACAGTCAATCGATGGTAATTAACATACCATTCCTATACAATGCATGTTTTTAAGTGGAAGGTAGAACAGGGAATGCGAGTCTAGTCGCTTTTAGTTTCGAAGAGCCAGCTCCACAATGGCGTAGCAAAGCCACGCTGTGGGAGTTATGCTGGAAACCACTTAAAGGGGTGGCAGGAGCGGGACAGCGACCACGGACCAGGTGATTCGAGCCAGACGACCACCTGTAGCGATGCATCTTCGCAAGGGCAGAGATGAAGCTTTAGAAAACTGGGTTTTCGGAATTCCAACGGGATACAAACAAAAGAGTGGCGCATTTTCGTCCAGCGAGTGCGACACATGGAAAGGTCAATGTACTTTAGGTGTCCACAACAGGCACAAAACGTCCGATTGGCGGAAACGCACTAGGATGGAGAAAAATACTGAAATTTCAACGCACTTTGATAGAAGGGATGTTGCGATTGGTAGAGGGTGTTTCTACAAAATAAGAGGAACGCTCCTATTGGTCGAAAAAAGCCGTGACATGAAAAAGGAACCCAAGTGGAGGGAGGCAGTTCAGCCATGAGTAGGACAAGAGAGAAATGAGAGAGGAGACTCTTCTCTGAACTGGCATCAAGTGCAGAAGGGAGTGCTTAACGCTCCGTATGACGCAGAGAAGAAATTTGTGTGAACACTGCGTTCACAGCGACTGCACTCCAGCTAAATAATTAGCTGTAGCAAAATTTAGCTCCAACTGTGGAGAAACGAACCAACCAAATTAATACATTGTTCTAACTGAGAAGGCACTATAATATGCACGCTGCTCCAACCGTGCGAGTGTATATCACCACATAATAAGACTATGGCTGCTTTCATGTTTTCTCGTATAACGAGAAACATAGGGAAAGTTCAGCAAAGGCCAGATTAGTTTTGTAGGAATTCAGTGGGAGAGAGCAGCCTTGCAGACAGCAGCACGTCGCAGCTTAAGGGAAATACTGCATGCAGAGGCGTAAACTTTGTTGGTTCACCAGCTTGTGTCCATGATAAACTCGAGCAGCCTTCGGTAATTTTGTGCTCAAATTTGTCACTTCACTAACCATCCACCGTAGGCTTGATTGTCATCCTAAATAGTACCGAACTTTGAACCGGAATCGGACGATTTTCGTAGTACTGACCAACATCGTAATGTATGTGTAGGAGCTATTTTGTAAAGAAATGCCCAATTAAATTTTCATATTATGTGTGCTTAGGAGTAATGTAAAGAAACTTCCACATAAACTTTCATAATATTGTGTTTAGGATTAATGTGCTTTCAGAGAGTTAATATTTAACATTGTTGGGTATAAACTCATTTCACTTTTTGATGTTGGCAAGATGCGTTAGCCATTGTTTTTATGTTGGGGAGTTGAAAACTGCGCGAAAAGCTGTAATTTGGTGAGAAATATATTGCGACATTAAACTTGTCATTTCACTTCACACAGTTGTTCTCAATTCTCGAATAAGCAAAAACAAAACACCTGCACCTTTACACATGGAACTTCATATGAATGGAGCATTCCGATTGTTACTGAATTTACCAGCCAAACTGTTGCTGTTGGTGTAGGAGTACGAGAATTTCAGTGGCAAACTATTTTGTACAGTTCGAGAAACATATAGCAGTCATATTTTACTGACAGTTAAACCCTGAAAAAGTGGTCTATAATCATGAATGGAATGAAGTGTGGTACAGTAGCCACCGTTTGGGGTATCCTGTGTGTGTTTCTAACGTCATGGTGCCGCCATGTAGGTCAAAACCGCCCAATGTCCTAATTAAAGATCGTGTCAGTAAACACCTCCACCCAAGGATCAGATATCGGCCTCCTTTGATCTCACCTCCCCCCAACAAAGTTATCAAGTGATGGCATTCTGTTGAACGGAAAATTCCAGACTCACTTCCTGTCTCTCTCTCTCTCTCTCTCAAGAAGTCACTCCCTGTTTGTCTGGGTGAACAATGTCTTGAAACATGCAGACAGAGGTTTTCATCTCTCCCCAGAATACTGTATTCCTATTGCCCTATCCTGAAGACAAAGAGAGTTAACGCAATATCGACATCCAAAGTACAGTGAAATAATCCTTTTGCACTACCCTATCAAATTAATTGTTTAACAATTTACAGGAGTTAAATAGATTGCTTAAAACACTCACCGTCACCTTACTATGCTTCTTGTTCTAATAAAACATATTTTCAGCTTTTGAGTACCACGGGCAAACGTTGTGTAAATCAAGTAATGAAATTTCAGCCACAAACAGTGTTAAATACACTCCTGGAAATGGAAAAAAGAACACATTGACACCGGTGTGTCAGACCCACCATACTTGCTCCGGACACTGCGAGAGGGCTGTACAAGCAATGATCACACGCACGGCACAGCGGACACACCAGGAACCGCGGTGTTGGCCGTCGAATGGCGCTAGCTGCGCAGCATTTGTGCACCGCCGCCGTCAGTGTCAGCCAGTTTGCCGTGGCATACGGAGCTCCATCGCAGTCTTTAACACTGGTAGCATGCCGCGACAGCGTGGACGTGAACCGTATGTGCAGTTGACGGACTTTGAGCGAGGGCGTATAGTGGGCATGCGGGAGGCCGGGTGGACGTACCGCCGAATTGCTCAACATGTGGGGCGTGAGGTCTCCACAGTACATCGATGTTGTCGCCAGTGGCGGAAGGTGCACGTGCCCGTCGACCTGGTACCGGACCGCAGCGACGCACGGATGCACGCCAAGACCGTAGGATCCTACGCAGTGCCGTAGGGAACCGCACCGCCACTTCCCAGCAAATTAGGGACACTGTTGCTCCTGGGGTATCGGCGAGGACCATTCGCAACCGTCTCCATGAAGCTGGGCTACGGTCCCGCACACCGTTAGGCCGTCTTCCGCTCACGCCCCAACATCGTGCAGCCTGCCTCCAGTGGTGTCGCGACAGACGTGAATGGAGGGACGAATGGAGACGTGTCGTCTTCAGCGATGAGAGTCGCTTCTGCCTTGGTGCCAATGATGGTCGTATGCGTGTTTGGCGCCGTGCAGGTGAGCGCCACAATCAGGACTGCATACGACCGAGGCACACAGGGCCAACACCCGGCATCATGGTGTGGGGAGCGATCTCCTACACTGGCCGTACACCACTGATGATCGTCGAGGGGACACTGAATAGTGCACGGTACATCCAAACCGTCATCGAACCCATCGTTCTACCATTCCTAGACCGGCAAGGGAACTTGCTGTTCCAACAGGACAATGCACGTCCACATGTATCCCGTGCCACCCAACGTGCTCTAGAAGGTGTAAGTCAACTACCCTGGCCAGCAAGATCTCCGGATCTGTCCCCCATTGAGCACGTTTGGGACTGGATGAAGCGTCGTCTCACGCGGTCTGCACGTCCAGCACGAACGCTGGTCCAACTGAGGCGCCAGGTGGAAATGGCATGGCAAGCCGTTCCACAGGACTACATCCAGCATCTCTACGATCGTCCCCATGGGAGAATAGCAGCCTGCATTGCTGCGAAAGGTGGATATACGCTGTACTAGTGCCGACATTGTGCATGCTCTGTTGCCTGTGTCTATGTTCCTGTGGTTCTGTCAGTGTGATCATGTGATGTATCTGACCCCAGGAATGTGTCAATAAAGTTTCCCCTTCCTGGGACAATGAATTCACGGTGTTCTTATTTCAATTTTCAGGAGTGTATATCCGAGATATTGTATGCACCGATGTTCGAAAACACAAACACCCTCCTCCATCATATCGTTTCCACTAAACACATCCAGAAAAAAAATCAACCAGTCATACACACTCACGATGTGAAGCTCATGCTATCTGCTGACTGCCAGACGCCGTGGTCGTGCCATCCACCGCCAGCAGGGACACTGACCGACTCGCCGGCCCTGGTGAGGAGAGGCTTGCACATGTATCGGCTATGCCGGCTACTGCATGCCCATCTCCTGGCATCCACACACTCGCCGTACCGAACGCTCAGATGTTAAAGTGACTGTCACCAAGCAGTCAACCAATCGGTTTACATGGGGAGAATAATCGTCCAGTGCAAACACCGGTCAACTGAATCTTCTCTTACGCAACACACACAACCGTTTCTGTCACTGCTCACGCAGCACACTGGTCACTTCACCAGACCCCGCTGCCGTGGACAAGATCAGAGGGGTCAGCGCATTCTTTGTATCTAACTGACTGGGATAATCTGTCACCGAAGCCTCGTGAGCACCCCCTGCCGCCAGCCACAGTACACTGCGAAACAAACAGCTGTGGCTTGGATGTATACAGTACTTCTAACCAGTTCCACCCCAGCATATACCCGCCTCCAAGTTTAAAAAACCCACTTTACCCAACACGAGACATCGATGTTGTAAACTGTTGTTGTTGTGTTGTGGTCTTCAGTCCTGAGACTGGTTTGATGCAGCTCTCCATGCTACTCTATCCTGTGCAAGCTTCTTCATCTCCCAGTACCTACTGCAACCTACATCCTTCTGAATCTGCTTAGTGTATTCATCTCTTGGTCTCCCTCTACGATTTTTACCCTCCACGCTGCCCTCCAATGCTAAATTTGTGATCCCTCGATGCCTCAGAACATGTCCTACCAACCGATCCCTTCTTCTAGTCAAGTTGTGCCACAAAATTCTCTTCTCCCCAATCCTATTCAATACCTCCTCATTAGTTACGTGGTCTACCCACCTTATCTTCAGCATTCTTCTGTAGCACCACATTTCGAAAGCTTCTATTCTCTTCTTGTCCAAACTAGTTATCGTCCATGTCTCACTTCCATACATGGCTACACTCCATACAAATACTTTCAGAAACGACTTCCTGACACCTAAATCTATATTCGATGTTAACAAATTTCTCTTCTTGAGAAACGCTTTCCTTGCCATTGCCAGTCTACATTTAATATCCTCTCTACTTCGACCATCATCGGTTATTTTACTCCCTAAATAGCAAAACTTATTTACTACTTTAAGTGTCTCATTTCCTAATCTAATTCCCTCAGCATCACCCGACTTAATTTGACTACATTCCATTATCCTCGTTTTGCTTTTGTTGATGTTCATCTTATATCCTCCTTTCAAGACACTGTCCATTCCGTTCAACTGCTCTTCCAAGTCCTTTGCTGTCTCTGACAGAATTACAATGTCATCGGCGAACCTCAAAGTTTTTACTTCTTCTCCATGAATTTTAATACCTACTCCAAATTTTTCTTTTGTTTCCTTTACTGCTTGCTCAATATACAGATTGAATAACATCGGGGAGAGGCTACAACCCTGTCTCACTCCTTTCCCAACCACTGCTTCCCTTTCATGGCCCTCGACTCTTATAACTGCCATCTGGTTTCTGTACAAATTGTAAATAGCCTTTCGCTCCCTGTATTTTACCCCTGCCACCTTCAGAATTTGAAAGAGATTATTCCAGTCAACATTGTCAAAAGCTTTCTCTAAGTCTACAAATGCTAGAAACGTAGGTTTGCCTTTTCTTGTAAACTATACATCTCAAAATTCTCACACTAAATGTAGATTTTTCCTCTTTTATAGAAGTTATTTTCGAAGACAGAGAAAATCAGGGCACACACGCATTTTATCATTGCTAAAGTAGCGTTCCTTGTTGTGAAAATCCTGTAACCGTATGGCGTAGGCTATATTTCCTCTGAGTATTTCCTCATCAAGTAGAAAAAGATCTGTTCTAATCAGCTTAATATCTGTTATGCCCTGCATCACAGGATTAGAACATTAAACTCCTTTTTGGCTCATGAGGGAGTGATAAGATCAACCTCAATTACAGGATGTCTCCTCACTTTCGAATTCCCCTTAAAGTAACCAAATCCATCGCTACATAAGAAGTCTCTTAAGGTAACAGCACAGACAAGCTGCAAATATCAGATTTATACTATATATCACTTTACAAAATCGGTAATACATCTGATTTTTTTACAATGGTCGTCTCTCGCTGTGTAGGTGGGAGATTGAAAGTTCGTTAAAAGATATTGCCGCAACGAAAAAAAAAAAAAAAAAAGAACGCCTGACTAAAGCTCCAACTCAAGAATCATAATCGTGGTACCTCAGCCATCGCCTCTATCCACCAGACGGAAATTTGTTGGTATCAAATTGATAGGCTAATTAATTAAATTGATCATGAGAGTCACTTTCCATGGCGAGTAAGTTTTTTTCTTTTTTCAACAGTCGGATTGTACTCACCAGGTAGCTCAAATGGGAATATCTGGAGGAAGACGATGTTCTTTTCGAGGAGCACTATCGAGAACCGACATTTGAAGCTGACCTCAGAAGGATTCTACCACTGGCAACATACATTTGCGTAAGGACTTTGCTATTAAAAACATGATCACAACGATTATGTTGCCGTCATCCTGCATAAAAAGCGGTGTTGGTTCTACAGGCACACACAAGAGCCGCCGAGAGAGTTAGGCTTTCTGGTAGAAATGCTATGCCCAGTTTGGAATCAAGTGGAATCACCAGCATACCAATGGACAGAAGGGATGGAAAAGACACAGTTGGCATGTGACGATGTACTGTAATAAGCACCATAGTTGATAGTGAGATCAATTTTAGCAATTTTATCACTTTTTCTGTAATTTCAACGCCAACAAATGACATGACAGCATACTCCCCAGTTTCTGTATCATCGCTAAACCACCCCCTCCACTACTTTTCGATTACCATATAGTACATTGAGAATTTAAATGGATGACTGTGCAGTATGTCCATTCATCATTCTTAATTCTCAAACATATACGCTAAAGTATACCAGAAAACGCCATATACCAATGCAGTTAGGTTACCTACATATTTCTAGCATTTCGATCATGGAACATAATTTACTACTATGATTGCCCATCTTTCCTTATTTGGATGGGCGTTACAGAGCGTTCTCTCATTCTTAGGATAAAGTTGGATATTGAAATATCTTCCCACATTGTCTTTTACCAACCCTCTATACAACATTTTCCTCGATATAATTTTCAGCTGATCAGAAGTAAGGGGATACTATTACCCGCTAGATTCCACATCTCGTGAAGGAACAGAATGACCTGAGTCCATAACTGCTGTTCAGTGAAGACTGTTCTGCACCAATCTTACTCACAGCGCCCATCCAAGTGCACAAGATCTTTCCAGACGCGCACACGTCGAGGAGGCTAGCATCCTTTATCGGTGTATAGTAGATCTGAGAGTGTTGTGATGATATGACAGACTGTTAAGAAGAAATGTGTAGTTTATGCATGATGGATCTCCAGACGGACATAGTTTGAAACAGAGTAAAAATTTCTCGGTGTACATGCCGCGTCAAATCAGGATAAATCTCCGAGCTTTCGACCACTACCTCCATGGTCTTCGTCAGGGCTAAAACTGACCATGGAGGTAGTGGTCGAAAGCTCGGAGATTTATCCTGATTTGACGCGGCATGTACACCGAGAAATTTTTACTCAGGAAATACGTCGCGAAAGACTTCGTAGCCATAGTTTGAAACATTTTACATAAATCAACTGTGCTATCAATTCTGAAGCACTGTTCCGGTGTTTAGTGTCCGTACCAAGAAGGTATCAGAAAGGCAGATATGATCATGGAACATAAACATATTTCAAAGGCTAAACGGTTCTGCACTTAAACCGATACAATGTTAGAGCAATGCAGTTTCTGACCTATTTGTAGTGTGGAATGCAATGCTGTCAATATTCCAATGTAAAAAATATATTTCCAGTGAATGATATACATTCTCCCTGTAAGTTTCTCTACGATAAACTATGGTGACAAACTGTAAAGTGATAAAACTACTACCTTGTTCACCAAAGAAAACATCGAACCTCTTGTAACACAAACACTACCTAGTTTTCCAGAGGTGTATGACGCCTGCTGTGTACAAAGTTCAAACCCGATTACTGTTTAGAAATTATGATATGTTCACAATAGCCCTACAAAAAGATCGTTGGCAGCCGAAAATGCATACGAAGAAACAATGACCTCTTATGAGGAACCAAACACAATGGTCAGCAGCCAGAGGAGATGTAACAGTCTTAATGCAGTTTACCACTACTCTGGTAACCTTCCTCTTGCACACAGAAGTCATGGTCCGATGTTAGGTTGTATTGTCCATGTGCAGGATTGCTGTTTCGCCTTGATGTCACATCTCTAGAGTGCCTCCTCTTTCCACTATTAAGGAGTGTACCTGTAACATCAGCATATTTTCGTCCTCCAGAACAGGCAAATTTATTTATTTTGCTCAGTACTCTTTTCATGATATTTGTCTCTAATTTTATGTGTTCTCTGTCAATTTCCATAATTTTACTATGTTTTTGTGATTTGTTATATTTCATCGTGTTTGCCTCAATTTTTACGTATTTCACATAATTTTTTCGTGATGATAGTAGGTTATCCTCGAATTTTTTTTTCGATTTTTTTTCCACTATTTTCCGTATGTATATGGTCTAATTGCTCACATTCCCATCTGCTGTTTGATTTTATACAAGAGTATTTGTGTCTTTTACATACTAACCTGCTTGCCCTCTCCCCGATGATCCACATGCATGCATTTTGGATAGGACGAAAGTGAAAAGTACAATAACAGTCGCTTCATACCTATATGAAACTGAAGACTCGATTTTTTTATGCCCAAGTTGTGACAGAGAAATGGAGTACTTCACATATAGTTTCGTTTGTCTAGATGGGTGTGTTGACAAAGATTTTCTAATGATGAACACTAATCATCACACATGCGTTGGAAGCACTCCGCTGAAAGTGGTGTGGAAACGTTTGCTGTTGACGATTGCAGGTAGATAGCGCTCTGAGTCACACGCAGAATATGCAGTTGCATACAAGTCGATCGCGAGTTATACCACACAACTGATGCACACCGAGAGAGCAACTGAAAAAAATGGTTAAACGTGTGATAAATTACCTGCAGCAACATCACCCTCTCTCTAGAATGCATCATCAATGTACCATTAAATCATACATCATTATAAACCCTCTCAACAGACCATTCCATCTACTTTCTATCGTGTTTTAACGCAGATCCATATCAGTTTAGAGGCAGATGGCTCTCTTTCCCAGGAAAGCACCAAAGACAGCAGTCAATCTGTATTTATCACTATTGCCTCAATAGACATAACAGTAGAACGATGTTAAAAAACTATACGTCAACAATTCTGTAAGGCATTTGTTAGCTGACACCACATAGTTGTGATTGGTGGAGAGCACGGAGAAATACTGATTGTTAGGGTTCAAAGCGCCGAAAAAGTCATTCATAGGGTCAAACGTGTGACCCATTTTGTAACTGTATATTGCAGTCACCCCAGCTGTTAATACAACGCTCTTTAGCTAAGGACATTTATAAAAAATTTGTAAAGTGGTTGCTGATAACGTTGAGGTCACATGCAGGCTTGTTATCCAACATACAGGGTCTACATAAAATCTGGGAACACTTTCAATTGTTTATTGCACAAGAACTAAACATTATACAGATATCAAACATATTGCTTTTTGAAGAAAAACTCTGAAAGTATTTTTTTTTTTTTTACAAACATTCAATATACGAACCATGAGTGACCTGGCAGACATCAATACGGTAACAGAATTCTTGCCATACATGTCCCAGCATGGCATCGTCAACTGTGGCAGTTGCTTCCCATATTCTCTCCCGGAGTTCTGCTACATCACTTGGTAGAGGCGGTACATACACCAGGTATTTAATGTGTCTCCACAGAAAAAAGTCACACAGAGTGAGATCTGGTGATCGGGGAGGCCATTTCGTGAAACAGCTGTTCCCTTCTGTAGCATGGCCGATCCATCAAGCTTCTGCACTAGCTCCAATTTGAATGGTTTCAAAGACAGCTTCTGTCGCAGAACTTTCTGCACTGTCATTGGAGCCATTTCGAGTTCACGGGATGTACGATGCACCGATTTCTTGGACTCTTTATGAATGTCTCTTGTAAGCACTCCACATTCACTTCGCTCACACTGGGACGTCCGCTTTTCATTGCTGGGCACAAGCAACTCGTTGTAAAGAATTTGTCGTGCCAGTGGCTTCTTACTGTACTTGGTTCTAAACATCCATTGAACAGCACACTCGTTCTTGTTGAACACCAACACACAGAAAGCTCGCTCCGCACCTGAAAACGCCATGTTTGCGACTAGCGCTGACTATCGGCAAATTACCAAACTATGCAGTGGCGGTATGCATGAAAAAAACTTTCAGGGTTTCTCTCCAAAATGACATATGTATGGTATCTGTACAATGTTTGATTCTTGTGCAATAAATAATTAAAAGTGTCCCCATACTTTATGTACACCCTGTATATAAATTTACTACTCTACATTTGGTGGTCATACACATGAGACATTCTATTTCAATCATCCTATCAATGTCGACGAAAAATGACTGTTTTCCTGGTTCATGGTGTTTCAATGTCAACTTTTTCTGGTATTCCTCTTGTTGTCGCCTACTCGTTTCCAGGTACAAGAATTTTCCTGCACCAAACAGAAGACATGCAAGTACTCCCTCAATTTCCCAGTATTTCGGAATATTTTCCATCAATTTGTAAATATTTTCCGTATTTTTCGTAATTTTATCGATTTTATGTCACTTCTTTCCACATATTCTACAATTGTATATAGGAGTCTCTACAGAGTTGTTCGAAAAAGATGGGGGCAGAGCAGTGTATTTACAGAAAGTTCTTTGATTTAAGGTAGTCACATGATATCTTCTTTGCTCGACTGTTCATAGTCAAGTCCAAGCACACCAGCCGCCTCTGGTTCGGACAGGTGGGATGTTGTCCCACAGCCACCATGGTGGCTTTAGAGCATCTCCAGACAAGCGTTTGTAGGACACCAAAAATTCCCTCCATTTCTCTCATCTGGAGAACAGTGCTTCTAATTCTGTTTGTGTGTTTTTTCCATAATTTGCTGTGGGTTTTGATATATGTCATGAACTTTTAGGTATGTAAGTGTACTGATTTTGGCATCTGTGCTTAGATTCTAGTGCGCTTCTTAAAGTGAGGAAAATAAAAAATTAGAGTCTTAACATGTCAATTTCCCAACAAATTCTTTAACTAAATAACTGAAGAAACTGTATTCCATACACTGCCTTGTATCCCATAAATCATTTAAATAAACAATATTCCACACATTGTCTTAAGTATTTAAACAATATTCCAAACACTGCAATCGATTTCTCACCAAATGGACAATCAACTGATTCTTTTTTCCTTTCAATTTCCAGGTGGGGGAGGGGAGTGGCAGGGCTGGGGGATTTCCCAGAGGGTTTAATTAATTGATAGATTTAATTAATTAGTCCATCAAATTGATATCAAAAGTGTGTTTGTATTCGTGAGAGGAGCTCTGAGATGGGTGGGGGAGGGGTGGAGGTTTCTTGGAAGGACAGATTATTCCCAGGGGATCATAATCCACTTAGTAGAACAACAGGTTAAGGACCTGTCAAGCAAAAGAGAACAATAGGTTTGACTCTGAATGTGTGCTTGCCGCTGATGTAGGCAACCCCCACTAACAAACTGTGGCGATTCTCTCTTTGCCCTATTACTATCCACTCCTGCATGACTACAATATTGATGACAAATTGCTGGAAACAGTATCTGTCGTAAAATATCTAGGAGTGACTACCCAGAACGACCTCAAGTGGAATGACCACATAAAGCACACAGAGAGGCATTGTGCATCATAGAGAGCTCTACTACTGAAACTTCGAGAGAGTACTTACCCAGAACAGTCAGAGAACATATTACTTCCTCCAGCATATATCTCGCGAAATGACCACGATGAGAAAATACGATAAATTAAAGCTAATACAGAGGCTTACTGACAATCATTCTTCCCATGCACTATTTGCATGCGAACAGGGAAGGGGTTATTAATTAGCAGTTCCAGAAGAACCCTCCGCCACACACCACTGGAGGTTTATGGAATCTGATGTAGGTGTACATGGAGACAAAATCGATTTCAGAAGGTTTGTCTTGATGGTTTTCTTCGAGTGCATCGTTATTACAGTGTATATCTCGAAAAACTTCTGAGACAAAGCCATTCTCTGTTGATCCTTCACGAATGCAATCAACAACATTTATATGATCGCGGAAGATATATTTTTACATCGTACTTACTGCTGATCCCGATTATTTTTCTGTAATTTCATTATGACTTTTAAAATAGGCATCCCGTGTAGTCTTCCAACGCTTTTGGACCTTATCAACTGAAAGAAGGAAAAGGCTGATAACTCTTTTATTACTGTGGTCACGTACTTCTACTATTTCAATAAAAAAACGCTTAAGGTTTTAGTGTAAGCTCGACCGACTTAACATGTAAAATTCGGCTGACTTTACTCTGTGAATGTAAATATGTATCAAATATACACTTTACATGTTACAGATATCTTGGAAGCGTAAACACATTTTCGTATCTGCATTATTCTTTGTTAATGAGTGTGTCAACGACTGTGCAGATAACTATATTAAGAAAGAAGAATGCATGCTAGAACCCTCAGCTGAAAAATGGAACTAAATTAGCTATGGTTGTATTAAGCACGCCAATTTTCCTCATTGCATTCAAGCCCTAGACGGAAAATATAAACATTTAGTAAAACCCCTAAAAAAAGATTCACTCTATTTCAGTTACAAACTTTTTTTCCGTGTTCTTCCCATAGCCATTGTAGACTTGTTTCACTTTCACTTTCATTGATGTCAGGGCATGTGAAGAAAATTGTGATTCAAATACATTTAAAAACAGCGTGTTTTGGGGGAAACTAGAAAGATGTACATCAGTATTACCTTAACCAAAACAGCTGACAGATACACATGACCCCCATGTACCATATTTTCTTGTGGAGGATGAAGACTGCTTTTTTCTAAAGAAATATTAAGGCTATATGTGTGGAAAAAAAGAATGTAGTAATTCCAATTCCAAAGAAAACAAGTACTGACAGGTTCTTATATTACTGAACTATCAATTTAATAAGTTATAGTTGCAAAATACTAACACGAATTCTTTACAGAATAATGGAAAAACTGATAGAAGCTGACCTTGGGGAAGAACAGTTTGAATTCTGGAGAACTGTAGGAACATGTGAGGCAATACTGACTCTATCTTAGAAGATGGGTTAAGGAAAGACAAACCTACGTTTACAAAACTTGTAGACTTAGAGAAAGCCTTTGACAATGTTGACTGGAATACTCTCTTTGAAGTTCTGAAGATAGCATGGATTAAAGTACAGGGAGCAATATGCTATTTACAGCTTGTACAGAAACCAGACAGCAATTGTAAGAGTCGAGGGGCGTGAAAGGGAGGCTCTGAGGCAGGTCTGTAACCTATCCCCAATGTTGTTCAATCTGTACACTAAGCATGTAATGGACGAACAAAGAAAAATTTGAGGTAAAAGTTAAAGTTCAGGGAGAAAAAATAAAAACTTTGAGATTTATCGATGGCAATTCTGTTAGAGACAGCAAGGAAGAGCAGTTGAACAGTATCGACATTGTCTTGAAAGAAGGATATATGATGAACATCAACAAAAGCAAAATAAGGATAATGGAATGTAGTCCAATTAAATCAGTTGACACTGAGGGATTTGGATTAGGAAATGAGACACATAAACTAGTAGGTGAATTTTGGTATTTGGAGAGCAAAATAACTGATGACGGCTGTGGTAGAAAGGGTATAAAATGTAGACTGGATATGGCAAGGAAAGGGTTTTTGAAGAAGAGAAATTTGTTAACATCGAATATAGATTTAAGTGTTAGAAGTCTTTTCTGAAGGTATTTATCTGGAGTGTAGTCACTTATGGAGGTGAAAAATGGATGATAAACAGTTTAGATAAAAAGGGAATAGAAAACCTTTTGAAATGTGATGCTTCAGAAGAATGTTGAAGATTAGATATAGATTATGAGAATGGAATTGGCGAGAAAAGAAATTTGTGGCGCAACCTGATTAAAAGAAGGGATTGGTTGATAGGACACGTTCTGACATATCAAGGGATCACCATTTTAGTATTGGAGAGAAGTGTTCGGGGGAGGGGGTAAAATTCGTAGAGGGAGGCCAAGAGATGAATACAATAAACAGATTCTGAAGGATGTAACTTGTAGTACTCCTTTGGAGATGAAGAGGCTTGCACAGCATACAGTATCATGGAGAGCTGCATCAGACCAGTATTCGGACTGAAGACCACAATGGCAACAACAATAAAATGCACAGAAGAAACTGAATCACAAAGAAAAACGTGTTTAAATTACTCAAGCCCAGAAATTTATTGAAAGCGCTTCCGGAATTTTAAATCACAAGTAGAGGATTTTTCATCAGTCCCTGAATGTCAAACAGGATTTTGGAGTTCTATTGTCGAAGCGTGCAACTCATTCTGCACAATTTTGTTAGAATAAGAGAGGGATATGAATTTGTAGACTGCACCTGTTAGTAGGTCGCGTGATGCTGTACTAGATAAGTTTATGATATATTTTGTTGGTACGGGAAATGTGCCCTGGCAGCCATCCAAAACTCATTGAACGCAAGACACCTAGCTCAAAGACAGGGATTTTCAGTTGTATAAAATTATTTTTTTATGCAGGGTGTAACAAAAAGATATGGCCAAACTTTCAGGAAACATTCTTCACATATAAAGGAAGAAAATGTTACACGGAATGGGTTTGGGAATGCTTTGTTTCTGTATTGGAGCTCAGTTTCTACAATTCTTCAACACACTGACCACAGGAAACGTACAATTAAAGAACGTATCAGAACAGTATAAAACACTTTATAAAAGAAATATTCAAAATACCCCACCACTATATGTGAACCATACTGGCCATATTGGAAAACATTTGGCAACAAATTACAATCCTGCAAGCACACTGAAGATGGGCTAGAGATCTGCCAGGGCTTCCAGTCAGAATAAAAAGAGCCTTAACTCTCGCAATATTATTTTGCAACGTCAGTATATGACTCGTAAATTAGATACGGAAATAATCCAAAGTATGTACGCCCTCGCCACACGCAAATGAGACTGAGCAATGGGCACAGTCGAGCAAAATAAAATGTTTCTACAAAATCAATGACTCACAGAGCTCACAGAACATCTCTCTCTAAACTATAAAATGCGAAAGTAGAAAGCTGCAGGGATAGGGCACCATATGTTGGTAAGTCTAACCTCCACCCATTCACTTGCATTTCATCTCCCGCCAACGGGACTCAAATTGTGAACAGACATGAAACGGGAAAACGAGCTGCACATACCTGATAACAGTAAAATCGCCACATTTCTTCTCGATTCTTGCGGTCACTGCAAGGCTCAAGTAGGTCAGAGGTATGGTCGCAATGGCATTCCGTACACAAATGAAGTGCCTAGTCCCAGGGAAGAGCTGTCACAGCTCAAAAGTGCGGATATTGGCTGATGGCAATAGTGGGAAAACGCCTACGCAAACTGATAAATGGTGGGGACTCGCTTACCCGTGTGTCCATCTACTTGACGATCGAGAATTCCTTTCAACAGCTCGCAGTATGAGCAGCTGCTTTCACCATATAACACACACAGCATCTTAACATGATGAAATCTATGGTAACTAGACTGAGACGCTTGGGCGGGGGGGGGGGGGAGGGGATGCATGAAGATAACTTCAAAATGTTCTAAAAATATTTTTATTATGCAGCTCATGTATTTGTATGTCGTTGAGGACATTTTTGATCTGCTGGATTTACCCATGGAGTGTTATTAACAAAAATACATTGTTTAGTATCAATAACACCCCCACATGGAGTCGATACAATAATAATATGATTAGCCTGAAAGGGCTCGGTGACATCATGAGAGATCCAACAACGCTCTGTCTACTACACTGTCATCGACGATGAAGAGTAAAGCAGCTAGTATGGGACCAAGTTCAGAGCTTGAGATTGCCAAGAGGAAAAGGCTGTAGATAGTATATCACCAATTTTTTTTTCATTCTCTTACAAGGCAGTAAATGCGACAACTCATCTGTAAAATGCCTGAAATCGTTGCATGTGATGTCTTCCTCTTACAGCACTTGTTTAGGGACCATTTAAGATAGGGTCTCGACTCTTATAACTGCCATCTGGTTTCCGTACAAATTGTAAATAGCCTTTCGCTCCCTGTATTTTACCCCTGCCACCTTTAGAATTTGAAAGAGAGTATTCCAGTCAACATTGTCAAAAGCTTTCTCTAGGTCTACAAATGCTAGAAAGGTAGGTTTGCCTTTCCTTAATCTAGCTTCTAAGATACGTCGTAGGGTCAGTATTGCCTCACGTGTTCCAATATTTCTATGGAATCCAAACTGATCTTCCCCGAGGTCGGCTTCTACCAGTTTTTCCATTCGTCTGTAAATAATTCGCATTAGTGTTTTGCAGCTGTCACTTATTAAACTGATAGTTCGGTAATTTTCTCATCTGTCAACACCTGCTTTCTTTGGGACTGGAATTATTATATTCTTCTTGAAGTCTGAGGGAATTTCACCTGTCTCATTCATCTTGCCCACCAGATGTCAGAGTTTTGTCAGGACTGCCTCTCCCAAGGCTGTCAGTAGTTCTAGTGCAATGTTGTCTACTCCCGGGGCCTTGTTTCGACTTAGGTCTCTCAGTGCTCTGTCAAACTCTTCACGCAGTATCTTATCTCCCATTACATCTTCATCTACCTCCTATTCCATTTCCATAATATTGTCCTCCAGAACATCGCCCCTGTATTGACCCTCTACATAATCCTTCCACCTTTCTGCTTTCCCCTCTTTGCTTAGAACTGGGTTTCCATCTGAGCTCCTGATATTCATACACGTGGTTCTCTTTTCTCCAAAGGTCTCTTTAATTTTCCTGTAGGCAGTATCTATCTTACCCCTAGTGAGATAAGCCTCTACATCCTTACATTTGTCCTCTAGCCATCCCTGCTTAGCCATTTTGCGCTTCCTGTCGATCCCATTTTTGAGACGTTTGTATGCCTTTTTCCTGCTTCACTTACTGCATTTTTGTATTTTCTTCTTTCATCAATTAAATTCAGTATCTCTTCTGTTACCCAAGGATTTTTACTAGCCCTTGTCTTTTTACCTACTTGATCCTCTGCTGCCTTCACTATTTCATTCCTCAAAGCTACCCATTCTTCTTCTACTGTATTTCTTTCCCCCATTCCTGTCAATTGTTCCCTTATGCTCACCATGAAACTCTGTACAACCTCTGGTTCTTTAAGTTTATCCAGGTCCCATCTCCTTAAATTCCCACCTTAATGCAGTTTCTTGAGTTTTAATCTATAGTTCATAAACAACAGATTGTGGTCAGAGCCCACATCTGCCCCTGGAAATGTCTTACAATTTAAAATCTGGTTCCTAAATCTCTGTCTTAGCATTATATAATCTATCTGAAACCTTCTAGTATCTCCAGGGTTCCTCCATGTATACATCCTTCTTTCATGATTCTTGATCCAAGTGTTAGATATGATTAAGTTATGCTCTGTGCAAAATTCTACCAGGCGGCTTCCTCTTTCATTTCTTAACCCCAATCCATACTCAACTACTACGTTTCCTTCCCTTCCTTTTCCTACTGTCGAATTCCAGTCACCCATGACTATTAAATTTTCGTCTCCCTTCACTACCTGAATAATTTCTTTTATCTCATCATACATTTCATCAATTTCTTCATTGTCTGCAGAGCTGGTTGGCATATAAACTTGTACTACTGTAGAAGGCGTGGGCTTCGTGTCTATCTTGGCCACAATAATGCATTCACTATGCTGTTTGTAGTTGCTTACCCGCACTCCTATTTTTTATTCATTATTAAAACGACTCCCGCATTACCCCTATTTGATTTTGTATTTATAACCCTGTATTTACCTGACCAAAAGTCTTGTTCCTCCTGCCACCGAATTCACTAATTCCCACTATATCTAACTTTAACCTATCCATTTCCCTTTTTAAATTTTCTAATCTACCTGCCCGATTAAGGGATCTGACATTCCACACTCCGATCGGTAGAACACCAGTTTTCTTTCTCCTGATAACGACGTCCTCTTGAGTAGTCCCCACCAGGAGATCCGAATGGGGGACTATTTTACCTCTAGAATATTTTACCCAAGAGGACGCCACCATCATTTAATCATACAGTAATCCTGCATTTTTATATTACAGATAAAATCACAGGCAGTTCGCTCACAGAGGATAAAACAGTCTCTGTGCACAACATGGAGATCATAATTTTTTATCTACACGAGTCAGGTTAGCATCTAATGCTTCTGCTCTTCGTTTGCCTGACTTTTGAAAGCATTTACCCAACATTTAAATATTTTTGTTCTCTCTGGCAGTGTCAGTTGTGGGAAATTTACTGCTTTCAACAAATATACACTAGAGTGTTTTGGATGAGAGTGAATACATGTTGGAAGGCGAGATACTATTTTATATCTCATCACCAGCCTGTTATGGCAGATTACGTCTTCCATATAGCTCAATCGTCCAGGGTCGCCAATAGCTCTACCTACTTGCCAGCCTATGACCTACTATCACCATTTCTGTTTAACATTTACAATCATACATTATTATTGTTATTTTTCAAATAAGCCGTTGCAGGTTCGAATCCTGCCTTGGGCATGGGTGTGTGTGATGTCCTTAGGTTAGTTAGGTTTAAGTACTTCTAAGTTCTAGGGGACTTATGACCTAAGATGTTGAGTCCCATACTGCTCAGAGCCATTTGAACCAAATAAGCCGTAACCCTCTTGCTTTAAGATGGCATGGATGTCTTTAAAGTGAATTTCCTCCATTTGTGTACATTTTGGGTGACACCATACATATAGAAGGTAATCAGATCCACCTAAACTTGGCCTTGGGGTATTTACATCACAGCACACACAAAAAAGGGTGTAGTAACAACCATACTTAGAGGGTGACATCTTGAGTGCATGCTGCTTATCACTACAGGACCCACACCACAACCCCTGGCCATGGTGTATCTCTGTCATAACACAAAATAGTGTAACTGGACTGCAAATCCAATCATATTTACAACATACGACCAGAAGATCATGCAACTGGTGGTGCCATCATTGTGACCTTTACGTGAAGGTTTTTGGTGCTAGTGTGAATAATTATCGTTAGGAAAAAAGCATTTACTGTTGATGGTCATTCTAATCGTGTTGCAATACTAAGTTGTATTCCAGTGCTTGTCGTATACATTTAAGATTACTAAGACAGAATGACATAGCGCCTAAACCAGTATCTTACAGAGAATTGTAGTAAATACTCAAATACTGTTGACTTATGTGGATGAACATAAATTCCAGGTAATAAATAATTGGTTATATATACACTCCTGGAAATTGAAATAAGAACACCGTGAATTCATTGTCCCAGGAAGGGGAAACTTTATTGACACATTCCTGGGGTCAGATACATCACATGATCACACTGACAGAACCACAGGCACATAGACACAGGCAACAGAGCATGCACAATGTCGGCACTAGTACAGTGTATATCCACCTTTCGCAGCAATGCAGGCTGCTATTCTCCCATGGAGACGATCATAGAGATGCTGGATGTAGTCCTGTGGAACGGCTTGCCATGCCATTTCCACCTGGCGCCTCAGTTGGACCAGTGTTCGTGCTGGACGTGCAGACCACGTGAGACGACGCTTCATCCAGTCCCTAACATGCTCAATGGGGGACAGATCCGGAGATCTTGCTGGCCAGGGTAGTTGACTTACACCTTCTAGAGCACGTTGGGTGGCACGGGATACATGCGGACGTGCATTGTCCTGTTGGAACAGCAAGTTCCCTTGCCGGTCTAGGAATGGTAGAACGATGGGTTCGATAACGGTTTGGATGTACCGTGCACTATTCAGTGTCCCCTCGACGATCACCAGTGGTGTACAGCCAGTGTAGGAGATCGCTCCCCACACCATGATGCCGGGTGTTGGCCCTGTGTGCCTCGGTCGTTTGCAGTCCTGATTGTGGCGCTCACCTGCACGGCGCCAAACACGCATACGACCATCATTGGCACCAAGGCAGAAGCGACTCTCATCGCTGAAGACGACACGTCTCCATTCGTCCCTCCATTCACGCCTGTCGCGACACCACTGGAGGCAGGCTGCACGATGTTGGGGCGTGAGCGGAAGACGGCCTAACGGTGTGCGGGACCGTAGCCCAGCTTCATGGAGATGGTTGCGAATGGTCCTCGCCGATACCCCAGGAGCAATAGTGTCCCTAATTTGCTGGGAAGTGGCGGTGCGGTCCCCTACGGCACTGCGTAGGATCCTACGGTCTTGGCGTGCATCCGTGCGTCGCTGCGGTCCGGTCCCAGGTCGACGGGCACGTGCACCATCCGCCGACCACTGGCGACAAACATCGATGTACTGTGGAGACCTCACGCCCAACGTGTTGAGCAATTCGGCGGTACGTCCACCCAGCCTCCCGCATGCCCACTATACGCCCTCGCTCAAAGTCTGTCAACTGCACATACGGTTCACGTCCACGCTGTCGCGGCATGCTACCAGTGTTAAAGACTGCGATGGAGCTCCGTATGCCACGGCAAAGTGGCTGACACTGACGGCGGCGGTGAACAAATGCTGCGCAGCTAGCGCCATTCAACGGCCAACACCGCGGTTCCTGGTGTGTCCGCTGTGCCGTGCGTGTGATCATTGCTTGTACAGCCCTCTTGCAGTGTCCGGAGCAAGTATGGTGGGTCTGACACACCGGTGTCAAAGTGTTCTTTTTTCCATTTCCAGGAGTGTATATATATATATATATATATATATATATATATATATATATATATATCCCAGTACCTACTACAACCTACATCCTTCTGAATCTGCTTAGTGTATTCATCTCTAGGTCTCCCTCTACGATTTTTACCCTCCACACTGCCCTCCAATGCTAAATTTGTGATCCCTTGATGCCTCAGGACATGTCCTACCAATCGATCCCTTCTTCTAGTCAAGTTGTGCCACAAACTTCTCTTCTCCCCAATCCTATTCAATACCTCCTCATTAGTTACATGATCTACCCACCTAATCTTCAACATTCCTCTGTAGCTCCACATTTCGAAAGCTTCTATTCTCTTCTTGTCCAAACTATTTATTGTCCATGTTTCACTTCCATACATGGCTACACTCCATACAAATACTTTCAGAAATGACTTCCTTACACTTAAATCTATACTCGATGTTAACAAATTTCTCTTCTTCAGAAACGCTTTCCTTGCCATTGTCAGTCTACATTTTATATTCTCTCTACTTCGACCATCATCAGTTATTTTGCTCCCCAAATAGCAAAACTCCTTTACTACTTTAAGTGTCTCATTTCCTAATCTAATTCCCTCAGCATCACCCGACTTAATTCGTCTACATTCCAGTATCCTCGTTTTGCTTTTGTTGATGTTCATCTTATACCCTCCTTTCAAGACACTGTACATTCCGTTCAACTGCTCTTCCAAGTCCTTTGCTGTCTCTGACAGAATTACAATGTCATCGGCGAACCTCAAAGTTTTTATTTCTTCTCCCTGGATTTTAATACCCACTCCGAATTTTTCTTTTGTTTCCTTTACTGCTTGCTCAATATACAGATTGAATAACATCGGGGAGAGGCTACAACCCTGTCTCACTCCCTTCCCAACCACTGCTTCCCTTTCATGCCCCTCGACTCTTATAACTGCCATCTGGTTTCCGTACAAATTGTAAATCGCCTTTCGCTCCCTGTATTTTACCCCTGCCACCTTGAGAATTTGAAACAGAGTATTCCTGTCAACGTTGTCAAATGCTTCCTCTAAGTCTACAAATGCTAGAAAGGTAGGTTTGCCTTTCCTTAATCTTTCTTCTAGGATAAGTCGTAAGGTCAGTATTGCCTCACGTGTTCCAATATTTCTATGGAATCCAAACTGATCTTCCCCGAGGTCGGCTTCTACCAGTTTTTCCATTCGTCTGTAAATAATTCGCATTAGTGTTTTGCAGCTGTCACTTATTAAACTGATAGTTCTGTAATTTTCACATCTGTCAACACCTGCTTTCTTTGGGATTGGAATTATTATATTCTTCTTGAAGTCTGAGGGTATTTCGCCTCTCTCGTACATCTTGCTCACCAGATGGTAGAGTTTTGTCAGGACTGGCTCTCCCAAGGCCGCCAGTAGTTCTAATTGAATGTTGTCTACTCCCGGGGCCTTGTTTCAACTCGTGTCTTTCAGTGCTCTGTCAAACTCTTCACGCAGTATCGTATCTCCCATTTCATCATCATCTACATCCTCTTCAATTTGCATAATATTGTCCTCAAGAACATTGCCCCTGTATAGACCCTCTATATACCCCATCCACCTTTCTGCTTTCCCCTCTTTGCTTAGAACTGCGTTTCCATCTGAGCTCTTGATATTCATACAAGTGGCTCTCTTTTCTCCAAAGGTCTCTTTAATTTTCCTGTGGGCTGTATGTATCTTACCCCTAGTGAGATAAGCCTCTACATCCTTACATTTGTCCTCTAGCCATGCCTGCTTAGCCATTTTGCACTTCCTGTCGATCTCATTTTTGAGACGTTTGTATTCCTTTTTGCGTGCTTCATTTACTGCGTTTTTATATTTTCTCCTTTCATCAATTAAATTCAGTATCTCTTCTGTTACCCAAGGATTTCAACTAGCCCTCGTGTTTTTACCTACTTGATCCTCTGCTGCCTTCACTACTTCATCCCTCAGAGCTACCCATTCGTCTTCTACTGTATTTCTTTCTCCCCATTCCTGTCAATTGTTCCCTTATGCTGTCCCTGAAACTGTGTACAACCTCTAGTTTAGTCAGTTTATTCAGGTCCCATTTCTTTAAATTCCCACCTTTTTGCAATTTCTTCAGTTTTAGTATACAGTTCATAGCCAATAGATTGTGGTCAGAGTCCACATCTGCTCCTGGAAATGTCCTACAATTTAAAATCTGGTTCCTAAATCTCTGTCTTATATACATACATACATATATATATATATATATATATATATATATATATATATATATATATATATATATATATATATATATATATATATATATAAAAAATCGGTTCTGTAAACTTGTGCTGTTATTGTGTTGGTATAAAATAATGTATTCTGAGTTGCATACTACTACTAAAGAGGGTGCTATATCACAGGAATGATGACCTCAGTCTAGATTGTAGATGTTATTTTATGAAAGTGCAAATCTTAACTCTACTTAAAACGATATGAAAGTCACCTATATGTCATCCTGATCTTCAATACTAGGGTAGCATTATCATGTTCTTCAATATAGTTGACTGATTTGGGAGCAGCATCTCGTATTTTTTCTGGACATTGGGGTGATACTTTAATAAATACACTCCAATAAGATGCATTTTTAGAGTACAGAGTAGCATTGTGCATGTTGCTTGTCATTGTTGGACCATATCACTTGACCCTCAGGTATCCAAATAACAACACATACAAAATAGTGTAGTTGGATTGAGTGCCAAGTCAAATTTAGATGGTATGACAGAATGTTATGTGATTGGGAGTATTCTCATCGTGATCTTTACCTGAAGGTTTTCGCTACTACAGTGAATAATCAAAAATATTTGCTGTTGGTGATCATATTGGTACATTAACACAAGGTGCATTCCAGTGTTTGTCCTATATATTTACAATCGGTAACAAGTGCGACAGTCTGCTGTGGGGTCTTAACCAGGACCTATAATGTTTGGTAAAGCTGTAAACTATATGCTTATAATTTTAAGAGGAAATTGATAACACAGAACAGCAATACTGGCAACTGTTTTGTAGATGATCTAATTATGAAATTCCAAGCTACTCTGCCGAATGACTGAAATCATTTCATGTAACCTGTTACATCCTATAGAACTAAGATTGGGAAACATGTTATTTATTCACTCACAGCTATTGCTGGTAGAAACTAGCCTGCCAGATGTGTTACAATCCTGTTTTTTAATGTTTGTCCTAATTCTAGGTCACTTATAGGAGGATCATGAAATCATAATGTCCCTACCTAAATTATTTAACGCCCACACATACACACAGGAGAACTAATGCTCTTTAAAAAAACAAATCATTTAAACTCAACTATGACTGGCCACTATGAATGCTAGGTTGTCACCGGTGACAGAACTCCTTTAAAATCATCTTAAAAATAGCTAAAACCAGTATGCATGACCCAACCAAAGACTGAATTAATAGTGAAAATAAAGTCTCGCATCATCTGAGAAATGATTAATATTTGGCAAATATGGTGATGTGATGAGTAATTTTATCTGTGGAAAGCAATGAAAGTGCAGTATTTGGTGCTGCAGATTTTAAATTCCTACTTGCATTTTGGTAAGATATGGAGACAGTAGAGTTTTATGAAATTACTTTTTTTGTATTTGTATTTTCCAAGTATAACGAAATGCTAGGAAACACAGAAGTGCTTTTTGGCGAATATAAAAATTCAGAAATTATTTAAGTGAAGCACATTTATTTTTATAAATAACAAGTGGTTTGATGAAATTGTTGCTACAAAGATGAACTATCTAACATGTTTGTGAAAACTGAATTATACGCAGCTTTGCCAAAATATTATGATTACATGCTTTACAGCATATTGGTCTACATTCAGAACACACTATAAAAGTAACTCTGATTCGGAAGGACTCGAAGATTCTTTGATAGTTTTCTGGAGGTAGGTGTCACCAGATGTCTTTGCACTAATCATATAATTGTCATGAATTATAGACTGGTGGTTTGTGTCCCTGAAGCTGGTGACGTAGCATGGTCTAGATCTCTTCCACTGACTTCGGAGCAGGTGAATTTGCTGACCAAGGCATCACCATGAGTTCACTATCATGCTCCACAAACTGCTGTAGCCCAATTCGGGCCTTTTGTCATGGACATTTATCCTGCTGGAAGGTGTCTTCACCTTCAGGGAAGACATCAAGCATGAAGGTATGTCAATGCTCGGCAACTACATGCAAGCAGCTGAGAGGGCACGTTATTTTCCGCCATCTTATTGGTAAGAGTTTCAATAAAAAAATATCTGATTAGTAGGAAAATCCCATTCTACCTTGATGTATAAATGAATAAGTGTACATGGTTGTGCATATAGATAAAATTCAATAGGAAGGTGATTTTGAGGGTTAGAACTAACTTTCCTATCTATAAAGATTTATTATGGAGAACTTTCTGTTGTGGTTGTTCTATTTATTTCTCTAAGGTATTCCTTGTTGGCTTCTTGTGGCAACAAGAGCTGTAGCACTGCACTTGATGTCATGATAAGGACAATAAAGAGACCTCTGCTCTGTACCTAGCTCCAAGGAATATCAGTGACTCGAATACGACATATTGCAATAATGTCGATATACTTTGAATGTTTTTAAGAAATAATTGTGTTTGGGTCATTGAATATCAGAATCTGAACTGAATGTCTGTCTCACATTAAGACACATTCTAATTATAAATCTCTTGTCTGATCTATGTTCAATGTGTACTAAATTCCGATTGTAAATCCAAGCTCTAAGAATACTAATTCAATAAACGTCGGAGATGAATCTAGTTGGGAGTTTGATGACTTCTAGAGAGCATATGTGTAGTATATTCGTAACACACATATTGACTGAACTCTTGCACAGTCCAACAATGACATAATACCTACAGTTACTACCACATGTCCCATAGAAGACCACATGAAAGTCCCCCATAGCATAATAAAGAAGAAATGCTAGTGGCTTGCAGCTATGGTGTGGTGCAAGTTTCTAGCAGCCATTGGCCTGGATAATGGTGTATCCAGATGCAATCATCAACCTGGTGTAGTAAGAGTGTAATTCATTAGTCCAGGTGGCACGTTTCCATTGATGTACAGTCCAATCTCTATGATCCCATGTACACTGGACTCGTAATTGATGGTGTCGTTCGGTCAACATGGTAACAAGTAGCTGTGAAGCTGCTTGTTCAGCAATGTACATCGAACAGTATAGCCCGAACGACTTGTGCCTACACCATAATTTTACTTTGTCATCAGATTAGCCACTCATTGCCCCCTATCTTGCTTTACAGAATGAGCAAGCCTCCGATCTTTACTTCTCTGATGACGTGTAGACATCTAATACCTTGTTGCTTACTCATGTTTTGCGGCCGGAGTGGCCGTGCGGTTCTAGGCGCTACAGTCTGGAACCGAGCGACCGCTCCAGTCGCAGGTTCGAATCCTGCCTCAGGCATGGATGTGTGTGATGTCCTTAGGTTAGTTAGGTTTAATTAGTTGTAAGTTCTAGGCGACTGATGACCTGAGAAGTTAAGTCGCATAGTGCTCAGAGCCATTTTGAACTTACTCATGTTTTCATCATCCTTCATCCACTTTCCACAGACGCTCATGACAGTAAGAAGTGAACATCCATCAACTTCACTGTTTCCAAGATGCTCATTCCCAGGTGCTGAGCCATAAAAATCAACCCATTGTCAAAGTGGCTTTTGTCAGTAGATTTGCCCATTTTCTGTCTGTATCATTGCTACAATGGTTCCGAATGCCATGGGATCTTCACAGAGAGAGCCCTTTCCCTATATTACAGAGTTCAAGTACTCGAAGTCTACACCTTCCGTCTATTTGATGAGTTAGGATACCATCTCTCTTCTTTGTATCCTCTCTAGCCATTCTTCTGTGTTCTTCCTTCTAGTGCTGGCAGCATGGCTGTCAAAGATAGTGGCAGCAAGAGAGGCACTTGGATTGAGGTCTATGGTGCAGTTGTCCTGAAAGCAGATGGTGTGGCTACCTTAATAGGCATCTTCAGCATCTGAGCCAGCTTCTCCCTCAAGTCGACGAACAGATCGAGCGCAGAACAAAGTATTGCAGACAAGTTTGGACCATAGCTACTTACTATGGCGGCGGGAATGTGGCGGTGTGGTCAATCTTCTGTGTGTTTGACGATTGTTGCAAATTAATTGCAGCTGCTAGTTGTGGTGGCTTCAGGCTTGTCTCTGTTTCTTGAACACGAAGTAAAATGGGTTTTGGATGCTATGGTGTAAGTGTGAACAATTCTGGGTTTGGTAAAAGGTGTTATATGTCTAAGGAGACCAATAATATGTGAGATCCATTGTCACTGTGGAAAATCATACATTGGTCAGATGTGTCGCACTCTTAAAGACAGATGAGATAAACAAAGATGTCACCCAAGACTAGGTGAGCCAGAAAACCTACTTTTGCTAACTACTGTCTTGATACAGGACAGAGCATGAATATTACAGAGAGACCGAGATCCTCTCATCAGCCTCCATTTACTGGGACTCCGTCATTAAAGAAGCAGTCAAAATATGTACAGCTAACACTTTAATAAACGGGGACACGGGTTTTCAAGCCAGCGAAGCAGGGGGACCAGCACTGATTGGACTAAGGAATCATCAGCCCCAGGAGTAACGAATTCAGCGAAATAACACCAATGGAGCAACCAAGCCAGAACAGCAAAATAGCTCCCCAACACCTTGCCTGCACGGCTTGTGTTCGAACTTTCCCATGAAGTGCATGCAGAGTCCACAGCTTGCATCTCCAACACAGGGTTCTGGATGTCATTGTCTACTGCAATGACTTTAGAGCCCTGTCTCTTGGTGTCTGCCCTTTTCTGGAGAAAGAGTGTATAAATTGGCGAGCCACAACAGCTAGCAACAGTCACACCTGGATATGACGAGAAACTGCCTCATGGAAACATCACACACACACACACACACACACACACACACACACACACACACACACAAATTTGATGAGAAGAGGACGGGACATTAAAATAAAAAGTAAAGGTCCTGTTTGGCAAATAGATTTAATATAAATTTATAGATTAATAGATGAAAGGAGAGAAGGACAAACCTCAAATTTTCTCGGAAAGAGATTTGTGTACAAGTTTTCAAATTTTGTTAGAGGAAAGAAGGAATCTGAAATTTTTGGTAAATTGTTTACTTAAACAGATATATTGCGTAAAAAAATTAAAATATTTGGTCACAAGGAGAAAAATTTGGTGCCCTTTTTCGTCATGCTGCATGCAGACAATGGGAATAATGATTATTCCCACATTGCATGTAAGTGCTCTTTATGTGCATAACACATAAAAATAAAGTTCAAAATAATACAGAGCCTGCATGACACAACTAAAATATTGTTATGAATGGCCTATGTGAAATGATGACATCAAAGTCCGTGGTGACATTGAACAGGACAGTTGCTACCAAGCCAAAGTATACAGTCTAAATTCCACGGAAATTCTATCGGATTCTCAGGAAACCACCATCAGATGAGGTGAAGGCTATGAGGGAGGTGGCTGGTGGGTGCTATGGAGTGACATACATAGTGGCTGCTAATGCAGCATTGTGGAATGGAATAGATGGAGTCCAACTAGACTCAGATCAATTTGGTTACACTGGGCGGTGGTGTCTAACCACAATATCGTTGTAATTCATAACAAAAAATAGCATGCTTTATGCAATAACGAAAATTTGGGAACATTTTGATGTTTCACAGAAAAACTGTCTAACTACCATATTTTGTAGCGATGGTACCGTAATTACAATCAATCGGCTCGTTTCGGATCAAGTTAGCTTCGTCGTTCCAACACAAGGTACCGAGCCATTCTGAAATTTTTTTCGTTAGTTACATTTGAGGCTAGAACACAAAAAACATTCTACTCGCTAAATTAAATTGTAGCTTAGGAAAGAGACTATGGTTATGCTTTCACCTTTCAACCGAATTTTCGTCGTTATCACAATCAATTCGAGTAAAAACAAGTCAGTCTCGTTGGTATCTCAATCTCGCTATAGTCACTCCGAAAACAATATTTACATATACCACAAAAACAGAGTATATTACCACCACGTTATAATTTTGTTCTCGCTTATCAGGATCTGATACTTCACCACATATCTGACACACAGTATGTAACGTCTCACCTCTATCAGAAACAGACGGCACTTCCATAAATCGAAAGGGTGACCACAGAGATGTTACTATTCTGTGTAACATCCGAATTTAGACGTTTTCGGAGACAGCGACCCTTCAGCACTCATAGTATCTTCAGTTAATAGACTATAATACATTTATACTGTACTTCCACAATACCGGTGACTCGGAAACCGGCGTTTCGCAGTTAAGTCCCTCACCGAGGGACACAGTATGCTATATGACGAGACACAAATGGTTGCCCCTGCATCTAGCTATTGGGACTGTGTTTTAAAAGAATCCATAGAGATTCGTTTATCTGACAATCATATTAATAGAGACAAGGGTTATCCTTTAAGTAAGACTTGGGACCCGGTGTTATCTGACATTAAAAAACAACGGTCTGTGGTTCGATCGTCGGAATAAATTTTTTTAATTTTTGACAGCGATACCTCAATTTCGATTGTTTCCACCTCTGGCGGCGGGGTATGTCTACTGCGCTAGAGGGCAGTTACGGCGCCTTCTCGCGCACTCGTTGTGGGTCTTCTGCGGCCTATATAGGGGCCGCCGCTTGCGCTGGAAAGTCGTCGACGCACATTCCGCTGCTCGACTCGCTGCGACTCACTTCGTCACCGCGCACGCAACGCCATGGCTGTACAAAAAGGGAAGCAGATTGCCGCCGCACTGGAAGCTCTGATCCATGCGATGGGGTTCAACGGCGGCCGCCAACGGCAGCCAAAGCGCAAGCGGACGCAGCAGAACAGGGAGAGCCTGCAGTGCTACAACTGCCAGCAGCTGGGGCATACTGCGCGCGAGTGCGAGAACGCCGTCGCGTGCTTGAAGTGCGCGGCGGCTCACGACATCCGCAGCTGCACGAAGCCTCGTGGGGTGGCCAGCATCTGCGCGAACTGCGGTTGCGGCGGGCCACACGCCGCCAACTCGCGTAGCTGCGGCTACCTCAGGGAGTCACGCCGTCTGCCCGCCGTACCACGCCCTGCGGCGGCGCCAAGCGCCACGACGGCCGCCCCGGCCCCCCGCTAGAGATGGGCAAAACTGTTCTTTTCAGAGATCGGATCAGAACTGTTCACTCCCTGAAATGAATTAGCTCTTTTTCATGACTCACCACTCATTTACAATAGAAAATAAATGGAAGGCACATTGCCCTTTAAACTTGGTTTATTCCAGTACTATACCTGTATTTTGATCTTATTTGATCCTATTTTGAAGTAACACAGATAATGACTAAGAATTTTGTATTGTTTATTGAAATTTCCACGATATGACAAAGTTTTTGATTATTGATTTATTTTGCACTATCGTGGTTTTTTGGGTGATCAGAAAATGTTGTAACTTGAGATTTACATTAACAATATATTTGGCTATAATGTATTAAAATTTCATTAACCTCATACAAATACATCGCGAGCCATATATTTTTAAAGTGAACGTTTCCTTCCGAAGACTCCTAAAATCGAAAATCCGTACCAGAATAAGAAAAAAAAATATATAAATTTGACTGTAAAACGAAAGTGCTACACATAGCCTTACGCAGAATAAAACAAGGAAAATATTGGTGTATCACATTTTGCGATACGTTTATCGGTTCGCTCGTAATTAAAGCGTAAATTCGAGTGTCCATAATAAAAATCCTATAGTAAGAGGAGTCGTCAGGAACCTAATCTGATCAGTTTAAACAAATAAAAATAAAATAAAAACAAATGATGTATACATAACATAATAATGTATTATACATAGCAGTATTACTACGAAGAACAATATCCAGTAGAGACGAACTCCGATGCAGAAGCACTGAGTCGAGCAGGTCGAGCCACGAGCTGTATTACTGCGTGAGCTAAGACCGCAGAGACCAGAGTGACACCTGAATTGCTTTGCTCAACGCTCTGGCTAGAGTCGAGAACGGTGGGGTGAGCGTTGAGCGGGCGAGTTCCGAGGGTGGGGGGAGCGGTGAACTCACCTGCTCCGAGACAAATCGTCCGTTCCCTTGCGAACAGGTTGTTGCAAGTAGTTCCTATGTTATCCGCTAGGTGGCTCTCTGTCCTGTTGCTCGCATCAACTGCCCAGAGGACAGGATGTGCGACTGAAACGATCGCCGACAGAGTGCGATGCGAAGTTAAGCTGCGCCAGACACTGCACGCGGCAGACGACGCACAGAGACGGCACGGCATATGTGAAACACAAAATCCAATGGGGCACTGCACAATGCAGGCAGCCAAGGTAGAAGCAGGGCAGAGGCCGGCGCTGGCTGTGTTGTGTGGCGTGCACTGTGCTGTGACCAGCAGAGGCGCTGCTGATATGCTCCGTCTCTCTCTCTCTCTCTCTCTCTCTGCCGTGGGAAACGTTTGGAGCTACCGTTCTTTTTTTCTGAATCACTGATTGTTCACTCCTTTGAAAGATTCAACTCTATGAATTAGTTCAAGAGCGCATACCCCATCTCTACCCCCCCTCCGGCGAGCGGTGCGAGCCGCGCCGCCTTGAAGCCGCCACCGACCATGCTATGGCCGGCTTCCAAGAAGCCCTTGCGGCCGGAAGGGCCGCACTGAAGGAGGAGCTCGCAGCTGTGCATCGCCAGCTCCAGCAGCTGCGAGCTATCAAGCAGAAGCCGCCGGTTCCCGCGGCCCCCTCCCCCCCCCCCCCCCCGTTAGTCGACCGGTGGAGGTCGATGCGGCGACACAGACAACCGCCGCTCCGCCCCCTGCAGCAATGCAGGAGGTGGCGCCTATGGAAACCGTCGATGTGACGTCACAGTCGTCACACTGCGCCAAGGCAGGTGCAAGCAAAGGTGCTGTGGCAACGACCGACTCCTCCCATGTAGAGAAGTCTATCGCAAAGATGTTGCAGCACCTGAAAGTACCAGATTCACACGAGCTGCAGCCGTTCCTTAAGAACATTGCGGCGTCGCTACAGGACGGATTCTTTGTACAACCGTACCCCTTCTCAGTACCATGTGCTAGGCCTCCCCTCCCCCATCGCCCCCACCGCTTTAACCAGTCTCAGCTCAGGTGCCTAAATTTCATGACAAAGAAGGAGCTAACACTAATTAACAAATATCCCATCTTTACGCCAAACGACTGGCGCTTACTGGCGTGCCTAGCAGAACTACATGTGACGGGCAATATACCTGCATACATGTATAATCCCTGAACCTAGGTAACAAAGCAGTGAGAGATCATAAGTCGGCGTGAGTCATTCTAAACCCACCGGCCAGTCATTTAGGCCGTTCGTTTTCACCGTCTCTTACTGTCCCTCTGACTATCCTTTCATCTTTCTTTTATTAAAAAAAAAAACAGCACAAAGTCAAGCAAACATCTAACCACCATGACATCCCACACCAATCTTCAAGTAAGAAGGAGAAGCGCCTTAGTTGCGCTGGAACTTCGCCAACTGCAGAGGGTACAATCCCTCAGTCAAGTGCGTCTGCATCTGCGTTGGGAAGTCAGTTCCGGCGAGATCGTGCACCAGCACTCTCACCTGAAGGTGGCGGCCAGTTGGACCGCTGAAATATTGTGTCATGAAGACGTTATGATCCGGCTGCATACCCGAGAAGAATATTATCAAGTGCAGATTTCATTTGCTGAACACGCAGCGTGTATTAAACAAGGAAACTGGGTCCATGATAATTTAAAAGTACCTCTTGTCCTTGGGCCCTATATTACAATGATTTTTCAATTTGTGAACCCATAACAAAATAAAACAGACTGTAGGAAACTTCTCGCCTTCCAGCACTCCTATTGCATATTTGAAAACCACTAAAGTATCACAAGTTCTCTTGCAGTGCTGGTGTCGTAATCTGACACGTCTCTCACCAAAGGAATTTACACGAGTTTATCGTACTGTCCAACTACATATAGTAGCATTCTAAACAAGCTGCCCCTACTACTCTCCATTTCTTACTTCAAGCTTGTCTTTATCGAATTCCTGTCACCGGTATTCTTAAGGAAACGGACAGTCTTATGTTTAAGTGCTGTATTATAATAATAAAAAAAATTAATTGAAAGGAATTGATTGGTAATTGTCCTTTCGCTTGCAATGAAAAGAGAATATTTGTACAGCACATTATTGTGAAATGTCCTGCATGTACGAAATTGTGCTATTGTTCATTCACTTTACCTTGCATCGTTTCTTTTTCTGTGCCCATCACTATACATATTTTAATTATATTTGCCGTCTTCTGCAAGCTTCTCCTTCTGGTAATTTTACGAAAATATGACCGTGGACACCTTTTCCTCCATTTCAATTGTAGATGCAGGCAGCCGACTCCAGGGAATACCAGTGCTTCCCAAGATGATATAAAATATGAAGGAATTCCTCTTAATTTGGTTCTATTTCACTTTAATAAAAGTACTTATTACTGTTATTAAGTCTTCACTTATTTAGAAACACATACAATACAAAACACTCATATGCCGAGCAATCCATCTTAACCAAAATTCTACGAGCGAGAGAGTGAAACAAAATCATGTAAAAAAAAAGAATGATATTTTATGGTTATTTGTCTGCGCTTTACTGCGCATTCATAACTGCAGACGCTTATAGTCCGGTCTTTGATTCTGTCGTTATCGCTGTTTCATTTTTTAATAAATTTTAACTCTATCATATCCAGGGGTCTTCCACCACGTACCTATACAAAGCGACATATCTTCCGAAAGACGAAAATGAAATTTCGTAAATCGTTTATCCGTGACAGCATAAGTCGTGGAATAACCCGCTGCAGCCTTATTTATGAAATAATCGTCATCGAACATGTGTTTTAGGGGTGTGTCCTAAGCGTATGTAATGCATCCATAATTCGGCAAGGGTTGCAATCCCTTGTATGTATTAGCACCTGACTCAGTGACAATGAAATCTTGTTACAATGCTGGGTTTTACTCCTAGATGTAAGTCTTAATAAATTCGCCAAAATTTTTTCTTCTCAGAGAATTCAGTCGTCACAAGTATCATATTTTGCAGTGCCTAATCCTGGTAAACAAACAAGCAAACAAATTTTTCTTTCATCTGTTAACAATATACATTGCATGAACGTAGTCAGTTCATAGCCAGGACCATTTACAATACTGTTACTTATAATTAAGTAGTTTACAATCTTATGTAGAAATACAATCATGTTCCATCAGTATACATGAATACTTTTAATTTTTCATTTCCATATGTTCTTCAATTTTTTAGAAGCTATGCCTTATTAAAGACTTTTTAGCTCTATTTCGTATTTATGAAATTCTTTAATTTTCTTTATTGCAGCAGGCAATGTACTAAAAAGTATTTTTGGTTAATGTTGTTCACGTCTTTGGTAAATTTCTATTTTGTGGGTCTCTCTATCAAAGTCATCTTTATTTCTTGTTTTGTAGTTATGAGCCCGGTTGTTCTGTGTGGAAACTTCCTGGTGAATTTTCAAAAAGCACACACATTCATAAATGTATAAGCCAGGAAGTGTCATTATCTTAAATTCTTTAAATATTTTCCTGCATCTCTCTCTCTCTCTGCAGTGAACATGCATTCACATCTGTGGTCTGGATAATGCTGGGTATCATACTAATACATATTTCATCGTCTTATCTGTCATTGTTTCGTGATACTGTTGTAGGACAACGCAAAATTTTGGAGACGTCTACATCTCAAAATTCTGAACCGATATTTACAAGCTACTGACATAAAGCGCGAAATGTGACACCTAATGTTAATATAAATGAACGAAGATCTCTGGAACACATTTTTAAGCACCTTTGTGATTACTGCACCTTTCTCTGAAACTGGTAATGCGTTGGGACTTACACCTACACTTTGTCATATTCAGTATACACGTGCCTTCAGATGTGTAGTGCCAGATCTGTAATGCAGGACAGCAAAGCACTTGCCACAGTACATGCAGCCAACATCCTTGTCAGTCACTAATAAAAATCTCCTCAAAACATTGTTATGACGACCAGCTTTCGCACTCAGGGTATTACTGAGAATCATGTTTCGCTTTTACACTCTCCTTCATCTCCTGTTCACATGCCATGTTCCTACAGAGGGGGAGTGAGAGGCGCTTGGGTAACTGCAATAGTCGACCGGTCAATAGCGTTAAGGAAGTAGAGTGCAGTTGCTCCCCCAGTCCAAAGTGGCTGCATTGATATGTGACGAAGTTATGTGGAACTACACCGAGCAGTTCAAGCGCGCATAAACTCAGATGAAGAGCTCTAGTGCTCTATATGATCTATATATGATTTGTCCAAGTGAAATGGTTCCGACCAGTGCAGGCAGATCTGGAGCATGAGGTCATGCAGTGGCTCTGCTGATGTAGAAATATTCTCTGTCCTTAGGATGATACCGTCTGTCTGCTCTGTTATTGGAAAATAGATAAAATCATCCTTTGGATGGTGCAATGTAAGTAGCATCTGCTGCGCTGTGAGCTGTTATCTTTTTTCTCTAATTAGATTCTAATTTATTATAGTTAGCTTCTTGTTGGTGCTGATTTCTGTTGCAGTTTCTGCTGTATTGTTAGATAAAATGTGGTTCGGTGTTGGCCACTGATAGGAGATGTGTTAAAATCTTTTTGGAACATCAGACAGTTCCACAGCATTTTGTCATTTGCTTCTTCAATAATGCTTTTTGCTTTCACACTTCTTTCACTGATGTTAGTAGTGCTTGCTGGTGTGGTGTTAGCGATAGTGTTGATTTGTGTTGGACTGACTGCACGTGTGTGATGTCTCTGATGATGTTTGGGGTGGTGGTTGTTTCTAGTTACAAATTGACATCATTGGAAATGTCACATGTGTCTCCCTCAAATTTGTTGTCTAATTTGTTTACTGTTATAAGACTGGGTTCGGTTTGTATTGGTCTGTGGTCAGTGTCTATTGAGTCAGGCTCTATGTATCTGTCTATTCCTTCTTTCTTTTCTTTCTGGGTTCGGTTTGTATTGGTCTGTGGTCAGTGTCTATTGAGTCAGGCTCTATGTATCTGTCTATTCCTTCTTTCTTTTCTCCAGAGTGAAGAGCGCCTCCCAAGACAAATTCAGCTGGTTTGATGTATTGCTAACATTTGTCTTTTGTAGGGTTTTCCATGTGATGATGATTCCAAATCGGCGATGGTGATTGGTGATTGGTGATGGTGATGGTGATGTACTTTGGTTGGGTTAAATTGTGTACTGGGGTGCTGGTTTCATTTGTGTATTTTCTTGTGTGTAATATACACTACTGGCCATTAACATTGCTACACCAAGAAGAAAAGCAGATGATAAACGGGTATATGTTATTACATTTTCATCCAATTTGGGTGCATAGATCCTGAGAAATCAGTACCCAGAACAACCACCTCTGGCCGTAATAGCGGCCTTGATATGCCTGGGCATTGAGTCAAACAGAGCTTGGATGGCGTGTACAGGTACAGCTGCCCATGCAGCTTCAACACGATACCACAGTTCATCAAGAGTAGTGACTGGCGTATTGTGACGAGCCAGTTGCTCGGCCACCATTGACCAGATGTCTTCAATTGGTGAGAGATCTGGAGAATGCGCTAGCCAAGGCAGCAGTCGAACATTTTCTGTATCCAGAAAGGCCTGTACAGGACCTGCAACGTGCGGTCGTGCATTATCTTGCTGAAATGCAGGGTTTCCCAGGGATCGAATGAAGTGTAGAGCTACAGTCGTAACACATCTAAAATGTAACGTCCACTGTTCAAAGTACCGTCAATGCGAACAAGAGGTGACCGAGACGTGTAACCAATGGCACCCCATTCCACTACGCCGGGTGATACGCCAGTATGGCGATGACGAATACATGCTTCCAATGTGCGTTCACCGCGATGTCGCCAAACACGGATAAGACAATCATGATGCTGTAAACAGAACCTGGATTCATCCGAAAAAATGACGTTTTGCCATTCGTGCACCCAGGTTCGTCGTTGAGTACACCATCGCAGGCGCTCCTGTCTGTGATGCAGCGTTAAGGGTAACCGCAACCATGGTCTTCGAGCTGGTTGTCCATGCTGCTGCATACGTCGTCGAACTGTTCGTGCAGATGGTTATTGTCTTGCAAACATCCCAATCTGTTGACTCAGGGATCGAGACGTGACTGCACGATCCGTTACAGCCATGCGGATAAGATGTCTGTCATCTCGACTGCTAGTGATACGAGGCCGTTGGGATCCAGCACAGCGTACCGTATTACCCTCCTGAACTTACCGATTCCATATTCTGCTAACAGTCATTGGATCTCGACTAACGCAAGCAGCAATGTCGCGATACGATAAACCAGTCGCGATAGGCTACAATCTAACCTTTATCAAAGTCTGAAACGTGATGGTACGCATTTCTCCTCCTTACACGAGGCATCACAACAACGTTTCACCAGGTAACGCCGGTCAACTGCTGTTTGTGAATGAGAAATCGCTTGGAAACTTTCCTCATGTCAGCACGTTGTAGGTGTCGCCACCGGCGCCAACCTTGTGTGAATGCTTCTTCCTGTCGGCTGAATTTCGCGTCTGTAGCACGTCATCTTCGTGGTGTGGCAATTTTAATGGCCAGTAGTGTATGTAAGCTCATCTTCCAGTTCATCTATTCTTTGCGTTAATGTTATTTGGAAATTTATCCAGTTGTGTATTTACCTTTTGATTTGCTTTGCCACCTCATAGTTGATGGTGCCACCAATTGTAATGTCATCTATATATTAATCTAGTTGCCCTGTAGCGCCATTAAGTGTCTTAGGGGTGGGCTGAGTTCATTTTAGTTGTGATTCTCTGGCAGAAGACTCATTTGTCTTATCCAGGAAACTGCTCTTCGATACCTTGTCTGTATCATTGATGGTGAATTGTATTTTTTTGTGTTTTGGCTTCGGATGTTTATGTGTGTGCATGTGTATGTGCGTATGGTGTAGGAGCCAGTTGTGCAATTGTTTTCGGGTTTCCTTTTGTTTTGTTGCAAACATGGCCTTTGAACTTGCAGGGGATACAGAGACAAGCCTTGGAGGATGTGCATGCAGTGCGCATTTGTCCTTGGTTGCCACACCTGGCATATGTAACGTCGGCCTTTCTGGAGGTTGTAGTCGTGTGTTTGAGGTCACAACACTTAAAACGCTGGTTTCCTACTATACAGTGATTCGAAGCCTATGTAGACCTTTGTGTTAGGACACCGTATAGGTGGGGTGTAACTTCCAGTACCTGATTGTTGAAACCCCTTCTTCAAGCTCTACAGTGGTCGAAATATTTATTGCATCACCATGAATTACTTCGTCTTTTTGTCTTTTGCAGCAGTTTGCTTCAGGTTATACCAGTCCCATTGTTGCTAAACTTTGTTGACATATTCTTTCCATAATAATCTGACTTCTTCACGCATGTTTTCCAACAATACACAACTCTTTGTTGTTGACGTTTGGTTTTACAATGAAACCAGTGTTTATACTGCCATTTTGAGACTTTGCAGCGAGAAGATTGGCAGATCAGTTGAATTAATGCCAGAAGGAAAGCTGCCATACTTGCTTATTCGTTTGTTGGTTTCAGCACTAGAGAGATAGCCTCTAAGACAGGATTTAATTGGTCTACAATTTCGAGGTTACTGAAAAAATACAAGGAAATAGGAAATGTTGATCGTGAGGAAGGAAGAGGTCGGAAAAGTGCGTCTACTGCCAAACAGGCCAGGGTACCGAAAAGGCTTTGCTCAACGATCGTAGCCTGTCATCAACTGAACTAAAGCGAAACTGGGAAGAAATGTGCGATATCTCAGTAACCAGTAGAACTGTAAGAAGTAGACTACTGGAGGCTGGACTCAGCCCGTCGTCCTAGAAGGAAGCCTTGATTGACCAAGATAATGCGACAACAGCGACTACAATGGGCAAAAGCACATGCGACATGTAAACCAGAGATGTGGAACAAAGTAATCTTTTCAGACGAGTTCAAATTTAATCTGCATGGCTCACATGGAAAAGTGTTCATGCATCGAAGAAGAGGAGAGGAATTTTTGCCATAATACATAACACATTCAATCAAAAACTGCATTCCTAGTCACGTAGTAGGTCGTCTGGACTTCATCAATAGCACTGTCAACGCAGATGCCTACATAAGCATCCTTGAAAGGAAATTTATGCCAGCCATTAGAGACTAGTTTGGAGATGTTTCCAATCGTATTTTTGAGAATGACTCCGCTCCTTGCCATAGAGCTTTGAAGGTGAGTCCTATGACTAATATTTGTACCAAACACGAAGCAGATTACTTTCTTGGTTAGTTATCATGTACTTCTACATTTCAGGTAAAATCTTTTCTTCGACAAAATGGGGTTCGAGTATTAGAGTGGCCTGGAAACAGCCTTGATCTAAAATCTAATGAGAACTGTTGGAAGGTTATGGGAAGTGCTATCACGAAAACGAAGCCACGGAACAAACGGCAGCTGTTGGAGACCTTTGTGCATGTGAGGTTTGACGAACAGTTAACATTAAAAAGTTAATTCTTTCTGTTTTGGTTGGCAGGAGAGCCAACACCGTGTTACTAGAGGAAGCCAAAAGGCACGCGTTTTAGCTCACGCAGGCTGGCGTGAGGTCTGGAGGGCAAGGAAATTAGAATTTAGAAAAAACGGACGGAGCTGGTGGAATACTTAACTTTAATCCATTAATGGTGAACGTCGCTTTTGACGGTACAGGATTCACAGTATCAATAGTAACTGGTAATGGCGCCTTGCTAGGTCGTAGCAAATGACGTAGCTGAAGGCTATGCTAACTATCGTCTCGGCAAATGAGAGCGTATTTTGTCAGTGAACCATCGCTAGCAAAGTCGGTTGTACAACTGGGGCGAGTGCTAGGAAGTCTCTCTAGACCTGCCGTGTGGCGGCGCTCGGTCTGCAATCATTGATAGTGGCGACACGCGGGTCCGACGTATACTAACGGACCACGGCCGATTTAAAGGCTACCACCTAGCAAGTGTGGTGTCTGGCAGTGACACCACATTCCTCCCCCGCAAATCGGCGTACGATTGTGGCATAAGGCTTCCGCCCGCCATGGGGAGGACCCCATGTTGACGTATGCGACGAGGTGGGGAGCCTAACAACAGGCGAAGCTGTGCCACCCGCACCCCGCCATTCGGACGGTGGGGAGCTAGGAAACGCTTGAAAACCTGCTCCAAGGTGCACGCCAACATGCGGTGTATGCGCCCGCAGATAGACAGGAGGGGCCGAAGGGTCGACCTCCATCGGGCCGGGGCACCCGACGGGCGAAGACGACATATGGTCCGGAGCGGGCAAGAGTTCCATGTCGGAGGACTACTGGTCACGGGAAGCGATCGGCGGCGCGTGACCCAGGGAGGCGCCCGGCGGTTCAGCGACGCGTCCACTGCGGGCGTCGCCGGCGGGAGAACAGGCGGCGGCGCGTCGCCATGGGGCAAAATGGAAGGCAGCGTCGGTAATACCTGGGGTCGAGGCGAGCCAGTAGATGGGTCTCCAGGGCGCTGACCGCACGGCACCGTCGCTAAAGCAGACGGGGAGCGGCAGATCCCGTGCGGCGACAGAGGCGCAGCTGATTGAGATGCCGACGCACCTCACCAGAGGCCCCCAAAACCAGATACATAGCGCGGCCGAGGCAGCGAAGAATACGCCGTTCGAGCCAACGCCGTGAACCTCGATAGTGGCGGTAGTAGACAACGTCGCCTGGGGCAAAAGCAGGTGTCTGCTCTGCACAGAAACCTGATGCGGCGGATGTAGCAAAGACATCAAGGTTCGATGAGGGCGACCGTGGAGCAACTCAGCCGGCGAGCGACCATCTCGGGGCTGAGAGTGATACGAGGACAAAAAGAGCAATAACGTGGCCTCCCGAGAATGCGACTCTTTCAACTTCAACATCTGTGACTTGAAAGTCCTGACCAATCGTTCAGCGGCACCGTTTGTTGTTTCGTTCTTACTATACCCCAATGTCATTGGTGGAGAAGCTGTAAGACAGAGGAATGTAACGAACGTGGGACCACGACCCTGGACTGATCATTATCAGAACGCAACAGCAAAACACCACGTCGTACAAAAAGTCTCTCCTGGTGAGCAAAAAATCGGCGAACCAACAGATCCCCGATCCGTGACTTTGACAAGGGCCATTGCGTAGCAACAAAACGCAGAACGGGAGCAAGGACAGGGTCGGCAGCTGTGGCTGTAGCTACACGACGAAAATCAATCGGAAACGATTCGACCACGTCATCGGTTTCCGAATCAATGAACATGCAAGCAAGTTCGGAGGAATCGAATGCTGTATCCTCAGCAACAGGCAAACGGGACAACGCATCGGCGTTTCCGTGCTTAGCAGTGGATTGATACAAGATATCGTAGCGGTACTGCGAGAGGAAACTAGACCAGCGAATGAATTTCTGCGTTGTACGTGGACGTACAGGCTTGGTCGGATGAAAAAGTGATGTCAAAGGTTTGTGGTCTGTGATGATGGTAAAGTGACGACCATACAAGAAATCATGAAACTTAGTAACACCAAATACGAGAGCCAATGCTTCTTTCTCGATCTGTGAATAATTTCTTTGCGCAGTCGAGAGCAATTTGGACGCAAAGGCTATAGGGCGATCGTGCGACCCATCTTTGTGCGCAAGCACAGCACCGATCCCAAAATCCGATGCATCCACCATCAACAAAAGGGGCTTCTGGGGATCGGATGGCGTAAGGCAAGTATTGGAAGCAACGCCGATTTCAACTGGCGAAAGGCGCGTTCGCATGCCGTCGTCCAGACGAACAGAACATCTTTACAGCGTAAGCGATGAAGCGGAGCTGAAATAGAAGAGGCATGCGGCACATATCTGTGATAATAGTTAATTTTTCCCAGCACACTCTGTAGCTGCTTCAATTCTGCGGCGAAGGCAAGTCTTGTACGGCACGGAGGTGCTCGGGATTGGGATGTATGCCTTGGGCATTGAGTACATGTCCCAGGTGGGGTAAGTCACGAGCAAAACAGACACACACTTGTCCTTCCGCAAGCGAAGACCATTTTGTCGCAAGACCTGAATAATGTTCTGAGACAGGCTAAATGTTCTTCTTCCGTCTTTCCGGAGATCACAATATCGTCCAGATAGTTTGCTGCAGTAGGGACCGACGCACAAACAATATGTAGATATTGCTGAAACAATGCAGGGGCGGATGCACACCCGAATGGCAGTCGTTTGAATCGATACAAACCAAGATGCGTGTTAACCACCAAAACGCGCTGGGATTCTTCATCCACTGGTATCTGCAAGTACGCATCTGCTAGGTCCAACTTCGAAAAATATTTACCCGGGCACAGTTTGTCAAAAAGATCTTCCGAGCAGGGTAAAGGAAAAGTTGCAGTCAGTAGTTGTGGATTCACTGTTGCCTTGAAGTCCACACAAACTCTCAATTTTCCTGAAGGTTTTGGCAAAATTACTAAGGGTGATGCCCAGAGAGAAGCCTGCACACGTTCAGTTACATCTTGTGATTCCAAATCGTGTAATGTTTTTGCGACCTCATCACGCAATACGTAGGGAACATTGCGCGCTCTGAAAAATTTCGGTTGCGCATTTACTTGCAGTTCGAAATGTGCTTTATAGTTCTTAGTGCAACCGAGGCCCGGTGCAAAAAGTCTGCAAATTCTTCACATAGACGAGAAACACTGTCAGAAGGCACAGTCTGGTTCACTGATAGGACCTGATTTACTATAGACAAGTTAAACAACTGAAATAAATCGAAACCAAACAAGTTCACTGCAGAAGAAGGATGAAGGACGTAAAATGACACAAGTTTTGTTTGTCCCTTGTATGTTGCAAGAGGGCTGCACTGTCCTAACACAGGGATCTCTTGACCTGAATACCTAGTTAACTTAACAGTTGCGACATGCAACGGAGGTGTGCCCAGCAGTTTGTAAGTGTCTTGATTGATCAGTGAAACTGCAGCCCCAGTATCGAGCTGGAATGGTATCACTTTGCCATTAATGTCCAAGTCCACAAAAAGTTTGTTGTCCTGCTGACGATAAGAGCGACTGTCTCGTGCAACGTGAACTGACACTGGTACAAAATCACTTGCGACTTGACGGGAGTTCCGGCGATGTCGATGCACACTATTTGTGGGATGAACACAGTCACTGTTAGAGAGAGTGGCACTGGGCGGAGTGGAATGAACTATATGAATTTCCATGGGCGAAGTTTTGCGAGCCTGAGTATCCTTGGTTCGATTCCGATTCCGGCGCGAATCAAAGGGCATGGAATGATTTTGAGTTTCCGATCTGAGCTTTTTCTGGCAAACACTTTGAACATGTCCTTTTTTATTACAGTAAAAGCAAATAGCTTGGTGTGATGGGCAATTCTCATGCGAATGTCTAGTAGCATACTGCGGGCATGATTTTAGCACTACATTTGCTTGCCGGCACGGTACACGTGGCTGAGAGCCTGGCGGCAGCGGCGCGGCCAGGCGCGAGGGCTGTTTACTGTTCCGTGCAGCTCGCCCGGCGGGCCGGTTAACCTGACACACGGGTGGTGAAGTTTCAAACGATTCCTGAGCAAAGTCGAGTGTGTCATGCCGATCCAATATGTCCATCACTTATGAAGGGAGGGATTGACTAGTTTCAAAATCTGTTCCCTTATACGAACTTCAGAAACATTCTGTGTAATTGCATCACATACCATAGTATCTGAATAAGGGAGTCCACATTGACATTCAAAAGCAGAATCCCTAGTAAGGCCTTGCAAGTATGCAACCCACTCTCGATTAGTCTGACCTGCCGTACGTTTTGTACGAAACAAGGTATACCATTTGGCAACTACATTGATTGAGTCTTTGAAATATGCATCTAATGCAGACAAAATTTCGTCGTAGGACAGAGTTGCTACGTCGCGTCGGGGAAATAATTTGACTATCACACGGTACGTTTGTACACCGACCGAAGACATCGAAAACGGCTGCCGCTCGTTACCTTGAATTTTGTAGGCGGCGAGATGGAATCCAGATTGGCGTGACCACTCCGTCCAGCTTTCCAGTGCAGCATCAAAAGGACGAAAAGTTGGTGCAACTGCGTGTTGTGACTGCGTTAGCGGTGGAGCAACGGCTGCCGCATCGTTTTGCGTCGCACGTTGACCCTGGACGAGCTGTCCAAGGGCATCCAGTAAGGCCTGCGTTGCTGATTCTGTGAGCGATAAAATTCGGACAGTACATCTGGAGATGGTGGCGAAGCCATTACACAAGTAAATCAGGGCAGTATAGGTAAGAACGCGGTATTGCCTCGTCGCCAATGTTTTGGTTGGCAGGAGAGCCAACACCGTGTTACTAGAGGAAGCCAAAAGGCACGTATTTTAGCTCATGCAGGCTGGCGTGAGGTCTGGAACAGGACACGGAAACTAGAATTTAGAAAAAACGGACGGAGCTGGTGGAATACTTAACTTTAATCCATAAATGGTGAACGTCGCTCTTGACGGTACATTATGCACAATATCAATAGTAACTGGTAAAGGCGCCTTGCTAGGTCGTAGCAAATGACGTAGCTGAAGGCTATGCTAACTATCGTCGCGGCAAATGAGAGCGTATTTTGTCAGTGAACCATCGCTAGCAAAGTCGGTTGTACAACTGGGGCGAGTGCTAGGAAGTCTCTCTAGACCTGCCGTGTGGCGGCGCTCGGTCTGCAATCATTGATAGTGGCGACACGTGGGTCCGACGTATACTAACGGACCGCGGCCGATTTAAAGGCTACCACCTAGCAAGTGTGGTGTCTGGCAGTGACACCACACTTTCAATGCCTTCACGATGCCAAGTGGTGATTAAGGAGCAACAAAGTATTAAATGAAACAGTATGTTCATATGAGGCAATACAAACACTAAAATCCGTCAGTGTTACGTTACAACATTAATATGCAGTGTTTCTTTCAACATTAGTATTCATATTTTAGAATAGCAAACAGAATAGCTGACACATCCACTTACACTCATTTTCAAGAAAGTGTTAAATTACAAAAAACAAACATTTTTATAGAAACAAAAATTAAGAATAAAACAAATTGACAAAAATTATTGTGTAAGTTCATTTGTGATGAAATCGAGAGAAATCAGGCAAATTTAGCTCAGTTATTCAATGACTGTAACAAAAGTTTTTAATTGTAAGAGGTGATGCAATAAATATTTCCACCATTCTATTTCAGACCTTCTTTTGACTTCTCTGTTGAAGTTTTCTTTTATTGTGACACCACTCAGATTCTGCTCATAAACGCTTTCTAGAAATTCCTCATCAGTGAACGTATTTTGCACGTGATACACTACCATGAATGGCCTGTATTCTTGCGGCCCTTCATAGACACGGGTGTGAAGGTCTTGATTTTTTTTCAACAATCCTTTTGCGTTGCTGCTTCTGCTATGACTGCAGTCTGTGACTTACTTGAGATGTAGATTCTCTTTCCTTCTAAGTTGTTTTTACGGATCTGTCATACAGATTTGGCGTCGTGATTGTTGTCACTTTTGATATACAGGGTGGTCCATTGACAGTGACCAGGCCAAATATCTCACGACATAAGCGTCAAACGAAAAAACTACAAAGAACGAAACTCGTCTAGCTTGAAGGGGGAAACCAGATGGCGCTATGGTTGGCCCACTAGATGGTGCTGCCATAGGTCAAACGGATATCAAATGCGTTTTTTTAAATAGGAACTCCCACTTTTTATTACATATTCGTGTAGTACGTAAAGAAATATGAATGTTTTAGTTGGACCACTTTTTTTTGCTTTGTGGTATCAGGGTATGCACAAGACTCCTGGCCCCAACCGAATCTGTACCCCCCTCCTAAAGCATCTTCGGTCTTTCACGATAACATACCTAACAAGCGTTTATAACGCCTGCCAGAAGTTCACATACTTCCCCTCAGCGTGGAAAACTGCAAAGGTAATCACCCTGCCCAAACCTAATAAAAACCTACTCCTTCCCGAAAGCTACAGGCCCCCCTCCTAACCAGCCTCAGAAAAATCTTAGAATTAATAATTCTTTCACCACACCATCAGTTCCTGGCTGAAAACTATATTCTTATGCCCGAACAATATGGATTCCTTGCTGAGCATTCCAGTATTCAGCAATTTTCCTGGCCAGTAGAACTCATTTGTCTGGCCAGGGCAAGGAGAGAAGCAATAGGAGTGGTACTCCTGGATATAGAGAAGGCATTTGACCACATCTGGCACACTGGACTGATTTACAATCTAGATCAAATAGGATAACCAAGACACATCATCTCGATCATTGACTCCTTCGTTACAGGATGACAGTTGTTCCGCCATGACCAGCCAGACATGGCAGATAGTGGCAGGAGTCCTGCAAGGCTCGGTTTAAGGTCCTGCTCTTTATACCATACACCTGAATGACATTCATAAGCAAATTGGCAGAGAGAGTGATCACTTTGCCCATGATACCACCATTTACAAAATTAGTCACAGACTCCTCCATATACACCGAAGTGTACAACATCTGGACAGGACGACACAGTGGTGTAATCGATGGGAGATCGAGATTAGCCCTGCGAAGTGCCACGTGATCTATTTTACCTCCTGGTCATCACTTTGCCATCGATGGCAGGATCTGATTTGGATAAATTCTGTAAAGTACCTGGGGTTTGAAATAGATCAATGCCTAATGTGGACCAAGCACCTCGCCACTGCAGCAAACAAAGGCTGCAGACTCTTCTGTAAGTTGCGTTCCCTCCTGAAATATGACAGATTAACTGTTTAGTGCCAACCGCTCCTCTGACACAATCTCTTACTTCCAGTCGTCTTGTATAGCTCGGAAGTGTGGTCCATGGTGTCAGAACAGCACTAACACGACTGAATGTCTCTAAAAGGAAGTTTTCTGTGTCATATCAGTTGCTTGTAGATGCGTCCGCAACACACACATAAGAGACCTTTTAGGCCAACCCACCATATATACACTTACTCAGGGCAAATCCACAAAATCTTAGAAACAACACAAACTTTGCGCCACATTCTCAAAGTTTAAGACACGAATCACCAGAAGCTTTTCCAAACGCTCAGAATTAAAACTTATTTCCCACTTTAGGGACCAACAACGTACACAAAACACCAAGCACAAGCTTATACACTGAAAACACACACACACAAACACACACACACACACACACACACACACACACACACACACAAACACAAACGCACACACATACACGTCCCCAATGCCTCATCTTCACGAAACCCCCTCGTGCTTTCTGATGTCAGACGGGCAAAGCGCAGTGGGTGGTGCCTCATGTACAACATAGCACAACTGTAGCCTTAGTGGACAACATTATGGAGACTCTTATTAAAACACAATGGAAAATTCGACAAGTGATGTGTCGTGTATCATAGAAGGGTTTACTGGTAAAGTTTCAGTTGTTTTTATCTTGCTGGTACACAGTTTCCTGATGTACTGCATGTTGGCGTTTTCAGCTGTTTTGAATATTTAGTTTATTGTTGAGAGTCGGAGAGTAATAGGTGTTTTCGAGTGCTTGAAAAATTTTGCTTTCGAAAAAGATAGATCAAAGAATCTGCATTAAATTTCGCATGAAAAATGGAATAAAGTGCAGCACTGCATTCGAAATATTGACCAGGCCCGGATCTTGTGCTGTGGAAGGGGGAATATCAGCCCGGAGCGGCAATTTCAGAGGGCGTCAAATTCTTGAAGAAAAAAAAACTTGTTTCATAAAGCGTACGTTGGTCTATCGATTATTCATATGATTTTGAAACGCATCCCTGTTGGGGTTTGAACATTTTCGACATATTGTAAGTTGATTTCTAAACCGTTCATAAGTTGACTTCTGAATGCGGGCATAGTATACGTGATGTCTCTGCCATGTGAATCCTTGTCGCATCTAGAAATAAAAAACTTTCCGCAGACAAAAGGGAATGGGGATCTACGAGCTGAACAGAACAAACCTGAATGGTTGAATGCCATTCGCTGTTTGTTTATGTGATTGATTGCACGGGAATGATAAGGTTGTTATAATTATTAGCGAAATCCATAGATTCACACTACCAGACTGGAAAAAACGACTAACAGGAATAACAGGCGAGAATGATTACATATTATCTTCTTGGCGTATCCAAGAAAATGAAATTTTGCCAAAATTTTTGCCAGATCGCTACACTACTAAGGGCCGGTAGCACAGTCACCGGTTAGCAGCCATTTAATTCTATTCTCGGAATAGCGCAGAAACCGCATTGTACGTACATGTAACAACGCCTAACCAGAGAATAAATGCGGGATAACTAAACCAGCGATTCTGGCACGGTTAGTGAAGTTAAGTGGAGTGTAAGTTTTAACAATGGCAGAAATAGTTACAGAATTAGTGATAAGATACATTGTTAGAATGAGGAAGGTGAATAAATGGGGACTTCACACAAATTATATGGAAGAATATAACGATTCCAAATTTATATAAAAATTTCGCACTACTACTTTTCGATCTCATGCTATAGAAACTGGAGCCCGTGAATGAAATGTAAAAGTAAATCCTAACATAAAACGCTTTGATTTTAGTAGGCCCAATAGGCATTTTGCCTATTGGTATTTTATGAGCTATATTCTGTCCTGTTATTTACATAAATGAGGTAGACAAAAAAGGCCATTTGTGCCAAAACAGTCTCGCTTACTTGGCGTTTGTTACAATTGCTGCAACATTAAAACGGCCTATTTCGTTTTATCTAGCAAACAGTGACAAAATAGACGTAATCAAATCGAGAAACCACTCTAGTCTAGGGTACTATTGGTATTAACAGCCAATATTAGACAACCACATTTTGATTTTTCAAATAGCAAAACGTTTGACGAACTTTGATGTATAAGATACTTCCACAGAAAGGAAGGAACGCTGCGTAAAGCTGTAGCAAGATTAAAGATGAAAAATGCTGGGACCTAAGGATAGAAGGGAAGTGTACACTCTTGCTTGTCTCTTGTCTTTACTGCTTTTATGTTTCCTACATTTAGTTTTATGTCACACAAAAGAGAAAGTTATTGCCTAATAGGCAATAAAGAGAGCAAACTTTTTGAAAAGTTCTTATTCTCCCAGTCACAAATAATCCCACCCTGTATGAATTTATTTATTTTTTTAAAGGTGTAGGATGTTAAACAGGCCGACTGGGAGCAAGAGAGGCACCAGCAGACATTTTAATTTCCACTGTCCTTAATATAGATTTGATGGCTTCCATTACAAAATATACACATTTCAATTCCACAGAGCGAAAATACAGAGACGTGCGACAGAAGAATGCTGTGTGAAAACACGTAGCACTGGTCTTTGGCACAGATAGCACAAAATAATATATCTTATATTTCCTCGAACATATGTGTTTTGTACACCAAACTTCTCAGGCAGATGTATGCTACAAAATGAACATATTTTTGAAAAATCGATTTTTTTTATGTTTTCGATTTCCTATCTCAAAAGCTCGATGGCGAGGGAGATGGTTTTAGTGTGGGAGGGGTGCGAGGGGGGGGGGGGGGGGGCGAGTAGGTGAAGGGGGCGGCACCAATGTCAAGTTTTTGCTCCAGTTCGGTAATATTGTTGATCTGGGACTGTCTGTGGGTCTTGGCGAGCCTACTATAATTAAGACAAGAGTTTATGAGCGGTATAAACGTTTCAAAAAGGGACAAGACGTTGAAATCGACAAATTCAAAACAGTTTCAACAATAGATGTAGAAAAAATTATATTAAAACTAAAAAACAAAAATTCTGCAGGTTGGGATGGAATACCAGCAAAAGTTCTTAAATCTGTGTGTAAAATAATAGGATACCCACTATCTAAAATAATAAACCAATCCTTTGAACAAGGAAGCTTCCCAGAGGTGCTGAAGTATGCGGAAGTAAAACTGTTGCTCAAAAAAGGGTCAAGAGAGGATATGGGGAATTATCGTCCCATCTCCCTCCTTCCAGTCCTTTCAAAAATCTTTGAAACTGCTGCTGCTATGCAGATTCGAAATTTTATCGAGAAATATGATATTATTACGGAAAACCAATTTGGTTTCCAGCGTGGCAAAAGTACTACTGATGCAATTAACAAGTTTATCGACAAGATCAGCACATCATTAGACAACCATAATAAAGTTGCAGGAATCTTTTGTGATCTCACAAAAGCCTTTGACTCTGTAAATCATGCACTGCTTATCTATAAGCTTGACAAGTATGGGATCAAGGGTAATGTTCTAAATTGGCTTACTTCATACTTATCAAATAGGAAACAAAGAGTGATTGTCTCATCAAATTCAGCAAATTACTATTCAAAATGGAAAACAGTAGCCCAAGGTGTCCCTCAAGGCTCGATTCTAGGACCTATTTTGTTCTTGTTCTATGTTAATGATTTACCGAACAATATAAATGCTCCATCGATTTTATTTGCAGATGACACATCTGTATTAATTGAAAACCAGGAGCCAGAAAACATCCCTCTCTACATAATAAACACAATGAACAAACTAGAAACATGGTTCCAACTGAATGGATTAAGATTGAACATCCCCAAAACCCACATGGTCCAGTTCAGAACAAAACAGTCAAAGCCCCAAGAAATTAAAATAACTCATAAAAATCAGGATATAGAGGAAGCAGATTCTGTAAAGTTTTTAGGGTTAAACCTAGATAAAAATTTAAATTTGAATAAACATGTTGACTACCTGTTAAACAAATTATGTAGCTTTGCATTTGCTATGCAAATATTAGCTGGTGCAACAGACATGAATACAAGGAAAATTGCATACCACAGCTACTTTCAATCAGTTGTAAGGTATGGTATTATTTTTTGGGGAAATTCAAGCAATATATTGCGCATACTAAAGCTACAGAAAAGAATAATAAGGAACATGTGTACTGCCCATCCAAGGACATCATGTCGCCCACTATTTGAAAAACAACAGTTATTGACAGTTCCCTCCTTATACATCTATGATATTATCATCTTTCTACATAGCAATTTAGAGTTATTCGAGAAAAACTGTTTCAATCACTCATATAACACAAGAAACAAAGACAATTTCATGCTTCCCACTCATCAGTTAAACCTATATGCGCAGTCTCCTCAGTATATGGCAATGAAAATTCATAACAAACTAAAAGGAAAGAATGTTCTGAGTATGAACCTAGAGACACTGAAAACAAAGCTATATGATATACTTGTCAAACGCTGCTACTACACTGTTGAGGAGTTCATGAAGGATGAACTGAACATTTGAGCAGGATAAATTTACATATAGTCTTGTGTGTAAATGTAGCTGTCCTTCACAAAAGGGAGGAAAGAAAAATAAAAGTTTATATTAATGTTAAAATTCTTTGTACGAATTAGGCCTAAGTTGTGTTATCCATTTTTTGACGTGTCTCCTGTACACTAATCATATGATTAGAAATTGTATGTTATGAGACGAATAAAACACTATTCACTATTCACTATTCACCGCTCTGGATGCTCTAGCACATATATTACTGACGACGATGTGGACGAAGTAAAGAAGATGGTTCTGAAAAATCGCCGAACCACCATTACAGAAGTTGGTGATGATGTTGGCATATCCTTAGGCTCATGACAAAACATTTTTTCGTATGTTTTGAGCATGAAACGTGTAGCAGCAAAGTTTGTTCCGGAATTGTTGAATTTCGACCAAAAACAACATCACATAGACATCGCTCAGGAACTGTTGAATGAAGTCGACAATGACCCATAACTTATAAAGAAGGTTATAAAATGTGACGAAGCATGAGTATACGGGTATGATGTTGAAATCGAGGTCCAGTTGTCCCAATGGAAACTGCCTGAAAAGCCAAGACCGAAAAAAGTTTTAAAAGTTTCACAACATGTGAATGTTCTTCTCACTGTTTTCTTCGATTACAATCGGATACCACTTCATGAATTCCTGCCTTATGGTCGTACAGTCAATAAGTAATATTACCTGCAATTTATGCGCCATTTGCTTGATGCAATCCGAAGAAAACGACCAGAAATGTGGCAAAACTACTCGTGGAAATTGCATCGCGATAATGCTCCTGCACACACCTCAATGCCTTTTTGCATGAATCAAAACCATAATAATAATAATAGTACTAATTTTATTGTCATTCGGCCATTACAGTAATAGACAACGTCACGCTTATAATACAATATAACTGTTAAACCAAAGAAAACAAGAGGCATGTCATTAATACTACAAAAATTATATTTCATTTGAAATAATCGGCCGGCCGAAGTGGCCGTGCGGTTCTGGCGCTGCAGTCTGGAACCGCGAGACCACTACGGTCGCAGGTTCGAATCCTGCCTCGGGCATGGATGTGTGTGATGTCCTTAGGTTAGTTAGCTTTAACTAGTTCTCAGTTCTAGGGGACTAATGACCTCAGCAGTTGAGTCCCATAGTGCTCAGAGCCATGCGCTGCAGTCTGGAACCGCGAGACCACTACGGTCGCAGGTTCGAATCCTGCCTCGGGCATGGATGTGTGTGATGTCCTTAGGTTAGTTAGCTTTAACTAGTTCTCAGTTCTAGGGGACTAATGACCTCAGCAGTTGAGTCCCATAGTGCTCAGAGCCATTTGAACCATTTTTTGAAATAATCGTTTATGTCATAGAATATATGAGCAACTAGCCATTCTTACAGTTTTTGTTTGAATGTTTGTTCAGGTAGTTCTTGTACATATTGTAGAAGCTTATTAAATAATTTGCCCCCCATCAGTTCATAGCTGTTAAATGACTTAGACAGTCTATGGTAAGGAGCATAAATGCATCTTCTCCTTCCTGTGTTGTAGAAATGTATATTTTCTCTATGTTTCGCTTCTGGTAACTTCTTTTTTGTGCTGAGTGAAACATAGTAAATATATAGGTTTATTACAGTTATGATTTTACGACGTTCTAACATAATTTTGAGGTACACAGGCCTTACGTCACCATAGCAAATATATCCCTCTAGACAATTTACCACTAATATGTTGTACATGTGACCCGAGGATAATTTTTTCATCTATATAGACCCCTAAAAAATGGACACAACTAGAATCTGTGATTGAGGCTTGTCTTTTAGACTAAAAACCATCTGCTGCGTTTTGTTATGATTTGGTAGGAAGCCATTTGCTTTAAACCATTAGGATGCTTGAGCCATTGCCTCTGCAACACAAGCTTTGAGGCTACTGATATCATTACTACAATAAAGGAAAGCTGTATCATCTGCTTATAGTTCTGTCATGGACTCAGTAAATGATGTCAGATCATTATTAGGAATATAAAAGGCCCCAGTACAGATCCCTGTGGTACACCTATTTTAACCAATTTAATATTGGACTTTTCTTCACATACACTAATAGCTTGCTTGCGATCCTGTAGGTAAGATTTTAATAGTTTAAGGCTGTTACCTCAAATGCCGTAGTGCTCCATTTTTTCTAGGAGTATTTTATGCTCTACACAGTCAAAAGCCTTATTTAGATCACAACAGGTGACTTGAGCAAATCCTCTATCCTCAAACACTTGATGCATGTGTTTGACTACTGAGGCAATAGCATCAACAGTTGACAAGTTTTTTCCTAAAACCATTCTGTGGTTCACTAATTATACCTTGTTGGTATATTACACATTCAAACACTTTAGAGAGATCTGGGACTATGGAAATTGGTCTGTAACTTGAAGGTGTATCAATATTTCCTTTTTTTATACAGGGTGAGGCATAAAGGATGAACACTTTTCAAATGAACAATACATCGTAAGGAGTGCTTCAAAAAACTTTTTAATTACAGAATAACACTCAAATAATGTTGCCATTTAACAAAATTAATGCTTGAAAACAACATCTCTCAGGTGACGGCCGTTTTCAGTGATGCACTTCTCAAGGCGCTCTCGGAAGTTGGCTTCAACTCTCTGCAACATGCCTCTGTCTGTTTGGACGATTTTCACATGAACAGCTGCCTTCAATTCTTCAAGTGTACGTGGTTTATGCACGTACACACGTGATTTGAGGTAACCTCACAAAAAGTAGTCACACATGGATAGGTCAGGGGAACGAGGACGCTAATGAATGTCTCCGATCCGCGAAATAACTCTACCACGAAAAACAGTCTTAATTGCCTCCACTGTCAATCTTGCCATGTGAGCTGTAGCTCCATACTGTTAAAACCACACTTGCCGGATAGCAATATGTTTTCTTCTTAATTCAGGTAGGAAGAATTCAGTGATCATCTCTCTATATCGTTCAGGGGTTACAGTTACAGTGCTCCTGTTCTCGTCTTCAAAAAAGTATAGATCAGTAACATCTGTACCTGTCACAGCACACCAGTCACCTTGGGACTATTTAATGGTTTCTCATACAGTAGTTTTGGGTTTCCACTGGCCCAATGACGACAGTTTTGCTGATTTACCATTCCATTCAAATGGAAATGAGCTTCATCACTCATAAGCAAAATAATGTTGTCATTTTGCTCAAATATGGTCTCCATTTCTCGGGCAAAGTTTAGCCGCCGTTCATAATCTCTTGGGTTTAATTTTTGCACAATGGCCATTTTGTAGGGATGAAATTTTAGGTTAGTATGCAAAATACGCCTTACCGAGTGTCTTCTAGCAGATTGACCAGGACTACAGAGTATGGCTTGCTGAACTTTTTCCATATTTTCTTGTGTCCAAACTGAGCGAGGAGGTCCTCATGGTATTTTGTTCATAACTGTCCCTCATATTTGAAATGATTCTATCAAATGCAAAATGGTGTTATGAGTGTGAACACTATCATGTCTAGTGAGATTGAAATGGCGATGAAACTCAAGCTGCACTGCAACGATAGACTCACTATTGTGCACAAAACTATCGCGGCTAAACATACAATGTTGCACAGTCCATGGCTCCATGACCTTGACTAAAGAAAATGGCAGGAGCTACCAATCACGTTACATCACTCTCCCCACTCCGACTGCCTGAGCCTGAATACTAGCTGTTCTAAAAACGTCCATCCTTTCTGCCTCACCCTGTATAGTGGGTCTACCCTAGACACTTTTAGTTTATCAGGAAAATATCCCTGGGATACATAGTTATTTATGCAGTGTGTTAAAGGATACACAATACAATCCATTGCTTTTTTTAGAATGTTACAAGAAATATCATATGTCTGCACTCTCAGATGATTTCAGATGTTTAACTATTTTTAGGATGAGACTAGGTAGGACCTAGGAGAAGGTAAACATACTAGTATTTACTAGTGGTTTACAGACATTTTTTGAAAGACTCTCAGATGAGCTAATGACAGGTCTGGTGGTAGCATTTCCTACTTCTTGTACTAATTTGATAAAGAAATCATTGAATTTTTGAGGGCATATACTGATTTTTTAAAAATTCTTTCATGTTTAGTGACACTATTTATTAGCTTCCATGCAGCTTTGCATTTATTCGTGGAATTCTCAATACTGCTGTAGTTGTGTGCTCTTTTGGCTTCCACAATGGCTCTTTTGTACTTATTCCAGTATTGAACATAGGCTGATCTGGCATGATCAGTCTTCAAATTTTTATGTAAACTGTATAACAATGTAACTTGGTTTATCAGATTTGTTAGTTGTGCAGTATACCATGGGTTTTGTTTGTTTATACCCTTGCCTTTGGATGCTTTCTTGATTATTTTGCATTTATTTATTGGAATGCAGTCATTAAATTGTGTCAAAAATGCTTTGAAAAACCTTTCCAATACTTGTTTTGCTGACAGATCTTGACATAGACTATAATTTGTGTCACCAGACCATTGGCCAAATCAGGTTAGTAAGGGACTTACATAACCTGTCAATTTTATCATTTGTGACTGATTTAGTGATTACCATTTTGGGCAGACTTATCAATGTTACTCTTATCAGCACAGAACCTACTTATGTAATTTAATGATACAGAATCATGATCTGGGAATGGTAATACTGTCACATCACATGATTCTTCTGTAGTATTGAAACTGTCAAAGATATTGTCAAGACATGCTTCATCTCTTGTGTGTCTATTATTGATAAAGTGCACATTGTAATGTCTTAGATTTTTGAGTTCAGTGACACCATGTTTGGCTGTCGTTACGTCAAAATCTCCATTCAACTCTCCACCTATTACACTGTCATAATGTAACCATTTTACCTTTCTAAATACATCTAACAGCATGTCCAGTTTTTCTAAAAATACACTAATGTTACTCTTCGGTGATGCGTATAAGGCTATTATCACTAACTGAAAATTGTCACTAACTATACAAGTGGCTTCAAAATTCTGTTCCATCACACAACTAGTCTAGATCCAACCTATTAATGGAGTGGCTGAGTGACTGGTCAGTATACAATGGCACACCAACCCTTTTATGCACTTTTCTACAGTAACCATTTGCTATTTGATAGATATCAAATTTGAGAGCTGGAAGTTCACTCACTGTTGACCAGTGTTCACTCAGACAAAAAATATCAAATTTGTTCTCTAGTCCAAAATTATTTACAATAAATTCTTTGTCTTTTACTACTTGAATATTCAGGTAGCAAATCTTAAGATCAGAATTGTTATTGTCTTTAGAATGAACAATTTGGTTAGTGGCTATAATATATTTTACACTACCTATTTTATGAGCTTCTTTGTCTTGCTGTGTTACACTAAAAACATCATGTAGAGGGAGAGGAGGCACTGTTTTCTGCTTACCCACAACACTTGATATTGCTTCTTGTGCTGTAGTTCTCTTCCCTCCTTTGGCGGGGATGTAGTTATTGTTGCTGGTGTAACTTCTGCTGCGGTTTGTGGAGATGCTTCTATAGCTGATACATTTTCTGCTACTGCTTCTGATGATGCCAATGGTAACAATGATGGTTTCCATTCTGATGCTGATGTAGGTCTAATTTCTTCTAGAGATGTAGCCAGAGATGTTTCTTCCTCACGTGCTGTTGGTGCATTCTCCATTTGTTTTGTCATTGGCAATGAACCGATTGCAGGTAGTGCAATTTTTTTGTGCATGTCTACCCCTACCACTTTTATTGCTTGGAGAATTTCTTTGGCCAGCACTTTCTTGCCTAGCTGATTTCTATGCAGTCCACGTCTTGTAAAATGCTCTCTGACAGAGCTGGTTGCCTCAATGAAGATTGTGTACACAAAACTGCTGCAGACCTTTCTGAGTTTTCAGTTTGTTCCAATCATTTAACTATTTACACATGTGAAATTATTATTAAAAATTCTTATAATTATGTTGGGTGTACTCATCCAACTGCTTTTTATCTGCTTCCGCCACAAGCACTGTGTTCCTTCATGTCCACTGTAACTTGGTTTTTACACCAAGAATGACCAATACAGACATGTTTCAGAACCTTTATTCTACATCACTTCATTACACCAAGAATGACCAATACAGACATGTTTCAGAACCTTTATTCTACATCACTTCATAATTCTTATGTTACTTTGACAAAACTCAAAAATACTGACATGCTTACAACACTGAAGTACATCTTACTTAAGGAATTACATGCTTCTTGCACAACATCTCATGAGACACTGACATCAGCCAGCCGCTGTGGCCAAGGGGTTCTAGGCAGTTCAGTCCAGAACCGCGCTGCTGCTATGGTCACAGGTTCGAATCCTGCCTCGGGAATGGACGTGAGTGATGTCCTTAGGTTACTTAGGTTTAAGTAGTTCTAAGTCTCGGGGACTGAAGACCTCAGATGTAAGTCCATAGTGCCTCGAGCCATTTTGACACTGCCCCTTTATATATAAATCCAAGCAATCCTCAGTATTGTTATAAAGGTTTTTTTTAATAAAATTACAATTGAAACTGTTGTCTCAAAATTAATGACATATTTCAACAGTTGCACTGGCTCTTATAGAGCAAATACATACATCAATGTTCAGGCATTTAACATTTTGGGAGTGTGAAAATACTCAAAATATGAAATATTAACAATACTTTTACTATTTTTATAAAATGCGAAAGATACATGGTTCGGAAAATGTTCCTACCAATGTTTATGTTTCAAAGTCTCTCATTGAATGTGACAAAATAGGTCTTCTATTTGTTATTGACAAAACACCTTAAGATCTGCCTACCGGTATGTTTACATGCCACTTATAACATTTTCACTAATTACAATTTAATTTTCTAATCAATTTTGATTCTCTCAGTTGGTTTTTCGTTTAAATACCACATATTTAATTTAGATACTGTTTAACACAAATCCATCTCAATTTCAAAGAAACGAATTTGACCAATGTACTCGATCATTTGTTCCAGATTTCACCTAATTAAGCTAATCCTAAATATTCCTACCAATTACAGGACTTATATACTTCAATACAATTATAATTTAGTAAATAGTTTCATTGTAACAATTTTATAAGTATAGGTTTACCTGTACCAGTACCTTTAGTTTACATCAGTGATTTCAAATTGGCTCGAAAAATACATATTTTAAATAGGTTTCAATGGACTGTTATGTCTCAACAACCCCAAAAGGTTTTGCGCAACTAAAAGTTGAACAAAACCTTTTTCTGGTAGATCCACATAACAGTACTCATTTTACAATCAAATTGGATGGATTAGCAATTTACATACTAAATGAGATCAGATTTCTGCTTAATATCCAAAATAAAGTATATACATACATCACAATGAAATTAAAATTTTGTTTTCAATGAAGTATGTAAGATTATCGTAAACTATTATGTATCAGTTTCAACTGGATTGGACAAAATTTTGATTAATAGCACAAAGAAAGAACAAGTTAATTAGCAGGATTGTCTGTAGCATCACTACGAGGTAAATCTATTTCAATCAGAAAAATTATCTAATGGAAGTTAGCTGAATTGCTCTTGATTCTGAATAATTATGTCAGTCATTAGAGCCTCCAGGTTCTCCTGAGCGCAATGGAGACACTGGTGTAAATAGCTCTTTCTCCATACTGTCGATGCATTGTGGAACAAGCGTTAGCATTGGATACTACAATACTCAAAATCCATATTAGACTGTACTTGGCAACTGCCTATTGTAGGCAGGTGCACCAAGTTGTTTTTAGTAATGCACAGCATTAGACCATAATATTCCAAAGTGTTCAGTCTCCTCCATGTGTAACAAGGAGCACTGAACTGAAGCTCAATGTGGTTCTCTGCTCGTCGAAAGTACTTTATTGCAAAACCTGGAATGTGGTTCATATCCCATTCTTTATGAGCATCATATTTCATGTAAATGATTGTTTTGAATAGAATTGTTCATTCCAGCAAAACTTCAACTGATCATATCTAAGCATTACCTGTCTTAAATCTCATTTTGCAATTTTAACTTGTTCTATGATAACATACCACTAAAAATATATTCTTATTAACTACATGAATTTCATATTATATAACTGGTACAAAATTCTCAAGTGCTATTGCACTAGTCTCTGAACTTATACTAATGTTCATATACATTACCGAATAATCACACTTCCACACATTGCCGTCTGGGGCTGACTGAAAGACAATTCTCCACAGAGTCCACTTGGACTACATGTACAAATATTGATTAAGTCACAGTACACAGACTGTTTCAATATTTTTGGTTCATCAGATACATTTTTATAATATGGTACTACACTTTGTTATACAAGAAATTTCTTGAAATTTGGTTTTTCACCACTTTGGGTTTCAACACACAACAAAATGAAACATAAGTGAGTAATATATCAATTATGTTAAAGATTGTCTATACATGTGATATCTTTGAAACCCAGTATATTTAATAATGCAGAAATGCTGGCTTGTTTCTCGGATTCTCCTATACAATAGGCTTTAGTCATGAAGACAAGAACTGACACGGCAAATGAGAAGGGTCTCAGAAATAGAGACATATGCATATGGTCACAGGGAAGGACAGCTTGGTACACTGGTGAGAAGTAAGATATGGAATTGAAGATTCGGAGTGTTGGAGCTGAAGAAGAAATGATGACAGACCACTAAGACGGGAAACCCCCCTACCCAGGACCCCCATTGTTCAAGTACTTCAAGTACTTCACTGTGGTGCCAGAGGAAGAAGTGTGTTCGGCATTCCTTGTTATGTTTTACGGACCACATATGTGCTCCTTCCAATTGACTAGGCATGTGTAAAGTATAAGTCCAATGACATATTTCATGTAAGGAAATCAACTTCAAGTAATAGTGTATATAGTAGAGGTAAAAGGTACTTCAAGCAGAAGAGCGTGTAGATAAACAGCTGTAAGTTTGAGAATCGTTACATTCATATATGCATCATCATCATCATCATCATCATCATCATCATCATCAAATCAAAATTGCAAATATCTATGTATAATCCACTTCATTTGCAAATCTGCTACCACAAAATCATCATCATCATCTCTCACAGACTTATGGAATTTCAATAATTTCTGTGGTAACACACATAGTTATCATGCACTTACCTCCATAAGAAAACATATCTAGTCATAATCCAACATCAGTTCATTACAAAAGTATGTTCTCCTCTCTTACATTTCTTAGGCATGGGTTACAAAATCAGCATAAAACCTTACCACAAAAATCTATCTTACTCTGTTATATTTTACTGGTACACAGTGGCAAACTACTACATATTGAATCTTAATAAGAAAAATGGATATCATTTTTGAAAATACTGGTTACTAAAAAATGAAATTGATGTTGTTTACTTCTCCCACACTGTATGTTAAGTGACTGTTCAAGATATAGTCTGGTGTCTTACATGTTGCACACTGTATACCCTAGGATAGTAGAAGAAATCTAAAAGTGCTCTTACTATCTAGATAGGATAGAAGAAGAGGAGTGGTTCCAGAAAATAAATATGAAGTCACTGGCTGGGCAAGGCACCATGTGCCACATGGTGTATCTATGAAAGTACCACAGATCCCCTACCTGTTAAATTTCACCACAAAATTACTGAAAAAATGTTTCCGACAGGATTTTCACCCCCAGATTTTGCCTTGACTATACAGTGCACAGAATGTAGTCTCAACTATTTCAACTCCACAAATCACTTTTTAATTCATAATGGATATAAGAATTTAAAAAAAGTTCAAATATTCACTGATAACAGAGATGAGAATAAATTTCTTTCTATTAGTTATTTCACTTTCACTGGATTAAAGTACTCAATGTAGGGTTTGCTAAAGTATACAGTATGACCTTGACTGTGTTATGTAAGATGCACTTCAAATAAATTTCCAATGGTGTGTCAAATATTAAAGAACAAATATCATGATTCTAAATGGGTAATTAAGGTTGTCTGTACAATTTTAGCTGTGTAACATTCCTAAGTCCAAATAACTTTTAGGACTTTGGATGTACAAGTCTGTATGCACTTGGATGTGGGTTTTCAACAATTTCAACTGGTCCTATGTAAATATCAAAGCATTTTTTAATTTCATTATTTAGAGCTTTAGATTTGGTGTAACTTTTTGTCAAAACTAGATCTCCAACTATAAATTCTGTGTTTCTTATGTGTTTGTCATGCCATTTTTTTCTTTTTTTGTAATAGTCATTCATGGTTCTTCTAACTACTTCCTCTCTTTCAGTTGCTGTTATGCTTTTACTTGCTGGAAACATTACAAGTTCTTTAAATAAGTAAGGTGGCTTTTGATCAAACATGATCTCATAAGGAGAGTGTCATGTGGTAGTATGTTGTAGGGAATGTAGGCTATTCATAATATCTTCAAAATCATTAATATAATTTAACCAGTTAGTATGTTCTTTATGGCAGTAAGTTCTACATAATCTTCCAATTTCCCTCATGTAACGCTCAGTCGGGTTGCATTTTGGTAAATAAGATGAAGTCAGGATATGTCTGATATATTCTTCAACAAATTCCTTCCAAAACTTTGACGTAAACAGACTCCCATTGTCTGATAAAATTGCTTTTGGTACACCCACTTTAATAAAGAAGTCTTTCACAAATGTGGTTGCTATTTTCTTGCTAGTTGCTTTCTTTAAAGGATAAAATTTTACATATTTTGAAAATAAATCTACAATAACAAAAATATACTGAACCCCTTCTTTAGTTGTCGGAAGTTGGCCATACAAATCTATTCCCACTAAACCCAACTGTTTATGAGGTATCACATTTTGTAAAAGACCCTTGTTGGTTTTGTTACTAACTTTTGTTCTCTGACATCCATCACAACTGGTAAGTAAAGTCTTAACCCTCCTAGACATGTTATGAAAATATATTCATTCCTGCATTTTTTGAATACATTTCAATGCACCACAGTGTCCGAAACTTTCATGTGTATATTTTATCAAAGTATTGATGTGAGAATCTGGCCAGCAAGCTTTCCATATATCACTGTCTGGTTTGTGTCTACAAAACAGAATGCTTTTGAAGACTTGGTAGTACATGTGTACCTTGTCATGACCTTCTTTCCCTAAATAACTTTCAACAAGCTACCAATGATCATCGCCATTTTGGTATTTTCTAATGGATTACAGATTTTCCTAATTTCATTTTCTTCTTTCACATCTTTAAAGCACATAATTTTGAAATTCTTTCCTTGACTATCATTTTCATTATCATTTACATTTCTCACTGGCATTCTTGAAAGGGCATCAGCAATTACATTTTCCTTTCCTTTTATGAAATGAAACGTACATCTAAACTGCTGTAAGAATATTGACCACCTGGTAACTCTCCCATGATACAATTTACATTCCTGTATGCAAGTTAATACTTTATAATCTGTATAGACTTTGACTTCATGCCCAAACAAATAATTTGTAACTTTTTTTAATCCCCATGCTATTGCCAAAAGTTCCTTTTCTGTAATCATATAATTTCTCTCATGTTTTTGTAAGGTTCTACTTGTAAATGCTATATAATGATGTTCTACTTCCCCTTTGATTTCCTTTTCTTGGAACAAATGTACCCTCAAAACCATAATCACAACTGTCAGTCATCAAGCAAAATGGTAATGATAAATCAGGCCTATAAAGGATTTCACTTACTTTCAACTGTTTCTTAATTACATCAAAAGTTTCTTAATTTCCTCAAAAGCTAATTGACATTCATCAGACCAATCCCACACTGCATTTTTTCTTAACAGGTTATTTAAACATGGTGCATTAAGTGCCTGTTTTCACATATTTACAATAAAAGCTCACTAATCCAAAATATGACTTCAAACCTTTTTTATTCCTATGTTTTGCGAATTTTGCGATGGCCTCAATCTTTTCTCCATCAGGCAAAATCCCTTTTTCACTTATGCAAAGGCCAAGAAATTTTAATTGTTTCATCGCAAATTTAAATTTTTCTAATTTTAGTGTCATAACCCCCTGTCTCATTTTCTCTCTAATTTCCTTTAAAATTTGTATATGCTCTTCCCAGGTCTTGCTTGATACTAAAATGTCATCCACATGTATGATTAATTTTTCCAAGAGTTCTTTACCCAAAACAAAGCCTAATCCCCTAATGAATTCTGATACAGATACACTTAAACCAAATGGTACTACACAGTACTGAAAACTTTTTTCATTAAACAAAAATGCAGTGTACTTTCTAGAACCTCTCTCCAGTTCAGTCTGATGAAACCCATAAGTTAAGTCAAGGCTAGTCACATACCTTACATTTTCAAACTTGTTAAGCAGTTCATCTATGCTTTCAGGATGGTCAGTTTCTCTCTCTAAGTATCTATTTAGATGTCTTGAATCAAGAACGAATCGGATATCCCCATCTCATTTTGAAACCACTACTAATGGGTTATTGTATGAACTACAACTTCTTTGTATTATTTTCCACCTTTCCATTTTCTGAAGCTCTCTTTCCACTTCTTTTCTTTTGCAGATGGGAATAGCATATGGTTTAATGAAGAACGGATCATGCACTTTACCTAATTTCAGTTTACATCGATTCAGATTCAGATTCTTTATTAGTCATTCAGCATTATTACATGCAATAGACTTCGTCAGTTCACTTAACCTATTAATTTTACAAAATAAATTTTTACATATTTAAGTTGATATTGGGCATTTCTAAAAATTCTTCTAATGAATAGAATGGATTAGTTAACAAGAAGTTATGAACATTGTCTTTAAATAATTTGTCAGTCTTGATTGACCCATTTTTAGACAATTTGTTATATATTTTAATTGCCATATACTTATGACTATTGTTAGTTTTAGCTAATCTATTTTGTGGCAACAGCAGAGAAGTACACGTTCTTGTATAGTAGCCATGCCTTTCATTTGTTACACTTAAATTAGGTAGTTCAGCAAGTATGCAGTTAACACTGTCAAGAATATATAAATTAATTACTGTTAAAATTCTATATTTAATGAACAATGGTTTACAATGTGTTCTATTATCTACCTTAGCCATTACTCTGATTGTTTTCTTCTGGATCACCATAATTTCATTTATTTTTCTGCTGTTTCCCCAAAGTATTAACCCATACCTTAAAACAGATCGAAAAAAGGCAAAGTATGCTGTCCTTACGTACTCAAATGTCACACAACACATCAGTCTCTTCAACAAATATATAACTCTTCACAATCTAACCACTATGTGATCAACATGAGAGTTCCATGTTAGACTGTTGTCAAGTACAATACCTAAAAACTTTGCCTTTTGTTTTTCTATTTTTGTAGTCTTTGATAGACTGAACCACATATTCTGGGTCTTTTCCTCATTTAATAGCAGGCCATTGGCATTAAACCATGATGTTGCATTTTCTTTTGCCAATTTCATATCACTTACAAGGTTATCAAGTACGTGGTTTACAGATAGAAAAGTTGTGTCATCTGCATATATATATGTCTTTACATCTATATTTCCTGGTAAGTCATTTATGTGTACAAGGAAAAGAAGTGGTCCCAATTTAGATCCCTGTGGCACTCTGTGTTGAACCTCGAGTATGTTTGACAGATGACTTCCTGAACTCACCTTTTACTGAGGTATGATTTGATGAGTTTTAAACTTTTATCACATATTCCATAGTACTCAAGTTTAGAGAGCAGAAGTGAGTGGTCAACACAGTCAAAAGCTTTGCTCAGATCACATAAGGTTACCTGTGCGTGCGCATGGTCCTCAAATGCCGCTAGGATGTCTCTGACTAAGAGCTCTATGGCATGTATAGCTGCCTTCCTTTTCTGTAACCAAACTGTGATGCACTTAACATACCATTTAGTTCTAGGTATTCATACATCTGCTTATATATTATGCCTTCAAAGACTTTTCCTAGTACTGGAATTAGTGAAATTGGTCTGTAGTTTGCAGGATCTGATTTGACACCCTTCTTAAAGACTGGAGTTACCTTGGATGGTTTGAGAGGATCCGGAAAAAAACCTTATATGAGACACAGGTTTATAGAATATGTTAATGGTGCTGCAATGTAATGTATGATTTCTTTCAATAGATTGTTTGACATATTAAAAATATCTGTGCTGTATGAATTTTTCATTTCTTTGACTATTTTAAGAACTTCATGTTGGCATACCTCTTTGAAGTGTTTCAATGATGATCTGGCCCTATTATGATTTAGGTTTGCTCTCTTCAGATAATCTATACATGTTACATTGGGTTTACTGATCAGCTTTTTGATATCATCAGCACAGCTTACAAAATATTTATTGAATGTATCTGCTGGTATTGGGACTGTCTTGTCGAAGTTTCTGACTTCACCTTTAACAGTATTAATTACTGACCAGGCTGTTTTACATTGGTTTTTACTATTTTTTATGAAATTTGTGTTGTATCTTAGTTTCGCCAATTGCAACTCTTTCTTATACAGTTTCTTAGTGATTTTTTCGAGATCCTTAATTTCATTAGAACTGTTTACTTTGGCAAGGCACTTTAACAGCAGTAGCTTATTTTTTAGATTCTCCAGTTCTTTGGTGTACCAAAATTTACCCTTTCTTGTTTTATGGTATTTCTTTTGAACAAGATGGGCTTTTAAAATACCTGTTAAGTAATTGTGGAATGTTTCATAAACTGTTTGGGCACTGGAATCACAGTTTTGAAATAATTTTTCCCAGTTTGTTATGCTCAGCTGGTGTGTTAGTTTTATGAGATTGTGTTTTGTTAATATTAAGGTATTAGATTTTGTTAACTTTTGTGCAGCCTTGCTCTCATCCTCTTTTATAAAATGTCCTAACTCTACTGTTAACATGGAGTGGTCTGAGAAAACAAATCCCTTTATCTTGGTGGAGTACATATCATGAGCACAGTTGACAAAAGCATTATCCAAGCACGCTTGTAGTCTTGTTGGTTCTGAATTTACATGATGGAAGTTGTGCTGTCTTAGCATATTCAGTAACTTATTTACACTGGGTTTGTTACATGTTACATCAAAGCTTGAATTAAAGTCTCCCCCAATTACAGTTACATACTGTTTCCATTTCGTCATCTAGCAGAGTACACTGTCTAAATTATCTAAAAAAGTTTTTTCATCTGAGTCAGGGGAATGGTAAATACATACTACGATAAGTTTCATTATATCACATATGATCCCGGTAATTTCAAAGTGTTTCTCTACACATGCCCAACTAAGATCTAATTCTCTACACTCTATTTCATTTGAAACATAGATAACAGTACCACCATTACGGTACTGAGATCTGCAAAAACTGTTTCCATATTTATAACCTTCTGGTACATAGTATTGTATTTGTTCTGGTTTAAGCCAATGTTCTGATAGATATAAGAAAGAATACTTATTCTGTGGCAATGACGCCTCCAGAATTTCAACTTTATTTTCAAGACCCTGAATGTTTAAAAATAGGATGTTGTTGTGACTTATCTGTGAGTTAGCAGGCTGGTTTTTCACATTTTTATTTTCTTCTTGGCTTGAAACCATAAAAAATTATCACTGAATAACACAGATGTATTTTTCCTTTGGCTCCTCCTTAAGCATTGCTGTCTTGCTGCTCCAGTTGTTGGTTCTGCTGATAATGATGGTGCTGCTGCTGTTTCACTTATTTCTGGTGTTTGTTGTTCCATAACTGCTGTGCCTTTCTGTGGATTATAAACATTTGGAGTGTTCACTTGCATTAATAAAATTTCACATTTGTCTTGGAGAGGTGTAGCTTCACTGACAGCAGTTTCACACTGGAGTCTACAGGATACACACACTTCCTGTCCCTGAGAGGTATGACTTTTCTATCATCACACTGAACATTTGAGATTTTATTTACAAGTTCTAAAATTTTTGTTATTATTACATTTTTTCCAAGTACATTTAGATGGGAACCATGTGTTGTGTGAAATCTTTTCCCTAAATTGCTGATGTTCACAAATGTTACATTTTCAAACAGCTTGCAAATATTTTGCATCTCTTTATTTGCAGTTTCAATTTCTTTATTTACACAGGACCATTCTATCAAGTCGTAGGAACGGAGTGGCACTGAAAAAACAATAACATTTGTTCCTCTCAGCTCATACAGTTTTTTTTTTAGCGAGGTTAAGAGATCGTTTTTTTCGTTCCTAGCTATATCATTTGATCCCGCCAGGAAGATGGAAAAGTCCTTTTTGCTCAATGAGGAAATTTTTTCTTGACTCATTGACGTAGCAGCACTGAATTTTGCTCTGGTTTTATTGTACAGTTAAAACTAAAATTCTGACTACTTGTACGCCGAAATTCAGCGACTGTATTTCGTCCTTGGCTGTCGGCATACAGTTCAATTTTACCGGTACTTGCTGTTCCGAGATTACCTGTTTTCTACCTACCTTTGCAGTAAGCGAAGTCTTGCTTGGCACTATTTATTATGCCTTTTTTGCTAACACATGTCGATATTGTCTCAGTAGAGCAGCTTAGTGGTGGAAGATTTTTCGTGAGCACTTGCGCATAAGATCTTTTACTTAACTGCTGCTGAAATATTACATGTTTTACCCTATTCACAAAGTTGCTTGGTTTTCCACATGGTACACTTGCACTGTTAACTTCACTTTCACAATCTGTAGTCGAAAGAGCTTGAAAGTAATTTTCGTTCACTATATTTATGTTTCTTTCGCTGTTTTCTGTATCTTGTATTATCTGTTTGCGTCTTTTGTACTTCACTTCCGTCCAATTTTCCGACATATTCGTACTTTCATGGCACGTGTTTTTCATGTTCCGTTCACTTTTTTCTTCTTTAATTTTCTTGATATCCATCTTCAAGGAACTGATAATAAATTGTAAACTAGACACCCGTTCGCTGAGCTTTGTAATTTCATCCTTACAACTGTCACAATTTTTCTTTTTCACGGCAAAATTCACACTTTTTCTCGGACACGCACAACGAATTTTTACACTAGCCGCCATCTTACTGATACCCTTTTACTCTCCCAGGTTTTACATCAAATATGTCATTATAATCCCACAAAAAATCCTCAAGTTCTCTTCTGTTCTCTACATTAAGGCTTTCAGTTTCAGACACTTTTCAGCTACCAGTTCACTGTAGGAGTCAACACTGTTATCATTAATACAAAATTCCTCCTCTTCCTCACAATAACCATCACCATTAGTCTCTTGCAACCCCCTAATCAGATTACTTTGGCCATGATCTTCCATTACAATACTAGCTTCCCCACAAATTACTCTTTGGTTCAACAAACGTTATTTTCATGTCGGCCCAGATAAAATTTACTTTTGCCTTAATTATCCAGTTCATACCCAATATCAAGTTTTCATTGAAATCATCAGTCACTAAACGTCCTTGTACAAATTGCACATCATTAATTTTAAATTCTAGTAAGACTTATCTGGTAATCAATTTACTACTTTTTCCTGTTGCACCTTTTACTCTTGTCCCTGTTACTGGAAATTATGTGAAATTCTCATTACTTTTAATCCTATCTCTTAGCTTCTTTGATAATCCTGTAATTGGGCTACCTGTGTCCAGAAGACAGCTTCCTACTCAATCAGAAATCTGTACTACAATATATTGACTTCCAAGTTCTTTACCAATTTCATTGACTTCATTTTCAAATAAAAGTTCCTCCTCTATATCCCGGAAATTCACCCCTTTGTCACAATCATGGCTTTCTTCTATTGTTTCTATGCATCCACTGATTATTTTTCTGTTATATGACTGTTTTAGATTTTCGAAACAACTTTTCTTCCCTAAATACACATTTTGACAAATTTCATTTGTGATTTTAAACCTTTGGTCACTATCTACTTTCACTATTTTATCACAGATCAAATTTTCTCTCTCATTTTCATTAATACATTCAGACACAATATCACTAACATCTACTGTCAAAATTAAACTATCACATACTTTTCTACTTGTTTCAAAATCATCACTCAAGCTTACATCGGAGTTTCCAGAATCATCAGCATACAATCATCAACCTTAACTTCTGCATATAACATTCCATCCAATTCTGTGAGCAATACAGTATCATCAACACCGTCTTCATCATCATAAACATCACCATCATCATCATCACCATCATCATCATCATCATCAACATTATCATCACACTTAATACCGCTCTCAACACTAAATTCATTTCCATCTTCACACATTTCTTCAAATACACCAACAACTTCAACACTATGATCATTCTGTTCTACTACATAATCTCTTTCCTGTTTATTGCTAACTGAAATTTCATCTGGAATAACACTATCACCTTCACTTTCATTTCTAAGTACATGATCATCAGCTTCCATACTTACAACACCAGTATCAGTTCTTTCACTCATTTCACAATCACTCAACATCTTCTCTAAACCATACTCATCAAATCTGTTCTCATCACCATCAGTAATTACTATTACATTACTACTATCAAAGAAATTTGTCAAAATGTTTTCCTCTATTTTAAATTCAAATTTTCTTTTCCTTTTTTGTTCATCCTTGTTCTCATATAAAAAATTCTCCCAAAAATACTTAACAAAATTCATTCTGTTCACTTCAGGTTGTCTTCTGGATACACAGTGTTGGTATGCCCTATTTGCTCTACCCCTTCCGTTTCTGAAATCACCACAATGTGCCTGTTTATAAACACCATTTCTATTTGCCTCACTCCTCCAGGCTCCAAAAGAGGCAGGCCTTAGTTCCTGGACCAATCCTTCTATTATCAAAATTGTTACCAACATTTCCTCGACTTTGTCCCTGCTACCTATTTCTCGGTTCAAAATTTCTGTTCCCTGGTCTCTGCCTATCATTTCTTTCCCCATTTCTTCTGTCATCATTTCAGGATCTACTGTTCCCTTGGTACTCTCCCCTATGATTTTCATTTCAAAAATCTCCCCTATATTTTCATTTCTAAAATCTCCCGTCCTATCCATGTGTTCAAAATGATCATTGAAAGCTCTGTGGTTTCTATTTCTACTGTCATCTTGCCTGTCATTATACCTTTCATTTCTTTCCCAGGCTAGGTCTAATTTGTAAAATATCTCAAAAATTCCTCAATAGTGTCGTCAGGCCCATAGACCAGACTCAACTGTACTCTTTGTGGCAAATGTCTTTTCAAAGCATCAATTTGAATCATCTCACCTAGTGGCTTATCTAAATGCACTAATGTTTTTAACTGCTGTTCACAACAGGTTTTCATCTGACCACTACTTTGCTTGAAATTTGGACCATTTAAGAACTCGGACTTTACTCTGGCTTGTCTAGTTTCCGACCAAAATTTATTCATGAAAGCACATTCAATTTCACAAAAAGTCACGTCAGGTTTGATTGTCTGGTTAGGCCACAAGAGAGCCTCACCATTCAATTTAATTTTTAAATTGTCATTCGAGCTACTTTCAAAATTGTCTTTAATTGAAGCGTAAAGTCGACAGGATGTATACCCCCTTCCCCTGAAAAGGTTTTGATATTGATATTATTACAAAATTTATTGTAGTTGCTGAAACATTTTATAGTAACAGTGTCCTCAATTTCCTGAATTTTTTAATTGAAATTTGCACTAAACATGTAACAATGTCTTCTCTTAGTTCTGTAAAATTATCATTCGCAATTTTGGTGAAGTCTTGTATACTTTTATCTGTCTTGGTAAATTTTTTCACCACATCTTTGTTAAACTTTTTTAAATGTTGAAATTCTGATACTGCAAATTTTTCGAAATTATCATCTTTTCTATCTACAGATTCTAATCTTCCTTCAAAATTCTGCTGTTCTTGTTTTAAAGTAAAAATTTCCCCCTCTATAACTGACACGTTCTTGATATTTTTGTCTACTTGAACCCAACATTTTTCTAAGCTATCTTCTGTTTCACATATTTGGTTCCCGTGTCCCTCTAATTTCTTTTCAATAGTGTCAAGTATTTGATTGAGAGAAATTTTATGTTCATCAATTGACTTTTTCTGTTCCTCCATTACTTGAACTAACCTATCCAAAACAGACGCACTTGAATTGAACCCAGGAAAAGATGAACATTCACTTACATTATTGTGGTCACTGTTCTCCCCAATTCTGTTGTTTCGATTATCATTTATTTCCTCCCCACTAACATTTGCACCATTCTGATTATTTACGTCAACCTCCTTGTTGTCTTCCATATTAACAAGGATAGCAAGAAATTTTCAAAGAGAAAAAAAAAATAAATAAATAAATAAATAAAATTTATACCTACAGTACTTTTCTTCTTCTACGCTTTTTGATTATTTCAGTTTACCTCGATTTTGGCATTTATCATTATGTTCTTTGTATTGTAGTGTTGCTGATTACCATCTCGTTGTTTTCCCCGTGGGACCCTCAAATACAATATAGAATTACAAAATTTTTCTGAAACAAAATTTAAGATTAATTTACAGAATCATGACATAACCCAGCTCCATTCACCACATGTGAAATTATTATTAAAAATTTTTATAATTATGTAGGGTGTACTCATCCAACTGCTTTTTATCTGCTGCCACCACAAGCACTGTGTTCCTTCATGTCCACTGTAACTTGGTTTTTACACCAAGAATGACCAATACAAACATTATGTTTCAGAACCTTTATTTTATATCATGTCATAATTATTATGTTACTTTGACAAAACGCAAAAATACTGATGTGCTTACAACACTGACGTGCATCTTACTTAAGCAATTACATGCTTCTTGCATAACATCTCACGAGATACTGCCGTCCAATGCCAACATGGCTGTCCCTTTATATATAAATCCGAACACTCCTTGGTATTGTTATAAAGGGTTTTTAATAAAATTACAATTAAAACTGCTGTCTCAAAATTAATGACATATTTCAACAGTTGCACTGGCTCTTATAGAGCAAATACATATAACAATGTTCAAGCATTTAACATTTTGGGAGTGTGTAAATACTCAAAATTCGAATTATTTATAATCCTTTTACTATTTTTATAAAATGCGAAAGATACATGGTTCAGAAAATGTTCCTACCAATGTATATGTTTCCAAGCCTCCCACTGAATGTGGCAAAATAGGTCTTTTATTTATTATTGACAAAACACATAAAGAACTGCCTATGTTTACATGCCACTTATAACATTTTCACTAATTACATTTTAATTTTCTAATCAATTTTGATTCTCTCAATTGGTTTTTCATTTAAATACCATAGACTTTAATTTAGATACTGCTTTAACATAAATCCATCTCAGTTTCAAAGAAATGACTTTGACCAATGTTCTCAATCATTTGTTCCAGATTTTACCTAATTACGTTAATACTAAATATTCCTACCAATTATAGAACTTATACACTTCAATACAATTATAATTTAGTAAACAGTTTCATTGTAACAATTTTATAAGTTTAATTATACCACTACCTTTTGTTTACATCAGTGATTCCTGTTTATTTCAAATTGGCTCAAAAATGTGCGTTTTAAATGGATTTCAGTGGACTTTTATGTCTCACACATTAGTTTTCAATTAAGTCATGTTGGGGAGAAATGCTTACAACAAATACTTTCGCTTGTGACATTTTTCCTAGTGATTCTCTCAGTGCTTTTACAGCAAGGCTACTGTCTTTTTCATACGCATTGTTATCTTCCTCCAATTACGACACAGTTCACACCACCTTTTACAGCTGTTGCAGTTTTTCAGCACTTCTGGTAAAGGAGCTCCAGGTTTTGTAATTCCAGTGACTTTATAGTCTGACTGGATATCGGACATGATTGTAGCTAGTCCTTTACCATGGCTCGTTGACAGAACGTAAATTTCCTCTTTTTCCTTCACTGTTTGTTTTTCTGTCTTCCATTCCTTGTTGTCACGTATTGTGTTTACACCATGCTTACGTTTAACAGGACATAACGGTAACGAGTTGCCACAGGCACTTATTTGGTCGATAGACGTGTATGAGCAGTTTCCTGCAGCACTGAATTTTTTTTTTTCGTGTCTTTTTACTGTCTGAATTTAACGCCTCGTATCTGTTCATTAGTGGAACATGATAAACGTTCACATTTAACACAGGGTGGGAGCATTTCTTAGGCTTAATAAACACACTCTCCTGTTCACAACTTTGTGTCTCTGTCGGTATGTCCACATACTGAATCAAACTTTTCAGCATTTCAATATATTGTCTGGCTTTAGTTAAGTTGTTTTGTAGTTCTTCCCTCACACTTATTTCGAGTCTTGCATTACACATTTCTAAGGCAGCTTCAGGACCGTTGCACTCAGTTCCGCAATCAAGTGAATTTTTACAAAGATTTGCTTCCATGAAGCAACATGAATGATACCATTTGTGTGTCACTACACATGTTCTGATACCTTTTATCACTTGTTTTTCACATAGTAGACAATTTACTAATGGTAATTTACTGATATTTAATGAGTGATTTACCAGTACGTCCATATGTGCCACCATCTTGGTCAAAGATATAATGCCTCCGCCAATGTATTCACTGGACATGGCCCCCTCTGAATTCTTTCTGTTACTGAGGCTGATGCAAACCATGAAAGGACGTTTTTGCCACCATTGCTGAGATAAAAACAGAATCGCTGAACACCATAATGATAAGTGAGTTCCAGGAGTGCTTTCAAGATTGAAAAAAGTACTGGCACAAGTATTTTATATGTGACAGGTATTACTATGAAGGAGACAAAATTGATGATGATGACGATGACAATTAGATAAAGATTCTTTCAGAAAAACAAAATATCCTGTTACTTTTTGACTTTCCTCATACACCATGCAGAATGACCATGATGGCAAAATCAGAGAAATTAGAGCTCATACAGAAGTTTTCCAATGGTTGTTCTTCCCATGGCCATTTCGTGAATGGAGCAGAAGTAGTGGTACCATAGGTACACTCTGTAAGGCAGTTTGAGGAGTATGGATGTAGATGAGGTAAGTTTTCACTGGTAAATAGATTTCTCCACTCCCTCCTACTTGTAGGCATTTGCAGCACTGCACTCTCTGCAGCCCCAACTCCTGTATTGGTGAGATTCGCATTAATTCAGAATGACTTCACTTCTGTCCCAGTTAAGCACAATCAACATTATGAAGCAAGACATTGGTTAGCAATCTGTAGGTTATAAGACCATCACAGATAGAGCAGAGATTCATGTGTAACAATCACAGGGAAGTAAATCAGGATCTGAATCCCAGTTTGTCAAAATATTTTAGAGCTTTAATAACTAAGCCACCTAAATTAGGTGCACCTACCCAAGTTCTATTTCATATAATATGCGAGAAAGATGACACATTGAAACATAAATTGATCACCTACTTCCATATCCTATGATTGGTTCGAAAAGGCAAAACGCACCATTCAGTATTTTGGGATGTATCCATTAACAGTAATCATTCTCACATTTTGCATTCAGCCCAAAGAAAAGACTGGTTTGATGCCACTCTCCATGCTACTCTATCGTGTGCAAGCCTCTTCACCTTTGAATAATTACTGCAACCTACATTCTTCTGAATCTGCTTGCTGTATTCATCTCTTGGTCTCCTTCTACAACTTTTACCTTCCACACTTCCCTCCAGTATTAAATTGGTGATCCTTAGACGTCTCACAATGTGTCCTGTCACCGATCCCTTCTTCTAGTCAGGTGGTGACACAAATTTCTTTTCACCCCAATTCTATTCAGCAACTCCTCATTAGTTATGTGATCTAATCTCCAGCATTCTTCCATAACACCATGTGTCAAAAGCTTCTATTTTCTTCTTGTCTAACAGTTTGTCATCCATGTTTCAGTTTCACACATGGCTGAACTCCAGATGAATACCTTCAGAAAAGACTTCCTAACACATAAATCTATATCTGATGTTAACACATTTGTCTTCTTCAGAAATGGTTTTCTTGCCACTGGCAGTCTACATTTTGCATTTTCTCCATTTTGGCCATCATCATTTATTTTCTTGCACAAATAGCAAATCTCACTCACTACTTTAAGTGTCTTGTTTGCTAATATGATTCCCTTAGCACCACCTGATTTAAGTATACTACATTTCATTATGTTTGTTTTGCTTTTGTTGATGTTCATCTTATATCCTCCTTTCAGAAAACAATCCATTCTGTTCAACTGCTCTTCCAAGCCCTTTGCTGTCTCTTGACAGAATTACAATATCACCAGCAAACCTCAATGTTTTTATTTCTTTTTCTTGAACTATAATTCCTACTCCAAATTTTTCTTTGGTTTGCTTTACTGCTCGCTCTATACGTACACTGAACAACATTAGGGATTGGCTACAACGCTGTTTCTCTCCCCTCTCATCCACTACTTCCCTTCCATGCCCCTCTGATTACCGTACAAGTTATAAATAGCCTTTTGCTCCTTGTATTTTACCCCTGTTAAATTCATAATTTCAAAGTGAGTATTCCCGTCAACATTATCAAACGCTTTCTCTAAGTCTACAAATGCAATACATAGGTTTGCCCTTCCTTAACACACCTTCTGAGACAGCTTGTAGGATCAGTATTGATTCATATATTCCTACATTTCTCTAAAATCCAAACTGTTCTTACCTGAAGTTGGCTTCTATCAGTACTTCCATTCTTCTGTAAAGAATTTGTGTTAGCATTTTGTAACCAGTACTTACAAAACTGATAGGTTGATAATATTCATACCTGGCATCACCTGCTTTCTGCAGAATTGCAGTTATTACATTCTTCTTTAAGTCTGAGGGTATTTCATCTTGCACACCAAATGGAAGACTGACTCTCCAGATGCTATCAGTAATTCTGATGGAATATCGTCTACTCCCAGGGCCTTGTTTCAGCTTAGGTATTTCACTGCTCTATCAAATTCTTCTTGCAGTATTGTATCTCCCATCTCATCTTGATCTTCCAGTTTCACATTATTATCTCCCTTGTATAGGTTCTCTATGTACTTCTTCCACCTTTCCCTTCTTTGCTTCGATCTGTTTTTCTGTCTGAGGTCTTGATATTCACACAGCTGCTTCTTTTTTCTTTGGTTTTCCTGTAGGCGGTATCTATGTGTCTCCTAGTGATATATCCTTTTAAATCTTTACATTTGTCCTCTAGTCATTCCTGCTAAGCTGTTTTGCAGTTCTCATCAATCTCATTTTTTAGACATTTGTATTTCCTTTTGTCTGTTTCATTTGCTGTGTTTTTATATTTTCCACTTTCATCAATTAAATTCAATATCTCTTGTCTTATCCAAGGAGTTCCATAACCAATAAATTCTGGTCAGAGTCCACATCTGCTCCCAGAAATGTATTACAATTTAACCTCTGCTTCCAAAATCTTTCTGACTATTATACAGTGTGTTCAAAAAAGTGTTGAATACTTTGAGAGGTGATAATACTCACTGAAACAAGAAAAATTAGCACAATAAACATGGGACCATAAATGCATACTTTCTGAAATAACTCAAATAAGTATGGGTCCAGAAATCCAAACTTTCTACATTAAACACGTGTTTACAAGTGGTGTTCAACATGGCAACCCTCTGGTGTAAGGAATGACACACCATTTGAAATATACGCGGTTGCTCACCCGCTGGCAAGCATTGGAGACACGACCCTGTAATGTCCGCACTTTGTTGCTTGGCGTAGTGTAGACCAGTTAATCAAAAGTCTATGGGATTGAGATCTGGGGAATGAGAAGGTCAAGGAGTAAGATCCCCTGCACAAAATTATATCAGGCACTTCCTTCTAATTTCTTTCCTCCACTCCATATTCACATATAATTTCCTTCTCTCCCTTTTCCCACTGTCCAATTCCACTCCATTAATATTTAAATTTTCATCTCCTTTAACTATCTGCATAACTTCTTTTATCTCATCACACATTTCTTCAATCTCTTCATCATCTATGGACCTAATTGACATATAAACTTACACTACTATGGTGGGTGTGGGCTTCGTGTCTATTTTGGCTATGATAATGTGTTCATTATGCTATTCACAGTAGCTTACCCACATTCCTATTTTCTTATTCTTTATTAAACTCACTCCTCCATTACCTGTATTTGATTCTGTATTTACAGCCCAATATTCGCCTGACCACAAGTCCTGTTCCCCCTAACTTCAACCTATCCGTTTCCTTTAGAACGTCAGTTTTGTTACACCTGATGACAACATCCTCCTGAATAGTTCCCACACAGAGATCTAAATGAAGGCTGTTTTACCTCTGAAATACTTTACCCAAGAGGATGCCATCATCATTTTACCATACAGCTGGATGTCCTTGGGAAAAATTGCAGCTGCAGTTTCTCCTTGCTTTCAACTGTTCACAGTACCAGCACAGCAAGGCCATTTTGGTTGATGTTACAAAGCCACATCAGTCAAGTCACCCAGACTGTTGCCACTGCAACTACTGGAAAGGCTTCTGTCCTCTTCAGGCACCACATGTTTGTATGGCCTCTCAATAGCTACCCCTCCGTTGTGGTTGTACCTGTGGTACAGCTATCTGTATTGCCAAGGCACACAAGCCATCCCACCAACGCCAAGGTCCATGGTTCATGGGCGGCCTCTCAAATTTACATCAAATTAAACAAATCTCCATATTAAAATCAGTCATTCTTGTATACTTTCAATGTAATTGCAGAGAGGAAAACAACAATTTTCTGTAATGAACTGCAGTATGCTGTAAAAAATATTGTTTACATCAGTGTTCAATAGTGGTATGTAAAAAATACGAATTCACGGAGAATTTGACTGCTGACAGGCATATCTTGCTATTTCAACAATGACATGTGTGACAGATGATTTATCAAATTTTTGTGTGATTTTTCAACATTTCAAGATCTTTTCCACCTGACAGAGGTATGGATGTACACAGAATCAACTTCTGAATTGCTGCACCTTACATCAGTGCAAAAGTGTGACTTATCTCCCAATCGATTCATGGGTAGTACTACTTACAATCTCAGAATTTGCTAAGATGGTGTGGTTACGTAAAAGGAAGGTTTACCTCATAAAAATTCAAGTAATATCAAGCTCATTCTAACGAAGTATCAATCTGATTCACACAGAACAACTGGCTTTCACTGCTGTGAAATGTTAAGTTATGCATATCACGAAATATAAAAAAATTGTAACAATCACAGCTAGAGTCCACCATAATGTAAGCAGCACTTTTTATGAGAAAAAAAAGAAAAAAGGGGGGGAGGGGATACTAGTACTCACAAAGGAGACATTGCTCATTACTTCAGCAGCTTCCACAATTTTAACATATCCTCTGATGTAAATCAATGTTTCTAGACTGCTTCTTGCTTTTGCAATGAACTACAGACTGAAGACTTTGGGGTAGCTGTGAATCTACGTATTTGTTACGTCTGAACTAAGCGAGAGGAGTTCCTACCATCCTGATGAACAACAGTGCAAAAGTTGTTCGCACAAGCATTGATGACCTAGATGAAGTAACTATAAGATCCATTTGAGAGAAATTCCTTTCACATTCACTGAAAGATATTGGAACTGTGCCCAAAGTGTGCTTCAGAGGAAGTAGTGTATCTGAGAATTTATTTTCTTGAAGATATTCATGGAAACCATGAATGATTTCCCTTCAGTTAAACAATGGAAAATCCAGGATGGAATGTAATAATTATAAGAAAAGGGAAGTTGCCACTCACCATATAGTGGAGACGCTGAGTTGCAGATACGCACAACAAAAAGACTGTCACAAACAAAGCTTTCGGCCCATAAGCCCTTCAACAAAAACACACACACACACACACACACACACACACACACGCACGCACGCACGAGCAAGCAAGCAAGTACACCCCACGACGCGCACGTGTGTTTGTGTGTGTGTGTGTGTGTGTGTGTGTGTGTGTGTGTGTGTTTGTTGTGCCTGTCGGCAACTTAACATGTCTTCTTTATGGTAAGTGGCAATCTGTCTTTTCCTACATTGTTGATATTCCTACAATGCTTTATTTTTTCCTTCAGATGCTATTTTTTGGCATGCTTTATGCCTCGTGCTCTCCTTGTGATTGTGTATCTTTTTTCTCAGTGACATTAACTGCTATTTTTGGGATTGTCCAGAATGACTGATTTTTACCATTTGTCCACACCACTGAAATTTTCATTTGCATCCATTTATTGACAGCTAGACTTCTCATTTCAGGGCACAATTTACATCCCAACATTTTATTCTTGACATACAGCCACTTGTTGCTCTTCCATTTATCTACAACAGTGTCCAACATTTGGGTAGCCATATTCAGAATCTTTCTCGTTTTCACCATGAGCAGATTCAACACTTTCTGCTTCTTTAGTCTACCTATTTTTACTAATAGGCATAATGAAACTACTTATTTTCCTCATTTTAAAGAAGAACTGCACTGATTTAAGCTAGGTTGACATTAAAGCTGACATGAACAGCTCGCAAACACATGCTTGTAGCAATGAAAATATCACAGAACAAGAAACACTGATGCAACAAGTGAACTGAGTGCAACTTCCTATTTGCAATAGCAATGTACGAAACAAAAAGATGTGGTGCCAACTTATACGGTATATAACTGGAAATTTCACACATGAAGAAAGTGCCATCTACTGGGATATTTATAATACATTTTTCTCTAAATAAATCCAACACTTTAAAACGTAAGAAAAAAGGTGCTGTTACACATAATGCTAAGAAAAAGCGCTGGTTACAAGTACATGGTAGAATCAATGTGTGTAGATATGAAGCCAAAAAATCGCATTTGCTGTCATGAAGCTTTAATTTTATGTAAGTTAAAATGAAATCTGTCTATTACACTTTGCTTACAAAACACTTTCACTGAACTTACTTGAATATTGTTCATCATATCATTCAATTACTTAGATCACAGACTGTAACAGTTTAGCCATTCTGATATTGCGGGAAAAGGTGATATAAGGAAATATTAATTATAGTGAGTGAGTATACAGCATGTAGCTTATATGAGCATAGGTTTTCCCAGGGTTTATGAAAAGCTCTCAAGCTTCAGCCAGGAGACCATGTTGTAATACTGTGAAATTTTCACGAGTGTCCTTCTTATTTTTTTTTTTTTTTTTTTTTTTGGTAAAATGCCAAGACATTGTGGTTGTCATCCTATTTATATGTGAAGGATGGCACTATGCCTCTTCCTCTACCTGGTGTCAATGAGCCAACAGTGGGGGAAGGGAGTTGAGGCACGGCCAGACACCACTCTGTATGGATATCTACATCTGCCTAGCAAGTCAACTACTGCAAGGTGGACTTCCACCATTCAGCAGTTAATACACAATTTTACAGCAAACTAAGTTGATAGCCTTTGTCACAATTGATAATCTTGAGGTGCATCAGTTTACTTCAGCATGGAATCTCGTGTTACCAGCTATATGCTAAGAGGATACCAATCAGTAGTTGTCATGCCAGGCAGGTCAAGATGTCCACACACAGCACTTATACCATGCCCAGAACTGGTGATGCGACAGGTTGGTTAAGAATGGACACACCAAGAATTTAGCACAATCTCTAGACCTAACATAACAGCCCCTCCTGCTCCATCATGACATGGTGGACCCCAGTATCCATGGAATGGAGGTGGCTGTACTTCACATACACTGACCAGCCAGAACATTATGACCACCAACTTATTATCGACAAAAACCAATCCAGGCAATAGCAGTGTCACCTGGTATGGAGCGATTGCTAGTCACACTCACACACACACACACACACACACACACACACACACACACACACAGTGCATGTAGTATCAGCGAGTGTGCTGTCCATGTGTGGAATGAGGAAGGCACGCATTCCGAGTTTGATCAAGGGCAGACTGTGATGGCCTGGAGGCTCAGCACAAGCATTTTGGAAACTGCACGACTTTGTCATGTGTTCACCCAACCGGACATTGTGGTGCTGGATGGCCACCCCTCACTACAGATGTCTGGTGTTGTAGACTGGGCAGACTGGTAAAACAGGACAGGGGTGAACTGTGGCAGAAGTGACATCAGACATTAATGCTGGATAGAGTACAAGTGTATGTGAACACACAGTGCACCAAACACTCCTAACAATGGGCCTCCTCAGCCGACGATCCATGTGTGTGCCAATGTTAACACCATGTTATTGGCAACCACAACTGAAATGGGTATGTGATCATTGGCAATGGATGTTGGTACTGTGGCAGAGCGTTGCACGGTCTGATGAATCCCAATACCACATTCATCATGCCAATGGCAGAGTGTGAATCTGTTTTCTTCCATGGGAACACCTCCCTGGCACCTGTACTACAGGCTTGTGACTAGCTGGCAGTGGCTCCATTATGTTCTGAGGAATGTTCATGCGGACATCCATGGGTCTATGGAGCTCTCGCGCAAGGCACCATGACAGCTGAGGAGTATCATACACTGGTTGCAGACCATGCACACCCCTTCATTACAGCAATGGCATTTTTTTAAAAAGATAATGCACTTGTGTGTGCAAATGTGGTGCTAATTCTCTGCAGTGACCTACCAAGGCCTCATTGCCTACCTGCCATGATGTGTTACCACTGTTATCATGCCACGGTGTCTCACCACTATTATCTGTGAAAAAGGTGGGCGTACTGGCTATTAGGTAGTTGGTCTTAATGTTCTGGCTGATGGGTGCATAAATATGGGGATAACAACAATGTCTCAATGCTTCACCAGACGACAAGTGTGACACCTGTCAAAAGTCAGTTTCCAAACACTACCACATAACTGGAAACCCAGGGTCTTTCATCAGTGTGTACTATCTGATAGACTTTTTTGTGTCAAAGGGTGAAAATCAGCAATTGGTAATGCCTTAAACCTATGAGCGTTGAGGTGTGTGATCTGTAAGTACAGAATATAAATTCTGGTAGAAAAGCAAATGAAAAATCACAAAATAATTTCCTTTACAAATTTTCAATATTGTCTTACTAAGAATACATAATAAAGTAATACAGCAGTACTGTGAAAGAATACAAATCAATGAACATGGAAATTATACATTTCTTTCAAATATGAGCATCTTTGAACTGCTACCTGGAGTGTGCACACAATATATTACCTAAAAATAAATAATTTATCAGCATGCTATGAAAATGTGAATCAATTCTCTCTCTCTCTCTCTCTCTCTCTCTCTCTCTCTCTCTCTCTCTCTCTCACACACACACACACACACACACACACACACACAACACACACACACACACACACACACACACACACACACAAAATTATAAGTGCAATAATAAATAAATATAGATTTGGAACAGATATGGAAATTACTGCCGCCATTTTACAACAAGAGAACCCTTCCTGACAGAGACACTGTTCAAAATGCAAGTTAATGAATGACATATGACATCACATATGACCAGGAAATTGTGCATAGGACCACTACAGTACTACATTCTTACAGAAAAAAATAAAAACATTGACAGTTAACTAATGTTCTAAATTTTTATCTTGTTCTGCAACACTTGGTTCTATTTCCGTTTCCACTTTGATCTGCTGAAGCCAATGCTCCACCTGGGATGGCCTTCGTTCAGTTGCATTCTCTGTGCAATCCTCATTCTGAAAGGAAAGAAAAGGACAGCTACTATTATCCATTTCAACTTATTTTCTCCTTTTCTCTTAATTGCCATGATATCTCAGAGCACAATTCAAAGTTTTAAGAAGTTTTAGTTCTCAATTCCAAGCAATATCATTTGAGACTGATGATGGAAACATATTGAAAATCTCAAACTTTCATCATCCATACTGCAATTAAAATGTATCTGCGTAATAAATACTCTGTATTAAAAGTATAATGGAAAAAAAATTAATGGGAAGAAGAAAATTGTGAGCAATCAATTTACAGTGACACCTACAATTAAAACAGCACCTGTTCGACAAAGGTGCTTTGTCTTCTCTACCTGTAATCTCAGTATCTGCTTTTCAAATGTATTAAAGGCATTTAATGCAGAAACATACACAATCTCTAAAGCACCAAAGTCGCAAGATTAAAAACATAATAGACATCTTTTGTACCACCAATAATTAAAAGCAAGATGAAGGAGATAGGGAAGTCAGCAGGTGGGCGTCCCCAGGGCTCTGCAAGTGACAGGAAATGTCACACCCATAGCTGTTCTACACCTGATCCATCACAGCCAGGAGCACCCACTTGTCAACAAACTGCACCCAGAATAGAAAACTGGGTGTGGAAGAAAGGAGGCAAACTGAATCTAAAAGTGATTAAAATAGAGTAAAAGATGAATAAAAGAGTAGCCTGGTCAAGGAAATAGGGTTGGGGAAACCTCCAGACCTAGCATACAGCAGGAGATGCCCCATCTGCACCCATCCTGTCCCTGCTCCATATGTAGATTAAAACCTTATAACTGACAATAAAAATCACTTTCATGCAGAAAACTGAGAGAATCAGTTCAACTTCTGTCAATTGTTCACCAATATTAGAGGTAATGAGTGCAGAAGTCCATACTTAGGACAGAGGGCCAAAAGGAAGTGGAATTTCACCAAGATGTGAGCTACTGTTGGCAAGGCTCCACAACCAGAATGTGGGAGTGACTTGTTACATACAAGAAAACTATGGTTTGGCACTGTATGACCAATGTGGAGATGATATAGGATTGTGGATTCCTTTCAAGCGAAGAAGAAGGAAGAGCACCCTGCTACAGTTGCCTCCTTGATTGTGCAGTTTATTAGACGGAGCAGTAGCTCACCAAATGTTGTGCCATTTCCGAGAAAGTAGACACCTCAAGTGTACTTACGTATCTGCAGTGGCAAAGCGAAATGGGAGTGAGTAAACACTCCTCAAGCCATTTGTTTGGCCAGTTCATTCCCCAGGATACACATATGAATTGGGACCCAGAGAAAGACAACTGAGCAGGCAGCACAACAAAAGTCAGCAAGAAGGTCGTGGGTAAAGGAGACCATAGGGTGGCAAGACCAGTATCAGTCAGTAGTATCTAGACTGCTTTTGAGTAAGTATATATTACAACATTGTCAAAGGAGGCCGTATAATAAAATGGAGAGCTCTGCTAATACGTGTCAGCTCTGCCATAAACACACTACACGTTCCTGGCAGGAAATGGCGTTCCATATTGGCAAGAGATGTAAACACATATCCCATCTGATCAACAGTTTAAGAGGCTTATGTCATAAAAGATAATGGAGCCTGGAACTCTTGAAAAACTGGACACAACAGGAGCCAAAGAGATTGGTCATCATTTGTCGCCTGGGCACCACCCACAGGGGAGCACACAAAAAAACACAAAGAGCACAATCCACGGAGGGGAGATGGAGCTCTTGGCAGAGGCAACGAGGTGCATTCCAACTCATAGTCCCACCAGAGAGCGGATATCACGATGATATTACCTCTCATATGTAAAGAAAATGGGGATTGTCGAATGGCGATTGCATAGGAGACCAATAGCTGGTACCATTGAATCTGAAGGGGGAAGAACCCTGTTTCAGCAAGGAAGCTGTCTATGGGACTAATTGGAAAGGCACTGGTGGCCATGATGGTGGACTGGGTCTAACAGTTTTAAAGCTGAACAAGCTACCGAGTCACAAACCGTGCAACCATAGTTCAGGTGGGAGAAACAAGGATCTGGTAAATACAGATAAGAGTAGCACAATGCGCACCGCAATATGTGTGGGCACATAAGCGGAGAGCTAGTCTTCAGCTTGATGAATATGGGTCAGCTTGGTCACCTTTCTATCAGAAAGGAGGGCCAAAAGACAGGACTGTGCTACAACATTCAGATGCTGAGTACCTAAGTAGGATTCTGGGTCAGGAGGTACTGTGGGACAATGGCAGAAATGCATGATCGACATTTTTGTAGGAGAGAACTGGAAACCATGGAAAGGGCCCATGCAGAGCCCACTGCATTGCACCTTGGAACTGGCATTCAGCAGAAGCTACCAAGTGGAAGCTAGGACCAAGTGCAAAAATTGTTGACATACATCAGAGGGGTGACCAGCAGCCCAACAGAGGTTACTAACCCATTAAAAGGGATGATGAAAATAGTGACACTCGACACAGAGCTCCATGTGATGCTATTCTCTTAGATCTGGGGAGTGAAGTGCCAACTCTAATATGTAACAACAGGTGGGATAAAAACTGTTGTTGTTGTTGTTGTTGTTGTTGTTGTTGTGGTCTTCAGTCCTGAGACTGGTTTGATGCAGCTCTCCATGCTACTCTATCCTGTGCAAGGTTCTTCATCTCCCAGTACCTACTGCAGCCTACATCCTTCTGAATCTGTTTAGTGTATTCATCTCTTAGTCTCCCTCTATGATTTTTACCCTCCACGCTGCCCTCCAGTACCAAATTGGTGATCCCTTGATGCCTCAGAACATGTCCTACCAACCAATCCCTTCTTCTAGTCAAGTTGTGCCACAAACTCCTCTTCTCCCCAATTCTATCAATACCTCCTCATTAGTTATGTGATCTACCCATCTAATCTTCAGCACTCTTCTGTAGCACCACATTTCGAAAGCTTCTATTCCCTTCTTGTCTAAACTATTTATCGTCCATATTTCACTTCCATACATGGCTACACTCCATACAAATACTTTCAGAAATGGCTTCCTGACACTTAAATCAATACTCGATGAATAAACATTGGTAGAGATGGCCTTGAAAGCCATAGTCATGAGAAATGAGTAAAGTGTGATGATGCCGAGTAGTGTCATACGCCTTATGCAGGTCAAAAAAGGCTGTGACAAGGTGTTGGTGTTTAGAAAAAGCCTATCAGATTGCTGTTTCCAACCTAAGCACATTGTCAGTTGTGAACTGTCCTTCCAGGAAACCACACTAATTGGGAACAAAAGGCCTGGAGATTCGAGAACCCAGCATAATCTGCGGACAACCATCCTTTCAAGCACTTACAGAGAGTGTTGGTCAGACTAATCGGCCATTAACTATAAAGAGGTTGAGCTCTTGCCTGGTTTAAGGATTGGAACATCTATACCTCTCGCCATTGTGAGGGGAAGGCATCTGGAAGGTAAAGACGGCTGAAGACCCTGAAGAGATGTTTCCTTTGGGGAAGATTCAGGTGTTGGATCATCTGACTGAATGTAATCAGGGCCTGCAACTGTGTCATGGAGTGAGGCAATAGCCTGAAGTAATTTGCAGTCAGTGAAGAGTTCATTATAGAATTGAGGTTGGTGCAGGGTGGAACATAAGAGGATGTCTTCAACTTGACACTTCCGCAGTAGAAATGTAGCTGGATGGGAAGAGCGTGCCAATGCTGTTGCAAAGTGGGTCGCAAGCTGTTCTGCAAGTACCACTGAATTGGTAGAAAGACAACCCTGTAGGACAAGACCTGGAGTAGATGTTGAACATTGGCACCCCTAAGACCACAGAGATTGGCCCACACCTGACATGAAGATGCATACATCCCTGGAAAAGAGACATGTGTTCCCAGCATTCCTACTTACTGCATCTGATTAAATAGTGAGTCTTAGCACAATGTCGCTCAAAAGTGATCCTGAATAGCTACTGCAATGTCTTTGGTCCACCACAGCACCATCCAATGATGGGGTGAGATCAGTAGAAAGGAGAATACCAGTTCCAGTGGCACAGATGATTGCACCTGAAATGACTTGTACAACCTCATGAATACAATCTGACTGAGAGGCATACAAAGGCCAGTTGACTCTTGTGAAGTGCCCAGCATGATACTCAGTCTGTCTGATGGTGGCATAAAAACAAAAGACACATGATAACTGGGACAAATTCCAGGCTGAAATGAAGAAAATTAGCAGCAAGTCTGCTCAGCATAACAATTTAAGAACAAGGCCCAACATTGTGGGGAAACAACACAGTGTAATATACAAAATATTTTGGGCCTACGCCACATTGTGAATCTGAAAATAACAGAAGTTGGCAAAATCTCACACTTAACGAAAGGAATTGCAGGCGATATGAACTAAGCATTCCTGGAAAATGATGCCATGACAAAAGAGGAATTCATCAAATGGTGCCAGTGTATTGAGGAAATGCAACAGATGATGCATCAGACAAAAAGAGGCATGACTGACTCCTAAATTTGTTTCCTATGGCAGTTGCAGAAGACCACCACAAAGTCTCCTCTCTCATGTGTCAAGTAGTAAGACAAGAGAAACAGAAATTTATGGCAGTCAGAAGTGTTAGACTGGATATATAAGAGATAGCAGCAGTGAATGTCAGGCTTATGTTCCAGGATGTAATAGAGAATACTGAGGAAGATTTGTATCGATCTTTAGCACCAGTCCCATCACCAGTCGAGTGGGACACGAAGAATGGATTTGGCCAACTTGTACTTATACCGTAGCCATCAAACAACATCTAGCATAAAGTCAATACAAGTTGAATCAGCTCTTGGGCCACGTATAACACGCTGCAGAAGCACAGGCATTTGAAGCACAAAGGACAACATGCCAGTATGTTTTCACTGTGGACGCCCTAAATGCCGTAGAGAAAGAAGATGAATATTCAATAACTATCACACCACAAGAAATCAACCATTATAACAGTCAGCCAACTGAAGACTATTATAATCTACCTGCCAGACACAGCACAACATTGTACCATGGACGAGGTCACATGCTGTAGCCACTGCTTGTCACTGTACAGAGTTACCAGCCATTCACCTAGCCGCTGAATTCAGGAAAACTACACAAGGCAATCATCTATGGAGATGAGGCTGCCACAGATGAAAATAATCCATGGACAACAATTGCCACAATGTCACGAAATCTGATCGATGTCATCGACAGCTAAGCTCCTTGTTGACTAGGATATTTTTCTTCTGTAGCATCTAATGCTTATTGTCACCAGCTAACAAAGACTATATTCCATGACAGAAAAGTGACTGTGCATGCGTGCGCGCACGCACACCCACACCTACTCTGCCTTGTATGATTGTTTGACACTGAAGACATTGTTATCCTACCATAATAATTGAGACAACTTTGATTCATCAGTCTCCATAAACAGGTAAAATATAAAGCTTTTCTCGACTGCAAAAAGCTACCCAGGCTCTCAAAATAAATCTACATAACCATGATGATTATAGGGGTCACAAGTAGTCAAGAAGAACTGTTGATCACTAATTAACAGAAGTAGCCACAACTTACCTCTAATCATATGTGCATAGGGACAGCCGAACCAGTCCAGGAAGGGTGGCTTAGTGTCAATAATGAAGAATCACATTCTGCTACTATAACAGCCAACACAGTGAAGGAAGCTACAATCAAACTGCCAATTTGGATCTGGACTAATCCAGCAATAATGTCAACGAGTGACAGCCATTCTGCGACAATGTTGGGATACTTTCAAATTTGGAATTGAGGAAAGATAAGACCAAGAGGTCCATAACAAAACACCATACAAACACTGGGTATCATCCATCAATTAATCAGCACTTGTATAGGTTGTTGCCAACTGAACAACATATAATTCTGGAGGAAGTGGAGGAGAAGATGCTGCAAAATTACATAACTAAACCTTCAGAGAATCCTTGGTCCTCTCCTTTGGTCTTTCTGAAGATGAAAGATTTCGGTGTTTCTGTGTCAACTACGAACTGAACAAATTCATAATAAAAGATGTCTTCCTATTGCCACATACTGATCACATCCTAGACTGCCTGAAAGGAGCAAATTATTTCTCAATTATGGTCATGCAATAGGCTATTGGCAAATGATGGCACAGGCCAGGTAGAGACTGCCTTTACAACACCTGACTGCTTCTATGGGTTTACTGTTATGCCATTTTGATTATGAAACACTCCAGCCACCTTTGAGTATATGATAGACAACCTCCTTTGAAGCCTTTAATGGATGATGTGTCACTGCAATCTGGATGACACTATCATTTTTAGAAGACATCTGAAGAACATCAAGTCACCTGACAACCAAGTTGAAGTGTCTTCAGACCACAGAACTCTGCCTGAATCCGAAAAAGTGCTTCTTGATCATCCAGAAAAGAAATCTTGGAGCACCTAGTTAATGGCACTGGGGTCTGTCCCAATCCAGAGAAAGTAAAAGCAGTCAAAGATTTTCTAACTCCTTGGTACATTCATGATGTGAGAAGTTTTCTCAGAATGTGCTCATACTACCGGCGATTTATAAAACAGTTATACATCAAGGCACGTTCCTTGCAAGAATTACTGCATGGAGACATCAAATTTTCCTGGGATGATATGCAAGAAAGATTTTTCTTTGCCCTCATGGAGGCACTAATCTCTTCTTTAGTTTTGGCATTATATAATGTTAATGCTAAGCAGACCTTCACACAGAAGCTGGCAGTTTTAGGATAAGTGCAGTTCTAGTGCCAAATCAAGAGGTGCTTTTGCTTCCAGAGTACTCTCCCAGTCCCAGATGAACTACTCTACAACTGAAAAAGAGTTCCTTGCCATTGTCTGGGTCATCGATAAGTTGAGTCATATTTATTTGGCAAACCATTCACCATTGTGATGGATGGCCATTCTCTATGTTGGCTGACAAGCCTGAAGGATTTTCTGGATCAAATGCCGATATGGGTGCTTTGGATCCCGGAGAATGAAATCACAGTAGTATACAAAAGTGGACACAAACGCCATCACACTGATTGACTACATGGAATTCTTTGGATGAACACAGCAGCATGGATGACATCTCAGTCATCACTGCATTAAATGACATTGCTGCTGAATAGGGGGAAGATCCAACACTGCTGAAAACCAAAGGAAGAACTGGCCAAAGGACAATTCCAATTAACAAATGGAACATTGTGTATGAGGAACTATGACCCAACAGGGTTGGGTGGGGGGTGGGGGGGGGGGGGCTGCTTATCATTCAAGCTCATCCAAGCCTGGTTATCCTAAAGTACTTCCACAAAGCCCCAATGTCTTATTACCTTGGATACATGAAGATTTGAGGCAGAATTAGATGCAGGTGTCACTGGTCAGGTATCTACCTGTCTGTTAAGACGCTACATGAACCACTGTAAGGAATGCCAGCGATGGAAGTATGTGCTGCATATTCCACCAGGTCAAAATTGACTTCTTGGTGGTGGTTTCTGAAGTCAAAAAATGAATATCTATGGATTGACTACCTCACCCACTACACTGTCATCAAAGCTGTGTCAACTGCCGCAATTCCAGAAATTTCAACGCTCCATTTTGAAACACACAACATTCTGTATGATTATCCCCAATCATGGAAAACTTTTCCAATATAGTCTGATATCAGTAGCAATTTCACAATGCAACATCAACCACAAGATGACAATTGCATTCCACCTACAAATGAATGGCTTCACAGAACGCTTTAAAAAGACACCAGTAGATACGCTCTCTATGTACATTGATACTGAACAGAGAGATTATGATAAAATACTGCTGGTCAAGATGTTCACATTTAACTCGGAGAAGCAAGACACTACAGGCTTTACTCCATTTTTTCTGCTCCATGGTCAAGAGGCCGAAACAACATTGGATACACTGTTCTCATTTCAACTACAAAATACTCAGGATGACTACGTGAAACCCATCATCACCATGATCAAAAAAGGCAGCTGGCTCTCTTACAATGCCTGGATGCCTAGGAAATGGGCCGAGAGCACTATAACAGACATAGTCCAGGAGACTCGATATGAAATTTGATGTCTTCGCAGAAAATTGGTCTATCTGGAAAATTATTCAAGCACAACCTTGGGCAAATCATCACTTGTCAGATGTCACACACACAGTCAAGGATTATGACTCTTCTCACAAAGACAAATGCACAGACATATTATCCATGTCCATCTGCCCTGAGGCACATATTGTAAAAGAGGGTTTCTCGTTCAAGGAAACTGAAGGCCTGCTCGATGATCACAAAGCTTTGACTGGAGGTGCTGCCTTTGAAGCTCTTCACAGTAAAGAGGATGTGACAACATGACCAGAACACAAGGATTCTCCAATGCTGCCACACAAAGGACCACTGACAAGATCTAGAACAAGTATATCGTCATCAGGTCCAATGATACCTTCTGAAACAGCATGTTGCTATTTACCCAGGAGATGGAAGAATGCCACGAGCTGTGCTGCAAGGAGCATAGAGTAATGGTTGGTGCTGCTAGATGGCTTGCTATGGGCACAGCCAGTTCAAATCCATTCACTAGAAAATGTTGATTTAGTACTTCTTTCTAGAAGGTTCTCAAATTTTCTTATGTTTATAATATTTGCATGTTTCAAACGTTCGATGTTTGTATAAACAGCAGCACTCTTCTTCTAGATGGGGGTTCTGCTCTGTCTGTAAGTTGCTATCCATAATAAATATACTTTCAGGCCATGCGTTAACTTAACTGCTTACGCTGCTTTGAATTTATATTTGATTGTGATTCTGATGTGGCCATCGGTACCTATTTCTAAAAACTGTTCTCAAATAAGTCCCTTTCACAGACATCTTGTCTGCCTTTACAAACATGAAAGTGTTACATAACTCAACTAGCTTGATTACAACTCTGAATGTTTTCTGGAAGTGAAATAAGGATACAATGAACAATTTTCTCATACATACAATTATTTCAACCACAAAAATTTTCTACAATATTTCACACTGAATGCATTATTGTTGTTGTTATTATTATTTTGTTCCTTTCTCAGATGTCATGTCTGGTTAAAAATGGAATGTGACGCGGACCTTGATCAAGCGTGACTTTCTTTTAACTGTATGGTATATGTTACATTGCATTTAGGAACTTTCGGGTAATTGAACATGTATCAATAATTACAGATTTCTGTAGTTGTATATATATACGTTTGGATGTAGCTGTATTGCATTGATGTACTGGTGGATATTGTGTGGTATGACTCCTGTAGTTGATAGTATGATTGGTATAATGTCAACTTTATCCTGATGCCACATGTCCTTGACTTCCTCAGCCAGTTGGATGTATTTTTCAATTTTTTCTCCTGTTTTCTTTTGTATATCTGTTGTATTGGGTATGGATATTTCGATTATTTGTGTTAATTTCTTCTTTTTATTGGTGAGTATGATGTCAGGTTTGTTATGTGGTATTGTTTTATCTGTTATAATGGTTCTGTTCCAGTATAATTTGTATTCATAATTCTCCAGTACATTTTGTGGTGCATACTTGTGTGTGGAACGTGTTGTTTTATTAGTTTATATTGTATGGCAAGTTGTTGGTGAATTATTTTTGCTACATTGTCATGTCTTCTGGGGTATTCTGTACTTGCTAATATTGTACATCCGCTTGTGATGTGATCTACTGTTTCTATTTGTTGTTTGCAAAGTCTGCATTTATCTGTTGTGGTATTGGGATCTTTAATAATATGTTTGCTGTAATATCTGGTGTTTATTGTTTGATCCTGTATTGCAATCATGAATCCTTCCATCTCACTGTATATATTGCCTTTTCTTAGCCATGTGTTGGATGCGTCTTCATCTATGTGTGGCTGTGTTAGATGATACGGGTGCTTGCCATGTAGTGTTTTCTTTTTCCAATTTACTTTCTTTGTATCTGTTGATGTTATGTGATCTAAAGGACTGTAGAAGTGGTTATGAAGTTGCAGTGGTGTAGCCGATGTATTTATATGAGTGATTGCTTTGTGTATTTTGCTAGTTTCTGCTCGTTCTAGAAAGAATTTTCTTAAATTGTCTACCTGTCCATAATGTAGGTTTTTTATGTCGATAAATCCCCTTCCTCCTTCCTTTCTGCTTAATGTGAATCTTTCTGTTGCTGAATGTATGTGATGTATTCTATATTTGTGGCACTGTGATCATGTAAGTGTATTGAGTGCTTCTAGGTCTGAGTTACTCCATTTCACTACTCCAAATGAGTAGGTCAATATTGGTATAGCATCAGTATTTATAGCTTTTGTCTTGTTTCTTGCTGTCAATTCTGTTTTCAGTATTTTTGTTAGTCTTTGTCTATATTTTTCTTTTAGTTCTTCTTTAATATTTGTATTATCTATTCCTATTTTTTGTCTGTATCCTAGATATTTATAGGCATCTGTTTTTTCCATCGCTTCTATGTTCTTCATTTATAATTTTGTTCTGTGTTGTATGTGTCATTAATTTCTGTGCAATGACTGAAGTTAATATTTTGTATATTGTTGGTAGGCATGTTATGGGGCGATATTTAGCTGGGTTTGCTGTGTCTGCTCGATCTTTAGGTTTCAGATAAGTTATTCCAAGTGTAAGTGTATCAGGGAATGTGTATGGGTCTGCAATGTAACTGTTAAATAATTTAGTTAGATGTGAATGTGTTGAGGTGAACTTCTTTAGCCAGAAATTTGCTATTTTATCTTTTCCAGGGGGCTTTCCAATTGTGAGTAGAATTAATTGCTTGGGTGACTTCATGTTGCAAAATAATCACGTCAGGCATTTGTGGTATCATCTTGTATGTGTCTGTTTCTGCTTGTATCCACCGTGCATGCCTGTTATGTTGTACCGGGTTTGACCATATGTTGCTCCAGAAGTGTTCCATGTCTTTTATGTTTGGTGGATTGTTTATTTTAATGTGTGTGCTATCTATTGTCTGGTAAAATCTCTTTTGGTTTGTGTTGAATGTTTGGTTTTGTTTCCTTCTATTTTCACAATTTTGTATCTTCTAAGTCGTTTGGCCAATGCTTGTAATTTCTGCTTTTTTTCATCTAATTGCTCTATCGCTTCTTGATGTGAGATTTTACCTAACCTTTTTCTTTTTTTTCTGACATTTCATTTCTTATAAATTGTGTTAGCTGTCCGATTTCTTTTCTCAGTTTTTCTATTCTGATCTGTAGCCTGTGTTGCTATGCTGGTTTTGTGGGTTTCTTCTGTGTGTTGGTTGGTTCTGATCTCTGCCTAGTGTGTATATTCAGTGTAGTGAGTGCTCCTACATAAACCAGTAGTTGTAACTCTTTCATAGTTGTATTTTCATTTATTTTGCTGTGTCTGATTGTGTCGATAGTTGTTATTGTTGTTTCAACGTGTGGGTTATTTGGTGGTCTATGCAAGAATGGTCTAATGTCTATATTTGTGTCTTTGTATTCTATATATGTCAGCTGAAATTTTTCTTCTATATCTAACATGTATGTCACTTCGTGTTCTATTTGTGCTTGTTCTGGTGGCTGTCTTAAGATTTAGTTTTCCTCTGTTTAATTGATGCGTGTTGTTCTTTGTTTGTTTGCTCTGGGATGTTTGAGTCCATTACTGTATTTTCTTCTTCTTCTTCTTCTTCTTCTTCTTCTGATCGCACATTATTTTGTTCCAGTATCTGCTGTACTTGTTGTTTGATGTTTTCTAATTCTGACTGGAGTATACTGTTATTTTTATTATTACACGAATCTGATCAGCTAGTCATTGTTCTGTTCAAAATTTTAATTCTGGGTATCTGGTAATAAATATTGTGTATACTTGTGATTGGTATCCAGTTGTGTTGGTTCCTAGGTTTGTTGCTTGGTAATAACAGACCACGAGGTGTCGATTAACTTCATCTGACAAGATCATCCGCTGTCTTTGTTTTCCTTCTAGAGTGGTCGCAGGAAGCATATCCTGCAAAACACCTCTATTTGGATTTAAATCATTTTCCAGTTGGCTAGCAGTGTCGTTACCATTGTGGGCGGGCATAGGGTTCAAACATCGCCCCGACCATGACGGCGCTTGTCCGAGGCTTCTTTAGTTCTGTCCTGAATCAACTAATCACACTAAAAGGGGGGTTAGCCCTATTAGTGGTTTGTTCTTTTCATCGCCTATTATGACTGGCAGAACATACCGGAGGCCTATTCTTTTCCCGGGCCTCCACGGGGTTTATTATTATTATTACTACTACTACTATTATTTCCAGTTCCATAGTTGAGCGGTCAGGGCAGCAGAATATCATGCGCAAGAAGCCCAGTTTGATTCCCGACCTGGTCAAAGATTTTCTCCAATCAGGGACTGGGTATTTTGTTGTCTTTATCATCATTTCATCCCCATCAACACACAAGTCACCAAAATGGAATCAACTACAAAAACTTGCACCAGGCGACCGGCTATCCAACGGGAGGCCCTAGCCACATGCACATATCATATCACAATACTAGTACTAATACCCTGTATTATTATAAATCAATTTATCATCAAGAAAGCCTGAAGATCTTAAGAAGTCAGCTTGCCAAAATATCACCATCTGGACATGGCCATACGGCTGAAGAAGTATTCGATATTACTATTATTATTATTATTATTATTATTGAAACTGCGATGAAGAGTTCTCTCATTGCCAATAACTTATTCTTCCTATACTTTACAGAAGGAAGGATGACTGCCATCGCACGTGAATGGGATAATGACAGTAAATGTTGCCAATGAGTGTTACCAAAGTTTACCCTTTGTGATTCATATTCAACACAACATTGCAGAAACCACTTGTACAGTTTTTCATAAACAACCTTGTCACTGCAATCACTAACCAGGCCTAATCCTTAACCTGACAATTACATTTCAGAATTTTTAGATCCAGAAGTCTGCACCACTGGCAACACTGTAAGTAGCAACAACTTGTAGGTGGTGTACTCTACCATTCACACAGTATGTTTTTGGATGTGCCAGTGGTCTATCAGTAACGGGAACATTAAATTCACAAAAAATATGTGATTATTACAGAGCATCCATAATTTATGTCTCTTTTTGACATGCCAGTAGCACCAGTTCCACCCAAAAATATTTCCGTAACAGATATCTGACTGACTGTTCATATATGAACACCTCTTACTCCACAGTTTTACAGGACCTCCAATGACTTAGACATTATCTTTGCAGTAACCACCCCTCCCAGTGCCTGCTTCTAGCTTACCAGTTTGACAAGAATGAAGAGCTTTATTACTGTGTACTTCACATGGGTAGTGTGTACTTCAAGGACAGTTAATACTGTATAGAGAAAGTCTGATAGAGATGCAGGCATGACATTCGCTTTTGGGACACACAACTGGATGTGAATAACTTTAAGTTAATTACAAATGATATGGGAGGTATTAAACTAGCTTTTACTCACAACTACCTATTTTGAAAGTTACCTAGTGTAGAAGCATGTGAAAATTTTGTGGCTTTTGAAGTCACTGTCGGCAAATTTCAACAGACGAAAGACTTAACTAATGATATGTTGATGTCTCTTGCAGTATACGGTAGGAGAAATCTGTAAGCATATAAACTGCTGCCTTGATTACAATAGACTTGAAAATTCTAATGCATTAACATTTGTCATTATTAGCTTATGTTGAAAGTAACTACAAGATGTGCTTACTCTAAGCATTACAAAGCAGTAATCTATTACTAACTGATGACTTCAAAACGGATTGTGTCCATGTGCAATTTTGTGTCATTTGAGTAGAACAAGTCAGAATAACTTCTTATTGAGACAAGGTTGCCACAAGAGTTACCAATCACATTGGAAACAAAATTTCACAACAGGTAATTACTCGGCATAGCCCTTATCTACTTTACTACTTACTCTATCAAGTAACATGCAAAGAAGAAGACATGATTTTCCTAACTACAACAGTGTGAGGCTTCGAATTTTTATGTATAACAGACAAGACGTGTCAAACTCTATGTGGCAGTCAACATTTTGAATGTTATTGGTGGATGGACTGAAATTAATTTCCATGTTGCCCAAAGCGACATATTCAGCTGCATAAAGAGCACTACTAAGGCAGCAGTCAGTTTTAAGAATTACACCACAATAATTCTACATAAATTCTCTGTAACTGTGAAATTTGTCTTTAGTGTGAAGTGAGTAAGATGTAAATTTCAAACTATATGAGCTACACAGTTCAGCACTACTTGCTTAGTTCACATTAGTAAATCACTACAGGCAGGCATCAGTCCATCTGAACACAATTCCTAGCTACACTTATCTACACTTACCCTAGTAATAAAGTTAAGTAAGATTTCGCTAGATATCTTTTCAATATTGCTTCATTCAGCTAAGCTGCTGACCACAGTTCATCTCAAATTGTACTTAGCAGTGCAAGATTTTTAGATCCATTAAAGAAATAGATTGACCATGGAAACATTATTCCTGTTATCAGTAAAGCTGAGACTTGGCAACACTAAGGGAAATGTTTGGCAGCTCTTACCATCTACCAATTTCCTACTGTGGATTTAAATTAACTTGATATTGTCTTGTGAATACAAGAAGATGATACTCTGAATAATACACATAATTCTGACCAAATTTTGTCACAGAACAATAATATTTTTAGTAAGTCTTTTCTTTCTCTTTATTCGGGCTGTAAATTAACACCAAGAAGTACGAAAATCAAAGAAAAAATGTTTCCGGTATAGAAAGAAATAGAAAAAAATTGCAGAATACGAAAGTCATCGGGGCAGGACTCAATCTGACTGAGCAATTTACTATAAATTAAAACAAAATATGTTTTGTGTCACATCTGGAAAGTAATCATTACAAGAAAATTGCTATTGTTGTGCAGACTGAATCTCGGCTTCTATCTATGTTATGCTTGGCTGTAAAAACTCCATTCATTGAAATATATTATTATAATTTCTGTATGCAGAAGTCAGACTCTCAATGATCTTCTAGGTCATTGAGAGTTTTAGCATACCTACACAACAGACGAACCTCTTTCTCAACTCACAACTAACTCTGGAGTGATAAATTAAGTACACATTATCATATACAATGAGGTTCTTTCACACAGTATGGTGGAGGACATGGCGATTCAATTGTTGAGCCAAAAATCTGTAGAAAAAACAATCAAACCTAAGAGGATAATATACTAGTTCCTCCTTAGTGTGTTTCAGCACTGTCCACCTGGTTACAGAAACCAACAAGGAATGTTTTCTATCCAGCTGCTTTTCAGCCTATTTGAAGTACCTTGTCCAGATACTGCACAGCCTTCGGACTACCTGCACTAGAGAACTCGTGGAGCTGTCTGTGCAAGATGTGCACACTGCTACATGGCCATCTTCATATGCTTCTATGACAACATCGAGTATTAAGCCAATATTACACTTGTTGGTGAAGAAAAAGCAAGACTATTCCTCACATTACATTCAAAGGATTTCCTTACAAACCTCCTTCGCGCAGCATGTTGATGTTCATAACAGGGGGTTGAACTGGTCTTTGTAAGGGATACCTAGAGGCTAATCTGATCACGTGGGCATAGTTGCAAATGGTCTATGTCAACACTTCCCTCCCAGTTGCCTCTGAAAAGTCAGTATGCACTTCTGTTGCAGCCTCTTGGGGATACCTTGGAGCCATAATTTATAAGTAGTGGACACAGGTATATTTGTTAATCATGAGCATCATTATGAGAGGGATCTTTGATGTTGTGTGTTTTACAAAAGCAGTGGAATGTTCAGATGATATTGCTATGGCAATGTCATCTGAACATTTTGAAAGTTACCTAGTGTAGAAGCATGTGAAAATTTTGTGGCTTTTGAAGACATTGTCAGCAAACTTCAACAGACGAAAGACTTAGCTAGTGATATGTTTATGTCTCTTGCAGTATGCAACTTCTTTTGCTCACAACCCTTCTTTCTGAAAAGCAACAATGCACCACTGATCTAAGCACAAAATGGCACTTCAAGGCATTCTGACAGCCTGAACAGCGCACATTAGCTGTAATGTCCCATTTACAATTGGGGACACAGTGCGCACTATTTACTTTTACCTTTATTACTCACTCTTTACAGAGGAATGGAAAAACTAGTAGAAGCCGACCTCAGGGAAGATCAGTTTGGATTCTGTAGAAATATTGGAACACGTGAAGCAATACTGACCCTACGACTTATCTTAGAAGCTAGATTAAGGAAAGGCAAACCTATGTTTCTAGCATTTGTAGACTTAGAGAAAGCTTTTGACAATGTTGACTGGAATACTCTTTTTCAAATTCTGAAGGCGGCAGGGATAAAATACAGGGAGCGAAAGGCTATTTACAATTTGTACAGAAACCAGATGGCAGTTATAAGAGTCGAGGGGTATGAAAGGGAAGCAGCGGTTGGGAAGGGAGTGAGACAGGGTTGTAGCCTTTCCCCGGTGTTATTCAATTTGTATATTGAGCAAGCAGTGAAGGAAACAAAAGAAAAATTCGGAGTAGGTATTAAAATCCATGGAGAAGAAATAAAAACTTTGAGGTTCGCCGATGACATTGTAATTCTGTCAGACAGCAAAGGGCTTGGAAAAGCAGTTGAACGGAATGGATAGTGTCTTGAAGGGAGGATATAAGATGAACATCAACAAAAGCAAAACGAGGATAATGGAATGTAGTCGAATTAAGTCGGGTGATGCTGAGGGAATTAGATTGGGAAATGAGACACTTAAAGTAGTAAAGCAGTTTTGCTATTTGGGGAGCAAAATAAGTGATGATGGTCGAAGTAGAGAGGATATAAAATGTAGACTGGCAAAGGCAAGGAAAGCGTTTCTGAACAAGAGAAATTTGTTAACACCGAGTATAGATTCAAGTGTCAGGAAGTCATTTCTGAAAGTATTTGTATGGAGTGTAGCCATGTATGGATGTGAAACATGGACGATAAATAGTTTGGACAAGAAGAGAATAGAAGCTTTTGAAATGTGGTGCTACAGAAGAATGCTGAAGGTTAGATGGGTAGATCACATAACTAATGAGGAGATACTGAATAGGATTGGGGAGAAGAGAAGTTTGTGGTACAACTTGACTAGAAAAAAGGATCGGTTGGTAGAACATGTTCTGAGGCATCAAGGGATCACCAATTTAGTATTGGAGGGCAGCGTGGAGGGTAAAAATTGTAGAGGGAGACCAAGAGATGAAGACACTAAGCAGATTCAGAAGGATGTAGGTTGCAGTAGGTACTGGGAGATGAAGAAGATTGCACAGGATAGAGTAGCATGGAGAGCTGCATCAAACCAGTCTCAGGACTGAAGATCATCACAACAACAACAACAACTACTACTACTACTACTACTACTCACTCTGCTGTACACAGCAAATGTCTGTGAGTGTTGCAAAAATGGTTTCTGATCAAAAAATGCAAGTCAAGAGGGTAGAGCTAAATCTGACTAAGCAATTTATAAATTAACAACAGAAGTGTTTTGGGCAATAATGGAAAGCAACCATCACGAAAAGTGAGTGGAAAGTGTCAAAGTAACATTGGACAATAGCAGTGATCATCTTTGTGAACTTTGGTTACTTCCTCTTTAATCAGCAACCAGATTTTCTTTCATGGCTGATCATATTCCATTACACATCACAAATTTCCTTTAGTCCAAAGTTTTCCTTCTAGGTTTGGAAGAAGAAAGTCCCAATTCAGGAAATTTATAATGTTTCTCAGTTCTCTGACACACCCTTTGGCTCCTGATCCTATATATTATTTCTGGGAATTGTTTTTGCTTTATCATCATAAAAAAAAATTGAAAGCACTACTGCTAAAACATAATTCTGATGTCACATATGCTTTCACAGGGAAACAGTGCAATGCCGTTTTCATTTAGAACATGAAACTACTTACTTGGTTATTAGAATTCATATCTTCAACCGTTATTCTTGCATCTGCTCCTTTTGAAGGCATATGACAAAGATTCAGACTCGTGCGAGGTGTGAAGCCAAATCGGATCACTTCCTGTTCAGCAGTGCTTTCTGACAATGACTTGTACGATGACATGTGATCCTCATTTGCATCTTGATAATCTTCCAATCTGCATTAAGTGATCGACATTTTTAGACAGTAATATCAATACACAAAACATTCTTGAAATATTAAACAAAAAAATTATTAGTGGCAGTCACATTTTTTACCTGTAAGGTGTAGAGTATGATGCTTCTGTACTGTCCATGATTATTATGGTCCCTCGGTTTACACTGACTTTACCAAATGATTGTATAGCATTGAGCAGTACTTCCTCTTCTTTCAAATCAGCTTTCACTTGCATAGGGGGTTTAGGCATATCACCTCTAAAAACAAATTGTTGATGAATGTGTCAATAAGCTGAGTTTGCAAACACCACAAGTATCTTATTTGACAGAAAAGTACTACAGCTCACAGCTAAAAAATTCACAGACTCAGAAAGATGACACAACATACTGCTAAAATCAGAAGTCTCATTGTTGGTAGGTTTCTTAGTATCACAATCAGCAATAGAGAAAATCATTTTTTAAACAATCAAGAAATATCAGCATTACAAAACTGTGGCATAAGCACTATAAAAACAACAGATAGCAAAAGGAGAATGTGGTAGTACACCACCACCACCACCACCACCACCACCACCACCACCACCACTACTACTACTACTACTACTACTACTACTACTAATCATTCACAAAGGAAGAACACAGACCAACCCCCAACATAATGAGAAATCATGGAAATGAAAATTTAACTCAAGATGAAAAAGTGGATCATAAAGAATAACAAAAACATGGTAACTCCTGGGAACATCAGCAGCAAAAGTATGAAGGCACTCATAATCCAAGTCATTAACATCACTGCACAAAAATTAAGAAAGGTGTGATTACAATTTTTTTAAATAATTAAAACTGCTTATGGCATACATGTGCACGTGCCCCCCCTCCCATGTACACATTACTGTGATCATCCATTCCATTGCTGCTTCATAATAATTGAAGGTTTTTTAAAACTGTTTACAGAATATGAAAATGTGTCCTTTTGTCAAAAAAATGTGCTTTTGGTGACAAAAATATGGATCAGCTTGCAGTTGCATGGAAAACTTCAACAACATACATTTGTATTTTATTTCTTTATCATGTACCGAAGCTGCTTGGTTTACAAAATGCTGATTACCAAAGTTGCAAAAAAATTGATGAGTTAATAAAATATGAAAAATAACATTACAGACAAAAGTTCTTGACTACTGCAAGAAACTCCCGTACAAAATTGAAGTGGTGCGCCACAAGGAACCTTTGAATATAGATATGAAGACTTCATAATTATCACACTCTTTTTGTTGTGCTGATAGACAATGAAGATGAGCCCTACCAAATAGTGCAGACCTTTCTGTACAATACTCTGAGTGTTATCCAAGTGCAAATTATTTTTCTGTCTAGCACTCACCGAACATCTGAATGGTGTAGTCTCTTCTGATTTAGTTAATACTGTCAACAACAAATCACATGATGGAGTACACATACAGGGATGAGAGTCAGACTTCTAAGGCACTTCAAGAATGGTCTCTACAGAGTTAATGACCTGACAACATTGATCTGCTTGATTACCTATTTCTGGGCTCAAAAGATCTGGTGTTGCACTGTTGTTGTTGTTGTTGTTGTTGTCGTCATCATTTTCAGTCTAAAGACTGGTCTGATGAAGCTCTCCGCACTAGTCTATCATCTGCATAACTACTCCAGCCTACACACATTTGAACCTGCTCACTGAATTCAAGCCTTGGTCTCCACAACTTTTCCCTTCCTCACGTCCCTCCATTACTAAAAGTCATAATTCCTTGATGTCTCAGGGTGTGCCCTGTCAGCCGATCCCTTCTTTTTGTTAAATTGTGACATACATTTCCTTTTTCCCTCAATTCAATTCAGTACCACTCCATTAGTTATTTTCTCTACCCATTTGAAAGTCTGCATTTTATATCCTCAGTACTTTAGCAACTATCAGTTATTTTGTTATCCAAACTGTAAAATTCATTAATATTTTTACTGTCACATTTTCTAATCTAATTGCATTAGCAATGTCTGATTTAATATGACTGCATTTTATTATTCTTGTTTTACTTCTGTTGATGTCCATCTCATAACACCTTTTCCACACACTAAATCTTCCTTGAGACATTTGAGTCTCATCTTTTATCTACGATAATGATAGAAGCTGAAGAAATGAATTAAAATTTGTGCCATGGCTGGGACTTGAACGCAGGTCTCCCTGTTCACTGGGCAGGTGTGCTAGACACTACACAACCACAGCATTATAGCTATCACAGCTGCATAGGCTATTCAAGTCAAATTCCCTCCCTAACACAAACTCCAATTCACATCTTAAGCTTATTTTCCCCTTCTTAGATCATCACCGTTGCCAAGGCTCTCCAGTATTGGAATAGCAACCCAGTGTTGGACACAATGGGTAAATCCTTCCTGTTCAACTGTCCTTGCAAAATCTTTGCTGCCTCCAACACAACTGCAATAATATCAGCAATTTTAAAAGTTTAATTCCCATTTCAAATTTCTCTCTCTCTCTCTTTTGCTTAAAGCACAGATTGGATAACATCAGAGAGAAGCATCAGCAGTGTCTCACTCCCTTCTCAACTGCTGCTTCCATTTCATATCCTCTAAGTCATAAGTACAATATGGTTTCAGCACAAGTTGTAAATAAATTTTTGATCACTGTATTTTAACCCTGTTACATTCATAATTTTAAAGAATCAAAGCATATGTTCCCATTAACAGTGCACAGAGTTGCCCCAAAATATATAACTGAAAGAGGTCCTCCCCTAAAATTAGTCACTATAAATAGAAGAAAGTACAGCTGGAATTTAACTAGTACTGCTAACTCTGCAACAAAAATATTGTCCCTAAATAATATGCAGAACAGTTTACACAGAATATAAATCTTGAAAAAATGTACTCGCATTTATATAATAAAGAAAATCATGTTCTTCACCTACAGCTAAGGACAAATTATTTCCTTCTGACTGGGAGGATGTAAATGTGTCATTGCTGTAGAACTGATTTAGCAGAAATTTGCTAATGCCCATTTCTGAGCAGTGTTTCTTTTTTCCTTCTTCGATTTAAAGGATTTTCTCCTGAGCAATAAGAAAACAGACTGCAAAGGGATGGTTTATTATAATCGTTTGTTTGTCTCTCACCTCCTTGGCAGCCATTCAACTTTGTCATTCCTTCAGATTCAGACATCCCCAGTACCCAGCAGGATGACACGTCTTACCATTCTATCACAAGAGTGAGAGAGAATAATAATTACTTTAAAGGCACCTATGGAATTGTAAATATGACACAATTCACTCCTTGGTAAATTCTTGACTACTCCTGCAACTGGGCACTTCATGAAAACTTAAGATTTACAATAATGGAGGTGGTGGTATGGCAGTGAGAAAAATGACTTGCTTTTGTATCCATCAAGTGAGACAAGCATACCAGTTTTTCATCAAAATAAGGCCTGTAAATCTCAATGCATTTCTAAACAATGGAAAGTCTAGGATATAATAACAACAACAATATGCAAAGCATAAATTGCTACTCACCACTCAGAAGAGTCATTGAGTCTCAGACTGGCACAATGGAAAACAATGGTAGAAACATTCAGCTTTACGACAAAGTTCTTCTTCAGAAGTAGGAAACACACACAAGCACAATTTACATACATGAAGCCAATGTTGTCTCTGGGCACTAAGGCAGAACTGCAATTGTGTCAGATGTGAGAAGCAGTCTAGTTGGGGGTACAGAAGAGGTACAGGTTGGGGAGGGCAAGGGGTGGGAGGAAATGCTAGTGCTGTCTGTGGGAGCATACAGGGATGCAATAGTGACAGGATAGAGCCGCTATGTGCAGCACTAGGAGGCCGTGCTGGGTGGGGAGGGGGAATGGGAGGAGGAAAGTGGTGAGAAGAGAAGTAGACAAGGACAAAGGTGAACATATGCATGATGGCAGGACAGAAAGCATGGAGTAGGAGAAGGAAGTATTTGACACCATGCCCCATGGCAGACTGCTAATGAAGGTACAAGTACATGGAATAGGTTCACAGATATGTGTGTCACTCCAAGACTTCTTAAGTAACAGAACCCAGTATATTGTCCGAACAGTGAACAGTCAACAGACACATCATCAGGACTGTCCCAGGGAAGTGTGATAGGACCACTTTTATTTTCCGTGTACATCAATGATCTGGCAGACAGTGTAAGTAGCAATCTGTGGCTGTTCGCTGATGATGCTGTGGTATATGGGAAGGTGCCATCATTGTATGACTGTAGGAGGATACAACATGACTTGGACAAAATTTCTGGTTGGTATAATGAATGGAACCTAGCTCTTAATGTAACAAATGGAAGTTAATGTAATTGATTGCGAAAAACAAACACATAATGTTTGAATACAGCAACAGTAGTGTGCTCCTTGATGGGCCACATGGATTAAATATGTAGGTGTAACATTGCAAGACAATATGAGATGGAATGAGCATGTAAGAATTGTAGTAGGGCAGGCAAATGGTCAACTTCAGTGTATTGGGAGAATTTTAGGAAAGTGTGGTTCCTCTGAAAAGGAGACCACATATAGCGCACTATTTCGACCCATTCTTGAGTACTGCTTGAGTGTTTGAAACCCACAGCAGGTTAGATTAAGGGAAAACATTGAAGCAATTACCGGCAGATTTGAACAACATGCAAGTGTTATGGAGGTGCTTCGGGAACTCAAATGGGAATTTCTGGAGGAAAGGAAGCATCCTTACAAGAAACATTATTGAGAAAATTTAGAGAAACAACATCTGAAGCTGACTGTCGACTGGTTCTGCTGCTGCCAACATACAATGTGCATGAGCATCATGGGGATAAGATATGAGGAATTAGGGTTCATAGGGAACCGCATAGACAATCATTTTTCCTTCGCTCTATTTGTTAATGGAACAGGGAAGTAAATGACTAGTAGTGGTACAAGGTACCATCTGCCATGCATCATACAGTGGATTATGGGAATGAAGGATATGTTCCAGGGAGAGCTTCCAACTGCATTGTTCAGAAAAAACTTGTGGTGGTGGTGGTGGTGGGAAGAATCCAGATGGCACAGGCTGTGAAGCACTCATTAAAGTGAAACACATCATGTTCGGTTGCCTACTCCGTAACTGGGTGCTCCAGCTGTCGCTTGGCCACAATTTGATGGTTGCCATTCATGTGGACAGATAGCTTAATAGATGACATGTCACACAGAAAGTAGCACAATGGTTGCAACTTTGTTTGTAGATACCATGGGCATTTTTACAGGTAGCACTGCTTTTGATGAGATGGAAGATACCTGTGACAGGAATGGAGCAAGTGATTGTGGAAATATGTGTTGGGCAGGTCCTACATCTTAGGATTTTGCAGAAATATGAGCCATGACACAAGAGGCTGGGAGCAGAGGTATGCTTGTCCATCTTACTCCACTCCTGTGTTCTCGAGCAGCACTACCTAATAGGAAATTGCCATTAGTCTCAACAAACAATGACTCTTGTTAAACATAATCCTGCCACCGATCTCTTCAACTGGTTTGTGCAAGTCAGGGCATTTTCCCTGTAGCACTTTGTAGCTGATTTTATTGGGGTGCTAGAAGAACAAAGAAAAGTCTGTGGAGTTTTCCTTGAGCTCTCAAAGAGATCTGATTGTGTATGTCACAGCACACTAACACACAAAAAGAGCACAAAACAAGTGATACTCTAGTTTTCAGATAGTAAAGTTTGGTGTACTTTAGGGATCAATCTGGGGCCGCTTCTTTTAAATTTGTATGTCAATAACATGACAGCAGCAGTAGTTGAGACTGTAGTAGTGTTCACACATGATACTTCAATCACAGTAAAAAATAACTAGCTAAAAGAACTAGATTAAAAATTCCGGTGTGTAAGAGAGAGAAAATTGGTGAGTGCACAGTGTACACTACAGAAGTAAAATGGGGAAAGTTTAAACTTCTGATAACGTGAAGATGAGAGTGTTAACTTTTGTGTCGATAGCAACATGTTGGGATTAATGTTTCTATCTCACCCACCTTATGTAAAGGAAATCCTGGACTAGTATTGGGCATTTTATCTAAAGGTGAGTAAATGAAGTTTTGATTAAATTAGGTATCTCTGTGTACATTATATGCATAAAGATAATCAAAATTGTATGTGCCTTGAATACACCTACACAGTGGAAATTGTCTACAGATAAATTAATGAATTAAGAAGTAACAAGCTGTGTACAAGCAGCTAGTGTCTTTACAGATCCACTAAAAAAATGGAAAGCATTCAAAGATATGGTCAACATAACACATTGACCTGCAAGGCTTTGCCTGCTCTGTCACTCAGAATATTTTACCATTAAAATGACAAATCACAGGGAGATGTAGTCAGACTGCATGCATCTGGCAACAAAGAATGCATAGTCTTAGACAGATGGTACCACAAGGTGAGAGGCCATGCATCAGTTACACAAATCTGCAGCATTTGCTTTATTTGGCCATATACTTGTTATTAATTATTTACTTACATAAATTTTCAATGAAATACACAAATCAAGATAGTCCTAAAAGAGATTTTTTTAAAATAAGTATTTTCTTTTCTGGCTTCCCAGATTCAGGCTAAGATAAGCCTGTTCTGGTTCACCATACTGTTCTTGAGCTGCCCAATAACCACCTTTCTGAATTTTTATAGTGTATGGCCTGCTTCACGATTCTGGTCTTCAAAATAAACAGAATGTGTTCCTCCTATTTCTTTATTTCATGCACTTTTCTCTGTTATATATTTAATCCAAAATTCAGCCATTATTGGGATGTTGCTGATTTAACTCTCTTCTGCTGTAGTCTTTTACAGCTCTACAGAACTTCATCTCTGATGTTGCCAACTGCCTACGATTCATCCTACTTGGAGCTAAACACTCTGCTTTATACAAAAAGGTTGCAACTGCCATTACTTTCTGTAATTTCATTTGTACACCTTTCTCCACTTTCACTTTATGGGTTTTTATAGTTGTCCCAACACCAAGTGTCAGTTTTGTTTGCTTATATCCTTATCTTATTCATAGCAATATTATTAGAAGGAAAATTGCATCTCACCATATAGCAAAGATGCTGAGTCACAGATAGGCACAACAAAAAGACACTTACAATTATGGCTTTCAGTCGTTAAGACCTTCGTCAACAATAGACAGACATATGTGGTGGAATGACGGCTGTGTAGTGCTGGAATGGGAACAGGGAAGGGGCTGGATGAGTGGGGACAGTGACTAACGAAGTTTGAGGCCAAGATGGTTATGGGAACGTAGGATGTGATGCAGGGAAAGTTCCTACCGGCGCAATTCATAAAAGCTGGTGTTGGTGAGAAGGATCCATATGGCACAGGCTGTGAAGCAGTCATTGAAATGAAGGATATAATCTCTGGCAGCGTGTTCAGCAACAGGGTGGTCCACTTATTTCTTGCCCACAGTTTGTCGGTGGCCATTCATGCGGAAAGACAGGTTGTTGGTTGTCATGCCTACATAGAATGCAGCACAGTGGTTATAATGGTTGTAGCTTAGCTTGTAGACCACATGACTTGTTTTACAGGTAGCCCTGCCTTTGATGGGCTAGGTGATGTCAGTGACTGGACTGGAGTAGGTGATAATGGGAGGATGTATGGGACAGGTCTTGCATTTAGGTCTATTACAGGAGTATGAGCCTTGAGGTAACGTATTGGGAGGAGGGGTTGTGTAACGATGGACGAGTATATTGTGTAAGTTCAGTGGACGGCAGAATACCACGGTGCCAGGGGGGGGGGGGGGGGGGGGGGAACATTTCTCATTTTAGCGCACAACGAGAGGCCTTAAAGGCTGAAAGCTATAATTGTGAGTCTTTTTGTTGTGCCTATCTGCGACTCAGCATCTCCAGTATATGGTGAGTAGCAACTTTCCTTCTCATAATATTGTTACGTTCCATCCTGGATTTTCCATTGTTTGATTTATCCTGTTCATAGGTCATGTAGCAGCTCAGCTACAAGCAATAATGCCCTTGCTTCAATGTTGTGCAATTGGGGCAGATTGCTGATCTCATCGATTCCTTTCCTAGGAGCACACTACCTAAGTTTTAGTTGCCGAAATATTCACATATAAATGGAGATCCCACAGAGATGCAGCTCATATCCTCCACAGTTTGTCTTAAATTTTTTAACCGTTATTTAACTGTCTGCATACGCAACATGTTCACAAATTATTAGCTTTCTAATTTGACTCCAAAAGGAAATGTCCTTGGTTCACATCAAGTCAGCTATGTAGATGCAAATTCTGTGGCTGATTTTATACCTCTAACAATGCTGCTTTCCACTGTCTTGATTATGATACTGGGATAAACATTCTGAACTAATTTGATCACATGTCTTAGATACCCTCTTTACCACATTTTCTCCCAAAACTTATTCCCATCAATATTATCAACAGCTTTTTCAAAATCCTGCAAAGCTAGGTGTATCTCCAAGATGAATTACTTGTTTTTTAAACTATCTGTTTCACTGTGAAAACATTATCACTTCAGGACTGGCTCTCTCAGAAGCTTCAGATATTTATGAATATTTCACTTACTACTTTTCCAAACACTTTGTTGGCCATATTTGAAAGATCCAAGCTTTATTGTGAACCTTCATCTTTTCTTTTTAGAAAGCAGAGAAGACTTCTTGTATTCCATTGCCCAGTATTTCATTCCACCTGCAGCATGCATTGGAAACGATGGAAAATACACGCAGGACATCCTAATAAACATAGATCAAGGAAACTAGGTTCATGCAGTATTTTTTGACTTCAAAAAAGCATTTTACACACCACCGCAGAAACATTCGTGACTGGATTGAGGATTCTTGGTATGGAGTATGCAGCACGTTACCTTGGATGGAGACTCACTTAAAGAAGTGGAAGTAACTTCAGGGTGCCCAACTAAGTTTGTTGGAACACTTTTTGTAGATGTATATTAATGGCATGCCAAACAATACTAATGGTAACCCCAGACTTTGTAGATGATACAGTTATCTATTAAGAAGCACTATCTGAGAAAAGCAGCACAAATTTTCAAGCAATTTTGATAATATTTCAAAGTGCTGTGAAGACTGGCAACTTCCTTTACATCAACCAACGTAAAATCCAGGATGGAATGTAACAATATTGTGGAAAGAAAAGTTGCTACTCACCATATAACAGAGATGCTGAGCTGCAGATAGGCACAACAGAAAGAATGTCACGAATATAGCTTTTGGCCAGTAAAGCCTGTCGTCAAAATTAGACGACAAACTGACATATACATACTCATCCAAACCCAACTCACACACGACTGCAGTCTCAGGCAACTTAGGCAGGTTTAGAAATGCAAATAGTGCATTCAAAAACTGATAAAATTTAGTATGCTATGACTACTACAACAATTAGTGATAATTACAATCAGTCAACTTATAAATATACCTAGGTGCGTACATTTTTACAGGTATGAAATCGAATGACCACATAGGCTCAGCTGTATGTAAGGCAGGTAGCAGACTTTGGTTCATTGGCTGGATAATGGAAAATGCAATCTGTCCACAAATGGGACTGCTTATAAATCATTTGTGCATCCCATTTTAGAATATAACAAGTATTTAGGGACACATACCAAAAGGACTAATAAGGATTACTAAACATATACAAAGACGGTACAAATAGTCACAGGTCTATGTGACTTTCAGGAGTGTGTCACAGAAAAGCAGAAAAATCTGAGTTAGCAGATTCTTAAAGACAAATTATCCCATGAAAGCCTACCAAAATTAGACTAATTACAACATACACAGAGGCACTGTACATGTATATGCAGAGACAGATAGATAATTTTCGGAAAACACTTGTATTCCACAAATATCATATTTACTCCATTGTTTTCTAATTTCTTTCTGGTAATGAAAATAATAATGAGCAACAGCAGACTAGTTTATATAAGGACTTAAAAAAATATTGTGAATTATTAACAGATGATAACATTAAAATATTTTTAACAGTAATTTGTTTAGTTTGAACAGTTTGATTAGTGAAGATTATCTGACATGAGAAGTCAAATTAATTCAAAACTATTACACAATTAAAAATAAATCTCTACAATCTGTCACATTATATACACTATAATAACAACAATCAATTATTGATAAAATTATTTAACTGGATGGATAAAAAAATTATCTACCAAGTGGCAGCAGAACACACACATAAAGACTGTTGTAATTGACAAGCTTCTGGGGCCAGTAGCACCTCCTTCAGGCAGAAGGGTTGAAGGGGAAAGAAGAAGGGTGAAGGAAAAGGACTGGAGAGGTCTAGGAAAAGTGGTAGGTTTCGGGAAAGTCACCCAGAACTGCGGATCAGGAGAGACTTACTTCTCATCCCATACGGTAAATCTCCCTGAAGGAAAGAAAGGTCTTTCCTTCTCATCCCATACAGTAAGTCTCCCCTGACCTGTGGTTCTGGGTGACTTTACCGAAATCTACCCCTTTCCTTAGACCTCTCCAGTGCTTTTCCTTCACCCTTCTTCCTTCACCTTCAACCCTTCTGCTTGAAGAAGGTGCCACTGGCTCCCAAAGCTTGCCAATTACAACAGTTTTATGTGTGTGTTCTGCCACCACTTGGTGAATAGATTTTTTTATCCACTGAATTAAACATTACACTATAATAAGTTTGAAACACTCACATGGCACAAAACTAGTAATTGCTGAAATATTAATAATGTGCTTCCCGGTTTTCTGCTCAATTGTTATTTCATTTCATGCAAAATATTTCATGACCAACCCAGCCATCTCCTTCAGGTGTTGCAAGTTTTGTGGTTATATGTATTTGCTACCTGGACTCCAACCAGGCTGAACTATTGTTGCTGTTTATAACCAATTTCGATTTCTGACAACAACAACTCAGCAGAACACCTCGCAGCACACTATCAATCAATCATGCTGAAAAAACCTGAGAGATAACATCCCTACACTCTCATGAAATATACTTTGCTATTACACAAGTACTTACTCTTTATCAGTCTCAGCTACTGTGACATATTCTCTCACTGTACTCTGGTTACTTCCTGCCCTTTGTAGGTTAGTGAATAGTCTGCTGGAGTAAAACTAATAGCTGATCGAGGGAAAGTTCTACGTTACAGAAAAGCGCTATCTGAATCTTGTCACGTGGCTCTACATGGGGCTCATTGCGAGTCCCTACTTCGAAAGTTTTATGCGCTTACAGTACTGTCCTTTTACATATTCAAATGTGTATTGATAACATGACCTATGTTGGGGTCCTGCAAATTAATAGCAGTTACCATAGTTACAACACATGCAACTATTGGTACCTCCACACAAAGTGTGCACGAATGAGTCACACTCAAAAACATGACGGCCAGTTTGGTGTCACTTGTTGTAATGCAATGACAACATACCTAAGGAGGCTGAAGAAGGAAACAGCTTTTAAAACGGAGTTAAAAACATATCTTTTTGAGAAGTGTTTATATTGTGGTGTGTTAGCTTGAAGAAATACTGGGTCCTTGCTTACTGATGAGTAGTTTTTAATCTGTTAACAGATGTGCCATCTATGCTTTGTCTCTTTGAACAAGAATGTTTCTACTGTTGACTTCCTGTTTTCTCTGTTTCAGATGCAGTACAACCTCCCTGCATTCAGAGAAGGGGGTCAGTTCCAAGAATAGCTGTGATGGACATAGTGTTAGCAGATGGTTGTGCATGTATATTTCTTATAAGTTTGACACAACAAGTTTTATATTCTAGTTGCATAACTGATTATGCGCCTTGTGCATGATGTAAGCTCCTTGTAGACTAGGTGGCCACGTGATTTCCTTTCAGAATTATACACTGAGCAAAGTGGTTAAGGCAGTGTTAATGAAATGGACTCGCATTCAGGATGAACGGGGTTCATACTCTATCCACTGTGAGTTGAGTTTTCCATAGTGTCCCCAATTTTCAAGGTTAATGGCAGGATGGTTCCACTCTGGTAAGGCCATGGCCAATTTCCTGCTCTATCATCATCTAAAGCTGCCCTATTCTGTATATGTTTTACGTATGCATACACTATTTTTGTAATGTGTATTTCACATCACAAATACTGTTTTGTTGAATGATCAAATGACAACAAAATAAATAAGTAAATACTTATGTACAAGATCCAATTATGCTAATATTATTAATGCTTTTACACTAGTGTATTTTAAACAACCACAAGTTGAACGAGCCAAAAATATTCATCTCACACTTTTATCACTTCCATAACGGTAACATAATAACCTTTCTTGTGTCCTGAAATGTTCAAGTACGTTTTGTATCCTCTGTATAATCCGCCAAATAATTTTCTGATGCGTGTTACCCACATATATAAAACACATTTTGCTAAACTGCTGTAGTTTGTTATCTTACCCATATATATAAAATACATTTTGATAAACTGTTGAAGTTTATTCGCTTTTCTTAAAACAAATACTACTTTGTTTACAAATATTGTATTCAGATATTTCTTACATTGAACGCTCCAGGAGAACACTTTCATGCGATTGTAACAGTGCCAGCTGTTGGCTCTGGAGAGCGTCTACTTGGCGTAAGAGTTGTTTCTCGCGAGACCTCAGTGCTTCTGCCAATCGTGCAAACGACGAACGGATTTCCGACTGAACCTGCAATGCAACATAAGTGCAACACTTATGCCAAGCGGCTTACCAGAATGTAAGTACTAAGTAATATTTTTATGTGGAAACTGATTAATGACTATCTCATTCCAAATGCTAAAATTACTTGCCGATGCTGTATTCGTTTCTAACAACTGTCTTGATTGTGCTAAAATAGCAGCAGCCTGGCTAGGTGATTTCAGGTCAGTATTTGTAGAAAAGTCATCATCTTTCTTGTCAATCATTGTGCAGAAAATAAATTAACACCTTTATAAAAAAATCTGTCTCTAACCTACGAAAACCTAACTGTCACGAGATAATTCTGCGAAAATACCGTTAGTATATTTAGAACGCTTTCGCTCACTACCACACACGCAGCCTTGCCATCAACAATGACACTATCGCGTTATACTACACTGTACAATCATGACAAACCAATGTCGCTATCGCTATGTTGTGCCAGCTGACAGCTTCGAGCAGGCGACACAATCATTTTGTTTTCCCAGAGTTACTAATCCTCGACTTTATACCTCGATCTCAAAGTAATCTCTATTTACTACACCAGCGATACTACTAAACTGTCTGCGACAGCGACGGATATAAATTGTCTGCGCACATAACTTCTGCGCAAACAGATCGTTGCAAAATAACCGGAGTTTAGCGCTGGTACAAAATACCATGGAGGTAAAAATACCTCCATGCAAAATACGCGCAAACATGATAGTCGTAGTTTTGTACAAAATTGTTCAGAAGTGTTACCGCGTATCATCTCTGCGCAGACAGATTGTAGTATGTGTATAGGAATTAGCCTCAAATCACTCGCGAAACTTGTTTTAACTGAACAGTGAATTCTAAAATGGCTGTTACTTGTGCATTCATTATAGAGTTCGTTGCCGAATTTATGGCAAAGCTCAATACAAATTTTCTCCCGATATTTAGTTTTTAAATATTCACAGCCTCAATGTAATACAATGCATTTACTTCTAGATCACTAATCTTTTTAAACAAATTAGAACTGCTTGCATTATTAAGCTTCTTCGATTGAGTATCCATTTATATAAAATAAAAAATAATAATATTAAAAATTTTCACTCAAAATTCTGTGCTGAGCATCATATGTTAAATTTTTCTTACCATACATGAGGATGCAGGCAATTGTATCGTTCGGAATTTTATCGTTAAAAGTGACAACGAATTTCATTGTAGTTTTCTGTGTGGCTAATAAATTCCTTCTTCTAGACTTAATGACATAGAGAGGATAATTTTCAATAAAATTGAAGGGACTTACATTGACATCACCATGCAATTGAGTGACTCTTTAAGCCTAGGAAATCATCGTATGCATTCAGATAGTTATTATGTGGATATAGATTCCAAATTTCTTGAGGAAAAACTTCATTTCATCCATTCTTTATTTAAACATTCTGTAAGTTAACGTGGTTGAATAAAGAATAATCAATTAGCTGATTATTATTTTGATTAGTTTGAAATACAACAAAAATAAATAAGGCATATGTATCAAATTTTGAAGAATTACAATAATTAGCAATATCTAGTTCAAAATTTCTTTTTCCATCTAATACGGCTATTTCAAATGTTTGTGACTCAAAGAAAGAAACTGGATTTTTTGGATCATTTAGTCTTTCTTCTTCTAGCTATAATGAATATTCTGGCTCACATTTTACGACTGGAACACGAATTTCCATAGAGTCTACTACAGTTTTACCTTCTTATGGAAGTGTATCTTTTATTTCAATTCCATCATCGTTTTTATTAGCCCATCTAAGAATAGCATCTGCAGCAGTTGAACTCGAAGTAAAAATTACTGTTAAACTCCTTCTCACATCATTTTTTTATCTCTAAAAATTCACCCAACAAAACTAGCGGAAAAAGTACTTAATTTTTTTACTTTTTATCTTACCATTATTAAGGATATGTGCTTTCATGGTTTCCTCACGAGCTATAGTCGAAGACAATCGCATAAGGACAGATGAAGAAATGAATGGATGTTATATTCTAGACAAAATATTGTTCCCTTTCTTTATAGTGATGATCTCAAACAGTTTTGACACATAGTTATCAATTAATTTTTTTATTGGATTTTCCATTATATGATGGATAGTCTGTACCATCAACTCCAATAGTATTAAAGCTCATGTACAATAGAGTATGATCAGGATGAACCCAACAATCTCCAATATTTATATTAATCTCTGTGTTCTTAATGGGTAGATTTAGATTATTTTTAGTCTTCTCATTCACTGGGAATGACTAAAACTAAAAACTCTCGATTTTGTCATGATTTAATAAGAATAAAATATACTAAGACATTTCTCAAACAACTGTTACAAAGCACAATTACAGTCAACCAAATTACCATTTTCAACAGTTACAGTAACTTCTAAATATTGAATAGGTTCAATAATTGGAATATATACAGGGTAATGTGGTTCATGAGTTACTGGTCCAGTTCACAGCTTGTGGTCTTGTGGTAGCATTCTCGCTTCCCATGCAAGGGGTCCTGGGTTCGATTCCTGGCAGGGTCAGGAATTTTCACCTGCCTCGAGATGACTGACTGTTATTGTGTCATCGTTATCATCATCATTCACCCCCATTATGGTCGGAGGAAGGCAACGGCAAATCACCTCCACTAGGACCATACCTAGTATGGTGGTGCGGGTCTCCCACATTGTACCCTACACTCTGTTATGGAGTATGGGACTTCATCATCATCATCATCAAATTCTGCATTAGGCTTGAATAAAGAAACAATATTAGTTTCTCCATGAAAATGATCAGTGGGCTTTACAAACATTCCATCAGCCAGATTAAAATTTCTATTAATTAATTCAAATAGAATGGTTTTAGGAACATCGTTATCTACTTTTTTTCAATTGCATTAATAATTTGATTATTACATCCTAGCATACTCGTAATATTGTCTTCTTTTATATCTATATCCAACTTTACATCACTTTCAAATCGCTTTCAGTAGTAATTCTATTTCAAATCCCACCTTCTGTAATGTGAATATTTGGCTTTTTGAATGAATAATTCTTTTAAATTTTTTAAACTATACTGGCCTAGAGGAATTTTTCTCCATCGCAACACAGTTTATTATTTTTTGATGTAACATTTGGCGTTAAGAAATTTGAATAAAAACCAAACAGGGCAACATTACTAAAGCTGTCTCATTTATGTAAACTCAATCTTTTTTTCAGAACAAACGACTTGTCAATTAACTGAAATAAATTTCTTAATTAATATTAAAAAATTTTATTAACTTAATGACAGATTGGGGACCAAAAATAAGAATTCCGGAAAAGAAACTAAAAATAAACATTGTAAGCTTTTAACAAATTCTATTTGATGTGCAAGAATAGGAGAAAATGGCTGTGGAAGAACAACATTAATGATTGTTAATTATATTCTGGCATCAGGATGGTTGAACTGGAATATAATGAATCATTTGTACATTTATTCTAAAGGTATAGATCAACCAATACATAAAGAATTTATAAATAAGAAGAAGAAATTGAAGATAAATAAAGTATACCAGAAAATAGTACTTTTATTGAAAATAATGATGAAATTATTCCATTAGATCAATGTTAAGATAATTCAGATGTAATTTTGATGACTTCATTCTTGAAAATCTAGATAGAGAATATTTTACTAGAGATAGACATAAAGGAATAAATTGTTTTTATTTAAGTCAAATTGTTCAAAAATTCCAAAACAATTAGTCAGAGATAATATAATTTTTTAAAATATTGTCAGACAAGATGACACAAAATTAAACCATATTTATCATGAGTTTGTTGGAGGTGATTTAAAGTTAGATAATTGTAAAGAACTGTGTAGTAAATGTTGGAATGATCAACTGGATTTTTTATGATAGTGATTACTAGAAAACCTAATGAAGGTAAGTTCAGAAATAAAATACAGAATTTCATAATGTTAAAAAAAGTTTAGTTAATGGTTTTTCATGTCTAATAAATGTATGCAAAATATGACCCAGAAGTTATTAACAAGCTGGAAAATATATAAAAATAAAAGAACAGTTAAAAGGGAAAGTTTAAAAATGGAAAAAACAATCACAAACAGAATATGAAAAATATAAAAAAAAAGATCAACCAGTTATCTATACAATTGGATGACTAAAACAAGGAATTGAAGGATTAGGTGATAATGTGTCAAAAGCATTTGAAAAAAATAGAGAAGTTTGAAAAACAAATGATTCCTTTTTTTCTATCATCAGTTAGAAGAATTTAATATGTACCACCAATTAAACAATATGAAAGTCCAATAAGCAGCTATATTTTAAATAAATCAGGTATACAAAATTTATTAACGAAATATGAAGAAGACAGGAAAAGTTGTGGTACTACAAAGGAAAGTGATGCTGGAAAAAGAATGTAAGCGAAGGAATTCTAGAATACACAAACCATACTGAATATAAAGTTTTTGGATTAAGACCTGATGGCGCATTTAAATTTTTTGGTAAATTACATGTAGAATTGAATGGTCATAAATTAAAACTTGGTGATAGGATATATGAAATTACAGATGGATTAATGAATTTTTTAAGTAAACAACAAATAATTATGGAAGACATAAATTCACTACTTGCAGGTTCTGGTTTATCAAATTGTGCAGATACACTATACCATTAGGGACCATTATATTCTGAAATACATCCAAATAAAATGAAATCAAGAAGATATGTTAAAAAAAGGTTTAATAAAAGAAGTTGTTGAGGTTTAGACTCAAGTATAGATGCGAAAACAGGTAAAGGTTTAATTAAAAAATATTCAGAAAAAAAATTTGAATATCCATGGAAGGATAACGTCTATCAATAAATTGATAGATTAGCAGTAATCCATGGAGACGAACAAGCATGAAATAAAAATTACCATCATAAAAAATTGGGAGTAATGCAAATCTTAACAAGTAAATTTCATGATTTCATCACGAACAATCCAAAAGAAATTCCGTAGTTGTTCAGAATTTTGAATAGTGTTACGTACACATTCTGGAAGAGTGGAAAACATGGTAGAGGTTTAGTCAACTAATTTTGAAATAATTTATCTACCAGGATATTAGTACTGTTGGCTTTTTACTAAGCTAGAAGAAAGACTAGCATATGGTGATCCAGGAATAAATAAATTAGATGATAAATTTAAAAAACATGGTATTGCACATAGAGATAATAATAATTTAGAAAAAAGACTCAAAGCAGATAAAGAACTTCAATTAACTGCAAAAGAAAGAATGCATGCAGATGATGCTTCATTACAAGAAAAATTAGTGGCAGCAGCATTTAGAGGAATTATTTATGGAAAACGAAAATTAGGTATGGGTTTAGGTGTGAGTGGCAATGTTTGTGGAGAGTAAAAACATGGAATGTTATAAATTTTTAATCTTCATAAATGAATAACTTTACAACTGCTTACACTTTGCAATCTAGTGGCAAAATTAAAGTAAAAGGAATTAAAATTAGAGCCAATAATTATTAACAACGTAGTATTAATCAATTTTTAACTGATGCCCAAGAAAGGTAGAGAGATAAGAAAACTGACAGAAATTTACCCATTACATTAGCCATACCGACGGCGAAAAAAAATTGAACATCTTAAGAAAAAGAAAGAAACAAAACATGAAGGTGGATATCTTCCATTACTATTTTCTGTATTACCATATTTAACTGCAATTGGGTCACTTGCTGATGGAGCTGCAGCTATTGCAAATGCAATTATAAATGAGAAAAAAGCTGATAAAGAAGTACAAGAATGAAAAGTACGTAATCTGTGAATGGAAAAGAAAGGCACTTAAATAAAAAAATTTCAAAAGAATAATCTATTTCTATCCTAATGCATTAATTAATTTTGATATAGAAAAATTGGTTAAACAATTAAAAACTAAATATTTTCGTGACGTTTTTATGATTGATGAAGTACCAAGTCATCCTAGAGAATTCGAATATGGAATAGTTAATTTAGATATATCTGACCACGTTGGTACTCATTGAATTTATTATTACAAGAATAAGGATATAAAATTCGTTTTTGATTCACTTAGAGGAAATATACCTAAACAACTAGTTAACTACTAGGGGAAAAATTATCTGTACTACAATGTGGAGAGGATACAGTATTTTAATAAAGTAATTTGTGGTCGTTTATGTCCATTTGTCTTGAAGATGTTAACAGACAATTACAAGTATAATGATATTTTGATTGTAATAAAAAGACATATTTGGACATAAGCTATAAGCCTATCTCAATAGCGATTTAGAAAAAAATAAATATTTTCTATCATTAGAACTGATCAATTAGTTCGAAAATTTGAAGATTTTTAATAAAAATCTAAAAAATTCATCATTAGTAGGCTCAAAAATAATTAATGTAATTAAACAATTACAGAATGAATTAAATGAAATTTTAAAAGTAACCAGAAATTATATTGGCTTTAAAGGTAGAAGAATTGCGAATATAAATGATCCAATGGATGTGAAAGTTATAATGAAGAAACAATATTTGCAGAATGAATTATCGAATCTTGTTACATGTCCTGAATACATCAAGATCCTCACAGATTTAAAGCAAAGAAATGGTGTTTATGATGGTACCATGGAACATTATAATAAAGAAATAAATAACATGAAAACAAGTCTCCATCAAGCATTAGATAAAATGGATTTGGTAAGAAGTAAATCTAAGTCATAAGATTCGAAAATTAATAAAGATCTAGAATTACTGAAGTATTTAGATTGAAATAAAATATTTAATTAATTTTTATTGTATATGAGTGGAAAATCATAATCACATCTATTGTTTGAAGTGTAAAAAATTTACTGAATCACATAATCCTCAAAGAGTCACCACTAAAAATAGAAGACAGAGAACAGAAAGTCTTTGTACAGTATGTAAAAGAAAAAAATGTAAATTATTTAAAAACATTTGTAGATGAAGGGATAAATATTCATGAAGAAATTATTAAGGGATTACATAAACTAATGAGAAAAAGTTTCAAAATGAAATGTAATTTCTCCTGGTGTAGACGATTTATGGCGAGGTATTTAAACTGAAATGGACTCTAAAAAATTAAAATCAATTTGAAAAAAAGGAAAGAATGTAAATATGACTTCATCTTCCTTATCAACACGTTGTCTTATTGGATAGTCAGTGTCTTTATATTCTTCACGGTAAGTAATAACAGCCATACAGTTGTAGAATTAACTGTGAAGATTACCAACAGTTGGTGCTTCATCCATGTTTAAAATTGCGTCTTTATATTCTAATATTTCAAGAAAACCTTTAGCTTTAAACCATTTATTACTTTTATCATCAGTTATCACAAATGCTTGCTTACCATTCTATGCAAGCCTGTTATTAACAAGTTCTATGACGGACTCAATTTATATAGAATGAATATGTATTAAATAATTTAAAATTCTATAGGTATCGATAGTGCCGTTCGCTGACTTTCTCTGTAATTACAAAAGTTGAACTTTGGTGCAGGGACAGAATAGATGAGGGTTAAAACTAGTGAAGAATCATTACATCACTAATCAATTCATCTTGTGAGTAGTTATCTGAAGTATTGTACTAATTTCGATCACAAATAATTCTTAAATTTTGTTTCATTTGTCGCTATAACTTGACTGAATTTGGCACATGTATTATTCTAAAAAATTCTTCATGATTTATAAGTCTATTTCGGATTATACCTATTTCATTTTGTGCATTTTTAAATTGTGTTCATATGACATAATATTCATAATTAAAATCATATAATCTTCAAATAACATAAGTTTGTCTTAAATTTCCTTCACTTAATTGAGGAACAACATGAGGTAAGTGTCTTTATTTCTTCATTTCTTTCATTTATTATTCGAACTTCATCACGACTTTACTTGTCTGAAACTTTCTTTAGTTTCATCTTTGATTTTATTTAAATTTAGATAGTGAGTTATTCTCTCTTTCATTTTGTACTCGCATTGCTTTCCAACAGTTGGTAAAAATATATTTTGGTTCTCATATCTAATGAATATGGACCTGGTTCATTGATAAACTTTGATGAAATTTGTAAATATTTAGGAAGTCCTGCACTAGGTCTACCAAGATGTTTAAGAAGATCTTGAATTGTTTTCCTAGATTGAACATATCCTAAAAGATCAGCAGCTTGATTTGTGTAAGACAATGGCTTATTCTTTTCATCAATAATCATAAACACTTGCTTACCATTTTATGCAAGCCTGTTATTGACAAGATCTATGATTGACTCCCTTTATATAATATAAAAATATATTAGACAAATTAAAATTCTATAGGGGACACACTGAAAATTTAATGTTAAATATTTTTTCTCTTCACGTTTATTTCGTTCTGAATATATTCATATTCTAGTGCTAGTGGATCATCATGTGTTATTTCTGTAAATGGAATTTCGTTGTTTTTCCGAAATTGAACATAAGTTTTCTTATTTTGTTTCATGTTTGTTGAGGTTAAATCTTTCCATAGAGACAAGATAAAATATCATTAGTAATAAACACATTTTTCTCTATATATGTAGGTACCCAAATATCTTTCAGAATTGTACCTAATATTTAATTGATGATTATTCTTCTGAATAAATTCAAATATCTTCATTTCATTGCAAACAGCATTATATGTACTTGAGACTGCTTCAGCTGTCGCTAGATTGGCTCCATTTGAATACAATAATCATATATTAGATAAAAATATTTAGCCTGTTTTACTAATTTCCTTAATAGTGTGTCACTATAGATCACAATTTTTGTTTGAGGAAATGTCTATTGGTTGCAGACACATAACTGGAATACAAAATACACAGTAGAAATGCTATTGACTGTAAAAAAAATTAAGAGTGCAAATATTACATCTATACTTTTATCTAGACCACAGCAACAAGAAAGTGGATTCATTTATTAAGAAATTACTTTAAGCAATCTAATAAAAATTGTCTCAATAAATGGAAGTCAATATGTGTAAGAAATGTGAAGTGGAGAAGTCAATTGATAACATTCACTCACATAAATATACAAAGGATAAACGTTCACATATATGTAATGAATGCCTTATAAACTGTTAAGGTAATGTGAATAATGATAAACAAGTTCTTTGTGATTGTGGAAATTTAATCGGACTATTACAAGAAGCATTTAAAAAGAGTTTTCAAAGATGAACTATTGTTATCTATGAAAAGTGAAATATATGTTAATTCAACCAAGAAATGCATAAACTGACAAGAATTTAAGAATTTAGATTGCTTTTAATCCAGTCCTACATCTAAAAGCAAACTGTTTTGTAGATGTAAGCTTTGTATTCGGAGTTATTATAAACAATGAAATAAAATTAACTAACTTTTGTGTGATTAAAAAGAAACAAACTGTAAAAATGCATAGGCTGTAAAGAAATTAAAGAATTTATTTGTTTTCCTTTAACTGTTCATCTGCGAACAAGCGCTCAAGTAAATGTAAAATTTGTCAACTAGAATATAAGCTAAACAGAAAAATGGTGTGTAAATGTGGAAAAGAAATATTTAATTAAAAGTGATCTCAAAAGACATTTACAGTTAGTCAAACATTTTAAATTAATTGAAGGTAAAATTTAATTAATTAAGACATTTCACCATTTCACTTCTCTTTTCTTCCAAAGCTAAAGTTTATTATCTTTATAAAATAAGGACCAAAAATGGAAGCTTTGCTGGGAATGATTACAGTCGCTCAAATTCGTGATTATGCAGAAGGACTAATTTGAGTGTGTATAGCAGATTAAGAAATGATGATTTAATTAGTTTAATTATTTTGCATGATTTGCCACCATCTGCTAGGGCTCTCGATAATTTGAAAGTAAGAAAACTCAAAGCTACGAGCTAAAAATCATGGTATTAGAGGACACAGCAAATTTAAAAAACCAGAGTTAATTAGTGATGTTTGGTTCCAGGAGTTTGTTTGATCCATAATTATTCCATATGACTAGATCAAGACGAAAACGAGTACCTAATGCAAATTATTTCTACAGATTTGTGATAATGTTACTGAAAAAATCTTGAACACCTAGAGAGGAAAAAATAGTGAGACTAGATCGATTTTATCTATTCAGTATCAAACGATTTGAGCAAGAAAAAAAGACTGGGCCACCAATAAAGCACTTACTTGAGATTAAACAGGCAAGATAGAGATTTAATGAATAATTTGAACTTGGTCTGTAGACTATAAAATTGTCATTAATGATGCTAATATTGCTAAACTCGATCTCATTAGTGAGAAAACAGATTATGTCACGATAGCACCAATGATTAAAGTAGAAAAAAGAAGAACAATTTTAGAAAAGGAGGTAAGTTGAATATAACATCCAAAAATCCAAAGATGTTTTTTGCAATTTCTACAGGATACAAGGCATCCAATGCTTCTCAAGAAGCTGTTCAAGTTTTGTGCAAATAAACTCGGAATATATTGACATATGATGAGACTATAGATAAAGCAGATATCTCATTTAATATTCAGATGATAACAATTCCTTGAGGCAGGGAAGGTAAAAAATAATAGATAGAGCTGATGATAAAAGACTAAAACCTGTAACACAAGAATTAATAATAATGATAATCTATGCTGTTCTAGGGCAATAATAGTGGTATTAACATACTATACAAATAATATTTTGGATATAGAATTAACTACAAATGCGATTAAGAAAATTGGAGATAAATATAAATTACAAAAAGACTTAACTGATTTATTATGTAATCAATTAGGTGAGTACAAGAAGAAGGTTTATACTTTAGATGATATTAAAAATGTTAGTATACTAGTTTTCCAAAAACATTTGATTTGAAAGAATTGAAGAAAGGCTACTTCCTGTATTTATTCATTACACAAGAAAATGAACATTACATATGACCAATTCCATATACACGATATTATTGTGTTGACACTATGAAACTGGAAGATAGAAGCATTTGTCAAATTATGTGTTAAACATAATGAAAGGAATTAATAAGTACTTTAATTCTGATGTAGTTATATTAAGAAGAGATTTTTGGAACTAAGAAATTAATTTCTAGACATAGCTAATATTGATTCATTCTGTTATTTAACAATTGCTGCAGTTTGTATGGCCATTTACAGATCTAAATATTTACCTAAACATACAATCGCTGTATTGGATTAAGAACAAAAAGAAAATTATAGTAGAGAATCCATAGACTGTTTAGACAGTTTAAACAATAATAATATTTCACATGCTCTTAATGGTGGAGAAGTAAAAATAGCTGGGGCAAAAGAAGTGGGTTTGATAAAGAAAGTAATACTATTTATCAGTACCACGATTGTTTTCGGCATGATTGTAAAAGAAGTTTTACAAGTGAGACGATTATCAATAAAAATAAGGAAAGAAAGGATGACTTTAACAAGAACTGTAGAAATACGAAATGCAGGATCTAATTTATTGGAATTTTATTTGCCTAACTCTCCAGAGTATAAGTTGCTTAAAAAATTAAAACAGTTACTAGAAGTTGTCAAACTATTGAATCAAAGAATAGATTTGTACAGTGGTCAAACAAATGCGATAAAATTAAGAGCTATAGCAGATTCTGTTAACACAAAAATAAAATGTATTGACTTATGTTCTCTGTATCCTACTGTGTAATTTTATCCTGAACAACATCTGAGGAAAATATGTAGACGAAAATATTTTCTAAGAATCGGTGTGGTTTAATAGAATGTAAAGTAGTGCAATCTAAAGGACTGTATAATCCTGATGTACCTTTGTTGTTTCCTTTGTGTGTCAAATGTGCCAAGAAAAAATAAATAAATGCAATCACAATTACAAGGAAAGAAGTTTTATTGGAACTTGGACGACTACTGAAGAAAGCTGTTGAAAAGGATATAACATTTTAGATATCTATGAAGTATGGGATTTTACAAATAAAAGCAGCATGTTGTTTAAAACTTTTGTGACAGGTTATATGAAAAAAATTGGAAACCAGTCCACATGATTTTGTAATTGATGCAGAGTGTATCAAAACAGTTAAAGAGAAATTACATATTGATTTAGATCCTGATAGAATAATGGAAAATCTAGGAAAACGAACTGTTGCTGAGACTCATGACATTGTGCATCAGTGAAAATGTAAATCGAATGAGAATAGCCAATTACTATCAATTCTAATGTGCTGAGCTCGAATATCATCACAAAGACAATCCAAAATTAGCTCTAGAGTTCATTTTACACTGATTTCCTAAGGGGAGGTAATTATATACAGATTTTTATATTAAGTTTAAAATCGAATATTATAATTGTTTGTCAAAATCATAATAATTAGTAACAAAGGATTATATTATTTTTCTTGGTCTTACGTGTGTGCACTGTTTTGGATACAAAACATTTTGATATAAATTTTAGTGAACTTTTGTCTCCCTTCTCTTCAACTTCAGTGACTTGATTAATGCATGTAATAATTTTAGCATATTTGTTTCCAGATTTACTACCAGTTGTTGAAGTTCACTGCTATTGAAGTGAACAAAAATGCCACGAGTTTGAGTTAACAGTGCTCACACATTTTGCTATATCTGTGGAGAAGTGACACTTGATTCACAAAAACAGGAAATAACTCCATTGATTAAAAAAGCTTACTGTTGTTATTTTGGATGCAAAATAGGTGATCAGAATAAAGCCTGGCAGTGGACAGCGGAGCGTTATCCCGGACGTGCACACTGGCTGTTCTAGAGTGTGCACGTCCGCTGGCACGCCGCCAAGGCCAAGCGTTGAGAGTGATTACGTAACAAAACTATTGCATCCATATTTCAAACATTTGGTACGTACGATAGGCAATTACATCTCTATCATTAAAACTTTCCAGTCCAGGTACACTAGAAACTCCACTACCACCTCTCACTATGGCTACAGTGAACCATCCATTTCCATGCGAGAATGTGTTGTTTATATCCAAACCAAAATTATGTGAACATCGAAGAAATACACAAGGTCCATCGACGAGGGCGTGGGCTGCAACTCTGTTCACTGGAATGCGATTCTTCTTGTCTCCTGATGTTGTTGTTAGTTCGATGTGAGAATGTGTCGTTTATATCCGAGCTAAAATTAAGTGAACATCCAAGAAATACACAGGGTCCATCGATGAGGGTATGGGTTGCAACACTCTTCACTGGAATGCGGTTCTTCTTGTCTCCTGATGTTGCAGTAAGTTCAATGTTTTCTATATTTTTGTAAACTGTTGTGCGACGACGACGTCGATATCTCCTGTACGGCATGTTGGCTGTGTTCAATGCAGTTGCCTGTGCAGCAGCAAGACACAGACTGAGCGTAGCGCGAGAGATCGCTCGCTTATATAGCGTGCGAAAACTTTAACCTTAGATAAGGGACTTAGAGTTTTCGCAGTGGCCAGCGGAACGTTATCCTGGACGCACATACTAGGTGTTCTAGGTATGCGCGTCCCCGCTGGCGCGCCGCCAACGCCGAGCCAAACAGATTTTGTAACCACCTGGCTAGACGCCAAGCGGGCAGTGTGGCACTATGCTTTATAATTTTTTTCAAACTGTTGATCCTTGAGCCCCCGGTTCTAGATGTACCCTTATCCGGTTAGTGGCTGACGCTACAGATCTTTATTTATGAAAATATACAGCACAATCATCAACAAATTTTACATATTCACATACACCTTTACCTTTTATCCAAACAAATACACCGTTGCCATAGTGAGAGGTGGTAGTGGAGTTTCTAGTGTACCTGGACTGGAAAGTTTTAATGATAGAGATGTAATTGCCAATCGTACATACCATATGTTTGAAATTGCTAATAAAGACTTTGGTAAATCTGCCTATGGCTCTACGTCTCCACTTGTATTGTATACACGTAACAAAAGAAAACTCAATCCTAATGAACCGCATTCCAGTGAAGAGTGTTGCAGCCCACGCCCTCATCGATGGAGCCTGTGTATTTCTTGGATGTTCACTTAATTTTAGCTTGGATATAAACGACACATTCTCACATGGAAATGGATGTTCGCTTAATTTTAGTTTGGATATAAACGATACATTTTCACATGGAAATGAATGGTTCACTGTTGCTATAGTGAGAGGTGGTAGTGGAGTTTCTAGTGTACCTGGCCTTGAAAGTTTTAATGATAGAGATATAATTGCCTATCATACCTACCATATGTTTGAACTTGCTGATAAGGATTTTGGTAAATCTGCTTATGACTCTATGTCTCCACTTGTATTGTATACATGTATCAAAAGAAAACTCAATCCTGCAACACTTGTTCCAGCAATAAATTACAAGGATATTGTAGATAAGATGTCATCTTATGAAAAACGTGGTTGCTACAAGTCATTGCAAATGCATTTCTTATATAGTCATCTTGACTTCTTCCCCAAAGATTGTGGTGCAGTAAGTGATGAACATGGGGAGCAATTTCATCAAGATACTGTCACATTTGAGAACTATTTTAGCATGTTTACTTCTCGGCTGTCATAAGGATTGTTCCCGAGTGTGTGTACAATCGTCAAGCCAATCAAAAATGGCCATCTTGTGAATTTGTCTCTGAACAAAATAAATAATTGTAAACACTGTACATATGGACATTTAACATTTGTACTCTGTTATGAACATCTGTGACCAATTAATTTATGTATTTTCTTTTGTGCTTTACATAGTTCTGATACAAAGAAGATTTACAAAGTATTTTCATTCGTGTAATATTATCTTCATTTTTCTCAGTATTTTATTTAAATACTTCCAGAATGGCAATGAAATTTATCAATGCTTAACACATAACATAATTCAAGTAATTATTCACATAAAATTTGTTGTGTGGGATGTTGGAACATGAATGCCTATTTAGTTAGTGAGTCATTTATACAGAAATGTAGATTAATTTTTTGAAAAAACTAGAGCTAAATATTTATGAAGATCATGATTTTGTATCATTTTATACTAAAATAAACATAATTAACTCAAAATATTGCAATTTACCTATTTTCACTTTAAATTTGTTGTTCAGTGTTGTGGGGGAAATTTGGGTGATGGCAAAATGTGAGTCAAAAATTATTTAACAGATTTACAGTGATTTTACAAGATACTATTGGCTGATCGATTAGATAATGTGGATATGAATTTTATGAATGACTATATGGTTCATACGAAGTCCAGTTTCAAGGATTATTATATCGAGAATAATATAGTTACAAATATTTTTATAGCTCAGTCGTTACATCAAATTCATGGTTTAGATTGTATGATAGGTTAGATAAACTGTGAGAATCTGTTATATATTTTGATACAGATAGTATAGTATATATTGATAATGCTGAAAATACTGTGGAAACAGGTTGTATGTTAACCAAATGAGGTGGTGAATTAGGAAATAACTGGGTTATGGTTAGGGCTTCAACTGGCCCGAAAATTTATTATTACGAGAATACTGATAAAAAAACAGAGTTGAAGATAAAGGGATTCACTTTGAATAATAAGAATATTCAAAAGCTGAAAGGCAAATCTATGATAAGATTAATAAAGAGTGAAGGGAAGGAAAAGGTACAATTAGAATACAGCCAGATCGCTGGAGATTTACACACTAAAAATCTACTGAAGAAGCATAATAAGAAAGACTTATCATTGCAGTACAATAAAGGAGTAGTTCTAGAAAATTATGATACACTGCCATATGGGTATTAAAATTTATTAACTATTTAGTAAATTTTAATAAGATTAAAATATTTTTTTCTCTATCTTCTAATACAAGAATAAAATTCATACCACATTTGTAGCACCAATGATATATGTTTGTTAGTTTATTTTTATTGTATTCTCCATCTTCTACAGCCATAATTATTGAATGAAAAATTATTAAAATTAATGAACAGGCTTTATATAATTTTGTGTTATGCTTGGTAAATTACTTATTGGTAATTCATAATTTGCTACTTTTTTTACAGTCATAATAAAGAGAGATTCTGAGTTTTCTATTTCCTCAGTCATTTCTGTTCAGTTTCATCATAACTATAAAGTTTAATTTTGCATTCTTTTGTATAAATTTGCTTAAATACATTCATACATTACATACATACATACATACAAAGAATGATACATTGACACATTAATACTAACTTCTCAAGTGTTCTGTGATTAAAGATGGTTCAAAATATTCTTTGCAGGAAATACATTCAACTTACTTCTCTCATGGTTTATTATTTCTATCAACAAAGATATCAAATTTCAATTCATCCCACACATTTGTTATATTTATGTAGTTTAAAAATTCATTATTTGAGTAAATTTTTTATTTATTTCTATTGATTCAATTTTTATATTAATTTTTGAGGGTGGGGATGTATTTGATTGTTAAATAATCCTCTAGTGCGCTCAAGGGACCCACTTACTACTCACTTGTTTGTGAAAGCTTAAGACTAAGGAATACAGGGAATGATATTAGAAGGCAGCTGCTTATAAATCTTTAATAGAGAAAGAAGAGTAGTTGAACCTATGGCAAACAGGCAAACTGCAATAAAATAAAACATTGCAAGCTTAACCAAAATAGTTTTTCTGCCTACTTTGCACTATCGCATTACATTTACCTGCATTTAGGACTCCTAGCATACCTTCACTCATCACGCTATAACCTCTTTTGGCCATGTAGACAAAACCAAAAAAAGTACTTATTCTGCTGAAAAGTACAGTCAAAATACTGTGTATTGTGTTAAGTTGCTCATGGAACATCTTGCAGCAGTGTCTTCAGTGACGTAGGGTTCCTTATACTTATGAGTCTACAGGGTTACTCCACAATGAAAAATGTATTCATAAGAAGAGTTAATTTAAGGTGAACCATGAAACTCAGTACCATAACAATAAGTGTAGAATGTTTCCAGAATGAGATTTTCACTCTGCAGCAGAGTGTGTGCTGATATGAAACTTCCTGGCAGATTAAAACTGTGTGCCCGACGGAGACTCGTACTCGGGACCTTTGCCTTTAGCGGGCAAGTGCTCTACCAGCGGAGCTACCGAAGGACAACTCATGCCCGGTCCTCACAGCTTTACTTCTGCCAGTATCTCGTCTCCTACCTTCCAAACTTTACAGAAGCTCTCCAGCGAACCTGCAGGACTAGCACTCCTGAAAGAAAGGATACTGTGGAGATATGGCTTAGCCACAGCCTGGGGGATGTTTCCAGAATGAGATTTTCACTCTGCAGCGGAGTGTGCGCTGATATGAAACTTCCTGGCAGATTAAAACTGTGTGCCCGACCGAGACTCGAACTCGGGATCTTTGCGTTTCGGGGTCAAGTGCTCTACCATCTGAGCTACCCAAGCACGACCTGCGCCCTGTCCTCACAGCTTTATTTCTGCCAGTTTTCTATATCCTTGCAACCCTTGGGAGATGCAATATCAGATTATGACATTTTCCGCTGAATCCCATATTTTATGAGATTGTAACCTATGTTCTATGAATATACATGAGAGAGGACAAGTTATTCTCTCACCTACTTTTCGTATATAGGAAATTATTTAAGATTTTGTTACAACCTGATGAGCCTCAAACAAGACTCTAGAAATTTAATGGCCTGAGCAGACGTTGATGGAGCCTGATAGGACGCTAAAAGCATGAGATTTCTATGGTTCTTAGCTCATAGAAACGGCATGTTGGGAGTTGGAAGCCATTGGCGAGACCACGGCTCAGTAAATCTTGCCAGACAGGCCCACAGCCGTACAGAGCAGACAGAGCAGCCCCTCATTGAGACAGGTCTCCTGCAGAACAATGCTGTGATACCTGCATTGGCACCAGCGGGGGGCGACAGACTGAATGAACGCGTTTATACAGTCGAGTCGTAAACCGGGCATTGTGTGCAGAGCCACATGTAATAAATATACACAAGTTATCGTGTTCGCTGATACTGCAAATAGGCCTGTGACCAACTTCCATTGGCCACCTCAGTTGTATAAGAAACTCCGATGTCTGAGAAATGTTTAGAGATAGAATCTTCATTACACCTTATGTCTAGGACTAACGAGCTCCAAGGCACAGGCGATTTAGATAAAGATCTTTAGAATTGTATCTATTCGCTTGTTGCCATGGGAAGCGATGCGACTTCGGAGAAAATCATTTCCCCCTCCGTAAAAACTTAAAAAAGCCAGTAATTGGCGGTTTATTTTTTTCCAAGGATTCAGGTTTCTTAACTTTTGCCCTGGTTGGACAGGAGTTTGTGCTGTCGTTGGGAGGAGAGATTTAGCGCCTCTAGAACCCTATGATTGGCTCAAGCCGGCGTTAAATCGGTGTCGTTCGCGCACTTTGTAGGAAAACGGATTTTTTTTCTGAAGAGGTGCAAATCACTCGGATGGTGGACTTTGGTCTGGTAAGAGACTTCTGGTTGATGCTCTGGCACATGTGGTTGGTACTTGGGACCTGTCCTGAGACTGACTTCACTTGCGAATAGTTAAGACTGGGGAGCCTGTGGGGAAGTTCTTACAGTTCTGACAGTGTGACTTCAGACGTCTCAGATTACTCGTTTTCCAAGGGCGCACTTATTCGTTTTTGGTTTATTAGTCTTCACGTTTGGTATCATTGTGCGGTCTGTTGTATAAGTGAGCATTAGGGACATGACAGTATATGATTTGCTATTTGAAGTGCTAGATGAGGAAATTACAAAGACCTTTAAAGGGTATGGAAATGTTCTCTGTCTGACTTGGGAGAAATGGTGAAATGCCTATAGGATAAAGGTAGAGTTGGGCATACAGACTGAAAAATGGACCTATGGAACTACCTTCCATCCTTCACTATTATCTGTGAAGACAGAGGTTTTTGTTGTATAGTAGAAGCCTTCGACTTATTCCAGGTTGCATATTACATACAGAATAACTGCTGCTGCTTCTTTCAAAGATATATGTTGGCTGAAGCACCTGATTGAGTCCATGTTGGGTTTCATAAAGCTTGTATTTGGAGTAGTCACTAACTGGCCGACATCACTGTGGTGAAATAGATAACATCCTGTATAATGAGTAAAGAAGTACAATTGCAACTCTGATAATTTCGTTTGTGTCCTATTATTGGCACAAAATTTTATTATTTGCCTTCACGTTTCTGAGACTTTCTGTAACTCGTAATTGACAATAATTTATAAATGAAGCAAGAAACATGGAAATGCGAGTGAATATTCAAAGCATGTTGATTATCTGCTAGTACTTTTCCTCATTGTTTCAGTTACTTTCAAGATCAAAGGAAGAATTTACTTTCCTGCCAGTAAACTGTAATATTTCACACAAATTATAACATGCTTCACACAACCACCACGTTTATTTAGCATTAGGGGAGTTCCTTAAGACCTTTCATACTACATACCACTATGTAAATAACGAGTGTGAAGTGGACAGCTTCTCACTTTCAAATAAAGAAAGGCCAGCATCTGTTTCCAAATTTGCAGTGAATGAACCAGCTGAATACATAAAGAGCTTCTACTTTAATTCGTCTGCTGCAATGGCTGACGCAGTCAGATGACATCTTGACACTATATCTACTCTATTCTTGGTATGAGAGACATCGGTCGAAGCCTTCGAGAAAGCCGAAGTATACCTTTGAAAAGAGTGTGGCCATAGTACCTCTCATGAAGCACTTACAAATAAAGGAATGTATATTCCACAGGAAATCTTTAAGAATCCTAATGCTTCTACTTCTCTGCATTTTGTTTTTGTGGACTCTATTCTTGTGCCTTATTGAAGGGCCCCTCCCCCTTCCATTTTCTTGTAAAAAAACTGGGAAAAAGAAATCATCTGACAGTGGTTCCTGCTGGGCAGAATTCAGCTTTTATCGCCAGTTATAAGTTGTGAAGGGACATGTCTATTTTAAAGAAATTTCTATAGTTGTTGTTTGCCAGTGTTTCACATTTCACGTCTTCTTTGGTTCCCTTCTTATTGAAGGATTGTTTTATTGAATCTGGTACTGTCTTAGGTTTGAACTGTTATATGTAAAGTGAGGACATCTTATTTGCATCTTGTAGATTTGTGTCCCACGGTCCAACACCAGTCAATGTCTCATATTGCTTAGATGAACTCCTCTCTTTTCTAGAGGTAGCTAGAGTTCATTTTTCTTCATTTACAATCGTTTCTGTTCCTTGATCTTGTGTCGTATCTCTTGTATGTGTTATGTCTTCATTTGTGTGAAACACAGTTTCTGTTTCTCTCTTCGTGGTGTTGGGTCTTTATTGTGGTTTTGGCGTTTCTTGTCTTGTATTTTCAATTTCTTCCTTTATAGAAATATTTACATTTTACCTTTTTCTGTTATTTTTGCCTTTAGTGTTGTGTCGTGGTCAAGAAGCTGGCTGTCGTTATAGGTTGTCCAGCTAAGTGTCAGTATGTGATGGTTGCCACTCTCAGTTTCTTGCATTTGGTCAACAGATGGTACCACTTGTTCCACAATGCTGCAGTCTTCTCCCCTGTCTGGGTGTTACTACCCTCACTTTTTGAGATCATATTGTCTTAATTTTTAAAGTTTTCTGAGCACACATCCAGTTTTATTACACGCATTCGGTTTTACTACACTGAAACATAACATCAGAATTTAAATATTTATTATCATGCTTGCTACTGGCATGTTTACATTCTTTTGTAATAAGTTGTTGGTTGAGGAAGCTACAATCACATCAGTATCTTTGATAACTTTTTGTATTTTTTACGGAAATGTGCATCTTTTTAGTGACTTTTAGTTAGTGTTTTTGACAGGATCATGAAACTTGTACATTTTAAAATAAGAAATCAACATCTTTGGAATTAAAGTTATAAACTTTGGCAATGTATTTCAGAAGATTAATTTATTTTGTGGTCTCATCTGAATCAAGAGGAAGATGTAGAATTTCGTGACACATAGATTGAAAAAAAACTTTTTTTAATTGAGAGGATGGCAAGTGGTGGCATAATAATGGTCTCTGTTGCCATTGGCTTCCTATAAATTGCAAAGTGATTTTTGCTGTCAAATGTGGAAATAGTAAAATCCAAAAAGTTAAGGCTTTTATGACTTTCTTGTTCCACACTGAATACAAGTTTGTGGTGAATATTACTTAAAGCATTTGTTAATAAGTGAGTCTCATCATTGAAACTGTTGTAAAGCATAAGGATATTGCCAACATATATTCACATTGTACCTGATTGGCTACTACTGATGTGTGGAAGATGGGAGGTGGAGCCTCTTATAATTAACCTGCAGTTTCCTCATGCTATTCAGCAGTTGACATCCTTGTCTTTCACATACAGTTTCTTCTCAATATCACTTTCTCTACCTGCCACCTTAGGATATATTATCAATTAATTTATGTTGTTACATTTACATTTAAATCAAATTGTTTGCCGAATCAAGAAAGATTTCTAATGTTTATTGTAAAAGGTACAAGTTACAACAAAGACCTAAGGTCTTTTCACCAAACCAAAAATATCACAAGTCTGCTAATATAGCGACTAATTTACAAGAAACAAATGGAAGTGAATACAATATTTCTTGTTGTTATTGCTGGAAATTTTTAGATGACAAAGTGGAATGGTTTCTAGACTAATGTGCAGTGGAATAATTAGTTAATTAATATGAGGGAACTGTATGAATGAAGTTCGCCAAAGCACACGTTTTTGTTTGCCAGAAATGTTGGAGAAGTTTATGTTGAAAGCACAGTTTCTGGGAAGAAATTTCAAACAAAAATAAAAGATATTTTTGCAGTTCCAGATTTGTTAAGTAATTTGTTGTCAGTATGTAATCTAGAAATACCTGGATAACACATTGTTTTTGAAATCTTAGCGGGATTTGTTCTAAAACGTGATAAAGTTATTGCTGTAGCTCAAAGAAAAGATTAAAACCCTTTCATTCAGAATTATTGTTTTTGCTATGTATAGTGCTTATGGTGCAGACAGTGATTTAAGCTTGTAACATAACTGCATAGAACATTTGAAATTTTAAACAACGAAAAAACTTGGTTATGTAGAAGAGGCACTGGACAAAGTAAAGTTTTTCTGAATCTCTAAACAAATGTTTGACTTGCATAAAAGATTGACTAACGCTTTTATCACATATTCAGTCTGATGTTCAAGATAGATGACTGCTTGAACTGATACACAGAGATGTGCCTGGTCCTACAGCGCCAGTCTCTTTTGATGAGAAGCTATATATAATGACTTTCATTGACGATTATATTCGCTTTTCTGTAGGTTATACTCTTTAATCCGAGTTGGAAGTGTTTTATTATTTAAAAGGATCCTACATTATGAATTGGTTACTCCTTACTATAAGTTGAAAATCAACAGATTTAGATGTAATTATGGTTGCAAAACATTTCAAATGAAATTGACCACATCATATCACTCACAGGTTAGTACGGCGCCTTCTGTCTCAGTACCAAGTGCATTGCTCATGCGTTCGGCCTGCCACACATCATGACTGGGTGCTAAGCAGTGCGTTTCCGAAATAGTGCAATGCACTGCATTCTCATAACTACAAGTCCACCAGTTCATCATAAGCACTTCACCTGGCTCCAGCCCTTCTACAGTCAGAAAAAGCAGCGGTCGATGAACTGCTACAATCGAGTACAGTGCAACCTTCAGACAACTGCTGAGCCTCGCCCATCAAACAAGTTCCAAAAAAGGACGATTCTGTTAGGCTCTTTGGGGAGTACAGTACTCAACTCTTGGACATTATATGACACACTCTCCGTAACATTCAAGACTTTACGCATTTCCTTAAAGCTGCGACTGCCCTTAGTGTTATCGATTGCAGAAAGACTCTGTATTCAGACGACATTTCTAAGATGGGTATCATTACAACTTTCAGCCTCTTCGAGTTCCACTTGATGCGCTATGGATTGAAAAATACAGCCAAAACCAAGTTACAGCTTCTTGGCAGCATTCTCTTCAAACTGGGCTGTTGCTGCATGTATCTTAACGATATCTTAATCTTCCTTGACAAGCCCTAGTACCATGCACAGCATCTCAAACAAGTTCTCACTGCTCTCCAAGATGCTGAAAAAGACAAATCTCAGCTGTGAAGAAGTAAAGTGACATTTCTTGGACACGCCCTCAACACCGATGACATCAGGCACACATTCGAGCGAACAAAGCTCATCTAACAGTTACCACCTACACAGACTTATCACTACCTACAACGTTTTTATCTGCCACATTCAGTGTTGATACTCACCGATGCCATAGCCTGGCTAACTAAATAGGGAAATAAGTAACTTGTGTTGACAGACGAGTTGCATTTGACCACGCCAAAGACTGCCTCACAGAAGCGTCTGCCCTGGTGTGACGTCCATTTTTATGACATACATCCCTTTTAGCGTCGCATGTTTCTGCTGTATGTAGCACCCGTAATAACTGTGTGTACGCAAAATGCCAAAGGAAAGCAATACTTAAATGGAGACAAGTGCTTTTTCCATGGACTAATTATGTTGTTGTAGCTGTCAAACAAGATCGTTTTTATTGGTTACAAGGCAAGGGACAATAGATTTAATGCTTAAGAAGTATTAATTTATCAACTAAAAATCGTAAAAAGTAAAGTGACATGACATGTGATTATCCAGGTAACTTACGTTTATTGGGCAACTGATTGGAGGATTACATATATAGTGAGTTAAAATGAGTCTGTTGTGCTATAATGGCGACACTGCTAATACTGAAGAATGATGTTTAAAGTGGCTAATGAACTTCCAGATTGTACAGTCATAGAGACATGATTCAAGACTAGTTAACCATTTCTGTGAGTCGACATTTATTACATTCTGTATGAGGAGATGATATGTGATTATTCTATATAATGTGTAACACTTCTGTCACTAAATGTAACTGGGTTTTCTCTTTTGATGCAAGTCAATTGTTAGGATGAGCATTCAAAGCATTATGTCAGGGTGAAAATACTAAATAAATTAATTCTTCTCTCTTAAAAACATGTGGTCAGGGTGGGTTCTTCCTTGGCTCGGGTATGAGGTAGAATGAAACAGCATTTTTACACAATAAAACTTTTATTGAAAGTTTTGTATAACTGTTGCCTTACTCGATGTTCTGGCTCGGAGAGTGGCAGCTGTGTCGTTTGCGAAACCTTCTGCTACAGCAGCGGCGGCGTCTGATTACGCCTGGCGGTGTGTATCTCGTGTCGCTGTCTCGCCCAGTTGACTGGAGACGCGCATCGTGCTGTGGCCCGTTTAGTTATTGAGAGCAAAGTCGTGCATCGGACGGTGATACCTTGGATGTGGTGTCCCAGTGTCTCTCTTCTCTAAGCGACCGCGTGTGTTGTGCGTCGGCCAGCGCAGCGGCGGGGCGGGGGAAGGCCAGTGTCCCAGATTCGAAGAACGGACTCCCGCTTGCCAGTCTTCAGCTGTCAGATCTTCATCCCAGCTCACAGGTGACTGCTGATGTGAGGCCGTCTCCTTCCCGTCCTCACGAGTCAACCGGGTACGTAAAAATCAGACTTTAAATACCTTTTAACTTCTGTCTTCTGGCGCCGAGCCTGCTGCTTGCCATTCCATTAGAGCGGCGGACTTGGTGCGTCTATGTATGGTGTAGCCTCTTCTTGCATGACGGTCTTCAGCACCGCACCTGACTGAAAACTACTGCCCTCTTCTTCTTCCTTTTTGGGCCCACTGCACCTCGCGTATTTATTCACTTCAGTTCACTGGAGGTGAACGACTTCACGGTCATTGCCTCTTCTGTCACGTTGAAAAGCTTCTCGAAGAATCTTCTTAACGTCGGTCATTCACTCTTGGAATGTAGGCGAGGGCCTTTGCTCACATGTGGCGACTGAGAAACACGTGAGCCGGTCATTGCCTCTTCTGCCACGTTGAAAAGCTTCTCGAAGAGTCTTCTTAACGTTGGTCATTGGCTCTTGGAATGTAGTCGAGGGCCTTTGCTCACATGTGACAACTGAGAAACACGTGAGCCGGTCGGGCGATGCCCTGACGGCTGAATCGACAGCGTCCACTTATGTGGAACTTACTGACTTCATGGTCATTGTCTATTCTGCTCTGCTGCTCTGCCCACTGTTTGCCAGTGTGTAATTCTTCTAAACTAAATTAAGTTTTTCATTTATTTTCTAATTTCTGCTTCACTTCCATTGCTTTCACTAATTTATTTACTTATCTTAAGTACCACTCAACAAATGGACCTTACATTACAACGGTTGACTGAAAAGTAATGCCTCCACCTTCGTAACTCTTCAATAGTTGGCAGCGTTGATATGCGGCAGGTACTTACTTGCTTGTTCCGTAGCCTCTTCTCTACAGCTCCAGTTGACAGGAAGCCGTAGCATTGAACGATTGTGTTGTTACTGCATAAAGTATGGAACCCTGCGCATACGCTCGGTCAATGCGACGACGTGCTGTCACTGAATTCTTGACAGCAGAAGGTGTCACCCCAAAGGAGACTCATCAGAGAATGAGAGCATTTTATGGTGATTGTGTTGATGCGAGTACTGTGCGCCATTGGGCGAGTACTTAAAGATGTTGAGGCGGGAACATCTGGCCTGCGTGACAAACAAAGCGTTTGACGGCCTGTGACAGCAGCCACCGAGTTTCACAAGCAAAATGTTGACAGATTGAGTCAGGACGATCGCCGTATCACTCACAGAGAAACTGTCAGCACAATCAGCATTTCACAAGAACGTGTGGGTCACATTCTTGCTTTGCTTGGCTATCAGAAGATCTGTGCACGATGGGTGTCACAGAAGCTGACTCCTGAAATTAAAGTGCACAGACTTGAAATTTGCCAGGAACTTCTCTCGCATTACGAGAATGAACGTGACGCCTTTCTCCATTCAATTGTGACAGGAGATGAAATGTGGGTACACCATTACGACCTGGAGACGAAACGTCAGTCTATGGAGTATCGACACAAAGACTCGCCCCAGAAAAAGAAATTCAAGATGCAGCCCTCAGCTGGAAAAATCACGGCCACAGTGTTCTGGGACGCAGATGGCGTCATCCATGTTGATTTATTTCATCGTGGAACACCAATAAATTCAGAGTATTACATCACAATGCTGTGAACTCTGAAACGACGGCTAACAAGGATCTGAAAGGAAAAGGGAAATGTTTTCCTGCAGCATGGCAATGCCAAACCACACACTTCACGTGCCACCACAGCAGAACTTCAGAGACTGAATCTCACCACCGCACGGCATCCTCCATACAGTCCAGATTTAGCACCATCTGCCTTCCATCTGTTCCCAATAATGAAAGACGATCTGCAGGGACATCATTATGCTTCTGCTGAAGACATTGAGAGAACTGTGAGACTGTGGTTGCGGAAAGAGAGTATTGACTTCTTCCACGACGGCTGCAGAAAACTTGTTCATCGTTGGCAGAAAAGTATCCAGTTTGCTGGTCATTATGTGGAAGAGTGAATATTGGTAATTAAAGGTCACATTAGAAGAATTATTTCTGCATTTGATTTATTAAAATATTCCCATCCAAACCAAATTAACGAAGGTGGAGGCATTACTTTTCATTCAACCCTCATATATTTTTTAATTTGTTTGTCATTCTTGGACCTTACATCACATATTTCTTTTGTCATACTCACTGAGAGAGACGGAAATATCAGTGTCTTTTTCCAATTTATGTCCCTATGTAGTTAATTGACATTTGAAACAAATACTATTTGTTGCTAATGCTTTGACAATCAAACAGAATAAATCTCATTTGAATTCCTGTTCCTAAGTAAGCACAATATTTCATTCATGTTTTATTGATTTCTCTTACTGAATTGTACAGGAATAAAATACCTGTAGATGTCAGAGTGTGTACAGGTGTTTATGTTGTCTGGAGTAATCTTTAGGATAGCTGAGAGAGTAATAAAAGTATCTGAGGTGAGCTCCACATCTACATCTGTGATTGTGTTTACAAAAAGTTCGACATTATTCAACAGCTGTGGAATTTAGTAATGCCAGCAGGGAATGGAAGCAGTTGGATGACTGAATATCAGACCCATGTACACTCAGATAAACCCATCATTGGCTTTCTCAGTTATTGAACACGTAAAACAAAATAAGTAATTCCGGCACTTCCACTGGCACACTCGATATCAGATGCACAACTCACTGTCACAGAGGATGCTAGCAATTTGGCCATCAGGCCAGTTTCACAACAAGTTGCAGCAGGCGAAATACAACCATTTTGCTTCTTCTCCAAGAAACTCATGGTTTCACAAAAAAAAAGGTCCATGTTTGACCACTAGTTACTTGCAGTGTATGAAGTAATTCAATATTTCAGAGAAGGTACCAAAGGCAGGCATGTTGTAATCTCTACAGATCGCAATCCACTCACCAATGCAACATATCAGCCATTAGAAGATGTCAATCCCCTCCACCTTCGCCAACTGGATCTCATCACACACTGCACAATGGACGTCTGTCGTTTGCATGGAGTTGAGAACGTGAGTTGACACACACACTCTTTCCTCTCCCAACCACAGACCAGTATTTTACCAACCGTTACAAAAGGAAACAGCTAACAAGTATGTACCCTAGAGATGGCCATCTTGTTGCCTGTACCCCACTTGGCACCCAAACGCGACTGTTATTTGGTCTTTGTACCCAGTTTCATGGAAGGTACAATGACCCTCAAATTAATAGCCACATTGTCACTTCCATACCTAAATAGCATTTATTATTGGTCTATGACAGTATCAAATATATGTGACTCACTTTATTTCCACTATTGGTGTGACTCACAGGTTAAGGTATCCTTGGCAATACGTGATGTTAAACCAGGTTCACACACGCAATTAATGTGGCACTAGGGCTTGTGGCTTTTTGTAGTGGTTTTGTGAGTTACCAATCGCACAGGACACCACAAATTTTTGTAGTAGTACAGCTTTCAATATGACATCATTGAATTCATATGGGTTGGCATTAGAGCTGTGGCATTAGAGCTGTGACAAGAGTTAAATAAAAGGGAAAAGAAACCCAAATATTGGAACCGAAGATAAATTTCACACAGGGACAAATCACACCCCACGCATGCAAACACAAACAGATAGACACACAGACACACACACACAGACACACACACACGCACAAAAACACACACACACACACACACACACACAAACACAAACACAAACAAACACGCATACACATTGTCAGTCATAATCTCTATGACTGGAGAGAGCTTTATGCTGTTCAGCACTTAAACTGCATATTTTCATAGTATACAACTATACCTCAGAAAACAGCAATGCTTTACCCCTCAAAGTGCCAATTTGAGAGGGATGAAGATAACATGTCATATTCTATACTGAAGAAATATGTTCAATATTACTGATTGGTTAGTGCAGCTTTCTATTACTTCTGATCTTGGATCTACTTGAGGTAACGCCCCACTGGTGGTTCAGTAAATGAACTTTTATCAGCTGACGATTTCAGGAGTCTTTTCGTAATGTTTCAGCTCACCAAGCACCATTTTAGTCAGGAAGAAAATAATGCAGCAGGCTTCACTCCAGAAAACTGTCATTGATGTTACTGACCAGTAAATTTAGATTTTTATTACTTTAGATCTTAGACTTGCTTGAGGTTATGTTACTTGTAACATAGTGATAGGAAGGCTGCAATATAAAAATTGGTACTATGGTGACAGGGCTCTCTTAACTACGTTTACATTCGACACCTCTTCCAAAAGACGAAAACCTAATTAATGACATCAGCATATGGGGCGAGTTAGCTAACGTTTCCATGGCGCTGTACGAATTTTGTGACGTTGTTTCCTCCTATTCCTCATTGAAAAGCCATTTCGTCAGGTGATCACAAAGTAAGTACTGCGATATTTTGGCAACGTGTCACTAATGTAGAATCAAGAGGACGCAAGAACGCTCTCTACGTCACATACAGGGAGCAAGACACCATACTGCATTTGTCCTGTTCAGCACAAGTCCATATTCGATAGGTTTTATGTTATAGGTTAGATCCTACGAATACATGGCCTTTTGTAAGTACGTCGAATGTCTCGAAAACGAATCGTTATTGCAACGAAATGTTGTAATCAAGTGATAGAAACGGTAGAACGATGCTTTAAAAATTTTCGTATTTACTCATTTTCGCGTTATTCCTCACGTGTAATGAGAAAAGCCATTTAAAATTCATGAAAACGTGTAAATCTTATTATGACTTATTGTATAATTAGATGTCAACGACATTTCAGAAACTAAAGTAAGAAAAATGAGGGTCATCAGTAGCATAGTTGATTGGGACACTGTGCCGTAGAATTGGGATTCGATCGGATGAGGCTTCCTGTTCCACTATCAGGAATTTTTTTCACCTTCCCGTTTTCTGGAAGGTTGTCAGAGTTTCATTTGAAATTAATTCCTGTAATGTTTGATGTCTTGTAAATATAAGTGTGCTCTCTGTCAGGAGCAAATGTGTTTGATTTGATGAACTTTTTATAAGCTGATGTCTTTCCTGAGTGGACATGTTTCTTCCATTTTTGTCTTACTACACGTTCACAGATATTAAACTTTCATTTATGTACACCACAGAGAGAACAACATGACTAGCAAACTGTCAGGAAAGAAAATGTTCGCGTTCATAGAGCTAATGTATGAATTCTATTGTGAACAGATTGCATTGTTTATGAGGCACATAAGTCCGACAACCGTCGCTGGAGTGCTCTGAGAAAGAAAAATCACGTCAACCAGCTCATGCCATGCGCCAACGGCGCTGCCTCTCGTGATGTGGGATATGCTGCCTCCATGCACCTCAACGTTAGCTGCCCCATCCCATATGATGCTGGCATATAGTACGAAGCTGATTTGCTTGTCCAGTTAAATATGACGTCTGGAAAACAGCTGATCCAGTGTTTGATTTCGACAACACAGTCGTTATCTCTCTTCAATTAAATATGTTGTGTAGACAGCTTTGTGCTTAGTCTAATATTTCTGCTTCTCCTTCATTGCACAATAAACTCTTATTAACCAATTATTCTGAAAACAAAATTAACTTGACAACCCAAGCATGTTTCAAAAACAGTTGCATTTAGATGGGAGCGAAAATCAATTGCGGGATTAGAAAACCTGAAGTGGATTTCCAGTCTCGATTTTGAAATAGTTACATGACCATAGAAACGGTATTGGGAAATCGGTTTACGAAATCCGGTTTTGGGAGCGCCATGTAAATGGGGTGTCTAAGAAATCTACAGAGAGTACCTTCTGTACCTTATCATAATCAACTACTAAATAATTCCAAGAGCTAATTGCAAAATAAGATATATGACATCACGTTTCACCAAACCTTAGCATTCCAAAGCATAATAAAAATAACACACAGAAGATATCTTTAATTTGTTTTATCATTTGAACAGCATATATTCTTAGCACACAGCTATAACGATTAAAAGCACCAGATATATGTTCCAGTTCAGCTTGATGACTGCTCGATTTGCCAGTTACTGAACAAGATATGTGATGTCACAAAACATGATCATCCATTGCACAATCTCATAAACATTGTGGACTCTTCCACATGTTGTAGAATATGAATGTAGAACATTAAATTTACCGCTTGGTCATTAAATGTGGTTACTCCATCAGTTTCACACTCTGAAAATGTCTTTCCTGGTGCCAGATGTACGGTTCTGGGACCATCTCAGTGGGATACAATGTAACTATCTTTTTAAGTAGATCCAAAACATGAATGCAATTTTATAAACAGATTTTTCGAATATCCTCTGATGTTGTAAACACCCTTCGATCCATCATTTTCTGTGAGTATTCCAACATAAAACCATTTCCCATTGCACTTTCATTGCCCAGCTGTACACATATCTTTCCATTTACTTTCTTATATTCTCTAATGCAGTGGTTCTTGAACTATTTTGGTGATGGAACCCTTTTGAAATACTGAATTCTTCACAGACCTTTAAAATAAGCAAATTCGAATTTATGTTCATTCTTTAATTGTAATCGTCAAATGAAAGTCATAAAAGTAGACACATTATTCATTACTGACATCTATAACTATGTACTTAGCAACATACAACAATACAATATACACAATAACACTGTATTGATTCTACTGTAAAACGATAAAATTGTCTCCATTTAATGGAAAGTATGAAATTGTTTTTCATTTCTGACCAAATGTCTAATGTCAGGCCTGACAGAAGAGAGCTGAAAACACATGTGGCAAGTTGTGGATATTCATCAAGAAGAATGCACCAGAAATCTTCAAGTGACATTGTTATTAAGAAGGATTCCACACTGGAACCTTATCTCATTTGACATATTTTCTGATTTCTGTGAATTTGGTATGAAAGGATTCTGAGTCTGTCAATTCATTTTCAGTTTTGTATTCTGCTCTTTAAGGAAAGACATTTCAAAAGATGTGCACCTATCATGGAAACACTGGACGAATTCTTGAAATACTTCCTTTGATAATTCTGCTGCCTCACCAATGAGCAAGGTCACCATTAAAAAGCTTTCTAGTTCTCCCTTTCCAACACAAAGTATCGGAAAATAAATTTTTAAGTGACTATTTTGTATTAGTGTAAAAAACTATTGTATATTTTCCATATAAAGATAGATTTATTTTATTAATCACATATGTTTGCGAAAATGTTTGTTCTGAACAACCACATCACATCACTCAATGGCTTTTTAATTTTTGTCAGTCGCTTTTAATCCAGTTCTTGGTTCAAATGATCCTTTTAGGATCTTACACCAGGATAACCATCTAATCACAGTGTGGAGTAGTAGTGTTTTATACACTCCTGGAAATGGAAAAAAGAACACATTGACACCGGTGTGTCAGACCCACCATATTTGCTCCGGACACTGCGAGAGGGCTGTACAAGCAATGATCACACGCACGGCACAGCGGACACACCAGGAACCGCGGTGTTGGCCGTCGAATGGCGCTAGCTGCGCAGCATTTGTGCACCGCCGCCGTCAGTGTCAGCCAGTTTGCCGTGGCATACGGAGCTCCATCGCAGTCTTTAACACTGGTAGCATGCCGCGACAGTGTGGACGTGAACCATATGTGCAGTTGACGGACTTTGAGCGAGGGCGTATAGTGGGCATGCGGGAGGCCGGGTGGACGTACCGCCGAATTGCTCAACACGTGGGGCGTGAGGTCTCCACAGTACATCGATGTTGTCGCCAGTGGTCGGCGGAAGGTGCACGTGCCCGTCGACCTGGGACCGGACCGCACCGACGCACGGATGCACGCCAAGACCGTAGGATCCTACGCAGTGCCGTAGGGGACCGCACCGCCACTTCCCAGCGAATTAGGGACACTGTTGCTCCTGGGGTATCGGCGAGGACCATTCGCAACCGTCTCCATGAAGCTGCGCTACGGTCCCGCACACCGTTAGGCCGTCTTCCGCTCACGCCCCAACATCGTGCAGCCCGCCTCCAGTGGTGTCGCGACAGGCGTGAATGGAGGGACGAATGGAGACGTGTCGTCTTCAGCGATGAGAGTCGCTTCTGCCTTGGTGCCAATGATGGTCGTATGCGTGTTTGGCGCCGTGCAGGTGAGCGCCACAATCAGGACTGCATACGACCGAGGCACACAGGGCCAACACCCGGCATCATGGTGTGGGGAGCGATCTCCTACACTGGCCGTACACCACTGGTGATCGTCGAGGGGACACTGAATAGTGCACGGTACATCCAAACCGTCATCGAACCCATCGTTCTACCATTCCTAGACCGGCAAGGGAACTTGCTGTTCCAACAGGACAATGCACGTCCGCATGTATCCCGTGCCACCCAACGTGCTCTAGAAGGTATAAGTCAACTACCCTGGCCAGCAATATCTCCGGATCTGTCCCCCATTGAGCATGTTTGGGACTGGATGAAGCGTCGTCTCACGCGGTCTGCACGTCCAGCACGGACGCTGGTCCAACTGAGGCGCCAGGTGGAAATGGCATGGCAAGCCGTTCCACAGGACTACATCCAGCATCTCTACGATCGTCTCCATGGGAGAATAGCAGATTGCATTGCTGCGAAAGGTGGATATACACTGTACTAGTGCCGACATTGTGCGTGCTCTGTTGCCTGTGTCTATGTGCCTGCGGTTCTGTCAGTGTGATCATGTGATGTATCTGACCCCAGGAATGTGTCAATAAAGTTTCCCCTTCCTGGGACAATGAATTCACGGTGTTCTTATTTCAATTTTTACAGGAGTGTATCAGGGATAGACTACAATCCTCTCTTACTCCCTTCTCAACCACTGCTTTCCTCTCATGCCCCTCAACTCTTATAGCTTCTGTCTGGTTTCTGTGCATATTGAAAATAGCCTTTCGATCCCAGTATTTTATATCTGCTCCCATCATCTTCAAACCACATTGAAAACACTCAGCACTGAAGAAGGCCTAATTTAACATAATTAATTATTTTTACTGCTTTATCAAGACCCTATTTTCTGTATTGCAAGTGCTTGTCTATGTGGGGTCCAGTAGTTGGAACTACAGGATGGTGCTTCACTTTTTACTAGTAGTACTATTCTGCTGTTTTACATATCATTGCCTTGGCCCCATTTGTACAAATATCGATTCAATCTTTCTAATCAAGATTGGTTATTTTTTGAAAAAATTCTTAGTCAAGTTGAAAATTTCTTCTCATGTGGTATTACTTAGCAGCACTGTGCACATAAGGAAGTCTTCCTTGAGTGAATGTTTATATAGATATCTTCCAGTTATCAGCAAGATAACCAGTCCAGCAATATCAGTTGACTCATCCACTTGCTAGATGAATTTGTTGTATTGAAGGAAACCAACAAGTTCTTGTTTGATATAGCCTGCAAGATCGTTAATCTGGTGTGAAATTCAAGATTTGCTGGATCCTGTTTTCTTTTTTCAACTTTAGTGAGCTGCTAGATATCGTACTGCTTGAAACCACGCAGCTTGAAGTTGTTGTATCTCCTTCTTGAATCTCATAGACTTCATCAGAAACCTTTGAGGTTGATGCCATATCTTCCAGACGAACGATCTTTGAGCTTTCTAAGCCAGATTTTGTTGCAACACCATTAAGCCAGCATTACAGTCTACCTTTTAAAATCAAGAATTTAGTTTTAGAATATGTCAAACATAGAATAATTTCGCCAGAAGGTACTGAATTTTCCAACTGTAGTTAATACCAAACTCGAATCGAACACATATGTGCATTGTGTGAATTGGACAGCAGACTGCAGTCACAGACTTGAATACGAACTGTATTCTATGATACACAACGTGAGTTTATGTAGTCCCAGGTGCTGAAGTGTAGTCATAAAAGTGACGAAATCCTTCAAGTCACTTCAATGTGTTTGTGGATGAGAGAGAGAAAAAGAGAGAGAGAGAGAGAGAGAGAGAGAGAGAGAGAGAGAGAGAGAGAGATGGGGAAAGGATACTGGAATGTTCATGGCCTGCATGGAGAAGAGACAGCATGCAATAAGAGAGAGACAGAGAGAGAGAGAGTCAACACAGCTGCTGTTTGCATATATAGTGACAGATATTGAGTTGCTGCATACATATTAATACAAGAAAAATTATTTCATTTGTGGTTTCTGATCATAGCTTTATTGATGATATATTACACTCTTGTTGCTTAGTTCTCGACTCCTATGCACTGAGAGGGAAACTGGCTTCTATAAAACCAACACTGATATGATATTTATAAGAGTTGTTTTTCTCAGCATGTGAAAAGACTTGACATGCCTTATTCTTTAATTTACTGTTCTTCTGGTGAAGATCTTGCAGAGCCTTGCAGACCCTCATAGGCCTGCAAAGCCCACTTTAAGTATCACGGGTATAATATATTGAAAGTCTTCAGATTTATAATTTTCTCTAAGTTCTCCAACGTATGGCCGATTTCCGCGCTATTTGCAATAAATGCTGTTATCTTGTATTCACTAGTCATCTACAGATTTTCAATATAACGTGTTTCAGATAATATGTAAGCTTTGTTAGCATATCTGCCATGGCATTACCAGATTGAAAGCTACGATTTATAAGTACAGATTGGATGGTTTGTTTCATACTGTAGTCCACTGTCTAAGTGTAATAAATTACCGCATACAATATTTATGATGTGCTCCACTGTACTCAATGTAGTGTAACCTATCAAATAGTTATAAAATAGTTGCTGTATTATGTTCCACAGTTTTGTACAATGTGTCTATAAGAACACATGAATTGTGGAGTGAATACAAGTAAACTTTCCAGACAATCAGTGACAGGAATAGATTATAAACTATGTTCTATCAACCTATAATTTTAATTATTTACGTGGAAGATAGCTGTAAATGGTTAACACAGACTCCAACAAGGATAACAGAAGTGGACACTACTGGTAAAAATGAGGAGACATATTTGTCCCAATCTAAAATGTTGTTCCCCACAACACCATCAAATACAGAAATTGCCAAATTATGATTGGTTCCCATGAATAATCTTGTTCTGTAGATATTAAGAAAATGAAGCTAAGTACTGAGCAGACATAAGGGGCTTCATACCAGTTGAAATCTCGAAAATATCAGTTTTGTGTTTTTCCATTGATCTTAATTTACAGAATTTTCCCTTTCCAATAATGTAAATCTGTTATTGTCATATTTCTTGTTTATTCATTCATTTAATCAAAACAATGACTGGGTATGACCATTTTCCAAGAATCTACACAATTAAAGAGCATACAACAAGTCACTTTTATAACAGATGGGGATTGAAAAGCTTATAATGTAGCTGAGGAGTAGAAATCATGTGGAGAAAATGTAAGTATCACTAAACTGAAGTGCATAGGTCATGTACAAGAATGAATTGGTATGTGGCTGCAATGACAAAAACTTTATAGAAAAGGAAAGAAATTGGAAGATGGCCGAGGATTAGAAGGTAAGAATAGATACACAGAGTCTATAATAGATAAAATTCAAAATTATTATAGCATTGCCATCAGACAAAACGTTAGTAGCACGGAAGACATGAGAAAAGCTGTATGAGCAGTCTTGTTTCATCTCTCTTCAACAGACAATAAAGCGTTTCATGGCCTGTGGCCTCCAGGAAGTGACTCATGGTGCAAATAGAACAGAGCACAGTAAAATGGTGAGAAATTTTTAAAAAAACTAGCTACACCTTTTGCTAGTGTGTAGGTCTTTAAAGAAACTTTCAGATTTGTCAGGTGTAAGACTATTGAAGAAATGCTTTGATGATCTCACCCAGAATCCTGACAAGTCTGTCAACAGTGTAATCTGGGCAGAGATCTCCAAAACAATGTTTGTATCAATTAGTACACTACATTTTGTTGTGTTTGATGCAGTAGCAAGGTTCAGTGGAGGAAATGTTGCAAGGTGTAAAATCCTGAAAAGACTGCTACAAGCTGTTGGTCATATCACAGCGAAAAAGATGTTAAATTTCCATAAATAAAGAGTTAGGACATCAGAGGGAACTATTAGAGGCAAGTCTATTAGGGCAAGACAACATAGATGAGCAAGAAAAAAGATATTGCAAGACTAGATGGAAGCAATGCAGACAACCCATCTTATAGAACTAGAATGTATTGACAACTTCTGTGACTGTTTCCAGTAAGCTGTATATTTTAAAAATAAAGGGTACTTTTTCTCAGCTTCCACTTGCCAGAATTTGTTCAAAATTACAGGATACATTGATCTTTGTATTATGAATATTTTAACGTGGCAGTTTTTCTATTTCATAAATCTCAAAGAAGTTAAACCCTTATATACATAGAAAAATGTAGACAGTTTCTTATTTTGGTGTCCACTTATTATAAAATAATTATTATCTTAAAACTAATCAATAATTTTACAAATCCTTCTATTAAAATAGTAAAAAATGTGTAACCTACAAACCATACTGTTAACAAATTTTTATTCTCAATAGTTTTTGATAAAAAGGTACCTTCCATATGAATAAATTTTACGTGATTTAAGACAGGAATTACCATCTACCTACATCCCCTTAAACAATTCTTTATGATAGAAGTTACTCCTTTTAATGCAGTTAATGTGTAATGTGCAAGAAAATGGGAAATGGAAGATGGTGAAGTAAAATAAATGCAAACTGGAATATTTCACGAAAACATTTGTCATGAAGGAAGCATATAAATTGCCATTGGAAAAAGTAAAAGGCATTGCAGGTGTGCAAACAAGGCTTACAAATTACTTGAAACACAGTCTGCAGAAAAAGCTGTGAACATCTGGGGAATGCAAGATTACAGCATTTACTGTAAATATGGTGCATGTTTTTCATACATCAGAACAGTCACAGAAAATGATGGATCCCAGGAGATTAACTACATTAGATGATATTCGAAAAATCTGTTTATAAACTTCCACTCACATTTGGACCTGTTTAAATTGGTTTGTTACAGTATATTTAAATGAGGTAGCCTTGATATTGTTGATCCAACAACAGAAAACCATTTGCGAGTATTAATATGGAAGTTTTATATGCAGATTCCACTAGAACATAAACATTATAGAATTATGTTCACGATGTTGTGAGTGTGTGTGACAAATCAGTGATGTTTCCATGATATCACAGACCCTGTTCTGAGGTTGGTTGATAGAAGGAAACCGAATAGCTGTCATGTCGATATAATAAGAAAAAATTATTAATTTGACCTCATATTTTAAGGAAAACATAACACACTTGCAAGAAATCAGTCCCAGAAACCGATCCTACTCAAAAATGTGGGCCACTAATGTGATAGTATGCTGTTATGACCTCCTGTATGTGCAGTTTTTAAACGAGTATATGCTAATGGCAGAATTATATCACTTCCAGTTATGAGCAGACACTATTTCACCATGTTTGTACTATCTTTGTTATATACATACATATTTAATGATGTGTCAACAATATCAGCTTTTACAAGATATCAAGATAACCAACACAAAAGATGAAAATTACACATCCTCTACCTATTGTAGTGTATAACGACACAGATTACTGAGGTGAAGGAATTCACATACTGCTGTAAGCTAATTTGATTTGAAAACCAATAGTTCCTAATTACTTTCAGACCTTGTGGGTGGCATTTCAGCATGTATGTTCTGTGCTGCAACTATTTCTAATTAGTAGTTAATGATGTGCTCACAACAGAATGATACGTTAAGCGAATGAGTGCATGTATTTCTGTGTACCACCGTCACTGTGACAACTCCAAGGCTACAATAAACATGCAAAAGTGCACCAGTTACAAGTTATTTACACTCAGGAGTGGTTTCATACATTTACAGTGATCGCTCTAGTACCAGAGAAACGTCGCCTTAGACAGTGTTGTATGCCATAGCGAAGCAATTTCTGTGTACCATCGTCACTGTGACAGTTCCAAAGCTAGAATAAACATGCAAAAGTGCATCGGTTACAAGTTATTTACACTCAGGAGTGATTTCATGCACTTATCATAATCGCTCTTCTACCGGAGAAACATCGTCTTAGACAGTGTTGTATGCAATGGCAAAGCTTATAAGCAAGTAGATGTACCACAATAAAAATGTAACAATCACTAGCTGCTAAGAAAATTACCAATAATAATGTGTGAGATGACCCATTTTGGGTTAAAAATATAATTTGGCAGAATTCCTGCACAAAAATATTATCCTTTGTGCCAACTATGAATGAAAATATGCAAAATAAGCAAGTTCCAGTATACCACAGTTGTTTATTGGCTGATATTCTAATAGCCATTTAGTTCACATGATGTCTCTTTGTGTATAAGAATTTAAAGAAAGGCACAAATTACAGAATACAATGAGACTGTCATTGATGAGTCAACTTCTTATCTTCATGTAGTACATGTATAATGAACAATGTTGAGTCCCTGCCATACTCATTTTTCTTTCACTACACTTAACTATGTCAGTGGAGATCTTATAAAGAATTCAAAACGGTAAATCTGGTTCTATATAATTATTATTTAGTTCACTTAAGTCTGTATATGATTTGGAGTTGTTTATACTGTAGCTGCATACACAAAATTGTGGAATGTGGCTGTAGGTCTACTTGCTTGGTTATGGAGTTCCTCGTCTGTGTATTACTGATTTGTGCTTGAGATGAGATACTCAGGAATTTCATACATAATATGACCTGTATGTTGCAGTTTAAATGTCCACTATTGTGATGATCACTGTGCAGTTAAAATTAAGCAACTATTTCAAAAATATTGGTCCCCTCCCCAACATTTAAATAATAAAACATTGTTACAACAGCAAACCATTGTAGTTCATTTCTTAGATGGGTAATGTGGTGGAACAAAGTACACTGACAGTGGCAAATAATTATGTATTTGATATATGTTTACAGATACTCCTCATTGGTGGGATGTTTAATAATAAAGATATGATAACCTTAATCGATGTTTGTCTGAGTATAGTGTGCATAACAGTATTTTATAGGTAACTTTCTGTCCAACTGCAAAAAAGTGGCCCTAAATTGAAATACTGGATGACACAATGTGCATTAAAAAGATTTCTTGTAATACATAATTATACAAGTAACTAAAATTAGACAACAGGTCTGGAGAGTGAAAGTACTGTAAAGATACATACCAAATACTTGTGTACAACATACATTTACATATATGCCAGCTCAAAACAGCACCTGATTACCTACTTCTTTTTAGTCATCTAACATCTGCCACTGCCTGTGCGTAGCATATGCAAAGATCATGTAGAGACAGACACTTCTATTAAGCCAGTTGCAGGCACTTATGGTTGGTATAATTTTGCTGCTAATGACATTCTAAGCTTCATGTGCTAGTTCCACCCCACTGAAGCTGCTAATGCCTAAAGCGCGATAATATTAGTGTATGAACGGAAAGAAAGATGGTAGTCTGCATGCTGGCTCACTGTGCTGCCCAGCACAGCCATTCATGTCTACAGGTGCACACAGAGAACGCTGGTTAGCCTGCTAGTCAATGTGCATCAGTCCCATAATGTGTGGAACGTCATGTGCACTCCACTTGCTCTGTAGCCTTTTTCACACAGTTTTACAAAAAATATTCATCAAAAACTTCGATTTTCCTGTTATGTATAGCTTTATGTGTCAGTTTCGTGGTAAAGTGCCCATCATCTCGCTAATTGTCGTACTTATTGTGTTATTCGCATTTAAGTAAGACGTTGCTCAAAATTCGAAAAAGTTTGCATTGAAAATATGCATCGCATGAATTTGCGTTTGGTGCATACTACAGCATATATTGCTGCAAATGAAGTTTAGCTAAGATATTGAATTTTTGTTTAAAGTTGGGAGGAGATCTATATGTGTCTCCGATCTCGAGAAAATGTAGTTATGTAGAGCATCGTGTCGTGAACACGTCAGAAGACGATTAAGGTGAAGAAGATCACCACTTCGCTCTGAATAGTGATAGGACTAAAAAGATGGTACACTACTTGCTGCAAATTATTTTTCATATTTCTCCCAGGTAAAGTGTCTCTCCTTTGATACTAGGTTGCCAGAAACCTGTATATATTCTGAAAGCTTGTATTACAAGTAGAAAATCTGTGGAATCTTAGGGGCAGAGAGACAAGCGTTTAGGAGCTATAGAACACGCGAAGTATCAGTGAAGTGTTGGAAACATGACACCAAAGATCAGTAAAATGCTTGTTTCCTGTAATTATATGAACTAATGATATGGTAAGAAGTTGGAGATCTCAACATAAAGGAAGAAACAACTCGCTCAAAAGAAACAATATACACTGGGGCGTTGAAAATGTGACTTGTTATTGACTTCAAACAAAACGTCAACGTGCAGTTCATGAAACAAACAGTGAGACAGGCAGAAATACAGTTCACAATGGGCATATTTTACAAAAGCAATAGTCTCACATCTTGCACACCTATCATTTGTCAGTGAAACGAAGCAGTAATCCATTGGCGCAATCAACATTCCAGGTGCGTTGTCCAAGTATTCGTCCTTACTAAAAGCATACTTACTGAAGTTCATGAAATGAGGAGAGCTGAACTGGTATAGGGAAAAGAACTGCAGGGCCAGAAAACTATCGCGATGCCACATGTGCTCCTGTGTCTCGAAAATGATTGTGTATATTATGAAACGAACAAAAGATTTCTAGTGTCTTTCAGACACTAGAAATGAATACACAGAGGCTGGATCTTTTCGACATATCCTTCAAGTATCAGGTCTTTTTGTAGAACTTTATCCTCAGGTACATCGGAGGTCTTTGCTAGAACAATACGAATTCACTAAAAGCAGAATTTTCTTCCTGTCATCAGAACTGTCGCGATAGAACCGTTTTCGGTCTGCTTTCGACAACCGGCCGGAATGTCCGAGCGGTTCTAGGCGCTACAGTCTGGAACCGCGCGGCCGCTACGATCGCAGGTTCGAATCCCGCTTCGGGCATGGATGTGTGTGATGTCCTTAAGTTAGTTAGGTTTAAGTAGTTCTAAGTTCTAGGGGACTGATGACCACAGAAGTTAAGTCCCATAGTGTTCAGAGCCATTTGAACCATTTGCTTTCGACATGTTCGCAGTTTTTCCAGCATACGATCTTATACTCGGAGGACCTACCGGCTTTTACTCCTGAAATTTTTCAAACGACTGGAATACAAGCACATACATTGACTGCAGTATTTCGCCTTCCGTTCATATCACAGGCATAATCATTAAACTATATTGTGTTGCTGAGACTGAACCAACAACAGTGCAAACAACTGTTATTCCTCTCTTTCGCAGGGTTCGATGGCCCTGTAAGTCTTGGTCAAATCTGCTCTGGTCAGTACTGAAGACATGTGTCGATGGAAAGTTTTCTGCAACGATGAGGTTGCGAATCTTCGCAACAAATACATAGCACGTCTGTGACAAATTTGTCTCCTTATTCTGCCAGTTACTGCTGATTGTGTGGGTTACTACTCTGTCAAAAATGTTACTCCACTTCTTAAAGTGAAATACCCAGGAATCAGCAGTTTTAAAATCGATTGTATTTTGCGGATCCATCGCTACCTTAAGCTGCATGGCGCACATTCGCAACGTCTGGTCATGAATAATTGTTCCTTCTGTCTCCTTGTCTTTGAATTTCTGCAGGACAGCCTAACTGATTTTTTTGCATCTATGGACTATTCATTTTTTTCTCCAAATTGTACAGAATGTTCATGTTCTTAATTTTATTGAAATGATTCATTACTGACGGATCCCACAGACGTTTTGTCCGAGGTTCGCCTCTCGTAGGATTTCTGGTCCACGCTGTTTGTAAACGGTCCAGTCCTCTTCTGTCATATCTGCTGGACCATCAAGCTAACTTCTCCAGCAAATCCTAATATCTGGATCTCTTCCACAATCTCCATATCATTTTCCAATTATGTATTTCATTATCTCCGATTCCTGGATGTTTGGAGACCGATTGCTTGTTCCGAATTGTGAGACCAAGGCAGCCACAATGACTTACCGATACACTTGCATTGTAAGAAGGAGACATACAGTACATTAATACTTGACAGAAACAGACGGGAACATACATGAAATAGAGACGTCATGATGGGAATACCTCCATATGTACACCCTTTATGATATTTTTGGTTCCTATAGCTCCTAAACGCTTGTTCCACTGCCGCTAAAATTTCAAAGTTTTTCTACTTGTGGCGTAAGCCTTCAGAAAATATATGGGTTACTGATAAACTGGTATCAAAGGAGAGGAGGTTTACTTGTCAGATGAAGAATAGGGAGAAAATACTTTGATCGTTCACTATTAAATATGCGAGGGGTTACGGGATTTTGCCAAAACTATAACATAATTAGTGAGTTATTTTTGTCTGAATTGTTGATCTTTTGAGTGACGGCTATGTTCCTCTTGTTTCCACGTTCAGTTCTGCTTTCTTTGCCAAAACACAGTATAATTTGGACAAACTCGCCTTGTAGTAGCTTTTGCGAATAATTATTAAATAGTGTCATATTAAACAAGCAGCTGGCGACCAGAGAGGTCAATAGCTTAGGGAAAACTCCTTGTTTCAGAGTTCAGTAATAGAAGAAAATTCATGTCAGTTTTCACACTAGCAAATTCTCTTTTCAATTTCTATCAAAGACTCTAAAAAATTACAGTAATGGACTGAAAAAATAAAATAAAAACCATAGCTTCTGCTATTTCGCCATATATAATAAAGTTCCTTACGTCAACCATATAGCAACATACTCTCCCCTTTGTGTGCTATTAGTTGCCAAAAGCTTGTATCAATGTCTCATACAGTTTAGGATCTATGAAGGGTGCTATGAATATGTCATTCTCACACACATCTAGTCAGAAGTGAACATGGTACATAAATTCCATTTTCACGTGATTGGAAACAGGTAGAGACTTAAGTCGGGTGATGTTGAGGGTATTAGATTAGGAAATGAGACACTTAAAGTAGTAAAGCAGTTTTGCTATTTGGGGAGCAAAATAACTGATGATGGTCGAAGTAGAGAGGATATAAAATGTAGACTGGCAATGGCAAGGAAAGCGTTTCTGAAGAAGAGAAATTTGTTAACATCGAGTATAGATTTAAGTGGCAGGAAATCCTTTCTGAAAGTATTTGTATGGAGTGTAGCCATGTATGGAAGTGAAACATGGACGGTAAATAGTTTGGACAAGAAGAGAATAGAAGCTTTCGAAATGTGGTGCTACAGAAGAATGCTGAAGATTAGATGGGTAGATCACATAACTAATGAGGAAGTATTGAATAGGATTGGGGAGAAGAGAAGTTTGTGGCACAACTTGACCAGAAGAAGGTATCGGTTGGTAGGACATATTCTGAGGCATCAAGGGATCACCAATTTAGTATTGGAGGGCAGCGTGGAGGGTAAAAATCGTAGGGGGAGACCAAGAGATAAATACACTAAGCAGATTCAGAAGGATTGTAGGTTGCAGCAGGTACTGGGAGATGAAGAAGCTTGCACAGGATAGAGTAGCATGGAGAGCTGCATCAAACCAGTCTCAGGACTGAAGACCACAACAACAAACGGGTATTCATTGGACAAATATATTATACTAGAACTGACATGTGATTCCATTTTCACGCAATTTGGGTGAATAGATTCTGAGAAATCAGTACCCAAAACAACCACCTCTGGCCGTAATAACGGCCTTGATACGCCTGGGTCAAACAGAGCTTGGATGGCTTGTACAGGTACAGCTGCCCATGCAGCTTCAACACGATACCACAGTTCATCAAGAGTAGTGACTGGCGTATTGTGATGAGCCAGTTGCTCGGCCATTCAATTGGTGAGAGATCTGGAGAATGTGCTGGCCAGGGCAGCAGTCGAACATTTTCTGTATCCAGATAGTCCCGTACAGGACCTGCAACATGCGGTCGTGCATTATCCTGCTGAAATGTAGGGTTTCGGAGGGTTCGAATGAAGGGTAGAGCCACGGGTCGTAACACATCTCAAATGTAACATCCACTGTTCAAAGTGCTGCCAATGCGAACAAGAGGTGACTGAGACGTGTAAGCAGTGGCACCCCATACCATCACGCCAGGTGATACGCCAGTATGGCGATGACGAATACACGCTTCCAATGTGCGTTCACCGCGATGTCGCCAAACACGAATGCGACCATCATGATGCTGTAAACAGAACCTGGTTTCATCCGAAAAAATGACGTTTTGCCATTCGTGAACCGAGGTTCGTCGTTGAGTACACCACGCAGGCGCTCCTGTCTGTGATGCAGCGTCAAGGGTAACCGCAGCCATGGTCTCCGAGCTGACAGTCCATGCTGCTGCAAACGTCGTCGAACTGTTCGTGCAGATGGTTGTTGTCTTGCAAACGTCCCCATCTGTTAACTCAGGGATAGAGATGTGGCTGCACAATCCGTTACAGCCATGCGGATAAGATGTCTGTCGTCTCGACTGCTAGTGATACGAGACCGTTGGGATCCAGCACGGCGTTCCGTATTACCCTCCTGAACCCACCGATTCCATATTCTGCTAACAGTCATTGGATCTCGACCAACGCGAGCAGCAGTGTCGCGATACGATAAACCGCAATCGCAATAGGCTACAATCCGACATTTATCAAAGTCGGAAACGTGATGGTACGCATTTCTCCTCCTTACACGAGGCATCACAACAAAGTTTCACCAGGCAACGCCGGTCAACTGCTGTTAGTGTATGAGAAATTGGTTGGAAACTTTCCTCATGTCAGCACGTTGTAGGTGTCGTCACCGGCGCCAAACTTGTGTGAAAGCTCAGAAAAGCTAATCATTTGCATATCACAGCATCTTCTTCCCGTCGGTTAAATTTCGCGTCTGTTGCACGTCATCTTCGTGGTGTAACAATTTTAATGGCCAGTAGTGTCTGTGGCAATGCGTTTCTGGATCTCGCCTCGCTCCCAGCCCTGACGTCGGCCAAAAACCCTGTAAAGAACAAGATCACATGGTGCAAAGTGACAATTTCGGACCATCAGCGGCTCCGGAAGCTGTGGCGGGCGGAGGAAGTGGAGCAGTGTCCGATGGCGGCGGCCATGCAGAAGTTCCGCCAATGTGGTCCGTCACTTGGGTGGGTGTGATGGGAGGTGAGAATTGCAGCTTCTGTTCCCGTGTGTGGGCAGTGCGAAGCTTGGCCATCTGTTGTTTAAGAGTTCATACGAAGCGTTCTGCTTCTCCATTGGACTGGAGTGAGAGCGGAGCATCTGTTAGATGACGAATGCCATTTCGTTCACAAAAGTCATGTCACGTGAACTAATGTCCGTTGTCCATAACAATGACTTCAGGCAATCCTTCAATGCAAAAAACTGAGCACAACACTTGAATGGCGGTATGTAACATGCTAGAGTTCACAGGTACCTCAAATGGGAGCTTACTAAAAGAGTCTACCACTATGAGACAGAATGGTCGCGCAAAGTAAATGTGCACTCGTTACCATGGCAATTGCTGCGAATGTCTGTGGCGGAACTGACTGGTTATCCGCGCATGCACGACACTGACGTCATCTGTTCAATGAGGACTTCCATGTCCTGACAAGTACTGTGCTGGCGCGCTAACTTTTTAGTGCGAATAATCCCCCAACGTCCTTGGTGAAGCAGTTGTAACACATCCTTTTGCAATACAGTGGGAATGAGCACACGCGATTGTCCCCTGTCAGATTGTACTAAGATCACACCTTAGTGTACTGAACGGTTATGCAGACGAGCAGTGTATTGGCGCATTACGGAGTTCTGAATACTGTACTGAGACCAAGACGTGCGAATGTAATGCAACAAAATCTTCGTGTCAAGGCCCGCTTACGTTGCCTGTGCAATTCAGTGGAAAAGATTGCAGGAAGTCAGAGTCCTTTGCATCGATCTGGCAACAAGATGCGTCAGAGGAATCAAAATCAGAATCGGGTCCGATCGGAATGCAAGAAAGGGCGTCAGCATTATCATGCTTTGCCGTAGGTCTGCAATCGAACAGGTACTGGCATAGAAGCAAAGCCCAACGTTGCAATTTTTTGAGCAGTACGTGTAGGAACAGTTTTTGACGGATGAAAGAAGTACTGAAAAGGCTTGTAATCTGTCACTAAATGGAACTTGCGACCAAACAGACAGTGATGGAATTTTGTCACGCCGCACACAATAGCGAGAGTTTCTTTGTCAATCTGTGAATTATTGCACTGAGTTTGAGTTAACAGCTCTGAGGTAAAAGCAATAGATCTGTCTTGTACATCAATTCTGTGCGAAAGCACAACGCCGATCTCGTAAGAGGAAGCGTCTGCTTGAAAAATCGCTGGTTTGGCAGGATCAAAAAGTACAAAACATCTGTCACTGAACAAGGTGGTTTTGAGCTTCTGAAATGCGTCACGACAATCTTTGGTCCATGCAACAGGCACATTTTTCCGACGCAGCTGATACAAAGGGGCCGCGATCTGTGAAGCGTTCGGGACGAAACGAACGTAGTATGTCAACTTGCCTACACTGACTGGAGTTCAGGTAAGAGCAGACAGGTCATGGATTGCAAGTACATGAGATTGGAGGAGCTGCACACTGTTAAAAAAAAAATGTGTGGGAAATCTTATGGGACTTAACTGCTAAGGTCATCAGTTCCTAAGCTTACACACTACTTAACCTAAATTATCCTAAGGACAAACACACACACCCATGCCTGAGGGAGGACTGGAACCTCCGCCGGGATCAGCCGCACAGTCCATGACTGCAGCGCCTTAGGCCGCTCGGCTAATCCCGCGCGGCGGTGCACATTGTGACTGTTTATAACGTGGTCTAAGTACTGTAGTTAAGCAGCTGACGCAGCTTCCGCTGCAATCAATTGCTGAATAATAGACAGCAATGTGGCGACTTGCTGGTTCTGAAACTGAAAAATCTGATTTACTTCCAGGGCGCCGCCGAGGTGGCCGAGCGGTTCTAGGCACTTTAGTCTGGAACCGCGCGACCGCTACGTTCGCAGTTTCGAATCCTGCCTGGGGCATGGATGTGTGTGATGTCCTTAGGTTAGTTAGGTTTAAGTAGTTCTAAGTTCTAGGGGACTGATGACCTCAGATGTTAAGTCCCATAGTGCTCAGAGCCATTTTTGAAGTTCCAGGGCGCCGCCGAGGTGGCCGAGCGGCTCTAGGCGCTTCAGTCTGGAACCGCGCGACCGCTACGTTCGCAGTTTCGAATCCTGCCTGGGGCATGGATGTGTGTGATGTCCTTAGGTTAGTTAGGTTTAAGTAGTTCTAAGTTCTAGGGGACTGATGACCTCAGATGTTAAGTCCCATAGTGCTCAGAGCCATTTTTGAAGTTCCATCAGTCTGCAGCTGAGGCGCAGGGGCAGGGGGTGGAGGGGGTGGGGTAACCATTCTAATGCTAACAAATTACAGCAAAATATGAAAAGACAAACAGAAAAGCAATGTGCAAAGCCTCTGAAAAGAGAATGATTAGTTCTGTATCTCTCCTCCCGTAATATACGCGACAACAAGAACGAATTAGCAAATAGAATCACTGTAACAGTTCCCCTGCAGCAACCTGGAACACATGAGAAGCAAACAAAATTTGTTGATCAGACTCGTTGCCACTTGTTGTGGCTGTGACGTCTTGTAATGTTGTGTGGTTCCTGGCTGGATGAGGAGAGAATGGTATAATAGGTGGGTGGCCGGTTTCCTTTCACTACAACACAAAATGCTCATGTGATTAAAACACACTTTATTACAGGCACCAATTGAGTACTTAACTTTAATGATGTCCTATCTGGAGTACTGTAGTTAATAGCAATCATATATCATATAGTAATTCTTGAATATTTATCGTGTCCATATCGCAACTGTATACAATGACTAACGTTCACTCATAGCTAACTAAGGTGGGAGGCGATGGCTATCACTGTGGAAGACTAGAGCACAGTGCGACGTATTAAAGAGCAGTGCGGCGTACTGACAAGGGAACATCCCCATCGCACCCCCCTCAGATTTAGTTATAAGTTGGCACAATGGATAGGCCGTGAAAAACTGAACACAGATCAATCGAGAAAACAGGAAGAAGTTGTGTGGAACTATGGAAAAATAATCAAAATATACAAACTGGGTCGTCCATGTGTAACATATGCAATATTAAGGGCAATGCCAAGGGAGGAGCGCCGTGGTCCCGTGGTTAGCGTGAACAGCTGCGGAACGAGAGGTTCTTGGTTCAAATCTGCCCTCCACTGAAAATTTTGCTTTCTTTATTTTCGCAAAGTTATGATCTGTCCGTTCGTTCATTGACGTCTTTCACTGTAATAAGTTTAGTGTCTGTGTTTTGCGACCGCACCGCAAAACCGTGTGATTAGTTGACGAAAGGACGTGCCTCTCCAATGGGAACCGAAAACATTTGATCGCAAGGTCATAGGTCAACCGATTCCTCCACAGGAAAACACGTCTGATATTTTGTATACGACACTGGTGACAGCATGTGCGTCACATGACAGGAATATGTTGTCGACCCACCTAACTAGTACACTTGGCGAATGGGTGAAAAGTTTCTTCTACCTTGCCCGATTTAGGTTTTCTTGTGGATGTGATAACCACTCCCAAAAAAGTGATGAAAACATGAGAGTTTGTCACATAAACTGAAAATAAAAAGTTAAAATTTTCGGTTGAGGGAAGATTTGAACCGAGGAGCTCTCATTCCGCAGCTGCTCACGCTAACCACGGGAGCATGGAACTGCTCGTCTCATATTGCCCTTAATATTACCTATCTTACGCATGGACGACCCAGTTTGTATATTTTGCTTATTTTTTCATAGTTCCACGCAACTTCTTCCTGTTTTCTCGATCGATCTGTGTTCAGTTTTTCAAGGCCTATCCACTGTGCCAACTTATAACTAAATCTGAGGGGGGTGCGATGGGGATGTTCCCTTCTGAGGTACTGAGATTATGAGAATGAGGCACCTCGGTGGGCGGCGGCGGCCTATATGCACGCTGCCCAGGGGCCCTATTCTGTATCTTCCCGCCATTTTGCCGTTCGCTTCAGTACACGAGCGCACCAAATGGTCTTGTTTTCGAAGGAGAGCCCCAACATTATTCTGGTTGCATTACAGAAGCGATGCCGAAAGGTCCTAGCAAACCAAACCGCTGTTGTCAGTTCTCCTCGAGCCAACCAATCAGAAGCAATCTGCCTCAGATCAATGCATGCGCACTGCAGCGCCACGGTGGCACGAACTCGAAGTGGCCACCCGCCAACACAGGCACGCTATTCTTCACAATACCTAAAAGTGTGGTTAGATTACGAATACTGCTCAAATTTCGCTGACCACCTGCTTCTGTGAATGCATCATAACGATAGAACATTGACTGTGTCCTGGTAATTGTCATAAATGACACATTATATCATTTTATTCTCACTCACATCGACGTCTTGTTTCGGATTCTACGTTTCGGAATATGAGTTAGAAATGGAGTGTAGACCCACACAGTACAAATACATCTATAAAAACACCCGAAAAATACGTCATTTTTTCTGTTTTCCATCGTTCCTAGTTGCTTCAAAATTCATGGAGGTACGTTCCGCCTATGCAACTAATTGAAGGCAATTTGTTTACTGCCATACGCGTTTCGCTTCGTTTATTAGTGAAGAGTGCCATACGCATTTCGCTTGTTTCATTCCTGAATATGCTTTACAAATAAAAGAAGCGAAACGCGTAAGGCAATAAACAAACTGCCTTCGATCAGTTGCATAGACGGGACGCATCTCCACGAATCCGAGAAATTGTTTAAGAGAGTGTCAAAGAATGAGAAGATGCATAAATGAGGTTGTAACTCGCTCCTAGAGATCCAAATGACGAAGTAGCCTACTTCCCCACATTAAATATCAGCGATTTGGTTCATAAAAACAAAAGTAAAAGAAAAAAAAACGCCTTTTCGAGAGCGTTTGGCGTGTGCAGCTATAGAAGTTCGTTGTAGTTTATAACATGCATCTGATGAATCAAAATGTTTCATATAGTGTGGTGTAGTCTGAAAATACTGTGGCGGGAATCTTTCATCTCTGTGTACTATTGTTAAGGATTTGATCGCAGATAAATACTTGTGACAAGCTATAGTTTAAAGACGATCAATGCTAGTTCCATTCGCAGTAATTTATGTCGTCCTCTTAGATTCCTTTCTGATCTCACTCTCGGAAATCGCTACATATTCAGAAAAAAATGGTGAATTATTTGTGACAAGAGAAAGTATAAATGTCACTGTCAGTTGTTTCATGCATAGCAATTTCATCTTTGATTTTTTAAACATATGGAAGTCACGAAATCGAAGATACTCGTTTCGGAGAAAGTGCGTTACGTGTATATAACGAATATTTCAGAAAAATGCTTGACTTTGACGATTAATGAAGCCTTAGAACGTGCTACAAACACGAAGAGAAAAACATATTTTCTCACCAAGCGGTTTGCGAACCTACGACCTTTGAGACAGCAGATGTTGACCTACGAACATCGCTACTACAACATGCTCATTAAAAGCGCTTTATTTCAGATAATTCCGGTCGAGAGGGATGCAGGCTGACTTCGTTACCGAATGATGCGGGCGTAAGCTGTAAATGCACGAAATTTTAGAAGGCTTCCTGTATCAGGCTTCACAAAATACCTTTGAATTGTTACTTAAAAGTTTTAAACACATAATTAATAAGTAAACCATTTGCGGAAAAACGTACATGAAGTCACTAGTAATTTCAACAACACTCATGTGTTATACGAGGTGCATTCAAATTCTAAGGCCTCCGATTTTTTTTTCTCTGCACTGGAGAGAGATAGAAACATGCGTATTGTTTTAAAATGAGGCCACGTTCATTGTCAATACGTCCCAGAGATGGCAGCACCGTACGGCAGATGGAATTTTACCGCCAGTGCCGAGAATGAGAACTGTTTTAAATACTTAAAATGGCGACGTTTTCCTTACTTCAACAGCATGCAATCATTCGTTTTCTGAATTTGCGTGGTGTGAAACCAATTGAAATTCATAGACAGTTGAAGGAGACATGTGGTGATGGAGTTATGGATGTGTTGAAAGTGCATTTGTGGGTGTGACAGTTTAATGAAGGCAGAACATCGTGTGACAACAAACCGAAACAACCTCGGGCTTGCACAAGCCGGTCTGACGACATGATCGAGAAAGTGGAGAGAATTGTTTTGGGGGATCGCCGAATGACTGTTGAACAGATCGCCTCCAGAGTTGGCATTTCTGTGGGTTCTGTACACACAGTCCTGCATGGCGACCTGAAAATGCGAACAGTGTCATCCAGGTGGGTGCCACGAATGCTGGTGGACGACCACATGGCTGCCCGTGTGGCATGTTGCCAAGCAATGTTGATGCACAACGACAGCATGATTGGGACTTTCTTTTCGTCGTTTGTGACAATGGATGAGACGTGGATGCCAGTTTTCAATCCAGAAACAAAGCGCCAGTCAGCTCAATGGAAGCACACAGATTCACCGCCACCAAAAGAATTTTGGGTAACCGCCAGTGCTGAAAAAAATGATGGTGTCCATGTTCTGGGACAGCGAGGGCGTAATCCTTACCCATTGCGTTCCAAAGGGCTCTACGGTAACAGGTGCATCCTACGAAAATGTTTTGAAGAACAAATTCCTTTCTGCACTGCAACTAAAACGTCCGGGAAGGGCTGCGCGTGTGCTGTTTCACCAAGACAACGCATCCGCACATCGAGCTAACGTTACGCAACAGTTTCTTTGTGATAACAACTTTGAAGTGATTCCTCATGCTCCCTACTCACCTGACCTGGCTCCTAGTGATTTTTGGCTTTTTCCAACAATGAAAGACACTCTCTGTGGCCGCACGTTCACCAGCCGTGCTGCTATTGCCTCAGCGATTTTCCAGTGGTCAAAACAGACTCCTAAAGAAGCCTTCGCCGCTGCCATGGAATCATGGCGTCAGCGTTGTGAAAAATGTGTACGTCTGCAGGGCGATTACGTCGAGAAGTAACGCCAGTTTCATCGATTTCGGGTGAGTAGTTAATTAGAAAAAAAATCGGAGGCCTTAGAAGTTGAATGCACCTCGTACGTAAGCAGGGTCGACCTTTTGAAATTTAATGACTTTTTTAAAACTCGTAATTACATAAAAATATTATGTATGTTGTGAGAATATTGACCGAAACTGTTTTTTATGTTATAATCACTCACAGTAACAACAATACAAACCATATTTCTAACAAAGGAAAATAGTCTATTGTGAACTCACTTTCCACCCGGACACGTCCAGGTGATTCTTCAGTAACACGGAAACGTCCCCAGGAAAACGACGATAAGGGTACGAGTCCACGTCCTGAGGGCCATAACCAGATGTAGAAGGCGTCTGCTGCTGCCGTGTAGGGGTTCCAGCTCCATCGGTAGGACGAGAGGAGGCGGAGACGGCGAGGGCTCCATGGAGGATGCTAAGTTCACCGGACTTGGATACGATGTGACGTCATTATGACGTATACACGTTACATCGAAAACGATAGAAACCGTATATCAACTATTCGACTTTTGTGAACTTTCAAGAGGTTGTGACAGGGTAGCGCTGTGCTCTGCGCCATTCGTTTGTGAACAGGAGACTCCAAAGCTGAACTGAGTATATGATGACCTAACACATTGATTCTCCGAGTAAGAGACCTTTACTGGTGCCATCTTCTGCTAGCTGCATCCAGAAAAAGTAACGAGACTTCTGCATAGTTTAAGGTATCCGCTCATGTTGTGATGCAATTCGTATTTTGCATAATCTTGTCTTAGCAAATTATACTGCTAACATAAACCACATTGACATGGCCAGGTACATGCTAAAACTATTGTGGTTGTATACATGACATAATAAACAGTACGTCTGGTTTATCATACCACCGTGGAATGCTTTGACACTGCATTCAATCATTTCATACGTCAATCAGTACTAGACACTAACCTTTGGTTAAGATTACATTGAGAAATCCACATCCCCTCGTATTTCATCTCCGGTCGACGATTTTTCTTCAACAATGCCTCATATTTTTCAAGTTCGAAATTCAATCATTCTACACACCAGTCATTACTGGACACTAAGGTACCTGTCTCTGCGGTCCGAGTGTAAAATTACTTGGAATTATGGTTGATAAAAGACTATCTTGGGATGGACATATAAATTACTTAGCTAACAAACGTGCACGAGTTCTCTTTCAGCTATATAAATTAAGAAAAAAAGTCAGCAAGAGTATGCTGTTACAATCTAATATGTACTGGCAAGACCAATTGCATGAAACCATACTAAAGTGTTGATAGTAAATAAATATTATTTTCGGCGTAAGCATTCCATACAACAATCACACAATCTAATCTGGTCGGGACATAAGAAGACTTCACTTTTTTACGAAACGTGTTGTTCGTGGTGTTTTAAAGGCCACGGTCAGGATTATTTCTACTAATATCCAGCTCTTTTACTTTTATTTTGGCGAAATACATATACGCTGGCACACTGAGCTGTTTTCAGAATTGCACGTATCAAAACAAACCACTAGCTGACGACAGTTTAGTATCTCGAACGTTCGTAAAAGTCGATAGGTGTGTTAATCGACTAAAGCGTATATACGTCATAATGACGTCACTCGTACCCAGGTTGGATGAACTTAGCATCCTCCGGGCTCCGTCTCCATGGGGTCGTCCCGCGGTGACGTGATGAAACCCTCTGGTGGCTGCTGTGGCCGCACTCCCTCGGGAACCGTAAATCTGGGGGAATGGACACAGGAGGATCATTGTACACAAGACAGTGGTGAATTTGATTGCGATGTCTGCGCTGCAATCCGTCTCGGCATGAAATGAGATACGTGCATGCTCCGAGTCGACGAAGGATCTTTCCTTGCGCCCACCGTCTGTTGCCGCTAAAAACCCTGTAAAAGACAATATCATGCGGCGCGAAGCGATACCCGCGACTTTCCTTCGGTGCCGGGCGCTGAGGAGGGTGGAGCAGATGGTGCAGTGACCGATCGCGGCGGCCGTGAAACAGTTCCGCCAGTGATGGTCCATCTCGTGGATGCGAACGACAGGAGGCGAGAAACAGTTGGAATGCTGAATCCCTTTTGTGTGCAGTGTGAAGCTTGGCCATCTGCTGTTTGAAGGGTCTGAGATAACGTTCCGCTTCGTCGTTTGACTGTGGATGGAACGGTACACTAGTTAGATGCTGTATACCATTACATTTACAGAATGTTTCGAACTCTTTTGACGTGAGGGTTGGGGTTTGGGTTGTTTGGGGGAAGAGACCAAACAGCGAGGTCATCGGTCTCATCGGATTAGGGAAGGACGGGGAAGGAAGTCGGCCGTGCCCTTTCAGAATTTGCCTGGAGCGATTCAGGGAAATCACAGAAAACCTAAATCAGAATGGCCGGACGCGGGACTGAACCGTCGTCCTCCCGAATGCGAGTCCAGTGTGCTAACCACTGCGCCACCTCGCTCGGTCTTTGACGTGAACTGAGGGCCGTTGTCCGACACTATGACTTCAGGCAAACATTCGAGGCAAAAAATAGAGGACAACGCCTGAAATGTGCTACGTAACGTTGTCGAGTTCATTGGCACAGCAAAAGGAAACTTTCTGTAAGAGTCTGCCACAACCAACCAACGAGTGTTCCAAAAAGGTCCCGCAAAGTGTGTGTGCACAAGTTGCCACGGTGATTGCGACCAAGCTAAGCCAAGGCCAAGCAGTGAATTTTTGTGGCGGAGCGGACTGATTTTCCGCACATGCGTGACACTGTGACATCATCTGTTTTATTTGGGTGTTCCTACCATTCCCAATCCCAAAGAAAGCAGGTGTTGACAGATGTGAAAATTACCGAACAATCAGTTTAATAAGCCACAGCTGCAAAATACTAACACGAATTCTTTACAGACGAATGGAAAAACTAGTAGAAGCCGACCTCGGGAAAGATCAGTTTGGATTCCGTAGAAATACTGGAACACGCGAGGCAATACTGACCTTACGACTTATCTTAGAAGAAAGATTAAGGAAAGGCAAACCTACGTTTCTAGCATTTGTAGACTTAGAGAAAGCTTTTGACAATGTTGACTGGAATACTCTCTTTCAAATTCTAAAGGTGGCAGGGGTAAAATACAGGGAGCGAAAGGTTATTTATAATTTGTACAGAAACCAGATGGCAGTTATAAGAGTCGAGGGACATGAAAGGGAAGCAGTGGTTGGGAAGGGAGTAAGACAGGGTTGTAGCCTCTCCCCGATGTTATTCAATCTGTATATTGAGCAAGCAGTAAAGGAAACAAAAGAAAAATTCGGAGTAGGTATTAAAATCCATGGAGAAGAAATAAAAACTTCGAGGTTCGCCGATGACATTGTAATTCTGTCGGAGACAGCAAAGTACTTGGAAGAGCAGTTGAACGGAATGGATGGTGTCTTGAAGGGAGGATATAAGATGAACATCAACAAAAGCAAAACGAGGATAATGGAATGTAGTCAAATTAAGTCGGGTGATGTTGAGGGTATTAGATTAGGAAATGAGACACTTAAAGTAGTAAAGGAGTTTTGCTATTTGGGGAGCAAAATAACTGATGATGGTCGAAGTAGAGAGGATATAAAATGTAGACTGGCAATGGCAAGGAAAGCGTTTCTGAACAAGAGAAATCTGTTAACATCGAGTATAGATTTAAGTGTCAGGAAGTCATTTCTGAAAGTATTTGTATGGAGTGTAGCCATGTATGGAAGTGAAACATGGACGGTAAATAGTTTGGACAAGAAGAGAATAGAAGCTTTCGAAATGTGGTGCTACAGAAGAATGCTGAAGATTAGATGGGTAGATCACATAACTAATGAGGAAGTATTGAATAGGATTGGGGAGAAGAGAAGTTTGTGGCACAACTTGACCAGAAGAAGGGATCGGTTGGTAGGACATGTTCTGAGGCATCAAGGGATCACCAATTTAGTATTGGAGGGCAGCGTGGAGGGTAAAAATCGTAGAGGGAGACCAAGAGATGAATACACTAAGCAGATTCAGAAGGATGTAGGTTGCAGTAGGTACTGGGAGATGAAGAAGCTTGCACAGAATAGAGTAGCATGGAGAGCTGCATCAAACCAGTCTCGGGACTGAAGACCATAACAACAACAACAACAATACCATTCCAAGCATAGTGTCGACGAGCTAACTGTTTCGTACGAACAATCCCCCAGTGTCCTTGGTGAAGTAACTGCAACACTTCTTTTTGCAAATCTTTGGGGATCAACACACGAGACTGTCCACTGTCACGTCGAACAAGAATCAGTCCTTTCTGTTTAGCGAGGCTATCCCGTAGTGCAAAAAGTATCGGCGCACTTCAGAGTTCTTTAAGCTATGCAATGGGACAGGCCAAGATGTGCTAATGTATTTTAGCAAAATGTTCAAATCTGAATCAGCTTCCGTGGCGTGTGCAATTCTCCTGTAGTTCAGAGGAAAGAATTGAAGCAATTCAGAATCCTGAGCATCGGTGTGACAACAAGATGCAGCATAAGGGTCAAAGTCTACATCAGGGCCAAGACGTGAAAGTGCATCCGCATTACCATGTTGAGCTGTCGGACGATACACAATCTCGTACCGATACTGAGACAACAAAAAAGCCCATCGCCGCGCGGGGTAGCCGCGTGGTCTAAAGGCGCCTTGTCACGGTCTGTGCGTCTTCCCTCGTCGGAGGTGCGAGTCCTTCCTCGGGCATGGGTGTGTGTGTTGTCCATACTGTAAGTTAGTTTAAGTTAAATTAAGTAGTGCATAAGCTTAGGGACCGATGGCCTAAGTAGTTTGGTCCCATAAGACCTTACCACAAATTTCCAAAATTTTCCGAAGCCTACCTTTGCAATTTTTGGGCAGTTCATTGGGAACCGGCTTCGTCAGATGAAACAAGGACTACATGGGCTTGTGATCCGTTAATAAGTAGAATATTCTGCCGTACAAACAGTGGTGGAATTTGGTGACACCATACACAATAGCCAATGAGCCTTCCCCTATTTGTGAATAGTTACACTGAGCTTTGGACAACAATTTAGATGAGAAAGCAATAGGCTTGTCTTTATCACCAATTCTGTGCGAAAGCACTGCACCATCCCGTAAGAGGAAGCGTCAGCTTGCAACATTACCGTTTCGTCAGGATCAAAGTGAACCAAGCTTCAATCACTGAGAAAAGCATCTTTAAGTTTTTGAAAGGCTTCTTGGCACTCATCTGTCCAAACAAAGGAGACGTTCTTGCGACGCAGGCGATGCAATGGAGCTGAGATTTGTGGCTCTGAGCACTATGGGACTTAACATCTGAGGTCATCAGTCCCTAGAACTTATAACTACTTAAACCTAACTAACCTAAGGACATCACACACATCCATGCCCGAGGCAGGATTCGAACCGGCGACCGCAGCAGTCGCGCGGCTCCGGACTGAAGCGCCCAGAACCGCTAGGCCACCGCGGCCGGCTGAGATTTGTGCAGCATTCGGTATGAAGGGAATACAATAGTTCATTTTCTCTAAGACTGACTGAAATTCTATGACGTTGCGAGGAACTGAGAGATCACGTATGACTAACAAATATGTCTGAAGAGGATGAACACCTTGACTGTTTCTGACATGAGCAAGATACTGCAACTCAGGTTAAAAAAAAAAAAACCACACTTGTGCAGTCTACGCTTTAGTCATGCATCAGATAACACACGAAACAAAGCATGCAAATTTGCAATGTGTCTTCAGGTGTACGACCTGCTACGACAATATCGTCCAAATAGTTTGAACAGTTTGGTAACCAGCGAGGGGCAGACGGCAAGTGCATTCTTGTATTTAAAATGTTTATTAAAAGCAGTTTTTCACTGGTTTACTGTTTTATTTAATGAGAAGTGCTGTATGTTGTCTCGCGTCCTTGTTTTCTGAGACTAGTATGACCTACTCCCCCCCCCCCCCAATCTAGTTCAGATCCTGGGTACGCCCTTGGTTTGGTACTTGAGCAGTCAGCTGTTCCAAATACCGTTGGAAAACGGCCGGCGGGTGCAGAAGCACTGGAAAAAGGCAAACGCAAATATTTAAACAAGCCCAAATGAGTGTTTACAACACACACTTTTTGCGGTATTTGAAGATATCCGTCGCGCAAATCAATTTTAGAAAAGTTTCGACCAGCGCCTAAATTGTCCATGGTATCCTCTGGACGTGGCAATAGATAAGTATCAATCACAGTTTATGGGTTAAAGTCAACACGGAGGTGAATGCGCCCTGAAGGTTCGGTGAGCATAACCAAATGGTTCAAATGGCTCTGAGCACTATGGGACTTAACATCTATGGTCATCAGTCCCCTAGAACTTAGAACTACTTAAACCTAACTAACCTAAGGACAGTACACTACACCCAGCCATCACAAGGCAGAGAAAATCCCTGACTCCGCCGGGAATCGAACCCGGGAACCCGGGTTTGGGAAGCGAGAACGCTACCGCACGACCACGAGATGCGGGCGAGAGCATAACCAGTGGACTTCCCCATTGACTAGCTTGTATCGGCGCAATCGCTCCGCTACCTTGCAATTCTTTAAGTTCAGCAGCGACTTAGTCAGTAATGCAATGGGAAAAGTTCTGGCCTGGCAAAATTTCGACTGACAAGGGAACCTCCCCATCGCACCCCCCCCCCCCCCCCTCAGATTTAGTTATAAGTTGGCACAGTGGATAAGCCTTGAAAAACTGAACACAGATCAATCGAGAAAACAGGAAGGTGTGGAACTATGAAAAAATAAGCAAAATATACAAACTGAATAGTCCATGCGCAAGATATGCAACATCAAGGCCAATGTGAGCTCACGAGCGCCGTGGTCCTGTGGTTAGCGTGAGCAGCTGCGGAACGAGGGATCCTTGGTTCAAGTCTTCCCTCGAGCGAAAAGTTTACTTTCTTTATTTTCGCAAAGTTATGATCTGTCCGTTCGTTCATTGACGTCTGTGTTCACTGTAATAAATTCAGTAACTGTGTTTTGCGACCGCACCGCAAAACTGTGCGATTAGTAGACGAAAGGACGTGCCTCTCCAATGGGAACCGAAAAAATTTGATCGCAAGGTCATAGGCCAACCGATTCCTCCACAGGAAAACACGTCTGATATGCGTCACATGACAGGAATATGTTGTCGACCCACCTAACTTGTCCACTTGGCGAATGGGTAAAAAGATTCTTCTACCTTGCCCGATTTAGGTTTTCTTGTGGATGTGATAATCACTCCCAAAAAATTGATGAAAACATAAAAGTTTGTCGCATAAACTGCAACAAATGAATGCAACAGTTTCACAGTCGCACAGTTTTCCCTGTGCTCTGTCAAAACATGTTTTTAACGTTTTCAAATTTTTCCGTGTGTAGACCGCAAATCCTGTATATGTCCAAGCAAATCTGAACATGTCCTGGAATTTTGGAGAGCGAAGTTGATTATGTGTGAGTGCCTGAACTTTGATAATTGACACACGATCACGTAAACAATGCTGCTCTGTGTAGCTGTGCAGCTCCGCAAAATAATTGTCTGAAAATAAAAAATTAAACTTCTCACTCGAGGGAGGACTAGAACCAAGGCCCTCTCCTCCCGCAGCTGCTCACGCTAACCACGTGACCACGGCGCTCCTGAGCTCACAGTGTCCTTGATGTTGCTTATCTTACTCATGGACTACTCAGTTTGTATATTTTGCTTATTTTTTCGTAGTTCCACACAACTTCTTCCGGTTTTTTCGATTGATCTATGTTCAGTTTTTAAAGGCCTATCCACTGTGCCAACTTATAACTAAAACTGAGAGGGGTGCGATGGGGAGGTTCCCTTGTGAGCATTGTCTTTCATAGTAATATTCAAAACAAAATTATTAGCCTTGCCTAAACCTTCAGAAAAGAGTTCAAGGAATTCTTTGGCATTGAATGCAGACACTGACAATACATTGTCTGAATTTGAAAGCCAAACAAATCAAATGAATCATGGCCAAATATGTTCTCACAGTCACGTGATTGTAGCCCAGTGAAAATCACAGTCCGCGTATGCGAGTGATACATGGCAGGTAAAGTACATTTTCTGAGAACGGAATGTCTTGTCCATTAGAGAGCTGTTTACACGGCGTGGAGAACTGTTTAATGGCGTGACGCATGCATGCTGTCGCTCCCTAATGGGCTGGTCGCGAGCAAGTGGCGACTCGACCCAAAATATTTGTGACTGCTCAGATTTATCGTCCGACATGGCCGATCTAGTATTTGCACTACGTGCGGGAACGATGGATTGGACTGTTTCAAAATCTGCTCTCTAAGTTTGACATCAGTTACATTGTACATGATCGCATCACGCAACACAACATCTAAATATAAAGCACCACAAGCACATTTGAATTTATATTTCCTCGTCATACCCTACAAATCTGTTACCCACTCACGATAAGGTCGTTCTGACCGTTTCTTGCAATCAAAGAATTGGTACCCAGCTGCTGTCACATTCACTTGTTAGTCATAATAGTTAGTTAGCAAATCTACCACCCAATCATAGGAAAGTTCACACGGAGTGGCGTTAGGAAATAGTTTCTGAATGAGGCGGAACACTGCACTTCCTGCCGTGGACAAAAGAATAATGGAGTTTCACAGTACCTGGTACATTGTGAGCAATTATATGGGCTTCAAACTGTTGCAACCACTCGAGCCATTCCTCTTGTTGTTCAGTAAACTGGCAATAGGGTGGTATGGCACTCGGAGACACTGTAGGTGTAGTTTGTTGTTCTGCCAAGCGCACAGTGTTGGCCAGTAGCTACAGTAACTACAGAGAGAAGTGTGAATACACGGTTGAAGGAACATAAAAGTCTTAGCCGTGGCGGAACATGCTCTTCAATCAGCTGATCGCGTAGCGAAATTTTCAGAAACTGAAGTTTTATGTACTATGACGAACTATTATCCACGGCTATATAGAGAAGCCATCGAAATATATAAACATGGGGATAATTTTAATAGAAAAGAAGAAGCCATGAAACTCTGTGATATATGGACTGTGGGGCTAGAGAATCGATGAGAAGTTTTTACCTTCGACGTACTATAATCGACAGTTCAAAAAAAAATTTATCTTTGACAAGGTTTATCTCTGGTATCACGCGAAATCCAGACCATGCCCACTTTTCACAGTATTTAGGCCGCTCTTCGACGTCCAACTCGTCAGTCGGCAAGACTCAGCACAAACAGAAGCACCTCTGAAGATGTCCAACGTAGCCTTGTACGAAACGTCAGGGATTGCAGAGTTCCATGGACCACGGACATACAACCCGGAAAAATTCTCAGCAGCTGAAATATCCGGTCGTGAAAGCCTTCATTGTATGAACAGACTGCTATCCCTGATAGTGGACGACCTGTACACAGCTCCACTGTTGCGCCAGAGCCGAGTAGAACGCAGATCCGTCCTGCAATGCCATTCAGATGAGGTGTCGACCTTCTCCGGCGGATGGTCTGGATGGTGCGACCTGACCCATCTCACCATATTCTACGACCTTCTGCGAACCATTGCACTGCCGAAACACTTCGTCCCACACGCGCAGCGGTTTTCCAGATGGATACATCACATTCTGTCGTGCCAATAATGCGCCCTCTTTCAAACCGACTGGACTATCAGACCAATTGTGTGATTGGATTGAAGAGTTCCTAGATAACAGGACGCAGCATGTTATTCTCAATGGAGAGAAGTCTTCCGAAGTAAGAGTGATTTCAGGTGTGCCGCAGGGGAGTGTCATAGGACCGTTGCTATTCACAATATACATAAATGACCTGGTGGATGACATCGGAAGTTCACTGAGGCTTTTTGCAGATGATGCTGTGGTGTATCGAGAGGTTGTAACAATGGAAAATTGTACTGAAATGCAGGAGGATCTGCAGCGAATTGACTCATGGTGCAGGGAATGGCAATTGAATCTCAATGTAGACAAGTGTAATGTGCTGCGAATACACAGAAAGATAGATCCTTTATCATTTAGCTACAAAATAGCAGGTCAGCAGCTGGAAGCAGTTAATACCATAAATTATCTGGGAGTACGCATTAGGAGTGATTTAAAATGGAATGATCATATAATGTTGATTGTCGGTAAAGCAGATGCCAGACTGAGATTCATTGGAAGAATCCTAAGGAAATGCAATCCGAAAACAAAGGGAGTAGGTTACAGTACGCTTCCTGAAGCATTTCCGTAACACTCGCGTGATGATCAAACCTACCAGTAACAAATCTAGCAGCCCGCCTCTGAATTGCTTCTATGTCCTCCCTCAATCCGATCTGACAGGGATCCCAAACACTCGAGCAGTACTCAAGAATAGGTCGTATTAGTGTTTTATAAGCGGTCTCCTTTACAGATGAACCACATCTTCCCAAAATGCTACCAATGAACCGAATACGACTATCCGCCTTCCCCACAGCTGCCATTACATGATTGTCCCACTTCATATCGCTCTGCAATGTTACGCCCAAATATTTAATCGACGTGACAGTGTCAATCGCTACACTACTAATGGAGTATTCAAATATTACGGGATTCTTTTTCCTATTCATCTGCATTAATTTACATTTATCTATATTTAGAGTTAGCTGCCATTCTTTACACCAATCACAAATCCTGTCCAAGTCATCTTGTATCCTCCTACAGTCACTCAACGACGACACCTTCCCGTACACCACAGCATCATCAGCAAACAGTCGCACATTGCTATCCACTCTATCCAAAAGATCATTTATGTAGATATAAAACAACAGCGGACCTCCACACTTCCCTGGGGCACTCCAGATGGTACCCTCACCTCCGATGAACACTCACAATCGAGGACAACGTACTGCCTTCTATTACTTAAGAAGCTTCTTGGTTGCCAGCAATAACAGCTCAACAGAACGGCAGCTCTTGCGGAGCAACACATGCTGCCACACAGGGGACCACAACGGCTGCAAGTACACGGAGTACCGGCACATCTCAACTGGAACAAAGAGCATCCTCAATACTCTTATCAGATTACGAGAACAGCTTCTTCCGTCAGAATTTAACAACTTGGGTTTTTCTCGTTCGGCAGTTAGCAAAATAACCCTGAGGAAGGCCGTATACAATAAGACCGAAACGTCAGAGAATTTTTAACCATTGACAAATTGGTCATATATCCAGAAGAATTTTATTGACTATGTCAACGACCGAGGCATCCTACACTTGCATCGTGGAACGTAGGTAATGGTTTTCAATTTAAAATTTAATCACGCAATTCACGATGAAGAATGACGCAACTTCTGTAAATGTTCTTTACTTAGAAACATTGTGATATTTACAATCCAAAGCAATGTTGATAAATAACGCTACACTCCTTCTTTAACGAGACACTCATTCTCTTAATTTACTCACACCATTTGTGAATCGCTACATAAAAAGTTTCTGGCTCCAGCTACAGATTAGAAACCTCCACTATGAATCAATGAACAACACACATCACCAACGGAGAAACAATATTTCACTGGATGTTCAAAGTGCTGTAGCCAGTCACTGGTGTAGCGGCTTCCATACCAAGTTTACAGGAAGATAGTCTGAAATACTGGTGGCATAATTAATTGCCTATAAAGAAGAGATTGAATTTGAAAGATGTTCTTACGCTGGTCGAAGTTCACATAAACGCCCAGAAGTTGTGCTAAGCTGTTAGATCTGTGGACAAATTCTTTGAATACGCTGAAGACAAATACACTCAGAAACTGACAGTATTTTGTCCCACCTACTAGTATCAACAATACAGAAACTGCATTGTCTTATGCTCAGTGTTTTAATAATTAAAAGTTGCTCTTGATGGTCCTGAAATACAAATTTCGCTTCTCCATTTTTCCAAAAGGCTAAAGCTCATTTCATACTCCTCTGTCATGAACAGGAGCAAAGTGGTATCCGACAACATTACATCTTCACAGCAGGCTTTATCACGATTTACATCTTCGTTTTCATTCTTAGACGAATGTGACTGTGACGAAAGGGCAGCCTCATTATCGTCATTGTCACCGTCATCATCACGTAAAGAAGTATCAAATATCAGTCAAATGCTTTGCTCCATATCTAGAGTCGTGTGAAGTTAGCACCCCTTTTACGAGAAATATACTTTTTTTCGTAGTTCTTGATAGATGTGCCATAGTTCTAGAGTACTTAGTACAAAATTTGAATAGTCCTGCAGAATTTAGCGAAGAAAACAACAATACTCGAAAAAAATTTTCATATCGAAACCATTCTTTGTCAATTTTCGCAAAAAGTAAATTCGTACAAGAGTTATGAACAGAACACCAAGAGTTCTATCGAAAGTCCTAATAACATTTTTTTCCGGCGATGATAGTTTATACAACAATTGCTTTAATGTTAGACCCACTTTCTCCACAGAAAAAATAAATTCGTACAACAGTTTTGAAGAACAGCTCTGGATAACACCCCATGGCATCTATCGATAATCATAATAACATTTTTTTGTGGTTATAATAGTTTGTAAGATAACTGATTAATATATATATATTCGTACAACAGTTCTGATGACAGCTCTGGATAGCATTGTAAGAGTTCTGATTAACATATATATATACACTCCTGGAAATGGAAAAAAGAACACATTGACACCGGTGTGTCAGACCCACCATACTTGCTCCGGACACTGCGAGAGGGCTGTACAAGCAATGATCACACGCACGGCACAGCGGACACACCAGGAACCGCGTTGTTGGCCGTCGAATGGCGCTAGCTGCGCAGCGTTTGTGCACCGCCGCCGTCAGTCTCAGCCAGTTTGCCGTGGCATACGGAGCTCCATCGCAGTCTTTAACACTGGTAGCATGCCGCGACAGCGTGGACGTGAACCGTATGTGCAGTTGACGGACTTTGAGCGAGGGCGTATAGTGGGCATGCGGGAGGCCGGGTGGACGTACCGCCGAATTGCTCAACACGTGGGGCGTGAGGTCTCCACAGTACATCGATGTTGTCGCCAGTGGTCGGCGGAAGGTGCACGTGCCCGTCGACCTGGGACCGGACCGCAGCGACGCACGGATGCACGCCAAGACCGTAGGATCCTACGCAGTGCCGTAGGGGACCGCACCGCCACTTCCCAGCAAATTAGGGACACTGTTGCTCCTGGGGTATCGGCGAGGACCATTCGCAACCGTCTCCATGAAGCTGGGCTACGGTCCCGCACACCGTTAGGCCGTCTTCCGCTCACGCCCCAACATCGTGCAGCCCGCCTCCAGTGGTGTCGCGACAGGCGTGAATGGAGGGACGAATGGAGACGTGTCGTCTTCAGCGATGAGAGTCGCTTCTGCCTTGGTGCCAATGATGGTCGTATGCGTGTTTGGCACCGTGCAGGTGAGCGCCACAATCAGGACTGCATACGACCGAGGCACACAGGGCCAACACCCAGCATCATGGTGTGGGGAGCGATCTCCTACACTGGCCGTACACCACTGGTGATCGTCGAGGGGACACTGAATAGTGCACGGTACATCCAAACCGTCATCGAACCCATCGTTCTACCATTCCTAGACCGGCAAGGGAACTTGCTGTTCCAACAGGACAATGCACGTCCGCATGTATCCCGTGCCACCCAACGTGCTCTAGAAGGTGTAAGTCAACTACCCTGGCCAGCAAGATCTCCGGATCTGTCCCCCATTGAGCATGTTTGGGACTGGATGAAGCGTCGTCTCACGCGGTCTGCACGTCCAGCACGAACGCTGGTCCAACTGAGGCGCCAGGTGGAAATGGCATGGCAAGCCGTTCCACACGACTACATCCAGCATCTCTACGATCGTCTCCATGGGAGAATAGCAGCCTGCATTGCTGCGAAAGGTGGATATACACTGTACTAGTGCCGACATTGTGCATGCTCTGTTGCCTGTGTCTATGTGCCTGTGGTTCTGTCAGTGTGATCATGTGATGTATCTGACCCCAGGAATGTGTCAATAAAGTTTCCCCTTCCTGGGACAATGAATTCACGGTGTTCTTATTTCAATTTCCAGGAGTATATATATATATATATATACAGGGTGGAGGATATTAGTGTTTAACGTCCCGTCGACAACGAGGTCATTAGAGACGGAGCGCAAGCTCGGGTGAGGGAAGGATGGGGAAGGAAATCGGCCGTGCCCTTTCAAAGGAACCATCCCGGCATTTGCCTGAAGCGATTTAGGGAAATCACGGAAAACCTAAATCAGGATGGCCGGAGACGGGATTGAACCGTCGTCCTCCCGAATGCGAGTCCAGTGTGCTAACCACTGCGCCACCTCGCTCGGTATATATACAGGGTGTCCCAGCTATCTTGTCCACCCAAAATATCTCTGGAACAGTAACAGCTATTGGAAAACGACTTTCACTGGTATCAATGTATGGCTGGGACCCATGAACGTACATATTTGGAAACATTCTAAAACGAAAGTGTATGTGTTTTTTAACACAAACTTATGTTTTTTTTTTTTTTTAAATGGACCTCCTATATTTTTTTCTTCAGCAATCCATAGCATGACAAAGCACATACACAATGGCGTTGATTGCATCGCTATATTCCCATTACATCCCGAGATATTAAGACGCGAAGTTGACGCTTGAAACACCCGACATGCGCTGCTAGCGCACGTCCTGAGGCTCAGGCGTGAACCCCATGCTGCCCGTAATCGCGATGTGATTGACACGCGTAATCACACTTCCATACTTATCAAGAGGTCCGAAACGAATAATACGGTCTGCTGCCTTCCTGCTGCTATTACGGGCAGCATGGGGTTCACGCCTGAGCCTCAGGACGTGCGCTAGTAGCGCATGTCGGGTGTTTCAAGCGTCAACTTCGCGTCTCAATATCTCGGGATGTAATGGGAATATTGCGATGCAATCAACGCCATTGTATATGTGCTTTGTCATGCTATGGATTGCCGAAGAAAAAATATAGGAGGTCCATTTAAAAAAACATAAGATTGTGTTAAAAAACACATATGCTTTCGTTTTAGAATGTTTCTAAATATGTACATTCATGGGCCCCAGCCTTACATTGATACCGGTGAAAGTCGTTTTTCAATAGCTGTTATTGTTCCAGAGATATTTTGGGTGGACAAGATAGCTGGGACACCCTGTATGTACAACAGTTCTGATGACAGCTCTGGATAGCATTGTAAGAGTTCTATCGAAAATGCTAGTAACATATTTTGTGCAGGTAATTGTTTACGAAGTAACTGCATTTAATAAGGAATGCTTATGAGCATTTCCCGTGAAGTTTGCACCCCTTTCACGAGAAATATATATTTTTACATAGTTCTTGAAATGTTTGGAATAGTTCTAGAGTTCCCTGCTCAAACCACGAATAGCTCTGCACAATTTCAGGAAGAAAACAATAACTCCGCAAAATTTTGGGATAGTAAAAAATTGTTTGTCAGTTTGGAAAAAAATAACTGTGTATAACAGTTCTGTTGGCAGTTCTGGATTGCACACAAAGAGTTGTATTGAAAATGTTAAGAACATTTTTGTGGCGCTAATAGTTTATGCGATAATTGTTTTAATCTGATACTCACTTTCCCTAAGAAAACAAAATTCGTAGAGCAGTTCTGATGACATTTCTGAATAGCACCCACAGAGTTCTACCGAAAACTATAGCAACATTTTTTGTGACGATAACATTATATGAGATAATTACTTTAATCTGGGACTCACTTTTGCTAGTAAAAGTAATAAATCCGTACAAAAGGTCTGATGGCATTTCTTAATAGGACCCTAAGAGTTCTACCGAAAACTGTAATAACACTTTTTGTGGAGATAACAGTTAATGAGATAATATCATTTATGAGAGACCCAGCTGGTCTACATTATAGTAAATTGGCACAACCCATTTGCTGACAGTTCTGGATAGCACCGAAAGAGTTCTTTTAAGAACCCTCATAACATTTTTATGGGCCAATAATTTATTAAATACATTGTGTGTTCACTCTGCAGCCGGTGTCCGCCGATGTGAAACTTGCTGGCAGATAAAAACTGTGCGCCAGATCTTGTCTCTAACCCCAGGCTGTGACGAAGCAATATCTTCACAATATCCTTTCTGCCAGGAGTGCTACTTCTGCAATTTTCGTACGACAACTTTTGTAAAGTTTGAAAAGCAGGAGATGAGGTACTGCTGGAAGTATAGCTATGAGGACGGATCGTGAATTCTCACTTTTATTTTGGAATTATGTGAGACATAAACAATGTTACAATGTGCAGTGCAGTACACAAGAAGCTCTTTTATCCAGACCAGGTGGGACTGGATGTAATACGGATTACCGAAAATCCGGATATATATTCTACTAAATACAAAAAGTCTAAATGTTCAGCAATGTACAAATGCCGGTACAGCTTCTTAACACTGAGTTTAGTAACTGTAGGTGGAAGTGTGGGATGTGCACGCTTAGGTCATTCAAAGAAAGAAGGCTCGTCATTGGAAAACAAAGAGATGGCTGAGAGAGCGGATACATTCACAATCGCCACTAACCAGATGGTGTCACGCCTGTTGAGAAGCGCACCAGAGGTACAATGAGCTGTGGTGGGAGAGCTGTTGGCGTGGTTACTATGCAACTTACTTGATGGGGCCTAATACACCGTTATATTAATGTACAATACTTGAGAAACAATGTCATTCACACACCTCTGAGTTCCTTAATCACTCGGTACTAGACTAAATTTCTGGCCTAGTGATAAGCAGCCTATGTACCCCACCAACTACATATCTTCGTGTTATAAGAAAAAAAGAGAAAAATACCAATGGACACAAAATATGAATCCGGATTAACCGAAAATCCGAGTTAGTGAGGGCCAAATAAACAAGGTTCTTGTTTACAAATTTCGAATTCCTTATTAACGTTAATACTGTATCCCCTCAACATAATAACACCTCTATCATTCATGTACTGAATTAGGATTTTAACAAACTACTTAGTTCGTTTGTACAATATACTCATTTAAATATACTTACACTTCCTCACATTGTAAAGACTTTTGACTCTCTCTGTAGTATAACTCATCAAACTTCCACACATCCTTTCTAACTAGAACAAACGTTTGCAACAATCTTAACGATAGCAATTTCAGATTTATTCGTTACACACAGCACTTTTTTTTTTGTATCCTAGACTCTGGTGATGTTGCCACTTAACTTTCATCCATGATGGTCCTGGGCATATTTTTAGCTGTTAGTGGGTCCTGGATGTCATGAGAGCTCAAAACAATTACTGTTTTACGTAATAAAATTCTTCTGGTTCTTTCTTATTCTAAAAATATACACTTCACGTACAGTACCTCGTCATTCTCGTGCTTAAATGTCATTTTGTTTAATTTGGGCGTCGCAATTTCCGTAGAAAGTCATTTATGTAATATCTTTGAAGAACCTGTCGATTGTCGTATGTGCAGGAAAAATGTTTACATGGCATAAAACAAAATCAGAATGCGTTTCAAAAGTTGCATTTGGGAGCACTTGCCGAAATCTGTTTTTGTTGGCATTTCAGCTTTTCACATTGGTAGAATGGATGTCATAATATGTTTTAATGATGGAGTAAAATTCAGATTAAAAACAATGAGCAGAACAGGCACCACAACTTGGAACCAAATGAAAATTGTGCTGGTATGAGCAGACAGGCAACATGTCACATAAATTGAAAAAGCTGCTGAAAGCATGAAAAAGGAGGCCAGAATAACAAAAAAAAGAAGTAAAACTAAAGAAAGTGAAAAGGACACGAAAGGAATCAACAAGATTATGGGGCAGCAATTGTTTGAAATGTTATCATTGAGAAGAAAATGACATACAAATCTTTAGTTTCAATTTTCTGTAATCAACTTGTTTGCATACAGAGATATTGTTACCGGTATTTCATCCACTATTAAAGCTACATAAACAAAGTTGTGGATGAATAATAATATAGTGCTTGCCTACGCACTGAACCACATTATTCAACAAAGGATTAAATATTTTAAGCTGGAGTATGTCGTATTATGTTCTTAAAATATTAGGAGAAAAAATTGACTCCTAAAATACATTTTTTTAAATAATCAAAACATGAAACTGGTAATCAAAGAATAAAATTTTGTTTTTTCTCTTGTATTTGGAATAGTGTGCAAGTACATTGAACCAAAAATAACAATTATGTGTAATTCAGTACGTAAGAAAAACATCAATATTCACTGCACAATGTATTCCACAGATTTACAATTTGTTTCACCTAGGGCTCACAATATGCCAATTGTTTGATAAAAGTTTAATTCCTGAATCTATTGAAAATCTTTCATTATTAAATTTCAAAGTACCAGTAAAAACTTCAGGCCGTGATGTACAGGCCCCCTTAACAGCTCTTTTTCGGGATACACTAAAACACAGAAGGAAATACATATGTAGGGAATTCAGTAATAAATAAGCATAGAATTTATGAGGTGTGAAACAACTAAGAAAAAAAGTACAAAAAATATATACATGAAATTTAGGGCATAAAATGCTCATATTCTAGTAACTAAAACAGGAAGGCTGTGGTTCCAGAAACAAAGATACTAACAATTAACATAAGAGCTTTATTTGTAATATTTAGATATCAAGTTTTAGTAGTTGCTTACCTTATAAAGCAAATTTCCTATGTAGGAACTACTTGTTTCGTCTCGTCAGTCTTGTAGCTGCCATTTGAAAATTTTCCTGTCTTGACATACATGAACAGGTGTCGATAAATTATCGTTTCTTTTGAAACTCTCTGTACATCTTTATACAGGTCATTATACTGCTTCCAGAAGGTTCCATCAAGGACATATACTGTGTAGTGTTTGATGGAGCTGTTATAATGAATGGCACCAACAAGAGTGTACTCTTGATTGTTGACCATGATTTCTTTCGTGATAGTGTGCAACACACATTTCTTCCTTTGATTCAGAGGAAACTGATCTTTCGTTAGTGGGCAAGTTGTTATACTAGTATCCATGATCAAGTAGCTTCCGAATTTCTTTTCTGCGACTGCTTCTCCTTTGCATTTCTTGCATTTTATGATAGTCCTTAGACCTCCATTTGTTGCATCTACAGCATCTTGCATGAAGTTATAACAAAGTCTGAAAAGCACATACGTATCAACGAAAATATAATGTAGTTTCACAGAGTGTGAATTTAGGCACGTCAGACATGACATCTTTTTGTTGCAAATCGTGATATCTTTCAATATTGTCTCGTATAATTCTCCAGCATTCGACTCTCCATTCAGAGACAATATTTTTCGAGAGATTACTCCTTTTTTTAGGAACGATATCACATATAAAATATCAAATATCTGCGTAAAATTCTGGGAATTTATGATTTTTTGTCCAAAACATCCAAATCCAGATCAGAAAATGGATGGTTCACCATTTGAATGGTACTTTTGAGATTATCACTGAGTGATATTTATCGCATGAATAAGGTGATCAAAGAATCGAAACCGCACATTCCCTTCAAGTTGTAGGTAGCAGATTTGAATTTGCCTGAGGACCCATTTGGGAAAAGTGGCAAATTAATGTCTATGAATTTCTTAATTGAATTACAGTTTGAGGACTATTTTCGAACCATAGGATGAAATTTCAGTGACATCCCTGGTGAAATATGATTTGCGAGAGTCTTTCATGGAATGAAATATCTCTTTAGAGTCCAAATTCAGCAGTAAATTATCATCTGAAGAGCGATGAAAACACACACTATCACTCTTGACAGAGAGACTGTTGTTCTCCACATTCATAACAAGTGAGCTCAAAGTAAGAGAAAATCTGTATTCAAAATTTTTAAAAATTTTGTTCAACTCTGTCTCATTGCCGTCGTCGTGTTAGGTCTCACTTTGTAAGATATTGTTCAGCGTGGTCTCAGAATTAACGAGTAGAAGATTGCTTTTGGGGTTTGTTATCTTCGGCTTCTTATTTTTTCCTCTCCAGTTTCCTTCTTCATGGTAAGGCAGTGATGGTTCAGTTGGTTTGTGCTTCTCAGCTTTCTTTGAACCTTGTTTTTGCATCACAAGTAGCGCTAACAGTTTTGTTTCCTCATGTAGCCACTTCAAATGTTGAAAAATGAATTTGTTTACACGTAAAGGTAGCTTGTCGAAGCCCATTGTCTTTCATTTTGAAAATTGTCCTTCAGTCACTGCTGACGAACGAATAGATAAAGGAATATGGAAAGAAGGAAACATCACAGCTGTCCACAGTGGTATATAATACATCGACTCTTTCAGCATCTCTGCAGCATTAGGAATGTTGTACGGATTCATATCAAAGAGATTGTCATCCTTAGTCTGATTCACGATGACTTCAGCTTCATTGTAGATACATTTTGCCCTATAAATCCACGCGTTTGAAGTAGATTCCTTAGAGTTCAAAATTGATTCCAAAAGACAGTCATCATTGTTTTCAACATCATCAGTTTTCTTGTCATTATCTTTCTTTTCGTCAATATATGAATGACGTGGACCATCTCTGATAATGTTATCAAGGTGGCGCTGATGTTCCATTGATGAATATTCTTGACTGCACTCATCAATACCAAGATGTTCACTCAATGCAACAATCAAAAGTGAACGAAAAGCATTTTCAATATCACGAAAATCTGTCATCATGTAAATATGGGCCATAACTCGAAAATAAAATTGTTTGACTATGATTTACCTCTTGAGAAGCATTTTCACCTCGAAATCATGACCATAAAATGGTTTAAATCTATTCTCAAACAACACGAGGGTAGAATTACTCTTTCATGCAAAACAGTATGACTGTAACACCTATTCAAATAATCTGTTAAGTCTGAGCAAATGGCTATTGCTCTAGAAATGGCAACCAACAAAGCCTCACAAAAATCAGTTGCTATGATTTTTGGTCTGGGCGCTCGAGATCTGACAATTTCCATAAAGAAAAATGGCAAGAATGATGTGTCATGCCTAAAGGATATCATCTGATAAGTTGGGCAACTGATTGATGATCGATTGACGATATTTGGATCTTTACTAGCGACGTTTACTTCAAGGATACACATGTACTGATACAGGTATATGCACTTTGATTTAATTTCCACACTGTCAGCATTGTTTGACAGATCCCCAAATCGTGAAAAAACTCGAAATGCAACGCCACCTGTAGCATCTACTGAATCGTATACATGCTATTGATTTGATGACAATATCTGTGCAACTTACTTTGATCTTTCAGCCAATATATACAGAAGAATGGGTCCAATCTGACTGCGTGAATTTCGTCCCGATGGGTTGTATGCTTTGCGATTTGCAGTTTTTCAACAGGCTTTCTAGTTGTTATACCAAATCGTTTGTCCCTTTCCTCTTCTTTGCCATTCTCAAGAGATCAGCAGTTGGTAAATTTGGAGGAATCATGTCTCCGAAAGACATATTTTTCGCTTCATGGTTCAAATGGCTCTGAGCACTATGGGGGTTAGCATCTGAGGTCATCAGCCCCCTAGAACTTAGAACTACCTAAACCTGCGACCGTATTTCGCTTCATCATTTCGCCAAAGAGCTGCAGGCATCTTGCTATCAACCAATTTAGCAGCTACCTGTTATCTTCTCGGGCCAGGTGATTACTATCGTCCGAAAACTCTGAAAGTCTGCAGTTTAGAATAATATCATTGTCCTTTTTTGGCTTCTTCAGAGCAATCCCTCCGAAATTGGCTCGGCATTCTGTACATCTTCCTTTGATCTTCAAGAAGTACTTTGAACTTGAACTTTCGCGTATTTGAAAGAAAAGGCACATGGAATATTGTGATGTTCATAAATTTTACAGCCATCAAATAGGCCCATTTCCTTATTTCCAGCCGTGAAGCTTTCCAAGTTTCCTGTTTGTTGGTTTTATGGTAGACCATTTTTCTGCTGACAGTAGTAGGTGCTCCCTGCCGCCGTTGGATAAGCAGCTGCAGCAGCAAGTTGTATACTCCTAGCTCACTCATTCGTTACATATTTTAATTCTTAATTTCTTTGCGTGTTTTTGGTACTTGCATTGTTTAATTCATAAATTTCGGGGGTATTATAGTATTTGAGAGTTGTAGCATCGCGTTTTAGTACCTGAATAGTGTAAATTCGCGTAGTCGTCTGTCTTCTGTTTTTGTTTTGGACGGCCAGTGTCGGTTGGTCACAGTCAGTGTGCTCCCTGCCGCCTTTGGATAAGCAGCTGCAGCAGCAAGTCGTATACTCCTAGCTCACTCATTTGTTACATAGTTTAATTCTTAATTTCTTTGCGTGTTTTTGGTACTTGCATTGTTTAATTCATAAATTTCGGCCGTATTATAGTATTTGAGAGTTGTAGCATCGCGTTTTAGTACCTGAATAGTGTAAAATCGCGTAGTCTCCTTCCGCCGCCGATCAGTGTGTCAGCAGTACGCATGTAGCAGCATTTACTGCATTTACTAGGCATTCTTGTATTTTAATAACCGTTTAAATTTTGTGTCGATTCGTTTGCGCTCTCTGTAGATTAGTTCAGACGTTCTTTGCACAACAGTTTTTAGCATGGATAGGGACTGCAACTGCTGTGTTCGGATGCACGCTGAGTTGGGATCCCTTCACTCCCAGCTTCAGGCAGTGTTGGCTTCGGTCACACAGCTTGAGGCTGTTGCCAATGGGCATCACTGTGGGGGTCCGGATTGGGGTTTGTCGGGGACGGCCAGCTCGTCCCACGCATCCCCCGATGTGGTTGCCCGAGATACTGCCCACATTGAGGCTGATCCCTCACCTGTGGTAGAGTGGGAGGTCGTCTCAAGGTGTGGCAGGGGGCGAAAGACATTCCGAAGGGCTGAACGGAAGGCCTCTCCAGTTTGTCTGACGAACCGGTTTCAGGCTCTATCTCAGGCTGATACTGATCTTCGGCCTGACATGGCTGCTTGTCCTGTTCCAGAGGTTGCCCCTCAGTCTGCAAGATCCGGGCGGTCGCAGAGTGTGGGCTTACTGGTAGTTGGGAGCTCCAACGTCAGGCGCGTAATGGGGCCCCTTAGGGATATGGCAGCAAGAGAGGGGAAGAAAACCAATGTGCACTCAGTGTGCATACCGGGAGGAGTCATTCCATATGTGGAAAGGGTTCTTCCGGATGCCATGAAGGGTACAGGGTGCACCCATCTGCAGGTGGTCGCTCATGTCGGCACCAATGATGTGTGTCGCTATGGATCGGAGGAAATCCTCTCTGGCTTCCGGCGGCTATCTGATTTGGTGAAGACTGCCAGTCTCGCTAGCGGGATGAATGCAGAGCTCACCATCTGCAGCATCGTCGACAGGACTGACTGCGGACTTTTGGTACAGAGCCGAGTGGAGGGTCTGAATCAGAGGTTGAGACGGTTCTGCGACGGTGTGGGCTGCAGATTCCTCGATTTGCGCCATAGGCTGGTGGGGTTTCGGGTTCCGCTGGATAGCTCAGGAGTCCACTACACGCAACAAGCGGCTACACGGGTAGCAGGGGTTGTGTGGTGTGGGCTGGGCGGTTTTTTAGGTTAGATGGCCTTGGGCAAGTACAGAAAGGGCAACAGCCTCAACGGGTGTGGGGCAAAGTCAGGACATGCAGGGACCAAGCAGCAATCGGTATTGTAAATGTAAACTGTCGAAGCTGCGTTGGTAAAGTACCGGAACTTCAAGCGCTGATGGAAAGCACCGAAGCTGAAATCGTTATAGGTACAGAAAGCTGGCTGAAGCCAGAGATAAATTCTACCGAAATTTTTACAAAGATACAGATGGTGTTTAGAAAGGATAGATTGCATGCAACCGGTGGTGGAGTGTTCGTCGCTGTTAGTAGTAGTTTATCCTGTAGTGAAGTAGAAGTGGATAGTTCATGTCAATTATGATGGGTGGAGGTTACACTCAACAACCGAGCTAGGTTAATAATTGGCTCCTTTTACCGACCTCCCGACTCAGCAGCATTAGTGGCAGAACAACTGAGAGAAAATTTGGAATACATTTCACATAAATTTTCTCAGCATGTTATAGTCTTAGATGGAGATTTCAATTTACCAGATATAGACTGGGACACTCAGATGTTTAGGACGGGTGGTAGGGACAGAGCATCGAGTGACATTATACTGAGTGCAATATCCGAAAATTACCTCGAGCAATTAAACAGAGAACCGACTCGTGGAGATAACATCTTGGACCTACTGATAACAAACAGACCCGAACTTTTCGACTCTGTATGTGCAGAACAGGGAATCAGTGATCATAAGGCCGTTGCAGCATCCCTGAATATGGAAGTTAATAGGAATATAAAAAAAGGGAGGAAGGTTTATCTGTTTAGCAAGAGTAATAGAAGGCAGATTTCAGACTACCTAACAGATCAAAGCGAAAATTTCTGTACCGACACTGACAATGTTGAGTGTTTATGGAAAAAGTTCAAGACAATCGTAAAATGCGTTTTAGACAGGTACGTGCCGAGTAAAACTCTGAGGGACGGGAAAAACCCACCGTGGTACAACAACAAAGTTAGGAAACTACTGCGAAAGCAAAAAGAGCTTCACTCCAAGTTTAAACGCAGCCAAAACCTCTCAGACAAACAGAAGCTAAACGATGTCAAAGTTAGCGTAAGGAGGGCTATGCGTGAAGCGTTCAGTGAATTCGAAAGTAAAATTCTATGTACCGACTTGACAGAAAATCCTAGGAAGTTCTGGTCTTACGTTAAATCAGTAAGTGGCTCGAAACAGCATATCCAGACACTCCGGGATGATTATGGCATTGAAACAGAGGATGACACACGTAAAGCTGAAGTACTAAACACCTTTTTCCAAAGCTGTTTCACAGAGGAAGACTGCACTGCAGTTCCTTCTCTAAATCCTCGCACAAACGAAAAAATGGCTGACATCGAAATAAGTGTCCAAGGAATAGAAAAGCAACAGGAATCACTCAACAGAGGAAAGTCCACTGGACCTGACGGGATACCAATTCGATTCTACACAGAGTACGCGAAAGAACTTGCCCCCCTTCTAACAGCCGTGTACTGCAAGTCTCTAGAGGAACGGAAGGTTCCAAATGATTGGAAAAGAGCACAGGTAGTCCCAGTCTTCAAGAAGGGTCGTCGAGCAGATGCGCAAAACTATAGACCTATATCTCTGACGTCGATCTGTTGTAGAATTTTAGAACATGTTTTTTGCTCGAGTATCATGTCGTTTTTGGAAACCCAGAGTCTACTCTGTAGGAATCAACATGGATTCCGGAAACAGCGATCGTGTGGGACTCAACTCGCTTTATTTGTTCATGAGACCCAGAAAATATTAGATACAGGCTCCCAGGTAGATGCTATTTTTCTTGACGTCCGGAAGGCGTTCGATACAGTTCCACACTGTGGCCTGACAAACAAAGTAAGCGCCTACGGAATATCAAACCAGCTGTGTGGCTCGATTGAAGAGTTTTTAGCAAACAGAACATAGCATGTTGTTATCAATGGAGAGACGTCTACAGACGTTAAAGTAACCTCTGGCGTGCCACAGGGGAGTGTTATGGGACCATTGCTTTTCACAATATATATAAATGACCTAGTAGATAGTGTCGGAAGTTCCATGCAGCTTTTCGCGGATGATGCTGTAGTATACAGAGAAGTTGCAGCATTAGAAAATTGTAGCGAAATGCAGGAAGATCTGCAGCATATGTAAGCCTGCATCTCGTGGTCGTGCGGTAGCGTTCTCGCTTTCCACGCCCGGGTTCGATTCCCGGCGGGGTCAGGGATTTTCTCTGCCTCGTGATGGCTGGGTGTTGTGTGCTGTCCTTAGGTTAGTTAGGTTTAAGTAGTTCTAAGTTCTAGGGGACTGATGACCATCGATGTTAAGTCCCATAGTGCTCAGAGCCATCAATATGTAAGAATGGTACAGATATTTCTATTTCCAGAGCCACTGCCATCAGCAGGGGGTATTTCCGATACTTCATTCATTGTCGAATGTAGTTCAGTTGAGATCGCAATCGTAATATTTAATTGTAAGTACATTGACAAAATATGTATGGCCAGTTTCCTAGGACGATTCTGTCTGGTGTGCGAGAATTATGTGGTGGCAGTGGCCTGTGACAGGATTGATTCACGTTTCCAGCTAATGGCAGGAGCCGTCTGCATGGAAAGACTGGTTGGGGTACAGTAATGTAGCTTACTTAACCGTGTCGCCCTCTACATGGCTGAATAGTGAACCAATACTCACTATGTGTTTGACAGCCTTCGTGATCATGTGTGTTCTCCATGGAAATTTGAGAAGATTCAACATGGGCTGTGTTTGCGTCGAACCATTATTCCCTCCCATGTAAATTGCCCAGTTGACTGCTTCATTTCCCGCCTTTATTTGGGTAAGAGAAAATCGATTGTGGTGTGTGCATCTAGCAGGTGAAAGATGGGTGGGAGACATGTTTGCTGGTTCTCTAAACACCCTAGTTGACTTTGTAAATTATAGGGATGATTTGGAATCTGTTATAACATCAACATCGGTATTTGCGAGTGGAAATATCAATTACCTCTTTTTTTTTTAGTTTTCACGTAGAGTTCCTTGCAGACAGGATTAGTTTCTAATTTTCTAGATACTCAGTGGTTTACGGCATGCTGCACCTCGCTGGAGTTTCAGGTTTCTAGAGAAACAATTTCCAGTCTATATCTTCGGAATTATACTGTACAAACGATTGGTACCACGCTGCTATGTGCTTATATCGAGAAGCATCACATGTTCTTGTAAACTCAGAATCTGGAGATAGGTGCAGAAAGCAAACAAGCAAGCAGGTCGGGATCAGTAATAGTGACACCTTTGTGCCGAGGGGAACCGACCCAGTTCGGAGAGCGACCTCAGTCCGCTGAGGGTGCTATAATCATGCTTCGGGCCAATTTTTGGCCAGGGGCAGATGACTTGTGACCGACAGCTGTTGTGGATGTCCTACCGACCTCACGGGAAATATCTAGTGCTTATGCTACCTGCCTTCACGGTATATGTACGAGTGTCTGAAGGTTGATAGGTATATACAAGATGCAGAAGCGATGGTTTTGTATGGCGCAGGATACGAATTGTGTGTTTTTTACAAAGATACATTGTGTAGTAATATATAGCCAGATTGGTCTTCAGTGACAGCGTAGTGTAATTGAGGAAGTGTCTTCCCGTATTTCATGATCTGTAGATCACTTCGGAAAGGTTTAACTATCAGTGCAATATGGCAATCTGTACAAAATAGTTTTGTCACTAAATGCATGTCTGCAGAAAGAAAAGGTGGACAGTGCTTCCACACCAGCAGCATCAGTAATTTTCGGGTAAATTCAGTAAGAGCCAATCAAAATGCTCCATTCATTCACAAGACATCCTTTGGCTGGGACATAGGAGCCTGTGCAGCCTGATTCGAACAAGATGTGGGTAAAGTAGCTATGGAAAGTTCTGAGAGTAAGTGATGTCTTCTTTGTTCAAGTGCTCAAAGACAAGTTGAAGCAGACCATCAATCTCCGGTGGGATGCTGTCCCTCATCGACCATTGTGGCATTAGGAAATCTCCAGACCAATAGCTGCAGGATACCGAAAATTTCTCTTCTGCAGGTCAGTGCTTCGAATTCTGTTTGCATATTTGTTCTGATTTTCCCGTCTGTGCCTAGGGAGTGCTTTCTTCCCAAACAAAAATAATGCTTTTATGATTAACGGTCTTTTTACAAGTGTGCACATGCATGATGAAGGCTTTTAGTGGTGAGAACGTATATCGTATCTGAGACGTACGTTGTAAGCAGAACGTCACGATTTCCAGGAAGGGTAACACCGGATGTCTCGTTAGGACCACAGGAAGAATGCATTCGGTGTTATTCTGGACTGTTTTTATAATGAGATCCTGTTAGGGCAAGAATTTCCATGCAGACAAGCTGAGACATCATGAAAGCTCCTACCACAGCAAAAGCGGCTGTTAACTATTTCTGCCACACTTTACGGTTTCCGAGAAGGAGACTTACCCCTTATTTACATAGACATGAGATGTCAGTATAGCACTGACAACCTTTCAGCTGCACATGCACAGGCGAGTCGCCAGAAAAACATCTCGCTCAGTAATTAGGCCAGCAGTGGACTCGCAGTTATGCACGTTGGCTACGTAGACACGTGCATGGCCAGAGATGTCTCACATGTGGAACAGGCTGTCCCATTAGGGTCGCTAGGAAGAATGCACTCTGTGTTATTCTGGGAAGAATTGCAAAAGATATGTACAGCAAGTCCGGAGTGGGGGGGGGGGGGGGGGCTTTGCTGTTATTTACATAGACATGAGATGTCTGACAACCTTTCAGCTGCGCCTACAAGGGTTCATCGCTAGGTAAACATCTTGTGGCTACGTTACATTGCACCAGCAATGCTGCCTAGGTAAACACGTGCACATGGCCAGAGGCATCTCACATGTGGGACAGATTGGACTGGTGTGAGGGCGCCAGCCCAGCGTGAGCTCCTTGGGAACTCTTAGGGAGAAATTTGCTGATACCTCACAGTCGAATTTCTTAAAAATAGTTCGAAAGCTTTTTTACATGCAATGTATGTTTGTGCACTGCATTATTTTCGGCTGTTTCAGCGTTATGAGCGTTTACATGCATTATTTTTTGAGAATTTCACTTGTAGTGAACGTGCCTGTGCATCAGTGCACTGCATTATTTTCTGAACAGGACTGTATGCTGTGCAATGCATTATTTGCACAGATTATAATTAGTGAGCGTGTTTCCAGAGCGTTTTACATACATTATTTTGACAATGTATGAGTTGTTTGCGTATCTGTACATCAGTGTACTGCATTATTTCGGTAATTTGCAGTTCTGTAGGCTAAGTATTGTGGCCTCAAGCACATCAGGGTGAGTGTTTTGTATCAGCATAATAAATAAATCATGTGAAATCCATCCCTGAATAAACTATTCCACCTTCCCACTAGAAATAAATGAAGTTACACTCCTTCCCCTCCCCATGAGCTGGACACAGACTGCGTCCTTTTCCTGCCATTTTCCCTGGACCACTACAGGAATACATTGTGCTCTGGTGGCGGTACTGTGTACTAGGTCAGTTGTACTCTTGACCTCATGGTGAACACACTGGATTTAGCTTCTGCCTATGACAACTCAAATTGTTTAAATAAACACTGCATGCAAAATAAAGACTTATGTCCATCCTATCCAGCAGCCCAGTGTGGGCTGAGTGCTTTTCCGGCCAGTTTCAAGGAGGAGGTGGTGGCTGGATGACTTAGGCTAGTGGAGGTAGCCCAAGTGATCTTTCTTCCGCCAAAATATTCCTGTCACTTTCTTAGGTTAGTGGAGATAACCCAAGTGACCTATTTTCCCAGTAAAATTTGAACTTACCACCCTGACGCAATTGCAACTTGCGACATCTATGGCCGCCATCTTGGTTCCGCCATCTCGAATATATTTGGCAACAGTGTAGAGTAGGGCAGCTCCCACCTTGCTCTACTACTAAAATAAATTTCGATTGAGGTCATACAGACCTCAATGGTACTCAGTGCAAACAACAATGAATAAAGTTTAATGAATTGTAAATATAAAAATGAACGAAACTTTGCTGGATACAACTGACCTGAAGTAAGAAGGTTCATATACTGACAGAAAAAATATCACAAAGGTGATGTTATTCTAGGTTAATTACACTAATGGGAAAATATCTCAATACAAAAAAATCGCTGGCACTGAGGCAGAACCAGCTTTCATTAGAAAACACAACTCACCTCCACCCTACCATCCAATGAGCTCTCACTTGACACCACTAAAGTGGTTTGAGATCAGTGAAATGTATGCTACAGAAAGTCTGGCTCGGAGTTGTCCTTGATGTAACCGATTTGTAACAGTTAGTTATTTCGCTGTTGCGCAAACTGCTGCTTAGATTGCTGCTGCAGGTGTGATATGATGTGTCAGAGCCATACACCAAACATGAGGGTTATCCCTCTGGGGTAGAGCCACGTGGCTCTCTGGAGTCAAGTCTTTCCACAGTATCGCATCCAGCTTCACGTAGCCCTATTACACGACCCCATTCAAGCTCAGTGAGGTGTTGATAATGGCGTCTTTGTCACCTTAAAGACATAAACTGACCACGTCCGGTCTCACAGGTAACTACTGTTCTTGACCGTTACAGCCTGTATTTAAAGCAAAGCTCATATGGGTCCTCATAGTGGTGCTGCTAGCACCACTGTTATGCGACTGGTGCGAAATCTGGATAGACATCATATATCACCAGTAGAAATGTGCCTACCAACTTTCGTTTATGTCCCACAATTCAATTTTGATGTTGCGATTTTTTGTGGCAGTGTATTTTTTCCTGTTTCAATAATTTTCCAGTCAGTTTATTACGCTAAGCAGTCAAGCAGACAAACAAATAGGGTGCCTGAGGTACTGCCAACTACTGGAAGAATGCAACTAATAGCTGCATTTGTAGGCCTACATTTTGCATAAGATACAAGATAATCTCAAATTAAATATTTCCACATCTAAATTATTCGACAGCATTTGTCAAGTGTTGCATAGTTAATTCAGTGACTACAATTTTTGTGACAATATGTCAGTAGGACAATGCTTATGTCAATGTCATTACTTCATTTCCTGAAAAGAAAAGGTCAGACACCCATGCAATATTTATACCAAGTGTTGCAATTGTATTTCCATATCTAAAATATGGAAAAGGGTGTTAGTATTACGACCTGAGAATACATTGTTTGTATTTCATAGAACGAACTGCTATCACCTGATGGTATTACAGACTTTTGGTGATTGTTTGCCTTAGTGAGCACTCTTTTAGGGTGAAGAAGAAAATACATTATGTTCTACACTAGAAAAATGTAATCAGTGTTATTAACAGGCTGATAATGCTTTTCATTTGCATTAAACTAGATCTACTTGTTGTTATGTACAAAACAAATTTTCTAGGAATGCTGATATATTCAAAGAGTGAAGCTGTGGTGCTATGTCTCTCTGAACCGTTTGCAGTCCGTATTTTCCATAATCAGCTACCAAACAGTGCAAAAAATCTAGTGGTAATGCTCTAAAAAACGAAATGTAAAAAATACACAAGATAGCCATAGCATCTTTATAGGATGGAAGAAGGTGTTTTGACGATATCTTCCTTGCGAAGTCCCAGAACTCTCGGAACCGAAGTGATGCAAAACTTCTTTTGATGTGTGTATTTCCATCTTCGTGCCGCACTTCGCTAGCACAATGGACGCCCAAACTAAATGTCTCACATGTAAATGTTCAGTGTTCCTTATTAAAATACACACAACTAACTTATTGGCACTACTTAAATAAATTATAGGCTAGTCGACAAGTGTATTTCGACAATGATGCACAAATTCATCAAAATACACAAAAATTGGTTCAATAACAATGAAAAACACACATTGGAATGACTGCTGATATAACTTACAGCTTAAATTTCAATTTCCCATGAGGATTACCAAACTAATCAATGTCATTCCCATAGCTAAATTTGTTACAATCTCGTCCCCAAAAGCGATTTCAGAGTTAGCCACTAGGTACACTGTAGTGTACTAAAATATTAACTTCATCTTGCAGTTCAATTGCTGTCATCTTCTGCTGTCACACAGTGGAAACTTCATGATATTATAATGAAATAACAGATTGAGCAACTGTAGTACACATTAGTATAGCTAAGAAATGAGGGTTGCTATGTGCTTTCAGCTACCCCCAGTAGAATGACAGTGAGCTGTGGTAAAAATTGCTGTTTTGAAGAGCGCGCCACAGTGCATAGTGTAAAGCAGTCGCCTTCCGTTTCTGGCGGTGGCGCCGCTGTGGAAGTCGCGTCTGTCGTTTCTCCCTCTGGTGGGAAAGCGGAAAAGTTGCCTGTTCACATGCATTTAAGGGGCGCTATGAGCTCGGCAGTCAGTTAGCCTGTCAGTCTCGGCTAGTTGGTCAGTCGGAGTGAGGCTAGGTCAGTCTCGCATCACCAGCTGCTGGTCTGTCTCTCTTTTGCATTTGTGCGGCAGTTAGTGTCTGTCGTCGGAGTGCTAGTATATCTGTCGTCTGGATCAAACTTTAAAGCCAGAAAATGAGAGTCTTGCCACTCCGTTAGTAACAGAACTCAGCTAGTGGTCGCCCGGTCAGGGCTGAGTTCCTGCATCTGAGTCTGCACGTTAGGTCGCCAGTCTGCTCGAGTTGCTCGGGCAATGGTCATTGGCGGTTGGATCGGTCGGTTGGTCGGTCGCGCACTGAGACACGAGATGACTTGTCCGCCTTGAGCGTCGGTGCATGTGAGATCCCCTCGTGAGTCCAGTGGGCAGCGCTGTAGAGAAAGGAGTAGTGGCTTCGCGGTTCACACAAGAGCAACAGGAGCGAAAACACGACATCGGGCTGGCCGGGGCGAGCTGCGACGTCGTGAGACGGGAGATCGGCGCGATTTCCTGCGTCCGTTGAAGCGGCTGGCAGCGGACGGTTCGGGAGAGCGTTGGGGGTGCTGCACCGGGTCTTCGCCAGAATTCGCAGTTTATCAGAAATTAAGTGATTGGAGATATGTTGTTTCATTTGCTGGTTACATTCTACTTGTTTTCTACGTGAGGTCACCAGCCGCTTGGTTTTGAGGTCATCCCACCATTCTTCTCCGTCTACCCACCTGTGGGAAGGTGGTTATTTGTGAATTGGGTGGTCCATTTTTCCCTTGTGGAATTGGGGAGGTTTAGAGCAATCTGCGGTTCAGGTCGTTTAGTAACCCCCCCCCCCCTGTCAGTCTGCCATATGTTAATAGCTGTCTCTGTCATGTTTTTTTGGATTCGGTGTTAACGAATTTATTGCTTAACGGCCGAATTCTTCAAATATGTTTTTATCTTGCCTATCATCTTGCAAAGTGGTATATGTGTAATGTAGAGCATAATGTACATTTTATGTAAGTCTGCATTTTATGGGTTTTATTTAAATAGTCATTTTAGGTTATAAGGTTACCACCCTTCCACCGTAAGAGCCCTAACGCTTCAGTCTGGAACCGCGCGACCGCTACGGTCGCAGGTTTGAATCCCGCCTCGGGCATGAATGTGTGTGATGTCCTTAGGTTAGTTAAGTTTAAGTAGTTCTAGGTTCTAGGGGACTGATGACCTTAGAAGTTAAGTCCCATAGTGCTCAGAGCCATTTGAACCATTTTAAGAGCCCTTAAAAAAATTGCACTTTCGGTGGCAAATAATTTGAGTGTTGTACCATTTCCATCCGTCTTACGGGGTGCATAGTTTACGTGTTTATGTGAGTTATTAAAAATTTTTTAGTGTTGGTGTGTTGTAGATTTGCAGCAGTGTACTCTTTCAGAGGTTGTTGTGAGCAGTCATGACTACAGCCATGTTGAAAGGGAGGGGTCAAGCTTCTCAGCCTGAAGGCTCATACTGTTAATATTGTTCTTTCTGCCTCTAAATAAAATTGTAACTTGATATTTCGAGGGTGCTTTTCTGCTTATAAATTTTAAATCTGTTTTTGAAAATCTTTTAGGAATAAAATTCACATTTGTCAAAAGTAATTTCATTTTCCATCAGTTACTTCCTGGCAACTACTTCCACGCTCTCCTAGTGTGATTAAATGTGTTAATGTTCTTGATGAATCGCTAGTGAATAAAGTAAATTCTTTAATAAAAGATTTTGAAAGTAAATTTACGGTTCAGACAGAAAAGTGGCAGGTATTCGTCAAGAAAAACGCAAATATAATAATAAGAGGTCGATTGAAACAGATGACTTTACAAAGAACAATACCTGCAATTTTTACAAGATCTTTGAGGAAAATTTAGCTGGTTACCAACCTCTGAGACCATGCTTCCAGTGACCTGACAAAACTCTGTAAACCAATACAAAGAATAATTTTGAAATTCTACTGAAATATTTCAGTACACTCCTCAACTGTAGAGAACCATCAGAACAACTCCAATTTGTAAAACCAGAACCAAATACGTGATTCGCTTCGACCTTCACATGGAGAAATAGTGAAAATAATCAAATCACTAAAAGCGATAGAGCACTTGATGAAGACAGAATTATTACAAAATTGTGGAAATTGGACCACAAAAACATAATATCGAAAATTCGCAGAATAATATCGGAAGTCTGGAAAACAGAGAAAACCTCAAAAGTATAGAAGAGCGCCTTGATACTCCAACTCCACAAGAAAGGAGACAAAATAGATACCAACAACTATGGAATAATCTCACTTCTTCCAGTAACTTATGAAATCCTGACTAAAGCTTTGTTGAACTGACATATGCTGAGGAATCTCCTTTCTTCCAGTGACTTACGAAATCCTCTTTAAAGCGTTGCTGAACTGACTTAAGCTGCAAGTGGATCCACAGATTGGCAAGTATCAGGTGGGATTCAAGGAAGTCAGACCTTGTATTGAATAGATCTGGAACTTTGAAACCATACTACATGTCAGACGATGCTGAAACACCATTGCCAAATTTGTGGAATTCAAAAACGCTTATGGTTCTGTCCAGGAAACTTTAGCAGAGACGATCTAAAATGTGAAATTCATGGAAAAAATATCAAATTCATTCGCAGTTCACACAGCAGTCAAACAAGGAGATGGTTTATCACCACTCTCGTTCAGTATCACACTGGAAAAAATAATCAGAGAATGGGAAAAGCCCATCAGAGGTATCTGAACTGGCTGACCTGGTTGTATTGACAAATAACAAAGATGAAGACAAACTAGCACTAGATAAACTATGTTAAATCTCCTTTAAAACTGGTCTCCCAAATTTCTTATAAAGAAACTAAATACATGGACACCAAATCAGCTGGAAAACTTCCGCTGCAAACACAGTACGGGAAAATCTCACAAGTAACTCACGTCAAGTACTTAGGAGAAACCATCCAACCCACAAGACTGAACACAGTCACCAACACGGAAAGATGATGCTGAATCTAATTCACGAATGTGTACGTTCCACTGATAAATCCAAGAATAAGGAAGAAAAGTGTGTTTCTTGCAAAAATTTCGACATGTATTGTGATCAGTTATGCATCACATGTCTTATCATATTAAAAATAAGTGATAAAAATAGTGATAAATCTACAAACTGTTATAAAGAATGTGTAGATAAGAGAAGACTCCGTAAACACAGGCAAAGAATCTAGAGAAATGTTTGGGAAATGTAAGAAGTTCGATATATTTTGCGACAGGAAATGTAGCTCTTATTAAATAATTGTGAAGGTTATGGTAACAAACGAGGATCACAGTGTGTAAATAACCTGTTTGTATGGGTCATTACATTAAGATTAGGGTCGCCACCGACTCTAACCATACAACTAATCAAAGGTTTGGCCAAGTCGGAAAATAAATTAATTTCATCACAGACCAAAAACTCACAAAAATGCATACATTGTGATATCGCTCATAGGGGATGCGATGTAATTAATAGTATTGCCTGTGCACTGTTCATGAGAATCAAACATTTAAAATAAAATAGAAAATATATGAACACTGTGCATAAGATCAGCTCCCAGCAACACACCTGAAAATAAGACTTAATCTAAAGCATTTGTTTTATAATAAAAGGAAAAACTAATTACTAGATCTGTGAGTAAGGAAACGCGTTGGATGTGCTAACAGGAAAGCTATGAGGTGAATGGCTTAGGTGCAAAAACGTAACCTCGGAACACAAGAGAAAATTGTGGACAAAATCATTTATTTCTAAGATATGGATGTGAGGCATGTACACAATTCCTGATAACATTAATTCCTAAAATATTAAGGAGAAGCATGGGCACATTCACCGTTGTAATCTACACCTAAAATCATTGGTGTGAATCATTCATACAACTGCTGTTGCCTGATAACTGATCGCAATAACTCGTAAATCGGTACACGTTTCGCAGTACACCCGTATGTCCACGTGGTTTGTGGAGACGCAATTTCTAGGTATCGTGGCCAAGTTGCAACAATATCACATCAGACAATCATGAACAGTTAATATTCTTTAAAGCAAACATGAGATCGGACAGTTAGTGATGACGGTAGCCCAATGAACTCTAATGTTCAACCATGTAGTTGGCTCCCCACAGACGAAAGATACATAAAGCTAGGAAAATTTACGAGAAGGCACAGCTATTAATATTTAGAAAAATGAAAGCTTATACAGGCACAGCTGAAGGCAAACAGACATTCATACAGGAGCGGGTGCTCACTTCTTATCGACACCTTTGTGTGGCACGCTTCTGGCGGATCCACGTCTGCTATAGAAATTTACTAAAAGAAAAATCTGCCAAAGTTTTGCATTCCTTGCTGCTACAAGGCAAAGCAAACTTTCAGAGTTGAAAAGCGAGACCAAAAGCTAAAAGCTCTCCTCCCACCAAGTAACAACGCACCACACGGTCAGTCTAACTCACCCTTCTTCGACTGGAGCACAGTTGTGGATGCTTCCCGTACCGGCGGCAGACTGCCTCCCTTTTTCTTCTCCAGCCTCTTCCACACTTTGCGTGGCCTGGAAAACCCAAAGAAGCCATTTCCACCACAAACTTAACACAGGTGGATTTCTCACAAGTAGTGCAAACTTCTTTGCCTACTTGACCACTACAAGAGTTAGCTATGCTGTACAACTGCTGATGAATCTGTATGACTATCGCAGACTTTCTGCAGCAGACTACGCCACCGTCTAGCAACGTGACACACATCCACATTCATTCAATCACGCCACTATGAGAGTTATGAGAAAAGAGAAACAAGGAAAAGAAAGAGAAATGCTAGTTAAAATGGGCTACCGGACTAATGAAAGGTGGCTACAGGACCCTTTCAAGTGTTTTCTGCGATCAACGTCATAGAGCCACGAAAGTGCACTTGAAGAAGCTATGGATAGAAGTCAATGCTTATTTGGTAATAAAGCTATTAGAGGTATTCTGTGTTTCAAATGTAGATATGTATACCACCACAACTGTGTAAATGGGAACACTAGTCAAAAGATATGGATATGTGGTAAATGTTTAAAAGTGAACATCAGGGAATAAATAATTTCATTGTTGTTAGAAGAATTGGAAATGTTGAAATCTAAATATGGCAACTTGTTACACAAAAAAACGAGATAAATGTGAAATCAAAACTGAGGTGAATATTTGGTAGGAGCCTAAAAACAAGAGAGAAAATCTCGTTTCTCTGCAACTGAACCATGTTGCTACCAACAACTTTTTTAGTGCCTTAGTGGGCAAAATCAGGGAAAAAGAAAAATACGATCAAATGACAGAACAAGATGGTCCTTCTGGAAATATAGCAGAAAGGCCACTTACTGCTATCCAATGGTCATGGTCGAAAATGTGTATCGTTGCTAAATGAGAAAACCTAAGTACTGTACAACATCTGTTATTAATTCTGATGCAAGCCTCAGCAGTGTGTGTTATGGAGCATCGAACTTGATAGCGATTTTAAATGTGATTTTGTAGTTGTTATTCCAGCAGGAACGATTGACAGTCGTAATAAATTAAGAGTGGGTTATTTACAAAATGTGTTCATACAATTGTACTGGTATGTACCATTCCTTACTGTTATGATATACCAGAAGTCAACCAACCTGTGTATAGGTTTAAAAGATATATACTAGCTGTATCATCAAAGTTTGTTAAAGTGAAGGTAATTGAGATCCGTCTATTCTTGGAAAGGAGTGACTATACTAATTATGGGCTACACCTGAACAAAATAATCAAGCGCAGACTGAGCAAAAACATTGAAACAACAATAGAAAGCACATGGAATCAAGATGAAGTAATAAAAACACTTGCAACTAGCTCTGCCAGAAAATTATCCCTTTGTGCTGCAGAAGCCACTGCAGACCAAGCTGTCAAGGACACAAATATGGGTGAAAAGGAGTGCACTGTACAGATTTCTTCAACAGTGATATAATTGCGTCTCACACACTACATACAGAAACATCGGTGCTAGAAGATGGTTCATTCAAAGAGAGTCAAGAGTTTGAAAGTATTTCTGCTGCTTAATGCACTAGTAAAAAAAAGTGCAACACGATTATCAATGAGAGCAAGACAACTTCTAAAGAGAAGAAGTGACTTTTTATGGTTGGCACCTTCATGACCACAACAATATTATCAAGTGGACAAACCTTCAGCTGCAACATAGACCACAATATAAACAACCCAGCTCAAAGCAAAGCAGTGAAATATGGTGCATAAGTAGCAAAGGAACAACATCAGGACAGTGAAGGTAAATCAAACAATCATGCTATTTTTCACCAAAATATTGAGGTCTCAAAAATAAGTTGGATAGTTTATCTGTAAATATAGGTGATATGGATCTTATAAATCATGGACATCGTTTATGTTTACTGAACGCCATATGACATTTAGTATTGAGGGACTGCAACTTGATGAGTATGATTTAGCTACTCACTACTGCAGCTCAAGTAGAGAGAAAGGTGGTGTCATATTTTATATAAATAACATGGTTATTTATAAACCGCTAGCTTTAAACAAATTCTGTACAGATCAACATTTTGAAGTCTGTGGTACTGAAATTATAACAAAGGACATATTGATTACAATTCGTACAGTTTACCGAGCACTGGCTGGGAAGTTTTGTATCTTTATGAATAAATTAGAATCCCTTTTGGCTAAACTTTTTCTAGAACCAGAAAGGTAATTTCTACAGGGGACTGTAATGTTAACTTCCTAATTAATAACAACTGTAAGACTGACCTCGAGCATTTAATGAATTCTTATAACCTGGCTGCTATAATTAACTTCCCCTTAAGAGCTACAGAAGATTAAAAATATTTTCATTGACTTGGCTTATACAAGAATAAAATAAACAGTGCAAGTATAAATGATTCCAGAAGCTTACATATTAAATCAGAAATTCATAACTCTAGAAACAAAGCAAAATCAAATGGGAACATCATAAAGAGAGTGTAACAAGAATAATAAGAATGAAAATTCCATACAGGTGATACACAGTCCTGTAATAATTTCTAATACATTTAACGATTACTTCTTAACTGCAGTGGGACATGTGGGCTGTAAGTGCTCACTAAATATGACCATTAATTTTTTACAATGAAATGACTACAGCTTACATGACCTAATTTCTATAGCTCCAGTCACTAGTAGTGAAGTTAAAAATATAATCTAGGCTCTAAAAATTAAAAATACCACTTGTATTGACAACATTTCATCCAAAATTATGAAGCAATGCAGTGGGTGTATATGTCAGGTCGTGTGTCGCATTTTCAATGAATCTTTGCAGCAAGGTATTGTCCCAGAGAGATTAAAGTTTACTATAGTAAAACCACTTTTTAAGAAGGGTGAAAAAACTAATGTATCCAACTACCATCGAATATATCTTCTAAGTTGCTTCTCAGAAATATTAGAGAACTGATATATATAAGAATTGTAGACCGCCTCAACACTAACAACATCCTAAACAAAATGCAGTTTGTGTTTTAAATCCAGATCAACAGAGTGGGCTATTTTCTCCCTAAAAAATGAAATTCTTGAGTCGACAAACAATAAAATGTAGGCTATTGGAACCTTCTGTGAGTTGTCAAAGGCCTTTGACTGTGTAAACCACAGCATACTCTTAGGGAAGGCCGACTTTTACAGTCTGAATGTTAGCACTGGGAGATGGATTGAATCATACTTACGCAATAGAAAGCAGATGGTTACACTTGATGGTACTGATGGCTGTCCTGTTTCATCCGACATCCAGTTAGCAGCCGGTTAAGCTCTAACCCCGGAATAGCACGAGAAACGCGTTGTACGAACCCGGGCTAAGGCATAACTGGAGAATAAACTCGGGGATAGCTTAGCCGGTGATTTCTGGCTGGTTAGCGAGCTTAACCACGGAATAAGTTTTGAAGATGGCAGGAATACCCGTAGATTCAGACAGTAGTGACGAATTTTTGGCTGAAGTGTTCATAAAAATGAGGAAGGAGAAGAAAGTAAGATGCCGCCCGAATTATTTTGATGAATTCGACGACTCAGAATTTATATGCAGATTTCGCTTGTCAAAGGAAGCCGTGCTTCGTCTTTTCAATCTTGTACGTCAGAAACTGGAACATAAGGTGGACAGACGAAACTATTTCTCTGTTTTCTATGATAATACTGTTAAAATGTGAATTCTGTTGTGTTATTTCTGTAAATTAGGCACATTAAAACGACGATTTGTGCCAAAATAGTCTTGCGTATCTGGCGTGTGTTACAGTTGTTGCAGTAGTAGAAAGGATTGACTCGTTTTATTTAGAAGACATTCCCATAATAGACTTAACGAAATCGAAAATCCACACCAGTTATGGGTACTATTTATACATACAGTTTTAACAAAAACAAGAATTCTCATGTTGCAAAACGCTTTGATAAAAGAGTAGTGTCCCAATTTCAGACACATGACGTCCATATTGATACACAATGTTTTCTATTGAAAATGATCATTTTTGTAAACACCACAGCAGTCTCAGAACAACTTTATTTTTTTAAAAATACGTTGTGTAATTACTGCATTGTTATAAAATCTGCAGTGTTTGTTACTCTTGATGATCAGCTGTTTGACCACTGCAGATTTTATAATAATAACACAGTAATGACACAATGCATTTTTGAACCATCCATTTTATTTTAGCATTGGAAATGACTTAAATTCTATGTCACACCTTTGTGGCTATAAATGGTAATGAATGTGCTTCAGTTTTTAGAAAGACATGATTAATTTCTTTAGAAAGGCAGTATATTTTATGATGTGAATTGCGAGCATTAGTGTTACACTTGTGCTTATGTGTTGTGGAAACCTGGAACTCAACTACAGCATGCAAAGAACATTATTGTGAGGTACCTGATATATGTGTAGCTGATGGACCACGTCCTGGACTATCTGGCCCCTCTATGTCAACTGTTGAAGAAAAGATTTAAAAATGTTTGTTTCACAGAAATGACAGAATTTTAATTACATTTACCTAACTTTTTAAGTTAACTGCTGTAGACCCTCCAGGCTGTTAAAATATTTACATTCAACATCAAGTATTGAACTGCCAACAAAATAGTATCACAAAATAATATCATCTTTCAGGATCATTCATTCCACATTATGAATGAGTACTGCCTTGTTTATTCCTTGCTAATGATGATTACTTTCACTGGGAAAAGAAGATTTAAGACTTTATCTGACTATAGGGCCTGTTATCTGCAAAGGGTAAAATAACCCCAGTTAATGGCACTAAAATATAGAATATACATGGTAATATCTTAAGACATCACGTTATATGAGAGGGCAAGCATATTTACAGCTCTGTGAGACAGACACAGTGACATAGGATCTACCTTAGCACAAATTTTAAATTACATTCCCTAAATTTTTTAAGTTAATTGGTGTGAACCCTCTAGGCTGTTAAAATATTTTCACTCAACATCAAGTATTGTGCTGCCAACCCTAGTGTAAACATAAGTTTATGGTTCCCCCTACATAAGATTTAGATTTTGTGTGGTAGAGGATGATGTCAACAGGTAATGCAATATTTGAAGTTTACATTACAATACCGAGAAAATTTATGAACAAAGTAATTAATTTGTTTACCAGTTGTTTCATTTTGCACTAACTGCAAGCTTGCAGAACTAGAGTCAGATTCATGTACAGAACTTGCATTTAGATCCAATGTAGTGCGCTTCTTAAAACTCGTATTGGATTTTTGCAAGTTGTGTTATCTGAAATCAAATCATGCAGTTGACAATAATACAAAAAGACAGTAGATTAGAGCTACTTTGTATGCAATTCACATTTGTAGTGTAGATGTTGATTAGTCTGCAGTGCTCAACTCCTTATATTTTACATAATTTATCATCTGATGGACTACAGGTCAATGAGTTGCACACAGTTTAACTAATTTAATTAAACAAGAGAATCGTTTGCATTGAGCTTATGCACGAGACACAACGTATCTGTAAATGAATACATCATTTGAAACTACTATGTTTCATTATGAACAAAAATGGAGCACTAGAATATTACAACATTCACTTTTGAGACAACTGTACTAAGTGCTACAGTATAATGACTTATTTTGAAGTAGTTTCCATGTTTATTACCTGTTGGATGTGTCTCCACAAGCAATGGCAGGCATACTTCAGACATTTGTCTATGGGGATTTATAATCTGAAAACAAAAGTGACTCTTTTAAGTAGAGATTATTGTAGAAAACAAGGAAGAACAAACGGAAGATCTTACTTCTCCAGTTACTTACCCCTCCCCCTATATTACACATAGATGCTAGAGATACTGTAAAGCCATAATTATATATTTAAAAGAACTGTTACTTATATATTTTGAAGACATTAAATGACAACAGCCTCTAGTTAAGATATGACCCATAAGTACATTAATGATACCCCAGAAATATAAAGAAGTTTATGGCTGTCCACTATAAATGTTGACAACCTATTCTCCATGTGTATCCCCTAATAAAATATTTAATTACCGCCTCATCATAAAAATGGTATTTGTATTTGGAAAAAAAGAAGCAGCAGAGGTGGAGGAACAAACAGTGTTCAATAATTCAGTAAATGTACTATACTTCCTGTAAAACACCCATTGCTACTGGAATGAATTAATCATTCTAAAAATTAATTACGACAGAGAGCTGGCTGGTTCAAATGGCTCTGAGCACTATGGGACTCAACTACTGTGGTCATAAGTCCGCTAGAACTTAGAACTACTTAAACCTAACTAACCTAAGGACATCACACACATCCATGCCCGAGGCAGGATTCGAACCTGCGACCGTAGCGGTCGTGCGGTTCCAGACTGTAGCGCCTTTAACCGCTCGGCCACTCCGGCCGGCCGACAGAGAGCTAGCCCGTAAATAACACACCTCAGAATTATCAGCCAAATTAAACTCCGTGACGCCTGTGTTGTCGCTGGCTGTTGCAGTCTCTGAAAACATGGCATGACGTTCATTATTTCAAAAAGCTGCTCACCTTTCAAAATAGTTATTACGTTAGCTGCCTATGAAGAATTCATCATCTACCATATTGGACGGAATATTCTTTCCTAGAAACGTTGCGTCAGAATCAAAATGACTAGTGTGCCCATCTGAAGAAAGTTTAATTAAATTGGGTATTTTTGTAGACACAGTTACAAATTTATGTTCGACAAAAGGCCCACTGCCAGTCTGGAGCCTATGCTGCCTTATGCAGCATAATATTTTCTGGTCTCTTTCTTTAGTGTGTCATATTTCTGTCGTACCTGTTCACTAGTTCTGCATGATGCTGTTGTGAGTTATAGAGATTGCATACTTTCTCCCATGCCTTGTTCTGAAATTTGGAAAGATATCTTATTGGTCAAACAACGAAAACTTAATCATTTAACCGATTTCCAGCGATATTTCATTATAAATACATTACAAGCTTAGTTAAATGTTTTAACAGATCTTTTCACTGCATGATACTGCATCCGTTGTCTTGTTCTCTATTATGCTTCTGAAATCGTGAACGATATCGACAAGCTTTAATACATCTTCCAGGGAATACTTTTGGGCTCTCGATCGCTTTTTACTCATTTTAATCAGCTCTTTTTGCAGACGACGAGACTTAAAAAACGCGCGAAAATACCTATACTGCTCTCATGCTGTTGCCAACTTAACTGAACGAGGTCGCTATTCCAGGGTTAACTAACCAGAGAATAAGATGGCATCGTACAACGCGCTGTCAAAGTTATACTGTGTTTAGCTTATTCCGTGGTTAGCTAATCTTGGAGTTAACTGGGTGTTGTACAACTGGCCCTGAGGCACATAAAATGTGGAGAGCTACAAGGCTGTATGTTGGGGCCTTTACTTTTTCTTATATTCAGCAAAGATTTCCCAGTTTGTACAAACACTGGGATCAAATTTACTTTTCTTGTTGATTATGCTACTATTCTATTTGAAAGCCAAACAACCAGTGCACTGTAATATAAAACTAAAGCTTTCCTTTTAGACATCTTATACTGGTTTAAGTCGAACAGATTATCTCTAAATATTGAAAGAAAAAACAGTACATGCAATTTCATACATCTTGACACGAAAATAAAGTAATCCAAAAGAGCTGTGATAACCAAAATATGTTTTGTGAATTTGCAAAGTTCCTAGGCATTCTAATTAATGACAAATTCTGTTGGTCTGGGCATATTCTACATCTCCTAAGAAGACTCAGTGCAGCAATGTATGTCATATACGAGTATGTAATCACCCCTGGTGGTGGTATGAATGCTATCAAAGCTGCTTCTTTTGACTATTTTCACTCTGTTGTGTCATATGGTACAATTTTCTGGGGTAATCAACATTTAGACAAAAAGTCTTTATTGCACAAAAGAGAGCAGTTTGAATCGTGAGTGGCATTCATCCAAGATATTCTTGGAGAAACCTGTTCCATAAGCTCTCAATATCAACAACCACTTCTCAGTACTTATTTTCCCTGGTGGTTTTTGTCTGTAATAAACATTCTCTCTTTACATTTGATAGTACACACCATGATCACAATACAAAGTCTAATAATAATTTACATAGGGATTTAACACATCTAAGTCTTGCACAAAAAGATGGTCGTTATTCTGCCACAAAAGTTTTCAATTCTCTTCCATCAGATATTAAAGTCAACATTAATGACTCACCTCCATTTAAATCTAAATTAAGAAAACATCTTATGGATAAGTCATTTTACTCTCTTGATTAGTATATGAAGATTAACCAGTGATTGTTTTATTACACTAGTATTGTCATTAGTATTTATGTTTTGAAACTTTCAATTTCTAATGCACTAGCCATTATTTGTCTTCCTGGCACATGGTGCTCAATGTATAAATAACTATTCTTTTTGTATCTTAAGATATTTTCCTTAATGCACTTTATTTTATTGCTTACTGTTTATTGTATCTCTATAGCAATATAAACCTGATTCATTCCACATCCTTGTGATTCATCACAATATGGGTCTATGGAATTCAAAGTAGATAAATAAAGAAATAAATAAAACTACTCAAACTACCAAAGTTGTATAAACTGACAAGGAATCATTACAACAAAAGATGGATACCTCGTAATGGAGAATTATGAGAATGCAACACAATTGTTTTGGTTGGGTTGGGTTGTTTGGGAGGGGAAGAGACCAAACAGTGAGGTCATTGATCTCATTGGATTAGGGAAGGATTGGAAAGGAAGTCGACCATGCCCTTTAAAAGGAACCATCCCAGTATTTGCCTGGAGCGAGTTAGGGAAATCACGGAAAAATTAAATCAGAATGGCCGGACGCGGGATTGAACCGTCGTCCTCCCGAATGCGACTCCAGTGTGTTAACCACTGCCCCACCTCGCTCCGCCACAGTTGTTTCACCACAAGCGTTGTATGTGGCAGAAACCACAGTTATTAGAAGAACGGAGAAAATTTACGGAACAGAGCAATAAGAACGAAAAATTCTTAGAAAAATCTATGACACTGTTCTCCAAGAGGGAAATTGGGTCAGACGAACCATGAAGGAACTCTCCGAACGTACATGCAACAGCACAGATAAATTTAGGAAAAGATGCCTTTAGTTCAACAGACACCTATGTAGCATGGATGAAAACAGACTCACAAAAAATTTTACATCGTTAATGCAAGCAGATTAAAGACCTACTGGATAAAAGAAACACAAGAATATCTGTAATAATTGAAAATTTCAGAAGAAGAAATTGAAAACAGAGAAAGGTTCAGAAGTAAAATCTGAAACAAGAAACTCCAACAAGTGTCAACGAAAGAAACAACAGAGGAAAAATGGACAGGCATAAGGAAGAAAAACACGTTGAGTTAATGAAGAGGTTTTGGGAAGAAAAGGAAAGGAAGCTCTGTTGGCTCAAGTGCATTACTCTCCTAAAGGTGAATCATTGAGAATAATAATAAGCACTCGATACAAATGTAACTAAATATTTATCTCTGTATTTTTCAGATACGTTCCTATGTGATAAGTGAAAAATCCTTATATCATTCGCGCTTATAAGATAGTAGTAGATGTCTGCAATGGAATCTTCAGTTGATTTAACTTACGATATAATTTCGTTTACTATGGCCAGTGTTTTGTGCATGTTAATATTACATGATTTAAGTCAGCCTCTTCTTCACGGCCGTGATAGCAAATTGCGGAATCGTTAACTTTAATTTTATGAAGATCATCGAGGTAACATTTACGTCCTAATCGTATTCATATTATTCAGCTCTGGTGCTGATTCCGTTTAACCAGTTCCCTGAGCGTTTCCCATTGGATACAGGCATAAAATTTTCCTTTATTCCTTTGGGCTAATGTCCAGTCTCTGTTCCATTCTCCCTGTGCTTGTTGGTGTATTTTCCATATAAAGTCACTACATGAAGAATAAAAACGTCTATATACATATCCGTTTACGTGAAATATGAATCGATCTCTCTGCTGTAGGTAACCTCTTTGTGAAATAATCATCTCTGATTTCCTCTAGCGACGGTTTGTATGATTTGCCGCCATACAGTTCTTACCGTTTGCAGTTCGAGGGCGGAGGAAGCTGTTGGCGCGAAACGGTTGGTTGTTAGAGAGTTACTTGAAGTTATTTGATCTGAACCAAAATGCCTGCTAAGAAGGGTAAGCGTGCAGCAGCCAAGGGTGAACCCGAAGAAGTGAAAACAAAAGTTGAATCACCGGAAGAAAATGAGCCGACAGAACCGAAAAAGCCGCGAGCTGCTGCGAAGAAAGAAGATTCAAACGATGAAGCCGAAGAAGAGCCAGTGCCGGAAAAGGAGGCGAAAAGAGGCAGGGGCCGTCCGAAAAAATTAGATGCGCCAGAAAAAGCTCCAAAAGGTGAACCGAGGAAGAGGGGGCGCCCGAGGAAGGTAGCTAAAGATGAAACGGAAGCTGCGGAAGATTCTGCCGAAGAGGATAATGGCGTGGAGGAGAAGAAGGCGGCTCCTCGTAGTGCAGCCAAACCAGGAAGACCAAGCAAGAAACGTGGTCGTAATGCGGCTGCTAAAGAAGATAGTGAGGAAGAATCTGATGGCGCAGATGATAAAGATTTGAAAATTGCAGTGGAGCATTGGTGAGTAAGAGTGGTTATTTTTTATGATTTGCGTAAATTATTAATAACTGAATAATGAAAAATTGCAGTAAATCAGTGAGTGAATAATTGTTTCTTTTTCAGTAAATCATGAAGTATTTTTCGCCGCAAGGCCTTGGAGCTCTCCGAAGCCTTGAGGACAGAGTGGCCCAAACTTGAAATTACGTACAATGATTCTACCCCAAGACGAGGAGCATTTGAATTCGTTCTGAAGAAACCAGATGGAAGTGGTAAGTTGATTATTATTGTATTGTGAGCCCGCATGTTTCATAATTTATTTCGAAACATGTTACCAAACCATAATATAATTTTTTTGAAGTTCACGTAGTGTAGAACACAAGGTATCCAGGAACTGTTATTTAAATGTCAAAATTAAATAACGGCCCTATCCCGATATGCTATAGATATTTTTCTCATTCTGCTGTAAATATTTTAATATGTAGCGTATAAAAAAGTTCACTTTATCCAAAAATAACTTCTAACAATACGCATTCATTGTTTATTTAGTGGGTAAGTGTGTCTTGTACCTATGTATGCAAATGAGATGCATAACTAACGTAACTCCTTGGCGCCAAAATATTCTGAACGTAATATAGTTATTTTTGTGCTTTAATGATTTCTTCGAATAGAAATGTGGGATAGAAACAAGAAATCAACTTTGTAGTTATCATGGCTTAAAATTTTGATGAAATTTTCTTATTCAAATATATGCTTGGAGATATGTGATTACTCCTAGTTACGGTATCATTTGCTGTATAGGTGGAAACAAGACTTATTAATTCAAATTTCACGGTAAGATATCGTCATTGTTATCTTGTTCCAGATATTGTACTTTGGAGTGGATTGAAGAAAGGTCCACCACGTAAGGAAAAGTTTCCAGAATCCAACATTGTCATTGAATCTCTAAGGAAAGCTCTCTGAAATTCTTAAGTCTGTGGTTTCCAGCGTATGATGGTGAAGCCAGAAAGAATGTAATGTTCCCTGCTGACACTGATGCTTCTTGGAAGCCAAGGATACAGGAATTTCAGTTTTTGCTGGTGTTTCATAAAATGCTTCTTGTCTAGTGAAGACTGTTTAGTTGTAAGTTAGAGACTTATGTGGGCCACTTGATTTCTTTGAAACATTAGGTGAAGTTGCTGTGCTGCTACTCAAATTGTTGATTCCCTCTTTAAAAAGTGTTTTAATACAGTTTTGTAGTGTTAGGTTTCTTATGTTTTGTACTCATTTTTTTAAATTTGTGCTGTGTACATTTCTTATGTTTAATAAAGAATGTCTTAAACTTTTGTCTTGTGCTAAGTTCATTGTATCCCCAGAGTACTTTATTTTTATATTTGCTTTGAAACAGCAATGTGATACATGGGTAGTTTCCGGAAAAGTTATCTTAGTCCTATGTTGCTGCCCAATTGTACTACATTGCCATATGGACTTGGGTCCACAGTAAGAAGTTTAGATAGGGCTGCCCACCTAAGAAATTGATGCTTTGTGTGGAGGACTGTCTTGAATGTGTTAGCTTTATGAGGTTTCCAAGATTTGTCGAGATGAACACAAGTTTTTAAAAATTTTTGTAATGTTTTACAACTTTGCTGAACAATATGATAGTGGTATAAGTACAGTTGCTCATCTTGGAATACTAAGTATGATTGTGCAATTAGTCACAGTTGACATTGGACTTGCCTGGAAAAGGTCTTATTGATAGTGCTGCATGCTCTTGCACAAATTTGTTGGGTTCAAATTAAATGCAGTAATATTGATAATGCAAATTGTATTTAGGAACTTAGCAGCTTGTACCACTTTTATTCTTTCTTCCAGTTTGCCATTAATGGAGCGTGTATGGACTTACCTTCACTATGTTAGAAGTTTATTAAAATTAGGCATTTTCTTGTGCTTGCTCAGATATATGCATATAGGGCCTTTGGAGGAGGAGAGAACTTTAGTGGGGTGAAATGTTTTAACATGAAATGTAACTAGAACTTTCTGTAGTGCCCGCACTTAATGTTAGCTGTTGGGGTGAGGGCTGTTACAGGAAGTGTTTCTTGTGCAGACTATACTTTCGTATTGAATGCCTATAAAGTGTGAAATTTACTTTAAACTTTAGTTCACTCATTGTTACTGTATATCTTGCTTAAACTGTAATTTTACCAAAATGGACTAGACATTTAGTAATTAAACTCTTGCTGCTTATGATTGGTGAGGTTGGCAGTTAAAGAATGTAAGTGATCTTGAGCCAGACATTTGCAGGTATAGTAGTGAGCCACATGCCAAGAAAGTGAGCTAATCAAGCAATGATGGCAGTAGATTTAATACATCTAAAATTATCAGCTAGAAATAGTTGTCAGTAATTAATTAGATTGCATCAGGAATGCTATGAAAAGTAAGTTAGATTGGACACTCAGTGGAAATGGGTTCATTGGGTGAAGTTTTCTTAGGTGATTTCTGTGAGTGCCCAGGTTACTCACCTGTAAAAGTTTACTAACAACCTTCTCAGCTGGTGTGGTTTTTTGGGGAAGAGTAGGATGTTTCAGTGGGACAGTGTAAATCAGGCCTTGTCTGAAATAGAAGTTAATGTGTGATAACTATTAGGGCATTTTAAAATAGTTCATGGCAGATTGGTGTTCCAAAATTCAGATATAACTATTCTGAACTACTAAGACAGCTATAATTTAAATCATATAACATTCTATTTACCAATAGTGTAATATTGTGGAAGAAACTGTAAGACTGAAGTTACATCCTCTATGAATTTTGAGTACATATGTATAAATTATTGACAAGGTCTATTTTTTAGGTTAGGTCTGATTTGCCATTTTTACCTCTGCCTGAATTTTAAAGTAAGATAATACCTGCTGTACATATAAGGTTGTGGCTCTGGAAGTAGATGGTTGAACAGGTACTTAAAAATATTTGGATGTCAGATCTGTTGCTGTAGTGTGGAAGAGTTCTTGGTTACTGCTCAGATATAGTATGTGTGTCTTTCGTTTGAAGGTTTAGTAGGCAAAACTGTCACTCGTTTAGGGCACAATGCAAACATGACCTGTATTGCCACCCGTAGAAGACACCTGTGTCATAATTGTGAAAGATATACCAATATCAGAATAATTAAACAGTAAATGAATGAGTGAAAGGAAGAGGGTGCACTGTCAGGCAAATAAGATAAATGTTAGTGGAATGGCCAAAGGTGCTATAGAGAATGCAGTGAAATGGAAGGAGATTGGTTAATGTGCAGCAAACCGTTGTCCAGTACACATGGAAAGTATGTCGGGCTATAATAAAGATGGTCTTACTGTTGGAACTAGGCGGTAGCATGTCATTCAATTCTTTGTCACTCATATGAAATTGCATATACAGTGTTATTTAGAATGATTTGAACACTTATTACATTGAAAACATTTTGAATATCCCAATTTTTATGCCTTTACACAATTGTCTTGTGAGACAATAACTGAATAAAAATGTTTGCACAACATTTTGAAGAAATGCAGTCATTTTGCAGTCAATGTCACATTTTTGTTTTACTCACAAAGGTTTGTTGCATTGGTAATGTGACCATTGATGTCCCAAGTGTTTCATATGTACTTCACCACCTTTAACACAGCATCTGTGCTGTGAATGTGGCACCATGTTTCACTTGCTAATTTAGTATTGGAAATGGGGCCTTGACAGCCTCCACATCATAGTGATATTTGCTCTGTGACCAAAGCAAAAATTTATCATTATACTGAAATCAAATTACTTTTCAAATATCGACATCTCTTCAATAATGTGAACCTTATGACGTCCATATTGTGGGTTCAAAATTTTTTGAATTCATTATCTTACCGTGTGTGATACTGTGTTGCATTAATACTATTGTTATTAAAAGGAAAAGCTGAAAGCTAGACTGAGATTGTTATCACAAAGTTCAAGAACATATCCGTTTACAATGAACATGCTAATTTTTTTATTTTGGCCACATGTATGCGGAATGAGAACATATCTGCCTTCCTGACACTGCTGAGTGTGGTGGTCAGTACCAGGGGAAGGCACTCAAGAGAAGTAACTGAAATGGCTTTCAACTTTTCTGACTGTCATTGGCCACTTGACTTGCGGATATGCTGTTGATGTCAGTGGGGTGCGTGTATGAGTTTCCCTTGCTTGTGGGATTGCAGCTTAATACCTTGCCATTTGGTCTGCACCTATTCTGCCCTTTCACTGAATTATTGTACATATAGGTTTGTTTTCTTCTTTCTGCCATTGTTGATTTAGTCCTTGGTGCTGTGCAGAGTGTATCTAAGGAGAGAAGTGTTTTAGTTTTGTCTCTCACCATAGTCAATACAAGAGTAAGTGATACATGGGTTGCTGAAGACAAAGGAGGATAAATGCAGACTTCACTCTGACGTTTTCTTCAGCCCCTCAAAATTAGCCCACATACATGTTTGATACATATATTGCACATCTTCCCCCCCCCCCCCTCCATATCCCACCTCACCCACCCACCTCTATCTGTCCATCTCTTCCTCCTATTTCTCTTTGCTTTTCCATCCTCTCCTCCCCCTCTTTCTGTCCTCCCCTCCTCCTCTTCGTCCTCGATCACTCTCCATCCCTTCCTGCCCCCCTATCTCCCCACCCATCCTCTCCTCTATAGATATCAAACTTCCCCCAGCCATGCCCATCTGCACATACAGACTTTGCAAAAACAGGCTGATGTTACTGCCACAACACACCTGTATTGTTGGGGGGGGGGGGGGGGGGCTGCATGTTAGGGGCTTGGAAACAGCTTTGTGGCCCTGACATCAGGGGCTGGAAAAACATTTCTTGCTACTGACATGTCAGTTGCCCTGCAAAAAAGGTAAATGAGGCAGCCTATACTATTCACAAACAACATGCCTGAGCGTTGCGACAAGTGTATGACGTAAGTCTATCCTGAGTGTTTCTGCCAGGTTACTGATGTGAAGCGTCAGTCTGTCATGTCGTGCCCCAAATCCTCAATGGGTTTCACCAGTTTCTTCACTACTACTAGTCCCAGGCACACATCTGCCCCACTCCAAAGAAAACAAATCTTACTAAATAGGTTCATATTTTCACATTTATCAGTTTCCAAATTTCTCAGCCAAGTTTCAGAGATGATAGTAGCAAGAAAACTAGGGACCACAAAAATGGCAAGAATACCAGAAAATCACAAGCTATATTTGATAGTTGCTTGCCTGAGAGCCAGGTCATGAAGACATGCATGCGGCTTGACCAGGTGCAGAAAATAGTCAAGCCAGGTAAAGACACACATTCACAGGCTGACCATTGCTGCTGCCAGCAACAAACCTGATTTGGTATGCTTCATGAGTCCTCAGGTAGAATCAGCTAATCACAGGAAGTGAGACCAGACAAAAAGGAAATACCCCATGCTATAAAAAATCACAGATTGACATCCTCAAATGTAAGTGGAAATGGTTGAAAGTAATAGCATTACACTCATTTACACAATTGCTTAACTGTAGGCTGCAGACCTATGTTCACTACTGTGAAACTTAGTGAAATACTGACAATGTTGAATGCACACTTCGGTTTTATAACTTGTAAGTTATGACATTGTCAAGGTTGTGAGAGTTTGTTGCTATTACTGTTTTTAAGTCAACTGCATGGCCCATGAAGATTTTAATTTTTTGGGCGAATACTCTTCAAATTACGTATTTCTCTTAACTGGAGTTTCTTGGAAGCTGAAGTGATCCAAACAGACAATAACATTTCTTGTATCAAAACATTTTATGTATTTTGTTGTTGTTATTCAAATTACAGGCCTCCATGGGACTCTGAAAATGGTGATGATGGCATATTGGGGGTGGGGGGGCAGTAGCTGTTTCTGACCACCTCCCTGGAACGGAACCCAGGATCTGCACGTGATGAGTCAATTCTTCATATATACACATACTTACCAATAACATGTCTCGTATTGGAATCAGACAGTTATTATTAGAATTCTATACCTCTGTGATTTGTCCTTAATATTATTAATAAACAAACAACTGGAATCTTTCCTTGAATGTATCAAAAGGAAAATTCCATTGAGAGGACAGAAACTGCTGGTAAGTACATTCCTTCATGAGGTGAAATATTTAGTACTGATGATAGGCCCATATAACAGCAGAGCAGTAGCAATGTGGTCCTGTGCCCTTGGCAAACTGCCAAACGTGTACACCCCCCTCCCCCCCCCCCCCCCCCAAAAAAAAAAAAATAAAATAAAAAAATCTCCATTTTAGCTACATAGATATAGGAAATATTGTAATTTGTAAGGTGGATTTAAAAAAGTTGAGTCTTATTGAAAAATATTACTTCTTGGCGTGGTCATAAGTCCAAAGACTGGTTTGATGCAGCTCTCCGTGCCATTCTATCCTGTACGAGCCTCTTCATCTCCGAATAACTACTGCAACCTACATCTGTTTGAGTCTGTATACTGTATTCATCTCTTGGTCTCCCTCCGCGATTTTTACCACCTACACTTCCCTCCAGTACTAAACTGAACTGGCAATCCTGTCATGTCTCAGAATGTGTCCTGTGAACTGATCCCTTCTGTTGGACAAGTTGTGCCACAAATTTCTTGTCTCCCCAGTTCTATTTAGTAGTTCCTCATTGGTTACGTGATTGACCCATCGAATCTTCAGCATTCTTTTGTAGCACCACATTTTGAAAGTTTCTATTCTCTTTTCATCCAAACTGTTCATTGACCATGTTTCACTTCCATACATGGCTACACAAATACCTGCAGAAAAAACTTCCTAACACTTAGATCTATATTCGATACAAATTTCTCTTTGTCAGAAATACATTTCTTGCCATTGCCAGTGTGCATTTTATAGCCTCTGTACTCTGGCCATCATCAGTTATTTTTCTGCCCAAATAACAAAAATCACCTATTAATCTGAGTCCCTTAGCATCACCTCATTTAATTTGACAACGTTCCATTATCCTTGTTTTGCTATTGTTGTTGTTCATCTTATATCCTCCTTTCACGACACTGTTCATTCCATTCAACTGCTCTTCCGAGTCCTTTGCTGTCTCTGACAGAATTGCAATGTCATTGGCAAACCTCAAAGGTTTTATTTCTCCTCCCTTTAATTTGTATTCCAAATTTGTCTTTGGTTTTCTTCACAGAGTGTTTAATGTACATACTGAATAATATCGGGAATAAGCTACAATCCTGTCTCATTCCCTTCTCAACCGCTGCTTTGTTTTCATTCATCTCAACTCATAGCTGCTGTCTGGTTTCTGTACAAGTTGTAATTAATCCTTCGCTCCCTATATTTTACCCCCACTACCTTCAGAATTTCAAAGGGAGTATACTAGTTAATATTATCAAAAGCTTTCTCTAAGTCTAGAAGTGCTATAAATGTAGGTTTGCCTTTCCTTAACCTATCTTTCAAGATAAGTCGTAGGGTCAGTGTTGCCTCGCGTGTTCCTACATTCCTCCAGGATCCAAACTAAACTTCCCCGAGGTCAGCTTCTACCAGTTTTTCATTCTTCTGTAAAGAATTAGTGTTAATGTTTTACAGTTGTATTTTATCAAACTGATAGTTTGGTAATTTTCACACCTGTCAGCTTCTGTTTTCTTTGGAATTGGAATTACTGCATTCTCCTTGAAGTCTGAGAGTATTTTGCCTGTCTCATATATCTTACACACCAGATGAAAGAGTTTCATCATGGCTGGCTCTCCCAAGTCTGTAAGTAGTTCTGACGGACTATTGTGTACCCCTGGGGCCTTGTTTTGACTTAGAGCTTTCAGATCTTTGTCAAATTCTCCATCTACGTCCACCCCCCTTTATGAAATGTTACTCTCAAGCTCATTTCCCTTGTATATACACTTCATATGCTCCTTCCATCTTAATAGCGTTTCCTTCTTTGCTTAGCACTGGTTTACCATCTGACTTCTTGATATTTATACTCCTGCTTCTTTTTTTCCCAAAGGCATCTTTCATTATCCTGTAGGTGATACCCATGTTTCCCCTAGGAAAGATGCTTCTAAATCCTGACATTTATCCTGTAGCCATTCCTGCATATCAGTTTTGCAGTTCCTGTCAATCTCATTTTTTAAATGTTTGTATTCCCTTTCCCCTGCTTCATTTGCTGCATTTTTAAATTTTATTCTTTCATCACTTAAATTCAGTATCTCTTGTGTTATCGAAGGATTTCTACTCGGCCTTGTCCTTTTACCTATTTGATCCTCTGCTGTCTTGACTATTTCATGTCCTAAAGTTACCTATTTATCTACAACTGTTTTCCTGTACTCGATTCTAGTCAACCGTTGCCCAATGCTCCTTCTGAAACTCTCAAATACTCTAGTTCTTTCAACTTATCCAGATTCCATCTCCTCAGTTTCCTATCTTTTACCAATTTCTCCAATTTCAATCTACAGTTGATAACTAAGAAATTATGGAATTGTCTTACAATTTAAAATCTGGTTTCAAAATCTCTGTCTGACAATTATATAATCAATCTCAGACCTACTGGTGTCTCCAGATCTCTTCCACAAATACAGTCTTCTTTTATGATTCCAAAACCAAGTGTTAGTGATGATTAAATTATGCTCTGTGCAAAAGTCTACCAGGCGACTTCCTCTTTCATTTCTTTTCCCCAGTTCAAATTCAGGTACTATTTTTGCTTCTCTTCCTTTTCCTACTATTGAATTCCAGTCCTCCATCACAATTAAATTTTTGTATCCTTAAATAGCCTGAATTATTTCTTTTATCTCATCATGCTTTTCTTCAGTTGTACCGCTGTGGCAGGCACGGGCTTCATGTCTGTCTTGGCTACGATAATGTTGATCATAGTAGCTTACTCACATTCCTATTTTCTTATTCATTATTAAACTCTGTCCCGCATTACCCCTATTTGATCTTGTATTTATAACCCTGTATGCACCTAACCAGAAGTCCTTACCTCCTGCCACTGAACTTCTCTAATTCCCCGTATATATAACTTCAGCCTATCCACTTTTCTTTTTAAGTTTTCTAACCTACCTACCCGAGTAATGGTTCTAACATTCCAGTCCATAGAATGCCAGTTTTGTTTCTCCTGATGACGACTTGCTCCTGAGTTGTTCCTATTCAGAGATCCAAATGGGGGACTATTTCACCCCTGGAATATTTTACCCAAGAGGATGCCTTCATCACTTAAACACACAGTAGAGCTGCATGTCCTTGGGAAAAATTACAGCTGTAGTTTCCCCTTGCTTTCAGCTATTCACAGTACCAACACAGCAAGGCTGATTTGACTGAAGTTATATGGCCAGATCAGTCAGTCATCTGGACTGTTGCCCCTGCAACTACTGGAAAGGCTGCCTGCCATCCCTCTTCTGCAACCAAATGTATGTCTGGCCTCTCAACAGGTACTCTTCCATTGTGGTTGTGTGTGTGATACAGCTACCTGTATTGCTGAGACACACAAGCCTCCCACCAATGTCAAGGTCCATGGTTCGTGGGGGAGGGGGGGGGGGGAATTTGCCATTGGTGGAACACAGGTGAACACCCACTCGACAACAGAGGAAGCACGTGCATCATTTAACTGTCCGTTGCACTCAGTAGTGCTGGAGACAGAACGGGAGGCTTCAAAAAAAGAACAAAGGGGTGTAGCAGCTTTCTTCAGAGTGAAAGGAGTGCAGGGAATAGAAATTAATTGAAGAATGGCACAAGTTTTTGAAGTGCACCACTTGTCCATTCCAAGGCTCACTGTGTAGCATAAGTGGTTCAAGGACAGATGGACATTGTTGGCTGATGACACACAATCTGGAATGCCACACAGCACTGCCGATGTCATTGCCCTTGTTGTTGCAGATTGGTGAGACAGTGGAAACCATTGCCCAAAATGTTGGACTGAGTGTTGCAATTGTGACAAACGTTGAGTGCACTTGCACCATTCTTTGATGAATTTCCTTCTCTCACACCCCTTCCATTATCAGAAAATGCACTACACCCCTTTGCTCTTCTTTTGAAGCTTCCATTTTCTCTGATTTTAGCACCACTGAGTGCAGTGGATGTTTGATGCGTGCATGAACTCACACTGTCGTTGCATGGGTATATGCCCATGTGCCCATGGTGAGTTTGGGGCCTAAGCGTTCTTATAGCAGTCACAACTCCATCCATTGGCAATGACATTATGATCTCATCAGTGGTTTTCGTTACCCAATCTTCAGCTCATTTCTTTTCAAGTGACCGCATTAGACATAATGATACAGATAACACTGTGCAATGATGAAAAAGTAAATCAAATGCAAATAGCTAATCACTATCAATTCTAAAGTGCTGATTGCAAATATCACAGACAATTCAAAATTAGCTCCAGTTTTCATGTTACACTGTTTTATTATGGTGACATAGTTATATACAGATATTTATGTTAAGTTTAAAATCAAAAAATTATAATGGTTTGTCAAGGTCATAATAACTAGTAACAGTGGATTATATTATTGTCCCTGGTCTTACTTGTGTACAATATTTTGGATATAAACATTTTGATACCAATTTTAGTGATCTTTTTGTCTCCCTTCTCTTCAGTGACTTTATTAATACATGTAATAATTTTAGCACATTTGTTTCCAGATTAACTACCAGTTGTTCAAGTTGACTGCTACTGAAGTTAACAGACATGCCACAAGTTTGTGTTTACAGCGCTGGCACATTTTGCTATGTGTGTGGAGAAGTGACATTTTCTTCACAAAAACAGCAAATAACTCCATTGATTAAAACAGTTTACAGTTGTTATTTTGGGTGCAAAATAGGGGACCATGATAAACCCTGGGCTTCACATGTGATGTGCAACACTTGCGTCAACAACCTCACGAATTGGATGCATGGGAAAGAATGTTCAATGCCCTTTGCAGTGCCCATGATCTGGCGTGAGCCAGCTAACTGTGTCAGTGACTGCTACTTTTGTATGGTTCCTCCTGTGAAGAAGGGAATATCTAAGAGGAAGAAGCTGTTATTGATCTATCCTAACATTCCATCTGCCATACGTCCAGTTCTACATGGGGAAGGATTACCAATACCTGAGCTACTGATAGAGTATGAGATTACTTCTGATGGGGATTCTGAAAGTCCTGAACTGTGTACATCACAAGATCCAGAGTTTCTTCCAAATATGTCATCAACTGACGATCCACAAAAATGGTCTCAAAATAAGTTAAGTGATCTCATTAGAGATTTGAAACTCTCTAAAGCTAAGGCTGAGGTTTTAGCATCAAGATTGCAGTAGCACAATTTTCTGGAAAGCAATGTAAATGTTTCATTCTACTGCAGAAGAGAGCACAAATGCACTCCTGTTTTTAAACATGCAAGATAGTCTTGTGGCATGTGTAGACATAAATGAAGGCTCTCAGAATTAATTACAACCCTGATGAGTGAAGGCTCTTTACTGATTCATCAAAGTTGAGCTTAAAAGCAGTGCTTTTACATATTGGCAATAAGCTTCCTTCTACTCCAGTTGGGCATAGTGTGCATATGAAAGAGTCATACCAAAACATGAAAATTTTACTAGAAGCCATCAAGTATAATTACTCTTAGTGGCAGATTTGTGGTGACTTGAAAGTGGTTGCACCGCTATTAGGTATGCAGTTAGGGTATACTAAATATTGCTGCTTGCTCTGTGAACGGGGTAGCTGAGCTTGTGCATCTCATTACAGTAAAGATGAATGACCCACCAGAAAATCTCTTCAACCAGGTATAAATAACATTAAGAGTGAAACTCTAGTAGACTCAAAAAAGATTCTGCTCGTGCCCTTGCACATCAAGTTGGATCTCATGGAAAAGTTTTGTTAAGGGAATGAACAAAGTTGGTGACGCATTTAAGTACTTAAGGCAAAAATCCCCTTACTTAAGTGATGCCAAAGTAAAGGAGGGCATCCTTGTAGGCCCACAGATTCGAGAACTTTTTGGAGGCCATACTTTTAATGGAATCATACAAGGTGATGACAAGCATGCATGGGAATGTTTTAAGACAGTCTGTTTACAGTTCTTAGGGAACAAATGAGCAATAAATTACAAGGAGATTGTAGATAACATGTTATCATCTTATGAAAAACTTGGTTGCAACATGTCATTGAAAATGCATTTCTTACATATTCATCTTGACATATTCCCCAAAGATTATGGTGTAGTAACATGGGGAGCAGTTTCATAAAGATATTGCCACATTTGAGAAGAGGTATGATGGAAAGTGGAGCCCTACTATTTTAGCAGATTACTGCTGGACTGTCATAAGGGATGTTCCCAAGTATGTGTATAAATGTCAAGCCAAGCGAAAGTGCTCATCTTCTGAATTTATCTCTGAATAAATTATGTAATTGTATATATTGTACATATGGACATTTAATATTTGTAATTCTTTATATACATTTGTGACCAGTTAACTTATATGTTTTCTTTTGTGCTTTATATAGTTCTGGTACAAAGTAGGCTTACATAGAAAGTATTTTCATTCACGTAATATTATATTTATTTTTCTTAATATTTTACTTTTTTACTTCCAGAATGGCACTGAAATTTATCAACGCATAACACATAACATAATTCAAGTAATTATTGACTTAAAATTTGTTAGGCTGAATCTTGGAACACGAATGCAGTTGCTTCTCTTTTATCCAAAGGTTTCTTTAATTTGCTTGTGGGCAGCACCTGTGTTCCTCTAACTATATTTGCTTCTTCAGCCTTGCATTTGTTATACAATTTATACAATTAATTATGCTGAATCTTGGAACATGAATGCATGTTTTGTTAGGGTATTATTTATACAAAAATGTAGATTACTTTTTTAAAAAAGCTAGAGCTAAATATTTATGAAGATGATGATTTTGTATCATTTTATACTGAAATAAACATGACTAACTCAAAATCATGCAATTTACACACTTTCACTTCAGACTTGTTGTTCAGTGTAACCATAATGTAGGTGCAACCACAACAGTGGAGTAACTGAAGAGGCCAGGCTGGCCAGTGGTTTCTGAAGAGGTGCAACAGCCTTTTCAGCAGTTGCAATGGCAACAGTCTAAATGACTGAGTGGTATGGCCTTGTAACATTAGCAACATGGCTGTGTTGTGCTGGTACTATGAACTGCTGAGAGCAAGGGAAACTGCAATCTTGATTCTTTTTTGCTGGGGGCATACTGGTCTATTGTATTGTATAGTTAAATAATGAAGGCATCCTCATGGGTAGAATATTCCTACACCTACTTCTACATGACTACTCTGCAATCCTGCCTGGCAGAGGGATCACTGAAACATCTTCAAGCTATTTCACTACTGTCTCAGTCTTGAACAGTGTGTGGGAAAATCATACACTTAAATCTCTCGTGTGAGCTCTGCTTTCTCTTATTTTATTATGATGATTTTTCCATATGTAGATGGGTGAAACGGAATATTTTCACATTTGGAGGAGAAAGTCTGGATTGTGATTCCATGAAAGGTGCTAGCGACAATGAGAAATGCTTTTGAAACTTCCTGGCAGATTAAAACTGTGTGCCAGGCTGAGACTCGAACTCGGGACCTTTGCCTTTCGCGGGCAAGTGCTCTACCAACTGAGCTACCCAAGCACAACTCACGCCCCGTCCTCACAGCTTTACTTCTGCCAGTACCTCGTCTACTACCTTCCAAACTTTACAGAAGCTCTACTGCAAACCTTGCAGAACTAGCACTCCTGAAAGAAAGGATATTGCGGAGACATGGCTTAGCCACAGCCTGGGGGATGTTTCCAGAATGAGAAGTTTCATATCAGCGCACACTCCGCTGCAGAGTGAAATTCTCATTCTAGAAATGCTTTTGTTTTAATGGTTGTCACCTCATCTTACGTAACATATCTGTGACAGCCTCTTCCCTGTTTCGTGATGAAATTTATTGATTTTGAACTGCAGACTAAAACCAAAGAAATTGCAAGAAGGTAGGAAATTAAGATGGAACCTAGTTAAATTAAAGCAGTCAGAGGTTGCTTGAGATTTTCAAAGGGAGCATTGGGCAATATTTGATGAAACAGATGAAAGATGTACAATAGAAAATGAATTGATGGCTTTGAGAGATGAAATAGTGATGGCAGCAGATGATCACACAGGTGAAAAGACAAGACCTAGGAGAAATTCTTGGATAATGCAGGAGATTTTGAATGTAATTGATGGCAGGAGAAAATGTAAATATGAAGTGAAGAAAACACATGAAAGGAAATACAGTGGTCTAAAAACTGAGACTGACAGAAAGTGCATAAATATTTAGCTAGGGGCAGATAACAAATGCAAGGCTGAACAAGCAAATATAGTTAGAGGAAAGCTAGGTGCTGCCCACAAGAAAATTAAAGAGACCTTTGGATAAAAGAGAAGCAACTGCACATCAAGAGCTCACATAGCAAGCCAGTGATATGCAAAGAAAGGAAAGCTCAAAGCTGGGAGGCACGTATAATGATCTCTACAAGGGAAACAAACTTGACAAATGGAAAGGGGAGAGGCAGTAGATGAAGATGAGGTGGGGGATATGATACTGTGAGATGAGTTTGAGAGAGTACTGAAAGATCTAAGTGGAAACAAATCACCTGGAGAAGATGGCATTACCTCAAAACTACTGATATCCCTGGGTGATCCAGCCATGACAAAATTATTCTACCTGGTGTGCAAGACGTATGACACAGACATTGTACTCTCAGACTTCCAGAAGAGTGTAATAATCCCAATTCCAAAGAAGGCAAGTGCTGACAAGTGTTAATTCTACTACCAGACCTTATGTGAATATTGAAAATTTTTGATATGATCTGTTTACAGAAGAATGGGAAAATAACTAGAGCCTGACATTGGGATCAGTTTGGATTCCAGAGAAATGTGGAAATGTGGCAGGCAATATTGATCATATGATTTATTCTGAAGGAAAGACTGAAGAAAGCGAACCTATATTAATAGCATTTGTAGAGTTCGAAAAATGTTTTGACAATGTTGATTGGACTACACTCACTGGAGCTTTAAAGGTTGCAAGGATAAAATACAGCGTCGGACAGATTATTTGCATGTACAGAAAACAGGCTGCAGGTATGGGAGCTGAAGGAAATGAAATGGAAGTAGTTGAGAAAGGAGTGAAAGAGGGCCACAGCCTATCCCTGCTATTATTCAAGCTTAGCGTTCTGTAAGCTGTGAAGGTAACCAAGGAGAAATTTGGAAAAAGGAATTAAGGAGCAGGCAGAAAAAATAGGAAATTTGCGGCTTACTGATGATGATGTCATTACATTACAGGTGGCTAAGGACATGGAAGAGCATTTGAATGGACTGTATAGTGTCTTAAAAGAATTGTAAGATAAACATCAATGAAAATAAAATGATTGTAACGGAATGTAGTCAAAATAAATCATATGCTTAGCGAATTAGATTAGGAAATGAGACATTAGAAGTAGTATAGGAGCTTTGCTATTTGTGCAGCAAAGTGACAAATGATGCTTTTCTATTTATGTCAAGGACTGAAAACCCATGAAGTCAAGATCACATATGAAATCATCTTTATTTGGAAGGATAACTAGTTTCAGCTCACAATCTAGCTCTCTTTCACATCATAAAAAGTCATTGGTTAGTGTTGGTACCATCATGGCTTCACATATCATTAAAATCTTTCTTAAAATGGCAACATAAATACAAAACATAGTTAAAAACAGTATTTCATCATTTGTGTAATTAAGCAATGGTCATAAAACTGGTGTCTGTACATTGCAGGACTCGGCTGTACAGTACAGAATGTCAAATCAAACACCTTTCAGCCATCCATTTATTTGACTACTAGTTTAGGTGATTTACCATACCATCTTCAGGACTCCTGACCGACATGTAGGAAGATTCCAACCTTGGTTCTGATCAAAGTAGGGGCCAGTATTCAAAGATTGGTATTGTTTATTCAGCTTGATACAGCGATCACTTAACCATCATCTGCCAGTGGTTTGCGGATTGGCAGATGATGGTTGAAGTGATTGCTGTATCAGGCAGAAATCTACAGATACCAGTCTTTGAATGCTGGTCCCTATTTTGACTGGGACTGAGGCTGGAATCTTCCTACACATCGGACAGGGGGCCTGAAGATGGCGCAGTAAATCACTGAAACTGGTAGCCAAATAAAATAACAGTTTGAAAATTAGGCGGCTGAAAGGTGTTTGATTTGACATTCTGGAACTGGTACTGTACCAGCCAGACATAGTCTGCTATGTGTATCCTGTTGCATTTCCTGAACACTGAAGTAGGCATCAGCTGCTATGTTATTCATGTGTCACTTTACAGCAGCAAAGATATGATGATTTCTGGTGCGAGATGATGTGAATGATAATTGTGTCAGTTACTAAGTTTGAACAGTGTAAAACCTTTGTTTTATGACCATTGTTCAATTACACTGGCCAAGAACAATGAAAAGCAGTTTTTAACTGTCATTTTAAGAAAGATTTTAACTATGTGTGAAGCCATAATGGCACCAAAACTAAACAAGACTATTTTATGATTTGAAGATGGCTACTGTATTAGCCAAAACTGGTAATTCATTCGAATAAAGAGGGTTTCATATACAATCTAGACTTCATGGTTTCTCAGTTCCCAACATTAAAAAAATTTACAGCATCTCCTCGTTGACAATGACAATAAACTTAATAGATGAAGGCCAAAGCACAAAAGAAATGAAATGCAGTCTGGCAATAGCATTTCTGGTAAAAAGGAATTTGTTACCATCTAATATAAACCTAAGCTTCTGTCTGCTTAGCTGAGTGATAACGTGTTTGCCTACAATACAGTCGGCTCGAGTTCGATTCCTGGATGGGTTGAGGATTTTTCTCCACTCGTGGACTGGGTGTTGTGTTGTCCTCATCATCCTTCATCATCACCTCCGGCATGCAAGTTGCCCAGTTGGCATCGAATGAAATAAGGCTTGCACCTCAGTGGTCAAACTTCCCCGCATGGGGCCTCCTGGCCAACAATGCCACATGAACATTTCATTTTTTCATAAACCGAAGTCTGGAGTGTAGCCTTTTATGGCAATGAAATGTGAACAATAGCCAATACAGATGAGAAGAAGACAGATTTTGATAGGCGGTGGTATAAAACAATCCTGAATATTGGATGGTTGGATGGAGTTAGTGTATCTATTGGGTCAAAAAGAAATTTAGGCACAACTTGACTAAAAGAAGGGATTGGTTGGTAGGACACATCCTGAGGCATCAAGGAAGGAATAAGAGTGTATGTGTGTGTGTGGGGGGGGGGGGGGGGGTTAGAAACTGTAGAGGAAGACTAGAGAGGAGGAGGACGGTGTTTAATTTAATGTCCTGTCGACAATAAGGTCATTAGAGACAGACCACAAGCTCAGATCATGGAAGGATGGAGAAGGAAAGTGGCTGTGCCCTTTTGAGGGAACCATCCTGGCATTTGCCATAAGTGATTTAGGGAAATCACGGAAAAACTAAATCAGGATGGCCGGATGCAGATTTGAATCCTCACTCTTCCAAATGCAAGTCCAGTGTACTAAGGGAGACTAAGGCTCGAATACAGCAAGTGATTCGAAGGGACATAAGTTGTAGTAATTATGCAGAGATGAAGAGGCTTGCACAGGATAGACTAGTGTGGAGATCAACTTTAATAATGATAATCTGTGCCATCTGAATACCCCATCCTAACACCAACTTCTCTGAATTATACTGGTAGCAACTGAATGAGAAGCTGTTGCTTTCCAATCTCTTAGAATATCTGGTAGTCTCTAACCTCCTTATTTATCTGCCCTAGAATCACTCCCCATCCCATAGGGGAACAATATTGATCCCACTAACTTGTTTTACAAAGTATCTTAGACAAAACCAAACCCTCATTTATAGATTTCGTAGATCTAGAGAAAGTTTTTGATAATGTTGGCTTGATTACACTCTTTTTAAATTTCTAAGTTATCAAGGATAAAATACAGTGTGCAGATATGAGACTGCAGTTACAAAGAGTCAAAGGCTGTCAAATGGATTTGGTAATTGAGCAGGGAGTTCTACAGGATTGCAACTTATCCTCCATGTTATTCAAACTGAGCACAGGACAAGGAGAAATTTGAAAAAGGAATTAAATATCATGGAGAAGAAATAAAAACTAACATTTGACAATGTTATTGTACTTCTGACAGAGATTGCAAAAGACTTGGAAAATTAGTTAAATAGAATTGATTGTTTATTAAAACAATAGTAATGTTGTGTACCACTCATCTAATTAAATCAGGTGATGCTGAGACTTTTACATTGGGAAATCATATAATTAAAATAGACAAGTTTTGATTTTTGGACAACTGAATATCTAATGATAGCTGAAGTGAAGAGGATGATATAAAATGCAGACTGGAAATAGCAAGAAAAGAATTTTCAATTAACGTAAATTAGTTCACATTGAAAACAAATTTATGTGTTAAGAATAGTTTTCTTAAAGTAATTATCTGGAGAATAGCCTTAATAGAAGTGGAACGTGGATGACAAACAGAGCAGGCAATACGAGAATAGAAGCACTTGAAATCTAGTGCTACAGAAGAATGTTGAATAATATATTGAGTAAAACTGAAGAAAACTACAACATGAAGTAATTATTTATTTATATTCCTAATCCCATCTAAGTTTTTTTTTTTAACTAGTAGTAGTCTAGCCCTCTATGAACCAGGGACCATGTGCAGTGGGGAGGCTAGGGAACCTCACAATACAGATAGCCATAAACTGAAAAAAATATAATGATGTAAGATAAATTCTACAACTCATTAAGGGAGATGAAAATTTAATTGTGATGGATGATTGAAAATCAGGAAGAAGAGAAGAAAAAATACCAGAAGACTATGGACTGGAGGAAAGAAGTGGAATGGTAAGCACCATTTGATTATTATAGGCCCTTGTTTTAAGATTCACGAAAGAATGTTGTGTACATAGAAGATGTCTGGAGACATTAGAAAGTTCTGGGTAGTTTATTTAATGGTAAGATACAGATTTTAAACTGTATTTTAAACCACAAAACTTTTCCTGGAGCAGATGCAGACCCAACCATAATTTATTTGTTACTAGCCTCTTCTCCATGGCTTCACTCATAACATGTTCAACACATCTGTTGCACGTATGTTCTCCTGCCCTCATCTGTGTCTACCTCTTCCTCCCAAATTTCTCTGTCCACCTCACCCTCCAATCTGTAGCTGTACATTTCCTCCTCCCCACTCTTTTTCTCTTATCTCCTCCTCTCTCCACCTCTGCTCCTCAACCTCCTTCCTCCCTCTCTGTCCATCTCCCCTTGTCCCCTCTCCCATGTCCATCTCCCCATCCTCCCCCTCTTCCTGTCTTTCTCCCCCTCCCCTCCCCCCTCTCTCTCCATCTGCTCCTGCCAACTTCTCCTTATCCACATCCTTCTACCCTTTCTCACTATCCACCTCATCTGCCCTACCTCTTCCTATTCATATTCATCTCCTCCTACTTGCTTCTTCCTTACATATTGTCCTCCCCATTCTCCCTATCCATCTCTTTCTCTGCCCTCTCTTTCTTCTCCTCCTCCCTCTTTGTCCATGCCCACCTGTTCCCCCTCTTTCCCTATTCATCCCTTCCTGACCCTCTCTATGTTCATTCTCTCCTCAGGTCATCTCAATCTTCCACCAGCAATTCCCAACCTCATGTGTAGCTCCTGCAAAACAGATCAATGAAGCACATCGATACTGATCCAATGTATCATGCACGTCACATACAGCAGCCTACATGTCTGGGTCAGGAAAAATATTTTTTTGGCCCTGACAAGTTGGTTGCCCTGCAAAGCTCATTGATAAAGCAGGCATTACTGCTGTCGTGCAGAGCAGTCTATACCGTAGCGGCTGGCAAACAGATTTTCACCCACATGTCTGCTTCTATTGGTGATATGAGATTATGAACCTCACAGTGGTGATACTTACGAAGTTTACAGTTTGTGTGCCAAATCTGGTTGAAACTGATCCACAAGCTTGGAAGGTGATTCTGCTCAAACAAACTTACATGCTGCTTTTTTAAATAAGCTGAGGATAGGAACCCATGTCTAGAAACATCATCCAAGAATGGTACAGAGCATTGAAGCTATAGGCACTGGTGACTGCTGCTAGGGCTCCCCACAGGCAACAGATGTTATGTTGTACACGAACGGACCATGGGCAGGTCGAGACCTGTAGTTTTTATCTTTGGTGATCATGACTGATTGCCGTGTGCACCAGTGGAGCAAATGGAGCTACTTAGCTGCTGCATAGATGGATCTCCTAGGTATGTGTTGCTCTGTTGGCATTGTGGTTGATTGTAACAGACACAAGCTTCTATCCACAATGTGTCTCTCAGAACACTCTTCACAATCTACAGTGTCCATCTATTCCATTGGAGTGTGCCACAATTGGCCAATTAGATGAATAACAGCAGATATTCTGAGATGTCAGTGCCTTTATTTAATTTAAAGGACAGGGACCAGGAATATGATGAAACGGGGAGAAATCACATGTGCAGGTACTGTGGCAGGCACCAGACAACAGGATTCAAGGAATGTACATTTATTCCATTGGTACAGGAAATTAAATACATTGTACAAAGCAAACAATATATGAAACAAATGTTAAAAGCTATATGTTCCACTGTAATCAAGACTGTTTTGTTCACTTGTTTAAGTTGAATTACTGGATCACTGTTACTCTCTGCAACATGACTCGAAAATTAATTACAGCTATAGGAGGTGCTCAAATGCCTGCCTTCAGCATTGCAGCATGCCTGATGTCTGCATATCATTGACTGCTGCCCTCACTCAAAGTGGTGGTGTGAACAACTTGACATGCTGCATGTAGTGCAACCACAAAGTATCTGCTGTGTCCACCATGGTTTTGTACACCACGTTGTCCAGATCGCCCAACAGTTAGAAGTCCAGTGGGTTGAGGTCAGATGATGGAAGTGGCCACTTTACAGGGCCATGTTGACCAATCCAGCAATCCTCAAACATCTGTCCCGTAGTGCTGGAACCACATACATTTACAGACTGCAAGCAGCAGCTTCTCCAGTAATTTTAGCAGCACTTTCTGGCTGAACATTGTATAACTGTCATCTGTGAGTCAAGGAGGAAGTATGTGGGGGCCAATCAATTAATCATGGACCATACTGGCCCATACATTGATGGTGATCTTTCCCTGATGACCTCATTTGTGAGTGGCATGTGGGCTTCCCTCAGCCCACACGTGGAAATTGTTGATGGTTGAACATATCTTCATGGATGAAGGACACCTCATCTGTGAACAACACTTACAGAACATAATCCAGCTGCCTGGTGCAGTGCTGCATGAGTGACTGCCCGAACTTCACACGCATAGCAAAATCGTTGCGAGTAGTGCCAGTGTCTTCTGAAGATGGAATGGATACCTTCCCTCCTCATGCAGCACCTGCCAAGTGGGCACTTAGCATTGTGTGTACCACAGCACAGGTGCTTATGGATGGTTATGTACTGAGCTTTTTTAGTACATCTGCAAAGCATGGTGTGTTTACACTTCTTGTGCAACCTTTGCTGTGTTGATGCACTATGAAATCACCCATTTTACACAGATGTCAATGGATGGCGACAAATATGGAGTGACACAGCTGATGCCTATAGGGACATCATTGCCCATAGCTGTGTAACACTCACCCCTCGTGAAATGCATGTGTGCTGCTCAGCACAGGTAAAAGTCACTATGATGCAGCACATTAGCATGGGACAAACTTTGCTGAGCTCTGTGTTTCTACTGCATATGTGTGTCATTCGCCCTAGTGCTACTGCTGTTAGAGGTCTCTACAGTGTTGTTATGACAGGCATGGCTGTGTTCAAGACCATCTAATGTCCAAATTGTTGCCAGGTATATTGCGAGACATTCTTCCCATGGTCTGTTCATGTACAAAGTCACCTGCTATCAGAGAGGAGGCCTAACAGCAGGCACTATCACCCATAACTTTGATGCTCCATAGCATTGTTGGATGACTTTTCCAGATAGCATTCCTATCCTCAGTTTGTTCCTCAAGAAGTGTTCTACATCCCCTGATAGGTTTTTGGTGTAATTTTCAGACACACTGTATATGTGTATATGTGCAGGACATCCCAGAACAATTCAAATTAATGCAGGAAGTAGAGAACATCAAAACAAACATATTTAATTATGGTACATGTGGTCCCTCAAGGTAGTTTCTGATGCTAGATATGATTTACATAGAATGTAGTTTAGCATGCTACTTACAGCAGTGGCATTCACAGGAACTGGTCAAATGCATAGCCATTGGCCTGTATATATGCCGTGCATCATCAGACCATTGACTGTTGTGTTCATTCAAAGATTCCTGGCATATTTGCAATGATACCAGCAGCAGTGACAATTCTAGTGATGAGGTCTTCTGTCTCCACAGTGGTTTAACACATCAACTGCTTCATATGCCCCCAGAGGAAGAAATCCATACACGTGAAGTCAGATGACATGAGTGGCCAGGCTGCAGCGCCACCCCAACTGATCCATCGCTTCCTTACAGCAGAGATGAAATCGGCTGGTACCCCATCATGCTGGGAATACATCCTTTGTCCAACGTTCAGAGGTACATCTTTCAGCAATTCTGGCAACACATGTTCCATGAAGATGCAATATCTCCATCTGCTGAAGCAGAATGGAAGAATGTATGGTCCAATCAGTCTGTCTCTAAAGATGCTGGCCCACACACTAACACTGAATCACTGCTGATGAGCACGAGATCAAATACCTTGTATTTGATTTGGTATGATTTTGTTTTTTACAAATACAGTTTGGTAATCTTATAACATATACAGGCATTTGAGTACATAATTATTTAAAAATTTACACAGTAAATTCTTTGAGCAGCAATACTGAAAGAAGACTACACACATTATCTCATTTAAGCATTGTGGAAAAAACAATTACAGAGCACAAATGGATGCAGAGCTCAAGTTAAATAACATTCTTAGTGGCATTATTAAAATTTTACAATTTATTTACGAGGGTTGACTGAGAAGTAATGCATCCACCTTTATAACTCTTCAACAGTTGGCAGCATTGGTATGTGGCAGATACTGGCTTGTTCCATAGCCTCTTGTCTACAGCTCCAGTTGGCAGGAAGCCTTAGCATTGAACGATTATGTTGATACAGTGTAAAGTATGGAACCCTGCGCAAACGGTCAGACAATGCGATTTAAGCAACATGCAGACACTGAATTCTTGACAGGAGAAGGTGTCACCCCAAAGGAGATTCATCAGAGAATGAAAGCAGCTTATGGTGACTGTGTTGATGTGAGTACTGTGCATCATTGGATGAGTAAGTTTAAAGATGTTGAGGCAGGAACATCTGACCTGCATGACAAACAAAGAGTTGGATGTCCTGTGACAGCAACCACTGCATTTCACAAGCAAAGTGTTGCCAGATTGATGAAGGACAATTGTCAAATCACTCAGAGAGAAACTGCAAGCACAATTGGCATTTCACAAGAATGTGTGAGTCACATTATTGCTTTGCTTAGCTATCGGAAGATTTGTGCACGATGGGTACACTGGATGCTGACTCCCTGAAATGAAAGCACACAGACTTGAAATTTGCCAGGAACTCCTCTCATGTTATGAGAATGAAGATGCGCAGTACTCACATCACCATAAACTGCTTTGGGGTGACACCTTCTCCTGTCAAGAATTCAGTGTCTGCATGTTGCTTAAATCGCATTGTCTGACCATTTGCGCAGGGTTCCATACTTTACACTGTATCAACATAATCGTTCAATGCTAAGGCTTCCTGCCAGCTGGAGCTGTAGAGAAGAGGTTATGGAACAAGCCAGTACCTGCCACATACCAATGCTGCCAACTGTTGAAGAGTTACAAACGTTACTTTTCAGTCAACCCTCGTACTTAAAAATTCATCTAGCCTGTAAAAACCTTTTTCTAGCAGAAATATTTTTAGTGCTTCCTTAAATTTACTCCTGCTATGAATCTCTGTCTTTATTTCAGGAGGAAGAGCACTGAAGAGTTTTGTTCCAGATTAGTGGACACCCTTTTGCGCCAAGCTCAAATTTCTGTGCTCGCTGTGTATGTCATTCTTCCTCTGTGTGTTATGCTCATGATAATTACTGTTTGGTTGAAATATCTCTATATTTTTACAGACAAAATATGTGCGAGAAAAAATATATTGGCATGTAGTTGTGTATATTTTAAGTTTTCGAAAGCTGTTTCTACATGAGTCTCTTGGGCGCAGTCCACATAGAACTCTTAAAGCTCGCTTCTGAGAAATGAACACTTTCCTTGCTAATGGCTGGTTGCCCCAAAAAATAATGCTGTATCCAATGAGTGAGTGAAAATAGCCATAGTATGCCACTTTTGCAGTGTTAGGTTCAACACATGTAGTGACAACCTGTAAAGCATACATAGCAGAGCTAAGCCTCTTACAGAGATCTATCATATGTGAAGACCAGTTCATTTTCTTGTGATTGTGCACTCCAAGAAATTTTGTAGTTTCCATTCTTTCTATTGGCTGATTACCACATGTTACACTTATGTCTCTCTCTTTTTCTGTTTTTGTACAGAACTGAATAAAGCTGGTCTTAGTGGAATTTAATGAGGGCCCATTCACCTTGAACCAATTAACCACATCTGCGAGTATGTGATTAATGGATCCCTTAAGATTATTATCTGTTCTACTGCTCATAAAAATTGTATCATCAGCAAATAACATAAATTTACATGGCAGGCTTGTACATGACAGTAGAGCATTTATAAAAATCAAGAATAAGGGCTTTTGACTTCTGTATTAGTTTGTTTAAAATTTTACCGTATAATCTATAGTGTTTCTATTTTCCTACATCTTTAGATAATCTTAAAGCAGCATAAGCTTCCCTTTCGGTTGTACATGAGTCCTTTATACTTTTTGTAATCCAAGGCTTACTTACAGAATTGGAAGCACTGTTTCTGAGTCATTTCTTTGGAAATATTTCTTCAAAAAGAGCATAGAATTCATTTATAAAACAGTTAAATTTATGAGGGTCAGTCAAATGAAAACGTTAAATATTTTTAAAAATATTATTTATTGTGCAGAAGTGGTACAAAGCTGTATCACTTTTCAACATAATCTCCCCCACGCTCAATGCAAGTCCTCCAGCACTTAAAACATGCATAAATTCCTTTAGAAAAAAATTCTTTTGGTAGTCCGCACAACCACTCATGCACCACGTGGTGTACCTCTTCATCAGAATGGAACTTCTTTCCTCCCATTGCGTCTTTGAGTGGTCCAAACATATATCACTTGGGGCAAGGTCTGGTGAGTATGGTGGATGAGGAAGTGGTTGGTGAAAGTGAACTCAAGTTTCGTCCCCAGTAACAATTCTTGCAAGGAAGCCATCACCTTCTCATTCAAAGCACTGAAGAAGTTCTTCACAGGCATCAACACGTCGTTCTCTCATTTCAGGAGTCAGCTGCCACGGCACCATCTTGCAGACACTTTGTGAAACTGGAGCACACCATGCACAATGTGGTGTGCTGACCCATGACTAATCTGTAAACATGCTGCAATGTCATTCAGTGTCACTCGGTGGTTTTCCTTCACTATGGCTTCAACTGCTGCAGAGTTCTGTGGAGTCACAACTCATTGTGCTTGACCTGGACAAGGAGTATCTTCCACTGAAGTTCCTACTCCATTCATAGACTTGCTGCTGTGACAAACATGCATCACCATACTGAACCTTCATTTGTTGATGAATTTCAATAGGTTTCACACCTTCACTACACAAAAACTGGATAACAGAACGCTGTTCTTCCCTGGTGCAAGTCACAAGTGGGGCAGCCATCGTTATACTGATACTGCGACGGTATGTGTGCATCTGCACTATGCTGTCATCTACAGGCCATTCTGTATGCTGTTTGTAGCACGCTTACCAACTTACAGGATAATGGTACAAAATTTCGATTTCTTATTACAAATTTAAGGTCTTCATTTGACTCACCCACATAGTATCAATATTATCAAGGCTACATGCTGAAGATCAATCCATTTGCTGCAACCTATGGTTGAAAGTTTCTATTGCGTCTTTGTTCATTACTCTTATGAACTTCCATTGAGGAAATTGTTTTTTGAACAGATTAACATAGTAAAGAGTGAGAATTTGTCCATCATGATCTGAAAGCCCTCTTATAACCTACCTGACAGTATAATTCTGATGTCTACGTCCATCTAAAAAAATGTTATCTATCATAGTTTGGGACTCTGATGTAATTCTTGTTGGAAAGTTTATTACCAATATCAGATTATATGAGGTCATCACAATCTCAAAGTCAATTTTATTCTTATCTTCTGTCATAAAGTTTATATTGAAATCACCTTAAACTGCAATATCCTTTGCTTTTGCATGTAACTCTGACAGCAAGAGTTCCATTATATGTAGAAAAGTTTTTTTGCCACCTGAAGGTGCCCTGTAGACAGCCAGCACTCTTATTGTGTACAGATTAGTTATTATTTCAGTTGCACATGCCTCAAATTGTTGCTCCACACAATATTTCTTAATATATATAGCTTTGTATGCTACACTATTCTTAACATAAATTGCTACTCCACCTTTGCCTTTACTTTCCCTACAAGGTAATTAACACAATAAAAGATGAATGAGGAGGTTTAAGATATGTCCTCAAATAGCAGAGGATCAAATTGGCAAAAAGAGAAAGCCCAGCAGAAACTCTTTGATAGCATAAGGCATATAGACCTTAACTAATGATAGAAGATAATATATGTTATATCCTAGCCAGTAATGCCAACCGAGCCCGCTGCCAAAAGGTTGGCAGCATCAAAGTCCGGACGCCGTCCGCATAAGCAGCGCCAGCGATACAGGAAATCGCCGCAAGTCTGCGCGCGCCACCGCTGGCTTCTGGCTTCTTAAGCGCTGGAGTCGCGAGCGCTAGGACAGTTCTGTATTCGCCGCTCAGTTGTATACTCGCCACCGATTTGTGTACTTGCTAGTCAGTTGTGTGTTCATCGCAGCAGAGTTGTTGTTTGTCGTCAGCCGACGCTGACCTAGCCGCTCCGACTCGAACTAGACAGATTTCTGTAGACACGGAGTTCACTACTGTGTTTCTGTATCTTCGTTAATAAAGATAAGTACCGACTTTTATTTAATCAGAGTGTTTGGGTTTTCATCTTTCTATTCACTGTTCCAGTGGACCGGTCGGCCTGCTATTAAAAGTGTGGCGGTGACTTCGTAAGCCGTTTCTACAGCGAAGTGTTTGTCGCTACGAACCCCGCCACAAAAATATAAAAGTGCATAAAATGAATAAGGCAAAAGGAAATACATATTCTAAAAAATGAGGTTGACAGAAAGTGTAAAATGTCTAAGCAAGAATGGTTGCAGAACAAATGCAATATTGTAGCAATGTGGTTAGCTAGTGAAAAAATAGGTGGCACATATAGGGAAATGAAACTGTTAGAGAGAAGGAAAGCAACTTTATGAATATTAAGAGCTCAGATGGCAGGCCAACAATAAAGAAAAAAACGGAGGGTGAAGGGTAGAAGGAATACATACCAGTGCTAGACAAAAGAAAGAAATTTGAGGATATGTTATAGAAAAGACACAGGAACGAGATGAAGATGAGATAGGTTGGGCATGTCATACTACATGAGGAATTTGACAGAACACTCAAAGACCTAAGTCAAGACCAAGTACCTGGAGCAAACAACATACCCTTGAATTACTGAGAGCCTTGGGAGAGCCAGCTATGACAAAACTATTCCACATGGTACACAAGATAAATATGACAGGTAAAATAACCTCAAACTACAAAAACAATATAATAATTCCAATTTCAACAAAGGGATATACTGATAGGCATTAACATAACCATATCATAAGTTTAATAAGTTAAGTTCACAAAGTACTGACACAAATTGCATTAACTGACTGTCTGTCATTTCTTGGTGGAATATTTGATATACCACAAATGAAAAAACAAGTAACACTGGTGAAATAGCCTACTATATTCATTACCGTATTTTACAAACTAGTTTTTGACTGTTATGCCTTCAACAAGTACAAAGATAAATACATTGTTGAACATTATTATTTCAACATACTTGCCAACTTCTTTCTTGATGTGCTGTAGTTACTGCTGCAAGTTAAAATTACAAATCCAACATCTAATGCTCGAAAAAAATATGATGCTTTTGATTAATAATACATCATTATTTTACTCTTGTTTACAGTTATTATGTGATACAAAAGTGCTTTATGATGTCATCACTACTGTGAAACATTAACAAAACACTGAATATTCAAAATTCAAAACTAGGTTCAAACATCACGCTACAAGCATTAGTGCCGTTTGTCCCTTTGATGTCCAATCACAGTTGTAATTGTATCTCATTTTCAATAAATGTGTTTATTCATGTTTATTAACTTTGGAATGCTCCACAGGAGATTGTAAACCAGTCATCATAGGCATTTATTTACCTCAACTTCAGTTTGATTAAGTTTATTAACATTTCCATCAGGTAACTCTTCTTTCACTGTGGATATGGGATCTCAGATAACAACTATTTATTACCTATTTGGATAATTAAACAATTTTTACAATATTTCTCATGCACCACTCTTAGGGCCTACAGCCCAGTAGTTACTTAGTCAAATCATCCATTTTTCATCAAACTGAGTACATTTATTCCAGAATTCAGACTTTTATAGCCATGCTTATAAAAATTTTGGAAGTCACTGCACATGTTCTACACCTTAGGCGTGCCTGTGAATACAGATTTTAATAAGCAGACTTAAGAAGGGTTCCACAATGGAATCTGTTGACTGTCAGAGAAGAAGACGGAAAGTTAAAGAAAGACTGAGGATGTTAGAACCTTAGAGAGAAAAAAGATAGACCCCAAAGGCTAATATCAATCCTACCTGCCCCCATCCCCTCCCCCAGCCCTCCTGACATGTTCTTTGCCGAGGAGCCGTTCACCTGTAAGGGCCCCAAAAAGAAGTTTCAACATCTTACTATTGATGTCCAGCAGAGAGAGTAGCAACACAAAACAGTAATTGCCTTTGCTTGTATAACTTACATGTTCAAATTAAATCAGTTCCATGGATTAAACTACACAAACTTCCCATAAAAATTCTTACAAACCCACCCTTATTACTTATCATCACCAATAAAAATTTAAAAGAAAATGGAAATTCTCATAGAAGAAGTGAAAGAGTATATGGCACTCTACAAAAATCAGAGAGTTATACTGGGATACAGCCCTGTGTAGTTGTTACAGGTAACACAACATTCATTTTTATGTGGTCAGTTTCCTCACCAAGCACCTTCAGCCTTCATAAAACGTCACTGAACCAGAGGAGTCACATGTTTAGAACAATTACCAAGTGTTTGTTGTTGGGTATTCCATAAACAGTTACCGATTTTTCCAAATCTGGAGAAGAGCATACAAAACTTAGACACTTCTCTCTTTCGTATATAATCTTTAAATTAACACACAGAACAGATTACAACTCGGGTAAATTCATCTACTTAGCTACTTTGGAAGGACCTCAAAACTAATTGTTCCAAATTATATAATATTATTATATAATAACCATCAAAAAATTATCTGTACACAGTCATTTAATTATTCATTGCAGTACTGTCCCTATTTATGTACCCTCTATTTTTGCTCAGGAACAGGTCATCATTTTCCTCTAGGTCCACCTATCCTTTCCATCACACTCCACATATGTAGAGATATGGTACCATATCCTGTTAACAGCATTTACAACTCTACCTTCTCTGAATATGCTCATAACGTATGTTTCAAAGACTGCCCTCCAACTACATGGTTCAGCAATTGTACCTGGATATTAGCTCACTGTGTTTACACTTCATAGTTCAGGGTTTATTCTCCATGATTCCTTCATAAAAAATGATGGAGCTAATATCCAGCTACACTTAGAAAAGTAAATAAGCCATCTAGGTTCTGCAGTCTGATTGCTGTCTCAAGTCTGTTAACCTTTATTGTTTACCACATAATAACATAAAACTGTGTTAGTTGTAAAGGGATGTTTCTTAGGACATATATCTTTTGACCATATATCTATATTACAGAGGCCTTTTTCTCTTCCACTCGATGGGTTGATTAAGAAAACAGCCTTCGGATATGGAATTTTAGGTGAACTTTCATAATGATAGAAAAAAACTTGCTTGTTTCTCTGTTTAACTGTGAAGTGTGATGAAAGATTTCACTATCACCATGTCATTTAGTTTAAAATTAGGAATGCTTGCCTTTAAAATAATGTTTTTGCACTTGACATTGTGCGTGTCTATTTAAATTCCTCTCTACCTTTTCTTTTAATTTGCTAGTTGGCACCTTTTCTATTTCAGGCCAAGAAAAAAGATTTTAACAATGTGAAAAGTCCAGTTGACAAGTGAGACAATCCTTTAAGGATAACTTGAAACTCTGGAATCATCTGTGCCCAATTCATGCTTTTCTTAGAATAATACATGTGACATAATCTTCCTATATCTTTTATTATTTTTCAGAGGGTCTGGATGTTGGTGATATTTGAAATAAGTATACATTTTACACCTTCCCATGCCAAAAACTCTTTTAAAGTACTACTTGTAAGTTCAGTTCCATTATCAATGGTCCCTTCATCCACAAGTCTTTTAGGCAACTGATCATGGTAATTGTATTTGCTAATTTAATGGAATATAACTTTACATATTTAGACCAACATTTGATCCAAACAACAATATAAAAAACACTGCCTCTGTCCATTGGCACAAAAAAAAAAAAATAAAATAAAATAAAAAAATCTTGTAATGCTTTAGGAAGTACTCAATGTAATGAATATCTTATTTATCCATTATTGTACGTTTCTGTACATTTCTGCAATTGATCACAACTTCTTACTAAGCTTTTTACTTCTCTACTTGATTGTTTTAAATAAATAAAACTTTGTCATATGTTGGATAGACTTCCATATACTGAAATGTCCATCTCCATTTTGAATGTACCAAATCAGGTCCTCTGCTAGTAGCTTAGGTCTACAAAACTTCCATCATGTGACTTTTCATGTTGCCCCAAATTAATGCATTCCCTTTGGAGAATGACTCCTTCTCTTCCTTCCTTGTTAAAATATCTTCAGTGCGTATATTTATTACTGTTTCAAAATACTCATCAGTTTACCGCACATCTTTTGTTCTCTTAGCCAATATCCTACTCTAAATATAATCTACACACACACACACACCCACCTATTCTGATGCTTGGTACATCTTAGGATGGTTCAGAATTTTCACTTGCAATAAAGCCTGTTTAATATCCTTAAACACATTCATTTCATCTTCATCCCAGATCCATTGGGGTTGTTGTTTCAAAAGATTCAAAATTTACTGGTCATTCATAGCATGCTGGCATAAGCTGTTGCCAGCACAACGGCCAGCAAAGATGTAGTATGAAGATTGATAGGCACTGGAACAGGCATGGCTAGTGCAAGAGGAGCCAGAGACACACCGACAAGCAACACACCACCAATGCCCTACTTAGGCCGCTGCCACTGCCCAGAGGGCCTCACTGACTCATACTCCAGTTTCGCATCTGTCATTCATTGCAGTGTGGGCTCTGTTCACATCTCAGGCTATGACAGTACATAGTGTCATATTACAGTGAGGTTACAGATATTGTCTGCAAGAAGACTATTATGGATGAGCTTGTACCACAATACATGGACTCTATGAAAGTTAAGTAGCAGCTATCTGTTCATGTAAATAAAGAATCATGTTAATCCATATGTGCATTTGTGTTATAGAAATCTCCCTTGCTTCCTACAGTACAAGACTCAACAATGGCGATGATACAACAGTGGCAATGAACATAATTTAGTGGCAATTGAAGTTGATCAAGTTGGCTGAAAATTTTGCTTGCCCCTCTTGTGTTTTAGCTTGCAGCGGTTATTGTGTTCAAGAGTTTGCTAATTTATTGGTATTATTATTGCATGTATTCCAGGAGGGGAGCCTCAGATCTAATTAAATTTCTCTTTTCAGAGGCTTTGCTTGCTTTTTGATATAACATATTTGTTAAAACCATGAATTCCATGCTCCCTCCACCCCCTTCCCCCATGCCTCAGCCACAGACGGCCAATGTGATGGGTCTAACACAAGCTTTTCAGTTTCAGACCCAATAAATTCCTACACTACTGACAATGGTGCAACAACGATTGGCCGCACAAGCTGCGTTGGCTGCACAATTACAGCAAACCAACCAGAGCAACAAATGCTGCCAGCCAGAATACCACTGTTCTGGCAATTTAAGGACACAGAAGAGGAATGGCTTGAATACATGACTTAAGCACATTGTCAAGTTCATTGTGTTCAAGGTACTGTAAAGTTACAAGACTTCCTTTAAAATTGCAGGGTCCCCAGTGTTCAGGTTAATGCAAAAACTATTCCAACCACTTCTCCTGACCAACTCAGCTATGACCTAGTAATTGCTGCGTTAACTCAATACTATGACCAGTAAGTCCAAGTAGCTGCAGCCCGATATGAGTTTTTTTGCTTGCAGAAAAAGCTGGAACAGAAGTACTGCCAGTGGTACACAGAATTAACGGGCATGACTAGGAAGTGTAAATTTAAGTGTAGTTGTGGTAACTTTTTCAGTGATTTAGTGATTTGGGATGCAATAACATCCAGTGTCCATGATAGTAGAATATGGGAACAGATCTTAAAGTACTCTTATCCATCACTTCCCCAAGTATTGCAAATCTTAGAGCAATATGATTCAGTTGCCGTAGCAGCCGATAAGTTTGATCAGGCACCGGTTTGTCGGATTGAGTTGCCCTTTGCTCATAACTGCCCCAAGCAGCCATAACAATGAGCATGTACACAGCCTTGCAGAAAGCCACTCAGATGTGTAAACAGACCTACGAATTTAGTGAAGTCTTGGCCTTGAGGTTTTGCTCATCATAAAATATATGATTACCCATCACATAACGCATTGTGTTACAAGTGTGGAAAAAAAGGCAATGTCCAATCAGTTTGTTTGAAATGGCACAAAAATGCCAATTTTGCTGCCTCCCAGAAAAACAGGCTGGTGTACATGCAGTGAACGCTGTGTTTTCAAATCTACAACAAGTTCCGATAAAAGTAAAATTAAGATTGTGCCAACTCCTCTGCTGTGGAATGATGTTCTAACAAACTATTTGTCTCATTATGAATTGTTGGCCATTGTGTGAACTTTCAGTAAGACACAAGTGCCTCAGTAACTTTGCTTAATCGTGCCGTGTGCAAACAATTAGGCTCACCACACCTTTCTAAATCTAGCAGGTGCCTCACTGCTTACAACAGACAGGAAAATCCAGTGCTTGGACAGTGACGTTTTCCTGCCACTTACAAATCTCACACTAGGATGGTGACTTTTACTGTATTGAAATCAAGAGGCAGTGAAAACATATTCAGTTCAGATTACTTTGATTTGTTTGGACTTCGCATCCAAGACAAGGTATTTTCAGTGGTTGCTTTTAATCCAAAAGACAATGTTGCTATTTTGCTTAAAGAATTTCTTGAACTATTTTTGGAAGCAATGGGAAAGTCTATTAATGTTGTTACATTGAAAGGTAATGTCAGCTTAGGTTTTTCCAGGCCCACCACATTCCAATTGCTCTAAGAGACAAAGTAGCCAGTGAATTGAATGAATTTCAAGATAATGGTGTAATTGCTCCCACTCAAGCTAATCAATGGGCAAGTCCTCTCATTTTGTTGCCTAAGCCTTCTGGTCACATTCGCATTAGTGTTGACTTCAAGTCTATGTCAGCCCACAGACTGCAGTTGACACTTACCCATCACATCGCCCTGCAGAACTCATCGACAGGCTTGGTTCAGGACGTTACTTTTCTAAGATGGTTTTGCGTGATGCCTACTTGCAAATTCCATTGGATGAAGAATCACACAAAGTGTTTGTTGTAAATACACACTTTGGACTCTTCAAGTATTTGTATTTGCCCTTTGGCAGTGCTTCTGCACCCACCATTTTTCAACGTTACTTGGAACTGCTGACTGCAGAAGTGCCATTTTGTTCAAGCTACCTTGACGGTATTTTCATCTCAGGTTGTTTGTTGCCAGTTTGCATACTCTTTTTTGAGTGTTGTCAGAAGCAAGACTCAACTGTCATGTTGAAAAGTGTGACTTTTTTCAAACTGAACTACAGTACTTAGGTCATGTGATGAACAGTCAGGGTGTGTCTCCCCTCCAATCTCATTTGCTTGCAATCTGTGACCTGCCTCTTCCTCACTACATGTCTGAACTGCAGTTAGTGCTATGCAAGATGACATGCTACATTCAGTTCATATCAAATGCCACTCGGATCTTGGCTTCATTGCATCACTTGTGTCAGAAAAATGTGCCTTTTGTGTGAACTAAGGAGTGTCATGGCACATTTCAGAAACTCAAAAATGCTTTGCTTGGTGACAGACGTTTAGTGCATTTTGACACTGCCAAGCCAGTAGTTTTGCAAGTTGACTCTTCTTCCTACAGAATAGTTGCTGGGCTTTCATACAGAATTGGTGCATAAGACATACATATTGCTTTTGCCTCAAAGTTGTTGACTCAAACTCCGCACAATTATTCAGAAACTGAAAAAGAAGCTCTTGCTATTGTGTATGGTGTAACCAAATTCCGTCACTATTTCTATTGTCGCAAGTTCTATTTAGCCACAGATCACAAGCCTTTGCAGTCCTTGTTTCATCCATCAGAAACAGGTCCTAACTGCACTGCTAAGGAACTGCAATGCTGGGCTTTGTTGCTTTCACAGTAGAAGTATGAAATTGTGTACAGACCTACAAAAAAGTCTGGCAATGCAGATGCCCTATCTTGCCATGCAATTGGCCTAGACTCTAATTTTGATGCGTCCGCTGCATCTTGTTGCCAAATTGATGCACAGGACTCTGAATTGCTAGAATCTTTTCCCTTACAATACAGAAAAATTGCACAGGTCATGGATACAGACCCATATCTCAAGATTTTGTTGCATTCCATTTGCACATCTTGGCCTTGTTCATTGAACAGTACCCAGAACTCAATTGTGTACCAATATTTTGCACATCAGCATAACCTTCCTGTTCAATAAGGTGTGATTCTAGTTCAAAATGACAGTGGTCAGTCACGCGTGCTTATTCCCAAAGTGTTGCCAAAGGATTTATTGTGATTGCTCCACCAAGGACATTAGGGAGTTGTTCGCACTACACAGTCAGCGCGCCGGCACTGTACTTGGTAGGGCATGGATGCCGCACTCAACAGATAATGTCACAGCATTGTGCATGTGTGGAAACCAATTTGCTCTACCACAGACATTCTCAGCTTGGCCTTAAGACTCAACTGCCATGGTAACGAGTGCACTTAGAATTTGCAGGACCATTTTGGAACACTCTTTGGCTCATAGTGGTAGATTCTTTCAGCAAGTTTCTATTTGCAGTGCCTATGGCTCGTATCACTTCACGTGGCACCATTCAAGCATTGCCCTCCATATTTTGCATAGAAGGTTTGCCAGAAGTACCTGTGTCAGACTATGGACCACAGTTCAGTTCACGTGACTTTGAACCGTTTTGTGAACGAAATGGCATTCGTCATCTAACAAGTGCTCCGTTTCACCCTCCAGTCCATCAGAGAAGCAGAACGCTTAGTACACACTTTTAAACAACAGATGGCCAAGCTTTGCACCTCCCCCACATGAGAACAGGCACTGCAACTCTTTCTTGCCTCCTATCACTCCCACCCAGGAGATGGACCATCACCGGCAGAACTCCTGCGTGGTCACTGCCCTCAGATGCTACTCTACTTGCTCCACCCACTGCAACATCTGGCACTGTCAATGGTTGCCAAGTATCACTTTGCACTGTGTGATCTTGTGGTTTTTTTTTTTTTTTTTTTCTTTCCAGGGTTTGTGGCAACTGTGCGCATTGGGAAAGAGGCGTGATCCAGGAACACATTGGCTCTTTCATGTACTTGATTGCAGGTCCCAATGGTTTGCAGTACTGCCACCACAGCCAAATTCGTGTGTGTCATTTCCCCCATGATTCTGCTGCTTTTCTTCCCCCAGATTCAGGGCCTCACAGGAGTGCGCGGACTTTACACTGGCTCGCTGGTGCCACCAAGCACCCCAGGAGGAATGGATGGATGATGCACCCTTGCCCCCATTGTCCCCGCTTGTCAACCTGATGGACATGGACCTGCCATCGCCATCATCAGCCTGGGACACACCTTCAGGCCTGAATGTGTGCCCTGGCAGCAGTTTTCCAGAGTATGGTCTGTTGCCTCGCAAGAGAGACGGTGGGGTTCGGTCGGGAGTACGTCTCAGCTTCTGGCTCACCTCTACGTCCAGCATCCTTCCTTCCTGTCCATTGTTGTTTGAGTATTTCCTACATGACAACAGTGTGCCATTCCGGGAGGGGGGGGGAGGAGGACAGGGATGGGGGGGGGGGGGGGGGGGAAATGTGCCGGCATAAACTGTTCTGTTGCCAGCACATCAGTCAGCAAAGACATGGTGCAAAGATCAACACGTGCTGAATCAAGCATGCCTATCACGAGAGAACCCAGTCACACACCGACAAACAACACGCCACCAATGCCCTCTCGACAGCATATATTTAGGCTGCCTCCACTGATGGGAGGACTTCACTATCTCTCACTCCAGTATGGAGTCTGTCATTCATTGCAGCACATGCTCTGTTCATATCTCGGATGACTACTGTACATAGCGTCAAATTATAGCAAGATTACTGATAATGTCTGCAAGAGAGCTATTACGAAAGTTAAGTAGCAGCTATCTGTTCATGTAAATAAAGAACCATGTTAATCCATGTGTGCAGTTGTGTTATAGAAAGAGGATACCGGCCACATATAGCAACATCCTCTCCATTACTTTCTACAGTACAAGACAACAAAGATGATGAGGATACAACAGTGGCAATAAGCATAATTAAGTGACGATCAAAGTTAATCAAGTTGGCTGAAAATTTTGCTTGCCCCTCTTGTGTTTTAGCTTCCAGGGGTGATCATGTTCAAGTGTTTGCTAATTTGTTGTTATATTCTTGCATGTATTACAGGAGGGGAGCCGCAGAACTAATTACATTTCTCTTTCAGAGGCTTTGCTTGTTTTTCGATATAACATATCCTAGAAATGAATGCAATTGTCTTTATGTGACTGGACATTCTTTGCTTGCCTGAATTCATTCTGGATCAGACTGCGTGCCTTTTACCCCTACAATATGCCATGAAAAGTTTAATTCTTCTCCTAAATATGATTTACTCAGGTTTATTGTTATCCTTCTTTCCTGAATTCTTTTTAACATTTTAATAATCAGAGTGCACTGTTCTTACCATATTTTGGAAACCAATAGTATATTGTCCACATACATGATTAGTCCCAGTATTAAATAACTGCCCACAGCTTTATCTAAGGCCCATATGAAAATCACTGCAGATGTATTTAAACCAAAGGTTGAACTGGTAAGACTTTCCATCAAACCAGAATCCTGTACAGGGTCTAGAAATCCATAAAATGATTTATTGCTGGCTGATTAAAAATAGAATAGTTTGACATTGTATAAGTATGTGTATTGTTTATATTATTTGTGGAAAATTCTGGGGACTGGTTACTCACTAGATTGCTTTGCTTTTCAGAATCTTGCTTCCTTGCTTTACAATATTTGATTTCATTCTTTCATTGGCAGTGGTGGATAATGGTTACCTTCATTGTTACCTATTTGATAAGTTTCTCCTGATGTATGGTCCCCATGTTCTCTGTTTAATGCATCCAAACAATCAATAAACATCAACAAATCATTAACTGTTGACAACCCCCAACACCAAATCTCTTTTCTTGCATGAAGTGATAATCTGTGCATATGAAATTTAACAAAGTGGCTCTCTTGTACTGGATCATCTAAAAATTCTGACTGTGTTAAGTGATAGTCAGTATATTTCTTATAGGTTCCCAAACTATTATCATAACGTCATGGGTTAAGAAGCTCAAGTATCAATTTTTCTTGAGCACTAAGAAACCAGTACTTCTTTTTAAATTTTTTTCTGAAAATTGTTTCAGAATATAAATTCTTCAGCATGAGCATTTTACCACTCCACAGTGTCATCCTCTAAATACAAGGCATTTCCAAAACTAAGGTCCAGTAACCAACTGATGGCAGCCTACTGACTCTTTAAGAAACTACTGCAGTGTTAATTTGGTGCAGTAGTCATTTGCCAGCAGATTGCAATGGCCAAGACAATTGTAGGCCCTGCCACTTGTGAAGTGCACAATGTGATTATATTTTTTTTGGCAAAAGGATTTTCAGCTGCTGAAATCCATTGTGAGTTATGCGTAGTGTATGGTCTTGAAATAATGAGTGAGAAACAAGTTCAAAAATGGTGTTGAGGATTTCAAAATGGTTGCACAAATGCTCACAATGAACAGCAGTGGCAGATCCATTATTCGGAAAAATGACATTGTAGATCAAGTGAACCAAAAAAGTGATCAGCGATTGACGATTAGTGGTCTGGCTAATGAATTCCAAAATGTTGCTTGAACTTCAATTTACAGGATTGTCACTTTACAGCTTGGATATCAAAAACTGTGTGTGAGGTGGGATCCAGAAATGCCCACTGATCGGCACAACGAGAAAGGAATGTGTAGTGCATGACAGTTTCTGGAGTGCTGTAGATAAGGTGGAAAAGATTGTTTCCTCACAAATTGTTACAGATGATGAGATGTGGTATTATACACCAATGCAGAATCAAAAGAATAGTCAATGGAGTGGTGCCATTCAAGATCACCCAAACCGTAAAAGTTTAAGCAGTCTCCATTCTCGAATTTAAAAATGATGGCTATTGTTTCTTGAGATGAAAAGGGCATACTTTTGATTGATTTCATGGATAGTAGGTCAACAATTGCAGTTGAGGTATCCTGTGAAATGCTAACCAAACTGAGATGTGCAATGCAAAATTGATGCTGCAGGAAACTGTTATTTGGCACAACCCTCCTTCACGACAATGCATGCCCTCACAACACTGCCAAAACCAAGGAAAAAATTCAAGATTTTCAGTAGGAACTTTTTGATCACTCTCCTTACAGTGCAGACTTTGCATGAAGAGACTACTTCATCTTCTTACACTTAAAAAGTGCCTGGGAGGACAATGATTTCAAAATGAGAATAAACCCCCAGACTGACTTTACCAAATGGTTTGACTCACAGGCAGCAGACTTCTGTGAAGGGGGAATATGAAAGCTGGTGCACCATTACAGAATAGTGTACAAATGTGAATGGCAACTATGTGGAAAAGTAAAGTAGATATGTAGCAAAATACTACTGTGAATAAAAACATTCTGCCATAAGCTTATTTTTTATGACAGTTTTGGTATATACTTTATAATAATCACTCTTCCCTGAATAATCCAATCTCTTGGGTAAATATTTAGTAAATATTCTTAAAAAACTGTGTGGGGCAAACCTTCCCATATAGTTTAAATCTAGAGAATTGTTTGGATGGACTAGTTCAATTTCCCAGCTACAATTCCTTGTTTAGCATGGCTGGCAGTCCACTATTTGCACTAAACTTCTTTTCATTTAATTTCTTTTTAGTCTTAGTTAACATGTTCCTATTTTTTTTACAGTTCACTTTCAGTTCTATCTGTTTCCTTGTAAGAATGAGATGTATCTACAGATGATTGTTATTTCTTCTACTTTGTTACTGATAATGTCAACTACATACTCCTCCAAAGCAGCTAATGTAGAGCCTGAAATAACATCTACATCTAAATTGTTGCTTTGTTCCAACACTCCCAATCTTTTTTTTTTTAGTGTTGAAATTTGATCATGTGATGTTTTGAATTCCAGCTCATTTAGTTCCTTTAATTGTTTCAAGGCCTTGTTTACAACTTTAAACTGCTCATTCACTTCATTTCGAACTAAACCACAAGGTTTCAATAATTTCAAAATAATTTCTTCTGGTTAGGTGGAAAGTTTCATCTGAAACTGTGAGACGCTACTCTGTATCTCCTACTTCTTCCTACTTAGCTCACTGATTTGCTGCTCTAATATGGTGTTTGTAGATTTTATTTCATTCTTTAATTGAGTTTTAGTATTTTATAGTGATTAATTTGTTTGTCTGAATGTTGTATTTGTTTGCTTTAGTGTCATGTTTACTGTGTTTATTTCCTTTTGTATATCATTAGTCAGTTGCTCACATTCATTACTTGATTCCATACTAAACAATTTGAAATAAGCTGGTACATCTGCATCCATTTTTCTCGTAATCACTGGCATGCAATGTCTGCAATAACACAGGTATAATTAGCCTCAATTTAATATTGTAACTCATTCACAAAAGAAGTGGCTTATAAGGTGCTTGTTCATCCAATTCTTGAGTATTTTTCATCTATTTGGGATCCCCCTGCCAGGTAGGACTGATGGATGAGTTAGAGAAGATCCAACAAAGAGCAGTGCATTTCGTCACAGGATTGTTTAGCTGGTGAGAGAGTGTTATGGAAATGCTAATCAAACTCCACTGGCAGACATTACAAGAGAGGCATTGTACATCATGGAGAGATTTACTATTGAAATTTTGGGACAGCACTTTTCAGGAGGAGTTGGACAACATAATACTTCCCTCCACACCTGACAGTGTGTGGCAGAGGGTACCTTGAGTACCTCTATTGGTTCTCCCTTCTATTCCAGTCTCATATTGTTCGTGGAAAGAAGGATTGTCGGTATGCCTCTGTGTGGGCTCTAATCTCTCTGATTTTATCCTTATGGTCTCTTTGTGAGATATACGTAGGAGGGAGCAATATACTGCTTCTTCCCATGCATTATTCATGAGTGAAACAGCGTTGAAGGGATCAGGTAGTGGAACTGAAAGTATCCTCCGCCACACATGATTAGGTGACTTGCGGAGTGTGATGTAGATGTAGACTAGCTATGTTGCTGTAGTACACACACAAACTCTGGTTTCAAAACCACTTGCAGTTTACCCCCTGACACACACACACACACACACACACACACACACACACACTACTAATGTAGCCTGTTTGTGCTATTAATACAATCAGAGTTCTCCATAATCACACTCAAAATCTTCCATCTCATGGACTAATTACTTTCTTCTCCATTGTACCACATAATTTAATAATGGTTCATCGACTACCCAAACCTCTTTAAAATTATTAATTTGCATTGCTAGCAATTGAATTTGCATGGCAGTGTAACCTTATCTGTTGATCTTCATTACTACTGACAACAGATATCAATTCCTACAAAGCTGCATACTCAAAATTCACCAAATCTCTCAAAAATTTCAAATTTCTGGTTACTGTTCGTGCTCTCCATAAATTTTATGCCCAACTATATCTGTTCTCCCCCCCCCCCCCCCCCCATGAACCATAGACCTTTCCATTGGTGGGGAGGCTTGCATGCCTCAGCGATATAGATAGCCGTACCGTAGGTGCAACCACAGTGGAGGGGTATCTGTTGAGAGGCCAGACAAATGTGTGATTCCTGAAGAGCGGCAGCAGCCTTTTCAGTAGTTGCAGGGGCAACAGTCTGGATGGTTGACTGATTTGGCCTTGTAACACTAACCAAAACGGCCTTGCTGTGCTGGTACTGCGAATGGCTGAAAGCAAGGGGAAACTACAGCCATAATATTTCCCGAGGGCATACAGCTTTACTGTAGGGTTAAATGATGATGGCATCCTCTTGGGTAAAATATTCCGCAGGTAAAATAGTACCCCATTCGGATCTCCAGGCGGGGACTACTCAAGACGACGTTGTTACCAGTTGAAAGAAAACTGGCATTCTATGGATTGGAGTGTGGAATGTAAGATCCCTTAATCAGGCAGATAGGTTAGAAAATTTAAAAAGGGAAATGGATAGGTTAAAGTTAGATATAGTGGGAATTAGCGAAGTTCGGTGGCAAGAGGAATAAGAGTTTTGGTCAGGTGAATACAGGATTATAAATACAAAATCAAATAGGGGTAATGCAGGAGTAGGTTTAATAATGAATAAAAAAACTAGGAGTGTGGGTAAGCTACTACAAACAGCATAGTGAACGCATTATTGTGGCCAAGATAGATACGAAGCCCAGGCCTACTACAGTAGTACAAGTTTATATGTCAACTAGCTCTGCAGATGATGAAGAAATTGAAGAAATGTACGATGAGATAAAAGAAATTATTCACATAGTGAAGGGAGACGAAAATTTAATAGTCATGGGTGACTGGAATTTGATAGTAGGAAAAGGAATAGAAGGAAACATTGTAGGTGAATATGGATTGGGGGTAAGAAATGAAAGAGAAAGCCGCCTAGTAGAATTTTGCACAGAGCATAACTTAATCATAGCTAACACTTGGTTCAAGAATCATAAAAGAAGGTTGTATACATGGAAGAAGCCTGGAGATACTAAAAGGTTTCAGATAGATTATATAATGGTAAGACAGAGGTTTAGGAACCAGGTTTTAAATTGTAAGACATTTTCAGGGGCAGATGTGGACTCTGACCACAATTCATTGGTTATGAACTGCAGATTAAAACTGAAGAAACTGCAAAAAGATGGGAATTTAAGGAGATGGGACCTGGATAAACTGACTAAACCAGAGGTTGTACAGAGTTTCAGGGAGAGCATAAGGGAACAATTGACAGGAATGGGGGAAAGAAATACAGTAGAAGAAGAATGGGTAGCTTTGAGGGATGAAGTAGTGAAGGCAGCAGAGGATCAAGTAGGTAAAAAGACATAGGCTAGTAGAAATCCTTGGGTAACAGAAGAAATATTGAATTTAATTGATGAAAGGAGAAAATATAAAAATGCAGTAAATGAAGCAAACAAATAGGAATACGAACGTCTCAAAAATGAGATCGACAGGAAGTGCAAAATGTCTCAGCAGGCATGGCTAGAGAACAAATGTAAGGATGTAGAGGCTTATCTCACTAGGGGTAAGATAGATATGCCTACAGGAAAATTAAAGAGACCTTTGGAGAAAAGAGGACCACTTGTATGAATATCAAGAGCTCAGATGGAAACCCAGTTCTAAGCAAAGAAGGGAAAGCAGAAAGGTGGAAGGAGTATATAGAGGGTCTATACAAGGGTAATGTACTTGAGGACAATATTATGGAAATGGAAGAGGATGTAGATGAAGATGAAATTGGAGATACGATACTACGTGAAGAGTTTGACAGAGCACTGAAAGACCTGAGTCGAAACAAGGCCCGGGAGTAGACAACATTCCATTAGAACTACTGACGGCCTTGGAAAAGCCAGTCCTGACAAAACTGATGCACAACTTCACTCCTGACGTCCATGGTGAGGTCCATCTTTGCAACCACAACACCATGCAGTGCAGTATAGATAGGCCCAACAACATGCTGAGTGGACCGCTCAGGATTGGCATCACGTTCTCTTTGCCAATGAGTGTTGCATATGCCATCAACCGGACATTTGTCGGAGACATGTTTGGAGTCAACCCAGTCAGGCTGAATGCCTTAGACACACTGTCCAGAGAGTGGAGCAAGGTGGAGATTCTTTGCTGTTTTGGGGTGGCATTGTGTGGGGCTGACGTACACCGCTGGTGGTCATGGAAGGCCCATAATGGCTGTATGATATGTGAATACAATCCTCCGACCAATACTGCAACCATATCAGCAGCATATTGGCGAGGCATTCTTCTTCATGGATGACAATTTGCACCCCCATCATGCACATCTTGTGAATGACTTCCTTCAGGATAACAACATTGCTTGACTAGAGTGGCCAGCATGTTCTCCAGACATGAACCCTATTGAACATGCCTGGGACAGATTGGAAAGGACTGTTTATGGACGACGTGACCCACCAACCCCTCTAACGGATCTATGGCATATCACCATTGAGGAGTTGGACAACAGTGCCTTGATGAACTTATGGATCGTATGCCACAATGAATACAGGCATGCATCAGTGCAAGAGGACATGCTACTGTGTATTAGAGGTACCGGTTTGCACAGCATTCTGGACCACCACCTCTGAAGGTCTCGCTGTATGGTGGTACAACATGCAATGTGTGGTTTTCATGAGCAATAAAAAGGGCGGAAATGATGTTTATGTTGATCTCTGTTCCAATTTTCTGTACAGGTTCTGGAACTGTCGGAACCGATGTGATGTGTGTGTGTTTTAGCATACTTTCCAATGTCTTTCAATTGAATTGATGCAGTTGCTGTTGCAAGTTAAGAGCACAAATCCAACATCCAACTCTTGAAACAAGTACAGTGCTTCTGATAAACAAGTTATAATAAATTATGCTACTGTTTATAATGACTATACAATACAAAAGAGCTTTATCTTGTGGAATGTGACAGGACTATGAATCTAAAAAAAAGATGTTTCTTATTTTACTGGTTCACAATTGAGTCAATATATAACAAATTTTCTCTTGTACCTGTGATGTCATAGGCATTGTCATGCCTACTCTTCCTCTATGGTATCCACCATATCTCCAAGGCAGAAACCGATGACATGGAATAAACCCCTCAACCAGCAGGTATCATGAATCTGATATGATATTTATGTTTGTCCCAGCTTGTAGATACATTTCATGATACATATGCATAAATAAAACATAAATACAAAGTGTAGATTATCTAATTCATTACGAAAACAAACTTTTTATAGTGGTGATCATGTTTGCCAGTTCAAAAAATGCTTGTGCAACACATCACTTCACCAAAGTGATATACTACAATACGTGGTTGTTAAATTTTAATGGGATCAATGATTTTAAACTTGGTGCATTATAGATTATCTAAATTGGTTTTCAAAGATGGCAATTGTTATTTCATTTAGGACTAAAATCAGAGGAATTATTTTAGTATAATATGAGGTATAATTATTTAGCTTAGAGAAATTGTGTGATGCCTTAAATAATGAATTACATGTCCAATTACAACAGTTGTTCTTAGAAAAAAAATAACCTGAACAATACAACGGCAAATTTTGTGACATGTTCCAAGGCGGTGACAGAGAAAGATAATCTTTTCCAGGTCCAGTATTACAAACAGGTAAAACATTACAAGTGAGACTATACAGGTAAGTGGAACAACTGTAATAATACAAAGCAAAATTTTAATACAGAAAGTGAAACTACAGTAACTGCAATAAAAGGAAAAATGGGCATACATGTAGGAGGGGTAATTTATAAAGTGCTCTGGCTGGGATTATTAGAAGTATCTGCAGTTTTAAGTCGTAAGTAAGGGAACTGTGTCTAATCATTCAGTGCTAAGACTCAGCATTAAGATAAGACATATGTTTATTCACCGGTATACTTGGGAAGGCAGGGGAACCAGATCTGTCATTGACTATATAATAACAGATCAGGAATTCAGGAAGGCTGTGAGGGACACACGTGTATTCAGGGGATTCTTTGATGACACTGATCATTATTTAATCTGCAGTGTAATTGGGATTGTGAGGCCGAAAGTGCAGGAGGTCAGGTCCATATGTAGGAGGATAAGAGTGGAGAAACTTCAGGATAAGGAAATCAGGCACAAGTACATAACAGCAATCTCACAAAGGTACCAGTTAGTTGAATGTAGTCAATTACAGTCATTGGAAAAGGAATGGACAAGGTACAGGGACACAGTACTAGAAGTGGCTAAAGAATGTCTTGGAACAGTAGTGTGTAAAAGTAGGATGAAGCAAACAGCTTGGTAGAATGATACAGTCAAGGCAGCCTGTAAAAGGAAAAAGAAGGCATATCCAAAATGGCTACATACCAGAACCCAGGTAGACAGAGAAAGTTATGTTGAAGAAAGAAACAAAGCCAAACAGATAATTGCAGCATCCAAGAAGAAATCGTGGGAAGACTTTGGAAACAGGTTGGAGACTATGGGTCAAGCTGCTGGAAAACCATTCTGGAGTGTAATTAGCAGTCTTTGAAAGGGAGGTAAGAAGGAAATGACAAGTATTTTGGACAGGTCAGGAAAACTGCTGGTGAATCCTGTGGATGCCTTGGGCAGATGGAGGGAATATTTTGAAGAGTTGCTCAATGTAGCTGAAAATGCGATCAGTAATGTTTCAGATTTCGAGGTAGAATGGGATAGGAATGATGATGGAAATAGGATCACATTTGAGGAAGTGGAGAAAATGGTCAATAGATTGCAGTGCAATAAAGTGGCTGGGTTGGATGAAATTAAGTCGGAACTAATCAAATACAGTGGAATGTCAGGTCTTAAATGGTTACGCAGGATAATTGAAATGGACTGGGAGTCGGGACACGTTCCATCAGACTGGACAAAAGCAGTAATCACACCAATCTTTAAACATGGAAACAGAAAAGATTGTAAAAACTACAGAGGTATCTCTTTAATCAGCGTTGTGGGTAAAATCTTCTCAGGTATTGTTGAAAGGAAAGTGCGAGTATTAGTTGAGGACCAATTGGATGAAAATCAATGTGGGTTTAGGCCTCTTAGAGGTTGTCAGGACCAGATCTTTAGCTTATGGCAAATAATGGAGAAGTGTTATGAGTGGAACAGGGAATTGTATCTATGCTTTATAGATCTAGAAAAGGCATATGACCAGGTTCCTAGGAGGAAGTTATTGTCTGTTCTACAAGATTATGGAATAGGAGGCAAACTTTTGTAAGCAATTAAAGTTCTTTACATGGATAGTCAGGCAGCAGTTAGAGTTGACGGTAAGTTGAGTTCATGGTTCAGAGTAGTTTCAGGGGTAAGACAAGGCTGCAACCTGTCTCCACTGTTGTTCATATTATTTATGGATCATATGTTGAAAACAATGGACTGGCTGGGTGAGATTAAGATATGTGAACACAAAATAAGCAGTCTTGCATATGCGGATGACTTAGTTGTGATGGCAGATTCGATTGAAAGTTTGCAAAGTAATATTTCAGAGCTAGATGTAAGGACTATGGTATGAAGATTAGCATCTCCAAAACGAAAGTAATGTCAGTGGGAAAGAAATATAAACGGATTGAGTGCCAAATAGGAGGAACAAAGTTAGAACAGGTGGACGGTTTCAAGTACTTAGGATGCATATTCTCACAGGATGGCAACATAGTGAAAGAACTGGAAGCAAGGTGTAGCAAAGCTAATGCAGTGAGCACTCAGCTACGATCTACTCTCTTCTGCAAGAAGGAAGTCAGTACCGAGACTAAGTTATCTGTGCACCGTTCAATCTTTCGACCAACTTTGTTGTATGGGAGCGAAAGCTGGGTGGATTCAGGTTACCTTATCAACAAGGCTGAGGTTACGGATATGAAAGTAGTTAGGATGATTGCAGGTACTAGTAGATGGGAACAATGGCAGGAGGGTGTCCACAATGAGGAAATCAAAGAAAAACTGGGAATGAACTCTATAGATGTAGCAGTCAGGGCGAACAGGCTTAGATGGTGGGGTCATGTTACACGCATGGGAGAAGCAAGGTTACCCAAGAGACTCATGGATTCAGCAGTAGAGGGTAGGAGGAGTCGGGGCAGACCGATGAGAAGGTACCTGGATTCGGTTAAGAATGATTTTGAAGTAATAGGTTTAACATCAGAAGAGGCACCAATGTTCGCACTGAATAGGGGATCATGGAGGAATTGTATAACGGGGGGCTATGCTCCAGACTGAACGCTGAAAGGCATAATCAGTCTTAAATGATGATGATGATGATATGTTTATTGTTATGAAACTGACTAGCAATCATATCAGCACTTTGATCAAAAATGTCTTGTGGCTGGGATGACATTTCATCTAAACTGCTAAAGGAATGCAAGGATGAATTAGTGAAACCCCTGACTCACTTGATAAATACCTCCCTCAGTAATGATGTATTCCCTGATCTTTTGAAAATTACTGAAATTATACCAGTGCATAAAAAGGGATTAAAAACTGACACTAAAAACTACAGGCCAATATCATTAACCTAAGAACTAGGCAAATTGTTAGAGAGAGTAATACTAAATCAATTGAATCATATTTCACCAAATACAATCTGTTAAACAACCTACAACATGGATTTAGAAAAGGGAGATCTATTACAACAGCAGTGGCATCTTTTATACATGAAATATTAAATAAGCTGGACAAAAGTGACAAGGTAATAGGCACTTTCCTAGATATGAGTGAAGCCTTTGATACTGTGAATCATACCACTCTTCTGTGTAAGCTAGAAGAGCATGGGTTGAGAGGACTAGCCTTGAAACTACTTACCTCCTATTTGAAAGACAGGAAACAGTGTGTAAAGCTAACTTATATAAATAATGAGCAGCTCCTAACAACCAAATCAACCTTCAGGACACTTCAATGAGGCGTGCCTCGAGGAAGCATACTAGGGCCTTTTCAGTTCCTCGTATATGTAAATAACTTATTTGAACCCCAAAATTGCATGGTTGTAAGCTATGCCAATGACATATCTTTCATCAGCTGTGGCAGTGATATGCAGTCTGCAGCTAACAGTACTGAGATCAGTTTCAATACTCTGTCCACATACCTTACAGCAAACAAGCTTCTTGTAAATAAAGACTAAATGAAGAACTGTAACAAATTTAGTGACTGTTCACCACCAAAAACAAAGCCCAATATGACAGACAGCAATTTCCCATGTTTTAAGTTTTCTCATGTTTCCATCTCAGATGTCATCAAAATCATAATGTCCCTAAAAAATTCAAAATCTGCGGGGTGGGATGAGGTCCCCACTGAAATAATAAAAATAGTCCATCACAGTATTGCACATCCACTCTCTTTCATAATCAACCAATCTTTTGATGAGTGATGTTTCCCAGATCGATTAAAATATGCAGAAGTTCGGCCCATACATAAAAAAGGCAAACAAGATGAATTTGGCAACTATAGGCCAATCTCACTGTTACCAATTTTCTCAAAAATATTTGAAAGAGCTGCATGTGATCAGATCGAAAATCACAATTCATCTAACAGCATTATCTTAGGCAATCAATATGGTTTCAGAAAAGGCCGCAGCACAATCTATGCAATAAATGAATCAGTCACAAAAGTCAGCAGATGTCTTGATGATAGTATGTGTGTGTCAGGAATCCTTTGTGACCTGTCCAAAGCCTTCGACACAGTAAATCATGACCTGCTTCTCCAAAAATTGGCATGCTATGGTTTTCAAGGCAAATCTCTTAGCTGGATGTCATCATACTTGGCAAACAGAAAACAAAGAGTACTTATTAACATCAACGGCAAGAAATTTCTCTCTGGCTGGAAACACACTCAATTGGGTGTTCCACAAGGTTCAATATTAGGGCCACTACTTTTTCTGTATTATATCAATGATATGCCATGTCAGGTCCAGTCTGATACTATCCTCTATGCAGATGACTCAACAGCTGTAGTCTGTTGTAAAAATGAGGTAGACCTAATTCGTCATATTGAACAAACACTTGGGGAAGTGGAGGCATGGGTCAAAACAATAACTTGACATTAAATTTTACAAAAACAGAAATTGTTCATTTCACCACAAAACAATCTGCACAGTCTATAAGTGAAATAAGGTATATGGACAAGAAATTAGAGACTGCAGACTGTGTCAAATTCCTTGGCATATTAGTCAATAAAAACCTGTTATGGAGTCACCATGTGGACAACGTACTGGGTCGACTGAATAGCCTTGTATATATCATGAATATCTTGTATAGTATTACTGATTTAGCTGTAAGAAAAACTGTATATAATGCATATTTTGTTTCAGTCATTAGGTATAGTATAATTTTCTGGGGTCTGAAAAAACAAATTTACTTAGAGCTTTTAGACTACAAAAAAGAATCGTCCGAGCAATGGTGGGAGCAAAACCAAAGCAACATTGTAAACCTTTATTTGTAAAACTAGATCTAATGAGCATTCCAAGCATATACACCTATGAAACTCACACTTTCACGAAAAGAAACCCACAACTTTTTGAGGGCAACTTCTTCTTGCATCAATATGATCCTAGATATAGAATGAGCTACATGTTACCTACCCACTGTTTAAAATCATATTAAAAAATACCATACTATATGGGCATGAAATTTGTAAATAAAATATGGAAAGATATGGATGACGCAAATGTAAAAGGTACCAAAAGAGACCTGGAAAAGTACCTGAAAGATAAATGTTACTATAGTGTAGAAGATTTTGTGAATGGCAACAATGCATTATAATTGTCATTAAAATACCTCTTTGAAGATGTTACACCATATATATTATTAGTTTATTATCTATTTTTAGTATTATTATATATAGTGTAAAACTGACAAGTCACCTATGTCACAATCTTTGATTGTATAATGCATGTTATGTGATAAAAAACATTGAATTGAATTGAATTGACAAAACGGTAGTAATGAAGTTCATCCTCAGTTATAATGTTATCATAACTGATACTGTATTTACATCCCCACTGGGTCTTGCATATGCAAATTCACATAAATTGTTGGGCATCGTTGTTGATGAAAACTTATCATGGAAAGAACATGTAGATAATATTTTCAAGAAAATAAGTAGAAATGTGTATCTACTGAAACGGGTCTCAGCCTTCTTGGACCATGATACTTTAAGGCAAATATATTTTGGGTTGAATCATCCACACCTTCAGTATGGTACTGAGATATGGGGTGGGGCATCAGCAGTTCATATAGATAGACTTTTTAGATTACAAAAAAAGGCAGTAAGAATGGTAGCCAAGGTAAAGAAGAGAGAGCCTTGTAGAGACATCTTTAGAAAATATAAAATTCTTGTGGTGCACTCCTTGTATATACTGCAGACAGTCATGTTCATGAAACAAAATCCTGAATTTAATATGACAAGCAGTAACGTATACAACTATGATACACGGGGAAGGGAAAATTTTCATAGAATTGTGACCAATAAAATGGAAACGGACCACAGCCCACATAGAGTGGGAGCAATTTTCTACAATGCACTACCCTGTGAACTCAAGAAAGCAAATCTAAATATGCTAAAGAGTAGACTGAAGCAATTATTTATAGAGAAGTGTTGTTACTCTATAGAGGACTTTAAGCTGTAGTGCCATCTTGGAAAACAGTGAATGTAGACAATTTCTCCGATCTATCAGTGGTATGAAAGAATGTAATTATACACTGTATTATGTGTACTGTACTATTATAAATACAAGCTAAATTGTGTTACACTATAGAGGAATCTACTTGTAGTGCCCTTTTGAAAAATAGTATGTACAGACATGTGTGTGATCCATATGATGTTATGAAAGAATGTAAGTATTTTACTGTGTATGTGTAATGTAAGCTAAATTTTCATGACAATGTCTGAAAACATTCTGTTATATGGACAGAAAATAAATAAATTTGCAAATTGTGAAACAAATTTAATGTCAGCCGTACTCTTCATTAGTGGCACATGAAAATTTGTGCCAGACTGGGACTGAAATCCAGACTTCCTGCTAGTCATGAGTGGTCACTGTCACCACTTTGCCTGCGCATGTATACTCCACAGACCAGTCCAAACCTCCACCTGTCACTCTGTCCACATCCCCTAATGCTTGCACAGTATGTGATTCCCACAACAGGGAGAGACAATGTTCTTATCTTTGTTTTTAGCCCATTGAGACATGTACTACACATTTCCGTTTACAATGTCTGTGTTTAGAATGTCTGTATGATATTACACAATGTCCCTCAGACACTTGTGGATTGTCAGCAGCATCTGTTCCTTCAGTCATGCATTCATATCTAAAGGGCATTGTATAATAATGTACAGATGTTGTAAAACACTGACACTGTAAGCTAAAATGTATACGTTTATTAATTTCTGTTTTTTCAAGGTAGTCCATCTTCCTTTCTTTGTGGATATTATGTAAGACTTCGTGTTGATCTATGTAACTGTGGCATTCTTGAAGCAAGTGTTCTGCAAAAGTAGAGTCCCCTTTTCTAAGACTGTAATTGCTGTGGTGTTCCTTCAAGTAAATGGATATTGTCCAGCCAGACTAGACTGTACACAATTTGACACATTTAAAAATGATTCTGTATATTCCACTCCTTTCAAAAGTTGATGTGCTGTTTTTACCATTGGGCAACAAGTGTCCAATAGTGTTGAACATACAAATGATGTTTTTAAGTTTCTGATTTTAAGGTGCAACATGAAGATGAAATACCTTGAAATAATGGAAATTAATGTCACTTGCCGATGCTTAGTAATGAATGCTCTGGCACAGCTTCCTTACTTGCAATTCGAACTGCAGGGACTGTTAATAGTCCCATCCAGACCACTTTGTAATTCCCCCCCCCCCCCCCCCTCTCTAATCACACGCCCTATTTTTCCAGTTACTGTAGCTTCACTTGCCCTGTTAAAATTTCACCTTGTATACTTACAGTTGTTTCAGTTACCTGTTTAGTCCCACTTTTAGTATTTCACCTGTCTGTAATACTGGACTAGTTGTAGACAAGACTATCTTTTACAGTCACTAAGTTTACTATTATTGTTCAACTTATTTTATTCTGAGATCAATTGTTGTAATTTGTCATGTAGTTCATTATTTAAAATGTCATTTTTATATAAGCTAAATAGTCTTGTGTCAACTTCAATGAAATAATTCCCCTCATTTTAGCCCTAAATTGAACATTAACTAGTGTCATCTTTGAAAACCAAATGAGGTATTCATTAGATGCACTGAGTTTAAAATCTTTGATCCCACTGAAATTTCAGAGCCTGGTAATGGCATAACAGCTGCAAACGGGCTTTTAGAATAATAAATATTATAGAATCTTAAGCCAGTGTCATGTGTTTTTCATTCATAATCTAACACAAATTATTTACAGATTACTGATAAACAATGACCTCGGGGAAGATCAATTTGGGTTCCAGAGAAATATAGGTACACACAAAGCAGTACTGACTCTGTGATTTATTTCAGAAGATAGACAGAAGAAACTCAAACCTACATTTATAGCTTTTGTGATTCAAAGGAAGAGTTTAACAATGTCAACTGGAATGCAGTCTTCAAAATTCTGCATGATGTGTTAGGACCTTGTGCCTACACAGCCAGCAACTAATAACAAAGACAGATTATTCAGGCATGGACATAATCAGAGACAGCTTTTCAGATGACAGACAGGGGATAATTGTGCTCTGCCCAGCCACCATGTGGCAACTGAAGCAACACCAGATGTTAATAGCCTCGTGGACCTTTTCTCTTTGGTGGGCCACATGACCAAAAGTAGTACCTGCAGTATCCTACTGCCTGGGCAGTATTTAGTCCACCAATGCTCAAGCAATTCATTCTGAGCGAGTTTGCTGGTCCAGGCACTAATTCTGAAAGCATTCCCACAATCAGGATCTTACTCTGGAACCGCTACTATGATGATTATGCCATCCATGTTGAACATTGTGTCCAGAAGCTGCCAGCTATGGACCTACACCATTTGTGACCTCTACACTGAAGAGATCTGGCTTCCAGTGCCATGACCTGCAGCTGGACTTTGTAATATTTGTCTTTGTTTTTCATCATCAATATGCTGGATTAAGATTTTGTGTGTCCCTTTAGGATTTAAACTTTTGTTCATCCTCCCGAGAGTTTAACATTTGAATGTCCCTTCTGGACTTTGATTGTGGCAAGTTTAGAGTATTGACATTGAATTTAGGAACTTTCAATTTACTGTGATATTTTCAAGCCTTCAAATATTGTTCTTTCAACACCTGCTTCAATCTGTCACATGGCAGAGCACAGGGTTCCTGCTCTGCATTAAGTTGTTGCAGAAAGTAGTAACTGTTTGGGCCTGCATATGCCAGAAAGAAGGCACATTGCTGGGTATCACCTGTGATACTGTAGGCCAAGAACTGTTTTCAATGTGTGCAATAGAGTTCACCGAAGAGTCAACCTTCTTGTCAAACTGCTGGAACAGAGGGAGCCACATCCAGAAGCCCTTAAAGATGGAGTCATTCTGGAAGAGGTGGTTGGAGAGCTCCTGATGTGATGTGGAGATGGCTGTCAACCACTCAGTCAGGACTGTGCTGCATCTACTGCAGCAATAAAAACACCTGGGCAGAGGCATCCATTAGTTCCATCAAGCTAGAAGCGATGCGACAGGAAGTGTTCTTGAAAGTGAAACAACACCTGCCAAAACGCTGTGTACATGAGTCAGAGCACACCCGTGAGACAATGGCTCAAAAGAAAATACCTCGCCGCCAAGCTGATGCACCTGCTGAAACTGGCACAGGAAAGATATCCAGTGTAAAATGAATATGAAGCTTATTGGAACATACACATAAACAATCTTCCCTAAAGAGGGGTGGTTTGGAATACAATGATTGAAAACAAATTACTTCTTGAATGATGAAAGAACAATATTTGAAGGCTTGAAAATATCACAGTAAATGTAAAGTTCCTAAATACAATGTCCATACTCTAAACTTGCCACAATCAAAGTCCAGAAGGGACATTCAAATGTTAAACTCTCAGGAGGATGAACAAAAGTTTAAATCCTAAAGGGACACACAAAATCTTAATCCAGCATATTGATGATGAAAAACAAAGACAAATATTACAAAGTCCAGCTGCAGGTCATGGCACTGGAAGCCTCATCTCTTCAGTGCAGAGGTCACAAATGGTGTAGGTCCATAGCTGGCAGCTCCTGGACACAATGTTCAACATGGATGGCATAATCATCATAGTAGCGGTTTGTTAGAATACTTTGGCTTCCAGGTGCATGTGGCACCACAGTTTGCTGAATTTTGGAGACATTGCTGATGCTCTATATAGTGAAGATGATTCTCTGGTCTTTTAAGGTGACTGCAGTAAAATGGGTTCAGTCACAGAATTTTAAAATGATGGCAGAAACTATTTATACATTTGCTCATCTAGGAGTACTGAGTGCATTTTGGTTACACAGTTCATTTAAGACCAAGAAAATGATGATAACTGATTTTATTACCAATCTTGCCAACAACTCCGAATAACCAAAACAGAGCTTTAGGCTGACTGTGGCACTGTTTCCTGCAACATTTACCACCCACAAGCAGAAAGTATGCCTCCCGTATATGTTATATTTGTTCTTCAAAATCAAAGAAAGAGAGTAGGAAAGCATCTCACAAGGAGACACATTATCAGTGTGAACAGTGCTGTGCAGTATTGTACACAGAACTCTGTTTTAAAATATTTCATACAAAAATGCAAATAAATCCATCTAGAAAGTGCTCTTGTATTTAAATACAACACTCAGCACTGATCAGTATGTATTTATGAACTCATTTACTCCACCTATATGAATGAATGACCTTCTTATTTTATGAAAACATTGTCATGTATAATAATAAAATTTGTCCATATTATACCAGACAGGATTCTGTTCATAACTGCATATTGTTAAAATAGTTTAATATCGTATTTATATGTTCAGTGTTGTTGTTGTGGTCTTCAGTCCAGGGACTGTTCAATATTTTCCAAAATATAAATTTCTGAACACAGTTAAAATGGTAGAATGGGATAGGAATGATGATGGAAATAGGATCACATTTGAGGAAGTGGAGAAAATGGTCAATAGATTGCAGTGCAATAAAGCGGCTGGGGTGGATGAAATTAAGTCGGAACTCATCAAATACAGTGGAATGTCAGGTCTTAAATGGCTACACAGGATAATTGAAATGGCCTGGGAGTCGGGACAGGTTCCATCAGACTGGACAAAAGCAGTAATCACACCAATCTTTAAACATGGAAACAGAAAAGATTGTAACAACTACAGAGGTATCTCTTTAATCAGCATTGTGAGTAAAATCTTCTCAGGTATTGTTGAAAGGAAAGTGCGAGTATTAGTTGAGGACCAATTGGATGAAAATCAGTGTGGGTTTAGGCCCCTTAGAGGTTGTCAGGACCAGATCTTTAGCTTATGGCAAATAATGAAGATGTGTTATGAGTGGAACAGGGAATTGTATCTATGCTTTATAGATCTAGAAAAGGCATATAACCGGGTTCCTAGGAGGAAGTTATCGTCTGTTCTACAAGATTATGGAATAGGAGGCAAACTTTTGCAAGCAATTAAAGGTCTTTACATGGATAGTCAGGCAGCAGTTAGAGTTGACGGTAAATTGAGTTCATGGTTCAGAGTAGTTTCAGGGGTAAGACAAGGCTGCAGCCTGTCTCCACTGTTGTTCATATTATTTATGGATCATATGTTGAAAACAATAGACTGGCTGGGTGAGATTAAGATATGTGAACACAAAATAAGCAGTCTTGCATATGCGGATGACTTAGTTGTGATGGCAGATTCGATTGAAAGTTTGCAAAGTAATATTTCAGAGCTAGATCAGAAATGTAAGGACTATGGTATGAAAATTAGCACCTCCAAAACGAAGGTAATGTCAGTGGGAAAGAAATATAAACGGATTGAGTGCCAAATAGGAGGAACAAAGTTAGAACAGGTGGACGGTTTCAAGTACTTAGGATGCATATTCTCACAGGATGGCAACATAGTGAAAGAACTGGAAGCGAGGTATAGCAAAGCTAATGCATTGAGCGCTCAGCTACGATCTACTCTCTTCTGCAAGAAGGAAGTCAGTACCGAGACTAAGTTATCTGTGCACCGTTCAACCTTTCGACCAACTTTGTTGTATGGGAGCAAAAGCTGGGTGGATTCAGGTTACCTTATCAACAAGGTTGTGGTTACGGATATGAAAGTAGCTAGGATGATTGCAGGTACTAGTAGATGGGAACAATGGCAGGAGGGTGTCCACAATGAGGAAATCAAAGAAAAACTGGGAATGAACCCTATAGATGTAGCAGTCAGGGCGAACAGGCTTAGATGGTGGGGTCATGTTACACGCATGGGAGAAGCAAGGTTACCCAAGAGACTCATGGATTCAGCAGTAGAGGGTAGGAGGAGTCAGGGCAGACCGAGGAGAAGGTACCTGGATTCGGTTAAGAATGATTTTGAAGTAATAGGTTTAACATCAGAAGAGGCACCAATGTTCACACTGATTAGGGGATCATGGAGGAATTGTATAAGGGGGGCTATGCTCCAGACTGAACGCTGAAAGGCATAATCAGTCTTAAATGATGATGATGATGAGTTAAAATTGCCTAGATTCTGCAGGGATGGACAAGTATTGGGCTGGTACTGAGAGTGTTAAATTGAAGAACCATTCTTTAGAAACATTTCTCCCCATCATCAAAGCTTTTGAACATTTTGTCAGCCACCCTGCAGGACCTATTACAAGTGTTCCCCACACACCCAACTTACTGCCTTCAGTCCCAGTCATGCCCCCCCCCCCCCCTTTTCCCCCGAGGATGGATTCAAAGCAGGTGGGGACTGGTGGCCAGATGCTGCCCTCAACAGCTCCCTTCCCACAACCAGGTTTTTATTGGTCACCAGAGACAACAGTGCCACTACCAGCAAACTAAGTGCACTCTTGTGGGAAATCTGGACATAGGACTGAAGTGTGCCAAGCAACACTCAAAATGAATGTTGACTCTGCACATATTGACCAATCAATGGAAATGGATGACAGTGCAAATCTGTTACCAGATGTAACCTACATTCAACAAGTGCTCGCCCACTCAGGAATCTCTATCATTCATGGTAGCCATCAATAATGTGTCCATTGAGTGCTGCAGACAGATATGGGTTCCCCCCATCTTCAGGGTTTTGGTCTTTGATGCTCCTGGAGTTATCAGTCTCTTGGACCTGGATCTGTTCAGTGGTCTTGGCTTGGAAATTCATGACTCTTGCCCACCATCAAATTACTGGCCAGCAACCAAACTGCTGTACCTAAAAGATCTCTTTTCCAAGTTTAGTTCAGTGTTCATGCAACTCTCCCCTGGCATGAAAGATTCAAAGATTTCAAGGCACATGTAGCTGTTCTCCCATCAGTGAAACTGTTTTTAAATAGCATTTCACCCATATGTAAACCACTCCATATGCAATGTGTACAGAAAAGTTCAAGAAAAAAATCTTCACATATATTATTAATTATTTACTTAACTTGCAAATGGTGACAGCACCCATGGGTGGTGATAACTGCATGGTCTTAATACAGCTCATGACATGGTTGAAGCATAATACCCTGTTTGCTGATTTCAGTGCTTTATTTCCAATCAGTATTAATTACCACAGAGTCATGTACACTCAATTTTTCACACAGAATCACAAATTAGTACTGAACACATGCATTGTGAAATCATGCATAGTCTGCATAGCCACAACATGTTAAAGATCTTCACAAGCTATTCATCATCACAGTCAGAGTATGAATGATGAGTATATCCCTTGTGTCTTGTGTATTATTCCAGGATCTTCCAGAAAGTCCCATAAATCAAATTAGAATCTAGGTAACGCCTGTTTTTTAATTTTACCATCATTATATATATACGAATTTAATAGAGGGGAACATTCCACGTGGGAAAAATATATCTAAAAACAAAGATTTTGAGACTTACCAAACAAAAGTGCTGGCAGGTCGATAGACACACAAACAAACCCAAACACACACACAAAATTCAAGCTTTCACAACAAACAGTTGCTTCATCAGGAAAGAGGGAAGGAGAGGGAAAGACGAAAGGATGTGGGTTTTAAGGCAGAGGGTAAGGAGTCATTCCATTCCCGGGAGTGATGAAAGGATGTGGGTTTTAAGGGAGAGGGTAAGGAGTCATTCCAATCCTGGGAGCGGAAAGACTTACCTTAGGAGGAAAAAAGGACGAGTATGTGTGTGTGTGTGTGTGTGCGAGTGTATACCCGTCCTTTTTCCCCCCTAAGGTAAGTCTTTCTGCTCCCGGGATTGGAATGACTCTTTACCCTCTCCCTTAAAACCCACATCCTTTCATCTTTCCCTCTCCTTTCCTCTTTCCTGACGAAGAAACCAGGGGTTGCGAAAGCTCGAATTTTGTATGTATGTTTGTGTGTCTATCGACCTGCCAGTGCTTTTGTTTGGTAAGTCTCATCATCTTTGTTTTTAGATATATTTTTCCCATGTGGAATGTTTCCCTCTCCCTCTCTCTCTCTCTCTCTCTCTCTCTCTCTCTCTCTCTCTCTCTCTATATATATATATATATATATATATATATATATATATATATATATATATATATATATTTGTCTTTAAATATGTCTGCTTGTGTCTGTATATGTGTGGATGGATATGTGTGTGTGTGCGAGTGTATACCCGTCCTTTTTTCCCCCTAAGGTAAGTCTTTCCGCTCCCGGGACTGGAATGACTCCTTACCCTCTCCCTTAAAACCCACATCCTTTCGTCTTTCACTCTCCTTCCCTCTTTCCTGATGAGGCAACAGTTTGTTGCGAAAGCTTGAATTTTGTGTGTATGTTTGTGTTCGTTTGTGTGTCTGTCGACCTGCCAGCACTTTCATTTGGTAAGTCACATCATCTTTGTTTTTTATATATATATATATATATATATATATATATATAGACACACAAACAAACACAAACATACACACAAAATCCAAGCTTTCGCAACCAACGGTTGCCTCGTCAGGAAAGAGGGAAGGAGAAGGAAAGACAAAAGGATATGAGTTTTAAGGGAGAGGGTAAGGAGTCATTCCAATCCCGGGAGCGGAAAGACTTACCTTGGGGGAAAAAAGGACAGGTATACACTCGCACACACACACATATCCATCCACACATACACAGACACAAGCAGACATTTGTAAAGGCAAAGAGTTTGGGCAGAGATGTCAGTCGGGACGGAAGTACAGAGGCAAAGATGATGTTGAAAGACAGGTGAGGTATGAGCGGCGGCAGATTGAAATTAGAAATTAGCGGAGATTGAGGCCTGGCGGATAGCGAGAAGAGAGGATATGCTGAAGGGCAAGTTCCCATCTCCGGAGTTCTGACAGGTTGGTGTTAGTGGGAAGTATCCAGATAACCCGGACTGTGTAACACTGTGCCAAGATGTGCTGGCCGTGCACCAAGGCATGTTTAGCCACAGGGTGATCCTCATTACCAACAAACACTGTCTGCCTGTGTCCATTCATGCGAATGGACAGTTTGTTGCTGGTCATTCCCACATAGAATGCATCACAGTGTAGGCAGGTCAGTTGGTAGATCACGTGGGTGCTTTCACACGTGGCTCTGCCTTTGATTGTGTACACCTTCCGGGTTACAGGACTGGAGTAGGTGGTGGTGGGAGGGTGCATGGGACAGGTTTTACACCGGGGGCGGTTACAAGGGTAGGAGCCAGAGGGTAGGGAAGGTGGTTTGGGGATTTCATAGGGATGAACCAAGAGGTTACGAAGGTTAGGTGGACGGCGGAAAGACACTCTTGGTGGAGTGGGGAGGATTTCATGAAGGATGGATCTCATTTCAGGACAGGATTTGAGGAAGTTGTATCCCTGCTGGAGAGCCACATTCAGAATCTGATCCAGTCCCGGAAAGTATCCTGTCACAAGTGGGGCACTTTTGTGGTTCTTCTGTGGGAGGTTCTGGGTTTGAGAGGATGAGGAAGTGGCTCTGGTTATTTGCTTCTGTACCAGGTCGGGAGGGTAGTTGCGGGATGCGAAAGCTGTTGTCAGGTTGTTGGTGTAATGCCTCAGGGATTCCGGACTGGAGCAGATTCGTTTGCCACGAAGGCCTAGGCTGTAGGGAAGGGACCGTTTGATGTGGAATGGGTGGCAGCTGTCGTAATGGAGGTACTGTTGCTTGTTGGTGGGTTTGATGTGGACGGACGTGTGAAGCTGCCCATTGGACAGGTGAAGGTCAACATCAAGGAAAGTGGCATGGGATTTGGAGTAGGACCAGGTGAATCTGATGGAACCAAAGGAATTGAGGTTGGAGAGGAAATTCTGGAGTTCTTCTTCACTGTGAGTCCAGATCATGAAGATGTCATCAATAAATCTGTACCAAACTTTGGGTTGGCAGGCCTGGGTAACCAAGAAGGCTTCCTCTAAGCGACCCATGAATAGGTTGGCGTACGAGGGGGCCATCCTGGTACCCATGGCTGTTCCCTTTAATTGTTGGTATGTCTGGTTTTCAAAAGTGAAGAAGTTGTGGGTCAGGATGAAGCTGGCTAAGGTAATGAGGAAAGAGGTTTTAGGTAGGGTGGCAGGTGATCGGCGTGAAAGGAAGTGCTCCATCGCAGCGAGGCCCTGGACGTGCGGGATATTTGTGTATAAGGAAGTGGCATCAATGGTTACAAGGATGGTTTCTGGGGGTAAGGCCGCCCCATTGTAGCTGGTTACCAAGCCCCCACAGAACGTATCTCTGCCTACGTGGATCAACACCTTCAACCCATTACATGCAGTCTCCCATCCTTCATCAAAGACACCAACCACTTTCTCGAACGCCTGGAATCCTTACCCATTCCGTTACCCCCAGAAACCATCCTTGTAACCATTGATGCCACTTCCTTATACACAAATATCCCGCACGTCCAGGGCCTCGCTGCGATGGAGCACTTCCTTTCACGCCGATCACCTGCCACCCTACCTAAAACCTCTTTCCTCATTACCTTAGCCAGCTTCATCCTGACCCACAACTTCTTCACTTTTGAAAACCAGACATACCAACAATTAAAGGGAACAGCCATGGGTACCAGGATGGCCCCCTCGTACGCCAACCTATTCATGGGTCGCTTAGAGGAAGCCTTCTTGGTTACCCAGGCCTGCCAACCCAAAGTTTGGTACAGATTTATTGATGACATCTTCATGATCTGGACTCACAGTGAAGAAGAACTCCAGAATTTCCTCTCCAACCTCAATTCCTTTGGTTCCATCAGATTCACCTGGTCCTACTCCAAATCCCATGCCACTTTCCTTGATGTTGACCTTCACCTGTCCAATGGGCAGCTTCACACGTCCGTCCACATCAAACCCACCAACAAGCAACAGTACCTCCATTACGACAGCTGCCACCCATTCCACATCAAACGGTCCCTTCCCTACAGCCTAGGCCTTCGTGGCAAACGAATCTGCTCCAGTCCGGAATCCCTGAGGCATTACACCAACAACCTGACAACAGCTTTCGCATCCCGCAACTACCCTCCCGACCTGGTACAGAAGCAAATAACCAGAGCCACTTCCTCATCCTCTCAAACCCAGAACCTCCCACAGAAGAACCACAAAAGTGCCCCACTTGTGACAGGATACTTTCCGGGACTGGATCAGATTCTGAATGTGGCTCTCCAGCAGGGATACAACTTCCTCAAATCCTGTCCTGAAATGAGATCCATCCTTCATGAAATCCTCCCCACTCCACCAAGAGTGTCTTTCCGCCGTCCACCTAACCTTCGTAACCTCTTGGTTCATCCCTATGAAATCCCCAAACCACCTTCCCTACCCTCTGGCTCCTACCCTTGTAACCGCCCCCGGTGTAAAACCTGTCCCATGCACCCTCCCACCACCACCTACTCCAGTCCTGTAACCCGGAAGGTGTACACAATCAAAGGCAGAGCCACGTGTGAAAGCACCCACGTGATCTACCAACTGACCTGCCTACACTGTGATGCATTCTATGTGGGAATGACCAGCAACAAACTGTCCATTCGCATGAATGGACACAGGCAGACAGTGTTTGTTGGTAATGAGGATCACCCTGTGGCTAAACATGCCTTGGTGCACGGCCAGCACATCTTGGCACAGTGTTACACAGTCCGGGTTATCTGGATACTTCCCACTAACACCAACCTGTCAGAACTCCGGAGATGGGAACTTGCCCTTCAGCATATCCTCTCTTCTCGCTATCCGCCAGGCCTCAATCTCCGCTAATTTCTAATTTCAATCTGCCGCCGCTCATACCTCACCTGTCTTTCAACATCATCTTTGCCTCTGTACTTCCGTCCCGACTGACATCTCTGCCCAAACTCTTTGCCTTTACAAATGTCTGCTTGTGTCTGTGTATGTGTGGATGGATATGTGTGTGTGTGCGAGTGTATACCTGTCCTTTTTTCCCCCAAGGTAAGTCTTTCCGCTCCCGGGATTGGAATGACTCCTTACCCTCTCCCTTAAAACTCATATCCTTTTGTCTTTCCTTCTCCTTCCCTCTTTCCTGACGAGGCAACCGTTGGTTGCGAAAGCTTGGATTTTGTGTGTATGTTTGTGTTTGTTTGTGTGTCTGTCGACCTGCCAGCACTTTCATTTGGTAAGTCACATCATCTTTGTTTTTAAATATATTTTTCCTTCATGGAATGTTTCCTTCTATTATAACTATATATATATATATATATATATGGAAACATTCCACGTGGGAAAAATATATCTAAAAAGAAAGATGATGAGACTTACCAAACAAAAGCGCTGGCAGGTCGATAGACCCACAAACAAACACATACATACACACAAAATTCTACTTTCGCAACCAACGGTTGCCTCGTCAGGAAAGAGGGAAGGAGAGGGAAAGACAAAAGGATTTGGGTTTTAAGGGAGAGGGTAAGGAGTCATTCCAATCCCGGGAGCGGAAAGACTTACCTTAGGGGGAAAAAAGGACAGGTATACACTCCACACACACACACATATCCATCCGCATATACACAGACACAAGCAGACATTTGTAAAGGCAAAGAGTTTGGGCAGAGATGTCAGTCGGGGCGGAAGTACAGAGGCAAAGATGATGTTGAAAGACAGGTGAGGTATGAGCGGCGGCAAATTGAAATTAGAAATTAGCGGAGATTGAGGCCTGGTGGATAGCGAGAAGAGAGGATATGCTGAAGGGCAAGTTCCCATCGCCGGAGTTCTGACAGGTTGGTGTTAGTGGGAAGTATCCAGATAACCCGGACGGTGTAACACTGTGCTAAGATGTGCTGGCCGTGCACCAAGGCATGTTTAGCCACAGGGTGATCCTCATTACCAACAAACACTGTCTGCCTGTGTCCATTCATGCGAATGGACAGTTTGTTGCTGGTCATTCCCACATAGAACGCTTCACAGTGTAGGCAGGTCAGTTGGTAAATAACGTGGGTGCTTTCACATGTGGCTCTGCCTTTGATCGTGTACACCTTCTGGGTTACAGGACTGGAATAGGTGGTGGTGGGAGGGTGCATGGGACAGGTTTTACACCGGGGGCGGTTACAGGGGGAGCCCTTCCCTACCCTCTGGCTCCTACCCCTGTAACCGCCCCCGGTGTAAAACCTGTCCCATGCACCCTCCCACCACCACCTATTCCAGTCCTGTAACCCGGAAGGTGTACACGATCAAAGGCAGAGCCACATGTAAAAGCACCCACGTGATTTACCAACTGACCTGCCTACACTGTGAAGCGTTCTATGTGGGAATGACCAGCAACAAACTGTCCATTCGCATGAATGGACACAGGCAGACAGTGTTTGTTGGTAATGAGGATCACCCTGTGGCTAAACATGCCTTGGTGCACGGCCAGCACATCTTAGCACAGTGTTACACCGTCCGGGTTATCTGGATACTTCCCACTAACACCAACCTGTCAGAACTCCGGAGATGGGAACTTGCCCTTCAGCATATCCTCTCTTCTCGCTATCCGCCAGGCCTCAATCTCCGCTAATTTCTAATTTCAATTTGCCGCTGCTCATACCTCACCTGTCTTTCATCTTTGCCTCTGTACTTCCGCCCCGACTGACATCTCTGCCCAAACTCTTTGCCTTTACAAACGTCTGCTTGTGTCTGTGTATATGCAGATGGATATGTGTGTGTGTGTGTGGAGTGTATACCTGTCCTTTTTTCCCCCTAAGGTAAGTCTTTCCGCTCCCGGGATTGGAATGACTCCTTACCCTCTCCCTTAAAACCCAAATCCTTTTGTCTTTCCCTCTCCTTCCCTCTTTCCTGACGAGGCAACTGTTGGTTGCGAAAGCAGAATTTTGTGTGTATGGTGTTTGTTTGTGTGTCTATCGACCTGCCAGCGCTTTTGTTTGATAAGTCTCATCATCTTTCTTTTTAGATATATTTTTTCCCCCTAAGGTAAGTCTTTCCGCTCCCGGGACTGGAATGACTCCTTACCCTCTCCCTTAAAACCCACATCCTTTCGTCTTTCCCTCTCCTTCCCTCTTTCCTGACGAGGCAACTGTTGGTTGCGAAAGCAGAATTTTGTGTGTATGTTTGTGTTTGTTTGTGTGTCTATCGACCTGCCAGCGCTTTTGTTTGATAAGTCTCATCATCTTTCTTTTTAGATATATTTTTCCCCCTAAGGTAAGTCTTTCCGCTCCCGGGACTGGAATGACTCCTTACCCTCTCCCTTAAAACCCACATCCTTTCGTCTTTCCCTCTCCTTCCCTCTTTCCTGATGAGGCAACAGTTTGTTGCAAAAGCTTGAATTTTGTGTGTATGTTTGTGTTCATTTGTGTATCTGTCGACCTGCCAGCACTTTCATTTGGTAAGTCACATCATATATATATATATATATATATATATATATATATATATATATATATATATATATATGGCTAAACATGCCTTGGTGCACGGCCAGCACATCTTAGCACAGTGTTACACCGTCCGGGCTATCTGGATACTTCCCACTAACACCAACCTGTCAGAACCTGTCCATATGCAGATGGATATGTGTGTGTGTGTGTGTGTGTGTGTGTGTGTGTGTGTGTGTGTGCGAGTGTATACCTGTCCTTTTTTCCCCCTAAGGTAAGTCTTTCCGCTCCCGGGATTGGAATGACTCCTTACCCTCTCCCTTAAAACCCAAATCCTTTTGTCTTTCCCTCTCCTTCCCTCTTTATATACACATCTAAAAACAAAGATGATTTGACTTACCAAACGTAACCTCTTAGTTCATCCTTCATCCCTATGAAATCCCCAAACCACCTTCCCTACCCTCTGGCTCCTACCCTTATAACCGCCCCCGGGTTATATATATATATAAAAAAGCGCTGGCAGGTCGATAGACACACAAACATACACACAAAATTCAAGCTTTCGCAACAAACAGTTGCTTCATCAGGAAAGAGGGAAGGAGGGAAGGAGGGAAGGAGAGGGAAAGACGAAAGAATGTGGGTTTTAAGGGAGAGGGTAAGGAGTCATTCCAATCCCGAGAGCGGAAAGACTTACCTTAGGGGGAAAGGACAGGTATACACTCGCACACACACACACACACATATCCATCTGCACATACACAGACACAAGCAGATATTTGTAAAGGCAAAGAGTTTGGGCAGAGATGTCAGTCGAGGTGGAAGTAAAGAGGCAAAGATGTTGAAAGACAGGTGAGGTATGAGTGGCGGCAACTTGAAATTAGTGGAGGTTGAGGCCTGGCGGATAACGAGAAGAGAGGATATACTGAAGGGCAAGTTCCCATCTCTGAAGTTCTGACAGGTTGGTGTTAGTGGGAAGTATCCGGATAACCCGGATGGTGTAACACTGTGCTAAGATGTGCTGGCCGTGCATCAAGGCATGTTTAGCCACAGGGTGATCCTCATTACCAACGAACACTGTCTGCTTGTGTCCATTCATGCGAATGGACAGTTTGTTGCTGGTCATTCCCACATAGAAAGCTTCACAGTGTAGGCAGGTCAGTTGGTAAATCACATGGGTGATTTCACACGTGGCTCTGCCTTTGATCGTGTACACCTTCCGGGTTACAGGACTGGAGTAGGTGGTGGTGGGAGGGTGCATGGGACAGGTTTTACACCAGGGGTGGTTACAAGGGTAGGAGCCAGAGGGTAGGGAAGGTGGTTTGGGGATTTCATAGGGATGAAGGATGAACTAAGAGGTTACGTTTGGTAAGTCAAATCATCTTTGTTTTTAGATGTGTATACCTGTCCTTTTTTCCCCCTAAGGTAAGTCTTTCCGCTCCCGGGATTGGAATGACTCCTTACCCTCTCCCTTAAAACCCACATCCTTTTGTCTTTCCCTCTCCTTCCCTCTTTCCTGACGAAGAAACCGTTTGTTGCAAAAGCTTGAATTTTGTGTGTCTATCGACCTGTCAGCGCTTTTGTTTGGTAGGTCTCATCATCTTTCTTTATATATATGTGACTTACCAAACGAAAGCACTGGCAGGTCGATAGACACACAAACAAACACAAACATACACACAAAATTCAATACTATAAGTATTAATAGTCTATAACAAACAGGATTTACTGTATTTGTACAGCACCTCCCCCTCATTCGCACTTCACCTTTTCGTGCACTAGCCCCACTTTCTCTAACGCTATCTTTCTCGGTGTTGGGAGATGTCCTTATTCCTCATAGGTGGATGAGTGACAGCATCCCGCCAGAGATGGATGGTCTGCTTCAGCTTGTCTTTGAACACTTGCTTTCCCAGAACTTTCCATAGATACATTGTATCCATCTTGTTCTAACCAGTCTGTAGAGGTTCCTATGTCCCAGCACAAAGGATGTCTTGTGAATGAAAGGAGCATTCTGATTAGCCTTTACTGCATTTACCCAGCAAATTACTTATGTTCTGGGGTAGGAGCACTGTCCATCATTTTTCTCTGCAGACAAGACTTTCAGTGGGTAAACTGTGTGTGTGTGTGTGTGTGTGTGTGTGTGTTCCAACATGTGCAAAAAATGACTTTGTCCAGTTGTAATAAAGATATGGATTTGACATTAAATACTGTGATCCCTGCAAAGGGAATGAAAGTTTCTTTTTTTTTTACCTGGAAAAGCATGTCAAGTCATAAGAATGGTAGAGATATTTCTGTTTCCAGAGCCATAGCTGTCAGCAGCGGGTATTTCCAGTACTTTGCTTATTTTGGAATGTCATGAAATTGAGGCCACAATCGTAATATTTAATTACATGCACAGACACAGACATACAGAAAACAGAGCAAGTGCGCTGCAGCTGTAGAATATGTGAATGAAGATGACTGCATGCCATTCATGTACACTGTTATACTATGCTAGCTAACCAGAAAAATAGTGCATTTACACTAGGTGTTAGCAGCTGTACTACATTTACAAGCAATTTTAGAACACGGAACTACAAGTGATGTCATGATTGCATGGACAGAAGTGACCATAAAATCGATACAGCTACAAAAAATGACAGAAAATATGGAAAAATTGAGGGAAAATACACAGAAATGCGGAGAAATTGAGGAAGTACTAGCATGTCTTCTGGTTGGTGCAGAACAGTTCTTGTACTTGTGAACGAGTATGCGAAAGTAAGAGGAAAACAAAAATAAGTGGACATGGAAGCATCAGGAACCAGGGAAACAGTCATTTTTTCCAGCGAGACAGCATTCTGCTCTACGTCCATTGAGGTAACAGTGATACAAGCGAGTTGACTGCTGTCTTTCATGCTTTCCTGGACAAAAGAGAACAATCTGCCTTTCAACTTATTTGCATCTGCATCAAAGGATGACAGAATGCGGATGGCGTTATCCTTCAGACAAAGTTGTAACGAGGTATGATTTAGTGGTAGACTGATGATGCATTCTAGAGAGAGAGGAAGATGTTGCTGCAGGTCATTTAATCATTTTTTACCATTGTTCTGTGGGGGTGCACCAGTTGTCTCGCATAACCTGCATTCGACTCGTATACAACTGCGTGTTCTGTGTGTGACTTAGAGCACTATCTACTCGCAATCGTTAACAGCAAACCTCTCAGTCATCAGAGGACTTCCATCTCATGTGTGATGACAATAAAACATGCCCATCCTGATTCAGCACATTCCTCTAGATGAACAAAGATTTTTGTGATGTACTGCATTCCACTGCCACATCTTGGGCATAAAATTGGGTCTTCAGTTTCGTAACTATAGTGATCCTAAGTTAGCGACAGGTGTTTGTGAGGTACTGCAATCCCCATGTATACATATGCTTCACAGATGTCCTGTTTACGGAATTAGTGAGGCCTTGTAGTGTAATATTTCTTCTGTCCCTATTTGCTTCATTAGTGATGTTAAGTCCTGCTGGTCTTCTATAACTGCCATTTGTGAAATATTGGGAAGTCTGGTGACCATCTTTCAGCATATTCTCCTCTGGTGCACTGCCTTGATGTATTTGTGCCACTTGATGAAGTCTTGTTTTGTTGAGAAAGAATCACCTAATTGGAACGGTCTACCACGTCCTTCATTTGATGTGAAACTTTTTCATCTTCTGTCATACTTGGGTTCATTGTGTGACACAGTACCAAAACTCTCTGCATATAAGACTGCGTCATTTCTTCCTGGTATTGGGCTCCGGTCTCCAATTGTTCTTTGGCTATGCATGCATGATGTTAGCTGTTAGCAGATATTTTCTCATTTTCCATCTGAAATTTGTACTGGCTCCAGAACTTTCTTCATTGTTCTTGAACTACCGGTACTAGGCTGTACCATCCACCTATAGTCTGAGAGATGAGTCTGGAACTGACAGCTCAGTAGTATTATTCCATTGCCTAGTAACTGAAGGTAGCCAGCCAATGATGGACTGCACTTGAGCAGGTAGCACAAGCCACATTGCCACTCTGCAAAACTGACGAAGGTATGTCTGAAATATACCAGTGAGAGCTTGATGTGGAACCAGTGCTGTCATTTCACCATTTGTCTTAATAGTTCAGTTTGTAGTTTATTTAGTTTTTGTTGTTTTTAGTGTTTATTTACTTCTTTTCATTTTAAACGAGATCCAGTGTGATGAATAGTGCCAGCCCAACACCAACACCTAAAGTGAAACAGAGGAAGAAAAGTGAGCTACACGGCTGAGCCTGCAAATTTGTGTGTTCAGTGAAGGGACTACTTTGAGAAAGCAGTGCAAGAACACTGGTGTAACAATAGACAAAGAATAGTACAGTATAAGTTGTGGAGAGAGTAGCATATAACTGCACACACCACGAAAGACGCAGCCAAGGAAGAAGCAAGTGACAGCTTTTGACAATTACCAGGAAGATGCTATTTGTTGTTATATAGGAAGCTATTATAATAGAAGGGAATATCCCACTTTATTTAAATCACTCAAGTCTCTTCAGAAAGATGACATTTTTAAGGGAAGCAAATTTTCATTGCGTTCAGTGCTGAAAGACATAGACTTCAGATATTCAGTGTTTAAAGGATGCAAAATATTAACGAAAAGGAGAGATGTTGCATAGTGGTGCAGATTTCTGCACATGGTCATGGGTGCGAGATTCAAAAATAGAGTGGATAGATGAAATCTGGGTTAATGCCAGTCATTCATTTGGTAGAGGCTGGAGAGATGGAATGCCCAAGAGGACCATGGTGGTGCCTGTAGGAAAAGGAGGGCAAATTATTGTTTTTCTTACAGGTGCATTGGACAGTTTTGTGCCAAATTGCTTGTTCATGTTTCATTCAAAAGATATAGGTGATTACCACAAAGAGATGAACAGTGTGGTTTTTTGAAAGTGGTTCAAGACATAGCTTATGATGAATCTGACAAGTCCGTCTGGGATCATTATGGAAAATACTCTTATCATTCTGCTGTTCATGATAAGACACCATCTCTGGCAACAAAAAAAAAATACAATACTATTCAGTGGCCGAAATTATGAAAAGTGAATTTCAGAGACAATTTGAAGAACATGGAATTACTCAAAATTGTGGCACAAAAGAAATCACAATTCCAGATATACGTTTCTGCTGCTAGAGATCTTGTGTAGTAGCACCGAGGCTAAAAGGTAATGGCATGAAATCATTCAGCTTCCTCCACAACATTGTCACTTCAATGCCACTGAAGGGGTATTAGCTCATATTAAAAATTACATTGCTGCAAATACTGTTTCTGAAGTTGAAAATCTCCTCGTAAAAGCTGTCAAACAAAATACAAGTGAGACACGGACGAAAATTGTGAATAGCACTGCAAGTAACATCAGAGAGGCAGCCAAAAATGAAACCATTGTGGAAGAATGCATCAAAAATTTAATTATACATCTGGGAATGAGCAGTGATAGGCAAGCACTGCTGAAGAAGATTATTTTAAATTACATTCTGATAGTAATGTGAGTGGTGTTTTCCCAATAGCATAACTACAACATTCTCAGGAATGTAAGAAGGGAGCATGCCATGACCTATCCTCATACTGCGAGTACCTTCTTTACATTATAAGTGTTAATATACTAATCAATTATTCTGTCATTTGTTGTAGAACTATTAATACTGCTACTATTTAACAACAGAAACAACAACTGTGATGTTCAACAATTTGTAAAAATAGTTTTCATTTCTATTGTGAAGTTAAACAAATAACTTCATGATATTCCAGCATATAAGCAACTAAATATCTATTTTCAGTTTTTTGAGATTATATGTTATAAGTAGAAACTGTAAATAATTTTACTCATACAAATATGACCCACATGTTGCTGATGCTTTTATTTCTGCTAGTAGTGATTGCTTGTTGTAGCAACCAGGTAAGAAGTACCGTAAGCCACATTTGGCAACATTTCTGTCTGCCTACCTGAACTGTCAATACGTCACTTATTTCATGGACTATTAACAGTAGATATTGGCGAGAACATCATGTCATACTGCATGTTGTATTTTACAACACGGTCAAATCCTTTAGCAATTTCATCAGAGCATGGTCAGGGTTCCCCAAAAAAGTTGCTGGATGCATAATGTGTATCTGTCTGAATTTGAGGCCCTTTAGATGAAGGTAACAGCTTTTGTGTAGCCTTACTGGAGCCATGGCGAAGTTGGTATCTGAGATACCTGGAATTTCCATCAACTATATCACAAGGAATCAAGACTCAAGTACCACTTACAATGGCGACCAACAAGAACTAACTCTTCACACCAAACCATATTTATTGAGCACACGAGAAAGTACAGATGCAGCTAAACTGCTGTCTATATACGAAGTCTGTTAGAAAAGTATTCGACTTTTGCCTGGAAAAAAAAATTGGCTTACCTGGAGTGTTGGACACCTAAAAACCCTCAAAGTAGTTCTCCTGGAACTTCAGACACTTCTCCCAGTGGTGCCACCATTGTTGGGAGCATGCTAACAAAAGCCTCCTTCGAAACAGAGTTAAGCTCAGCTGTCATTGCTGCCATAATGTCCTCTCTTGCCTGAAATTGAATTCCTTTCAATTGCCTCTTGAGTTTGGGGAACAGCCAGAAGATGCAGGGGTCCATATCATGAGAGTAAGAAGCCTTTGAAACACAGAAATCTGGTTTTCCAGGAAAAAAAAAAAAAAGAAAATCTGAATCAAGTGCAAGGAATGTATGTGATGGAGGCAGCAATTTCTGTTGACCACAAGTCCAGTCTCTTGAGCTGCACAGCATCACATAAGTGACAGGAGAAATCTCGGTGACTGACTGACCCTGTGGTGTGTACTGGTGGTGTACCACACACTGCGGGAGTCCAAGAAAGTAGTCAGCAACACTTTGATATTGCTGCACACTTGGTGGGTCTTCTTTAGTCTTGGGATGAGGATGTTTCCACTGTGATTTGATTTACGTGTCATGTGCCAGTGATTACAGTGTTCATGAAGTTGGGGGTCACTGTTTGTGGAGACTAGTATGCCCTGTGAGACTTCAATATGAAGTTGCTTTTATTCTGTCATCAGCAGCTTTGGCACAAACTTTGTCAATGCTTCTTGGTGAAATCTTCAGTCATAATGCAATGGGCCAAAAAGGTGTTGATTCCCATAATTTCTCTGATAGTCACTTGACAGTCCCGCATCACCAGTGTGTTCACTTTGGTAATGACCTGATCATTTTGGCATGTTGTTATCCAACCAGAGCATGGCTCACACTCCACTGGTGTGCAGCCATCTTTAAACTGGTTGTACCACTCCTTAATCTGCCCACAGTATCATCATGGAAAACCAGCTGAATCTTCTGATTGGTTTCCTACTGGCTGTCACCTGGTTTCTGGCAAAATTTGACACAGTAGTGCTGCTCCAGTCATTCTGTGATTTCCCTTGCAATGAAAACCTGGTGCAAGCACTACACACTACCTCACTCAACCACTTCTTGCCAGCAATTGCTGCTATCAACAAGCTGGAAAAAATTCACTCATGTGCACAAAGGCCTGTGCAGGCACCCTGATGTTCAAATAAATAAAAAATGAAATAAATAAATAAATAAACAAGGTGATATACTTTTACCTTGTATAGAGAGAATGTTCTAATACATTCGAAAATTCCATAAAAATGGATTTTCCAAAAATTACCAGTAATTAACAAATTTTAAATAATGGTAGGAGATTGGAATCAATCCATTGGCCACATATCATTAGGCAACAACTATAGCCACTACACCATGGCAAATGATGTGCAGCGTATGGCAGTATCATTTACATAAAAAAATATTGCTACTGCTTTAGTCTCTCTTACTTTTGTTTTACCACCACTGCACATGCCATCATCTTCAGCTGGATTAAGTTACTTTTTCATAGCTGAATTTACTTTTGACACGGCACATACTATTGTAGCAGGAAGTTATGAGTTCTCTTGCACCCGTGGAGGAACGTTAGCATTACTTACCACATTAAAAGTATTTATATAATTTTCTAATGTATGTGGAAGCTGTACTTATTGCACATCTGGGCAAATGTATTTGCTGTATGCCGTCAAAGCAAACTCTTTCTCATTATCATCTTTTCAAAATAGATAATGAATGTGTGTGTCACATGAAGAAGACAACAATACCATTGACTGCCTTTTGTTGTTAAACCAAAAATAAAGGTGACTGAAGTAATGTATAAATACTTTTTGTATATTACCTAACCACTTCCATCACTTAACAAGATGGATAATATATTTGTTAATATCATTTGTGTTGCAACTATTGTAGTTAAGTGGCTGAATATCATTTGCCTTACCAAGTTAGTTTATTTCATGCCTAATAAGGCTCGAAACTGCATGTTTTGTTCTTGGAATCTTTGTGTGAAACACAGTGTTGCTTGTAGTTCGTTTTTAAGTCTCAATTAGAGGTAGCACTGTTCCTTAAATAAAGTGTTCTCTTCCTGGTGCAAAATACACAGACTATGACCCTTTCTCCCAGGTTCCACTATAATTGTGTGTGAACTGTTGTAAAGAAAAAAATAGATTTATAGTGCTGTAAGCAAATGTTTAGGACTGAATTATATCTGTCATCTACTGTGTGTCCTTGGTAACATTCTTCCCATTGTTCACCCTGTAAATTATCTGTGAACAATATATGCGAGACAGGATTGATGATACTATGCAGTTTTACTATTCCCTTCTTTACCAAGTCTATTTGAAAGGGTTTTATTTATTGCTGATATTGGCCCATCATGCTCAGATAAATTATCTATTAGAGGGCTAAAAGCTGCCTCATCCCCCCCATGAACCATGGACCTTGCCGCTGGTGGGGAGGCTTGCGTGCCTCAATGATACAGATAGCCGTACCATAGGTGCAACCATAACGGAGGGGTATCTGTTGAGAGGCCAGACAAACGTGTGGTTCCTGAAGAGGGGCAGCAGCCTTTTCAGCAGTTGCAGGGGCAACAGTCTGGATGATTGACTGATCTGGCCCTATAACACTAACCAAAATGGCCTTGCCGTTTTGGTACTGCGATCGGCTGAAAGCAAGGGGAAATTACAGCCGTAATTTTTCCCGAGGGCATGCAGATTTGCTGTGGGATTAAATGATGATGGTGTCCTCTTGGGTAAAATATTCTGGAGGTAAAATAGTCCCCCATTTGGATCTCTGGGCAGGGACTACTCAAGAGGACATTGTTATCAGGAGAAAGAAAACTGGCATTCTACGGATCGCAGCATGGAATGTCAGATCCCTTAATCGGACAGGTAGGTTAGAAAATTTAAAAAGGGAAATGGATACGTTAAAGTTAGATATAGTGGGAATTAGTGAAGTTCGGTGGCAGGAGAAACAATACTTTTGATCAAGTGAATAAAGGGTTATAAATACAAAATCAAATAGGGGTAATGCAGGAGTAGGTTTAATAATGAATAAAAAAATAGCAGTGCGGGTAAGCTACTACCAACAGCATAGTGAATGCATTATTGTGGCCAAGATAGACACGAAGCCCACGCCTACTACAGTAGTACAAGTTTATATGCCAACTAGCTCTGCAGATAATGAAGAAGTTGATGAAATGTATCAAGTCATGGGTGACTGGAATTCGACAGTAGGAAAAGGAAGAGGAGGAAACGTAGTAGGTGAATATGGATTGGGGCTAAGAACTGAAAGAGGAAGCCGCCTGGTAGAATTTTGCACAGAGCATAACTTAAACATAACGAACACGTGGTTCAAGAATCATTAAAGAAGGTCGTATACATGGAAGAACCCTGGAGATACTAAAAGGTTTCAGATAGATTATATAATGGTAAGACAGAGATTTAGGAACCAGATTTTAAATTGTAAGACATTTCCAGGGGCAGATGTGGACTCTGACCACAATCCATTGATTATGAACTGTAGATTAAAACTGAAGAAACTGCATTAAGGTGGGAATTTAAGGAGATGGGACCTGGATAAACTGAAAGAACCAGAGGTTGTACAGAGTTTCAGGGAGAGCATAAGGGAACAATTGAAAGGAATGGGGGAAAAATACAGTAGAGGAAGAATGGGTAGCTTTGAGGAATGAAATAGTGAAGGCAGCAGAGGATCAAGTAGGTAAAAAGACAAGGGCTAGTAGAAATCCTTGGGTAACAGAAGAGATACTGGATTTAATTGATGAAAGGAGAAAATACACAAATGCAGCAAGTGAAGCAGGCAAAAAGGAATACGAACATCTCAAAAATGAGATCGACAGGAAGTGCAAAATGGTTAAGCAGGCATGGCTAGAGGAAAAATGTAAGGATGTAGAGGCTTATCTCATGAGGGGTAAGATAGATACTGCCTACAGGAAAATTAAAGAGACCTTTGAAGACAAGAGAACCACTTGCATGAATGTCAAGAGCTCAGATGGAAACCCAGTTCTGAGCAAAGAAGGGTTAATAATTGGCTTCTTTTACCGACCCCCCCCCCCCCCTCCCCCCCCCGACTCAGCAGCATTAGTGGCAGAACAACTGAGAGAAAATTTGGAATACATTTCACATAAATTTTATCAGCGTGTTATAGACTTAGGTGGAGATTTCAATTTACCAGATATAGACTGGGACACTCAGATGTTTAGGACGGGTGGTAGGGACAGAGCATCGAGTGACATTATACTGAGTGCACTATCCGAAAATTACCTCAAGCAATTAAACAGAGAACCGACTCATGGAGATAACATCTTCGACCTACTGATATCAAACAGACCCGAACTTTTCGACTCTGTAAGTGCAGAACAGGGAATCAGTGATCATAAGGCCATTGCAGCATCCCTGAATATGGAAGTTAATAGGAATATAAAAAAAGGGAGGAAGGTTTATCTGTTTAGCAAGAGTAATAGAAGGCAGATTTCAGAATACCTAACAGATCAAAGCAAAAATTTCTGTTCCGACACTGACAATGTTGAGTGTTTATGGAAAAAGTTCAAGGCAATCGTAAAATACGTTTTAGACAGGTACATGCCGAGTAAAACTGTGAGGGACGGGAAAAACCCACCGTGGTACAACAACAAAGTTAGGAAACTATTGCAAAAGCAAAGAGAGCTTCACTCCAAGTTTAAACGCAGCCAAAACCTCTCAGACAAACAGAAACCAAACGATGTCAGAGTTAGCGTAAGGAGGGCTATGCGTGACGCATTCAGTGAATTCGAAAGTAAAATACTAGGTACCGACTTGACAGAAAATCCTAGGAAGTTCTGGTCTTACGTTCAATCAGTAAGTGGCTCGAAACAGCATGTCCAGACACTCCGGGAAGATGATGGCATTGAAACAGAGGACGACAAGCATAAAGCTGAAATACTATACACCTTTTTCCAAAGCTGTTTCACAGAGGAAGACTGCACTGCAGTTCCTTCTCTAAATCCTCGCACAAACAAAAAAATGGCTGACATCGAAATAAGTGTCCAAGGAATAGAAAAGCAACTGGAATCACTCAACAGAGGAAAGTCCACAGGACCTGACGGGATACCAATTCGATTCTACACAGAGTATGCGAAAGAACTTGCCCCCCTTCTAACAGCCGTGTACCGCAAGTCTCTAGAGGAACGGAAGGTTCCAAATAATTGGAAAAGAGCACAGGTAGTCCCAGTCTTCAAGAAGGGTCGTCGAGCAGATGCGCAAAACTATAGACCTATATCTCTGATGTCGATCTGTTGTAGAATTTTAGAACATGTTTTTTGCTCGAGTATCATGTCGTTTTTGGAAACTCAGAATCTACTATGTAGGAATCAACATGGATTCCGGAAACAGCGATCGTGTGAGACCCAACTCGCTTTATTTGTTCATGAGACCCAGAAAATATTAGATACAGGCTCCCAGGTAGATGCTATTCTTCTTGACTTCCGGAAGGTGTCTTGTGACAGCCAGAGCGAGAGCACCAGCAGCAGCGAGTACTGTTTGTATAAAGCGTTTATTTTGCATTTTGTTTACGACCTTCCACTAAGGAAGGGATTCTATTTGTGTTTATCTGCTCTGCATAGTAACTAACAGTTCTTGATAAAACTTTACGTAGTTTTCGTGTTAGATTTCTTAGTGTTTTCTTGATCGTTTAGAACAGAAAGCGCCCTAAAACCATCTTTTGTTTGTTTCGCGGCCGTTAGCCACTAGTCACTTGAATCAGCAGTTGTCTTGTGACAGCCAGAGCGAGAGCACCAGCAGCAGCGAGTACTGTTTGTATAAAGCGTTTTTGTACTTATTTGCTGCGCTTAGCTTTTAAATAGTTTTTCTGGGAAAACCTAGCGTAGTTTTCGCGTCTCGTATTTCAGTGAGTGTTTCTTGATCATCAGAGTAGCTCATCAGAAGATTATCTTGGGAATTTGTCACCGTATAGAGTAGGGTAAACATAGTCATGTGTAGGGACTGTGGTTGTTGTGAGCGGACGCAAGGAGAATTGGCCACTCTTCGGGGGCAGGTGGAGGCTTTGTCTGTTAGGCTCATCGAGCTCGAGGCGCAGGCGTCGGCTCGTAGTGGCGTTGGGGCAACTGTGGTGAGACCTATGCCTACTTCGGTGGCCTTGGAATCACATGGAACCCCTGATGTCGCTGCGTCTTCCGGCAGTGAGCATCTTACCGGTCAGCCATCACTCCAGGGTGAATGGCGGACAGTGGTGGGCTCGCGCGTGCCTGGCCGAAAGGCGAAGGTGGGATCTGGCCGCGTGGCAACTGCCTTACCCCTTTCCAACAGGTACGGGGTGCTTCCTAGTGGTGATGACATCGTTTCCGAGCCACCACAGGATGCCTCGCCTGTTGGGCCAGTGGCCGATTCTCCGGCAAGGTCCCGACAGTCACAGAGGGCGGGCCTATTAGTTATAGGGAGCTCCAACGTTAGGCGGGTTATGGAGCCCCTCAGGAAAATAGCGGGTAGGTCGGGGAAGAATGCCAGTGTGCACTCGGTGTGCTTGCCGGGGGGTCTCGTCCGTAATGTGGAGGAGGCCCTTCCGGCAGCTATTGAACGCACTGGGTGTGACCGGCTGCAGATAGTAGCACATGTCGGAACGAATGACGCCTGCCGCTTGGGTTCTGAGGCCATCCTTGGTTCCTTCCGGCGGCTGGCTGATTTGGTGAAGACAACCAGCATCGCACGCGGAGTGCAAGCTGAGCTTAATATCTGCAGCATAGTGCCCAGAGTCGATCGCGGTCCTCTGGTTTGGAGCCGTGTGGAGGGTCTAAACCAGAGGCTCAGACGACTCTGCGACTATAATGGTTGCAAATTCATCGACCTCCGTTATTGGGTGGAGAACTGTAGGGCCCCCCTAGACAGGTCAGGCGTGCACTACACACCGGAAGCAGCTACTAGGGTAGCAGAGTACGTGTGGCGTGCACACGGGGGTTTTTTAGGTTAGAGGGACCCCCCCTTGGGCGAAACGATAAAATACCTGACGGCTTACCAGAGAGGACATTATCATCGTTGATAAAGAACGTCCGTCCTCAGAGACCAAAAACAGGAAAAGTTAACGTAATATTGGTAAACTGCAGGAGTATCCAGGGCAAGGTTCCTGAATTAGTATCTCTTATTGAAGGAAATAGTGCGCATATAGTATTAGGAACGGAAAGTTGGTTAAAACCGGAAGTGAACAGTAACGAAATCCTAGACACAGAATGGAATATATACCGCAAGGATAGGATAAACGCCAATGGTGGAGGAGTATTTATAGCAGTAAAGAATTCAATAATATCCAGTGAAGTTATTAGCGAATGCGAATGTGAAATAATCTGGGTTAAGCTAAGTATCAAAGGTGGGTCAGATATGATAGTCGGATGCTTCTATAGACCACCTGCATCAGCAACCGTAGTAGTTGAGCGCCTCAGAGAGAACCTGCAGAACGTCGTGAAGAAGTTTCGTGATCATACTATTGTAATAGGGGGAGACTTCAATCTACCAGGTATAGAATGGGATAGTCACACAATCAGAACTGGAGCCAGGGACAGAGACTCTTGTGACATTATCCTGACTGCCTTGTCCGAGAATTACTTCGAGCAGATAGTTAGAGAACCAACTCGTGAAGCTAACGTTTTAGACCTCATAGCAACAAATAGACCGGAACTTTTCGACTCCGTGAATGTAGAAGAGGGTATCAGTGATCATAAGTCAGTGGTTGCATCAATGACTACAAGTGTAATAAGAAATGCCAAGAAAGGAAGGAAAATATATTTGCTTAACAAGAGTGATAGGGCACAAATCGCAGAATATCTGAGTGACCACCATCAAACGTTCATTTCTGAGGAAGAGGATGTGGAACAAAAATGGAAAAAATTCAAAAACATCGTCCAGTACGCCTTAGATAAGTTCGTACCGACTAAGGTCCAAAGCGAGGGGAAAGATCCACCGTGGTATAACAATCATGTACGAAAGGTACTACGGAAACAAAGAAAGCTTCATCATAGGTTTAAGAGTAGTCGAATCATAGCTGATAAGGAAAAGCTGAACGAAGCGAAAAAGAGCGTAAAGAGAGCAATGAGAGAAGCATTCAACGAATTCGAACATAAAACATTGGCAAACAATCTAAACAAGAACCCTAAAAAGTTTTGGTCATATGTAAAATCGGTAAGCGGATCTAAATCCCCTATTCAGTCACTCGTTGACCACGATGGCACCGAAACAGAGGACGATCGAAGAAAGGCAGAAATACTGAATTCAGTGTTCCGAAACTGTTTCACTGCGGAAAATCGTAACACGGTCCCTGACTTCAGCCGTCGCACGGACGCCAAAATGGAAAATATTGAAATAAACGATATCGGAATTGAAAAACAACTGCTATCACTTAGTAGCGGAAAAGCATCCGGACCAGACGAGATACCCTTAAGATTCTACAGTGATTATGCTAAAGAACTTGCCCCCTTTCTATCAGCAATTTATCGTAGATCGCTGGAAGAACGTAAAGTACCTAGCGACTGGAAGAAAGCGCAGGTCGTTCCCATTTTCAAGAAGGGTCATAAATCAGATGCGAATAATTATAGGCCTATTTCGCTTACGTCAATCTGTTGTAGAATAATGGAACATGTTTTGTGTTCTCGTATTATGACGTTCTTAGATAATACAAATCTCCTTCATCATAACCAACATGGATTCCGCAAACAGAGATCATGTGAAACTCAGCTCGCCCTATTTGCCCAAGAAATTCACAGTGCCGTAGACACTGGCGAGCAGATTGATGCCGTATTCCTGGACTTCAGGAAGGCATTTGATACGGTTCCGCACTTACGTTTAGTGAAAAAAATACGAGCTTACGGAATATCGGACCAGGTTTGTGATTGGATTCAGGATTTCCTAGAAGAAAGAACACAACATGTCATTCTTAACGGTTCGAAATCTGCAGATGTAGAGGTAATTTCGGGAGTACCGCAAGGAAGCGTGATAGGACCTTTATTGTTTACAATATACATAAATGACTTAGTTGACAACATCGGTAGCTCCGTGAGGCTATTTGCAGATGACACGGTTGTCTACAAGAAAGTAGCAACATCAGAAGACTCGTACGTACTCCAGGAAGACCTGCAGAGGATTAATGCATGGTGCGACAGCTGGCAGCTTTCCCTAAACGTAGATAAATGTAATATAATGCGCATACATAGGGGCAGAAATCCATTCCAGTACGATTATGCCATAGGTGGTAAATCATTGGAAGCGGTAACGACCGTAAAATACTTAGGAGTTACTATCCGGAGCGATCTGAAGTGGAATGATCACATAAAACAAATAGTGGGAAAAGCAGGCGCCAGGTTGAGATTCATAGGAAGAATTCTAAGAAAATGTGACTCATTGACGAAAGAAGTAGCTTACAAAACGCTTGTTCGTCCGATTCTTGAGTATTGCTCATCAGTATGGGACCCTTACCAGGTTGGATTAATAGAAGAGATAGACATGATCCAGCGAAAAGCAGCGCGATTCGTCATGGGGACATTTAGTCAGCGCGAGAGCGTTACGGAGATGCTGAACAAGCTCCAGTGGCGGACACTTCAAGAAAGGCGTTACGCAATACGGAGAGGTTTATTATCGAAATTACGAGAGAGCACATTCCGGGAAGAGATGGGCAACATATTACTACCGCCCACATATATCTCGCGTAATGATCACAACGAAAAGATCCGAGAAATTAGAGCAAATACGGAGACTTACAAGCAGTCGTTCTTCCCACGCACAATTCGTGAATGGAACAGGGAAGGGGGGATCAGATAGTGGTACAATAAGTACCCTCCGCCACACACCGTAAGGTGGCTCGCGGAGTATAGATGTAGATGTAGATGATACAGTTCTGCACTGTCGCCTGATAAACAAAGTAAGAGCCTACGGAATATCAGATCAGCTGTGTGGCTGGATTGAAGAGTTTTTAGCAAACAGAACACAGCATGTTGTTATCAATGGAGAGACGTCTACAGACGTTAAAGTAACCTCTGGCGTGCCACAGGGGAGTGTTATGGGACCATTGCTTTTCACAATATATATAAATGACCTAGTAGATAGTGTCGGAAGTTCCATGCAGCTTTTCACGGATGATGCTGTAGTATACAGAGAAGTTGCAGCATTAGAAAATTGTAGCGAAATGCAGGAAGATCTGCAGCGGATAGGCACTTGGTGCAGGGAGTGGCAACTGACCTTTAACATAGACAAATGTAATGTATTGCGAATACATAAAAAGAAGGATCCTTTATTGTATGATTATATGATAACGGAACAAACACTGGTAGCAGTTACTTCTGTAAAATATCTGGGAGTATGCGTGCGGAACGATTTGAAGTGGAATGATCATATAAAATTAATTGTTGATAAGGCGGGTACCAGGTTGAGATTCATTGGGAGAGTCCTTAGAAAATGTAGCCCATCAACAAAGGAGGTGGCTTACAAAACACTTGTTCAACCTATACTTGAGTATTGCTCATCAGTGTGGGATCCGTACCATATCGGGTTGACGGAGGAGATAGAGAAGATCCAAAGAAGAGCGGCGCGTTTGGTCACAGGGTTATTTGGTAAACGTGATAGCGTTACGGAGATGTTTAACAAACTCAAGTGGCAGACTCTGCAAGAGAGGCACTCTGCATTGCGGTGTAGCTTGCTCGCCAGGTTTCGAGAGGGTGCGTTTCTGGATGAGGTATCGAATATATTGCTTCCCCCTACTTATACCTCCCGAGGAGATCACGAATGTAAAATTAGAGAGATTAGAGCGTGCACAGAGGCTTTCAGACAGTCGTTCTTCCCGCGAACCATACGCGACTGGAACAGGAAAGGGAGGTAATGACAGTGGCATGTAAAGTGCCCTCCGCCACACACCATTGGGTGGCTTGCGGAGTATAAATGTAGATGTAGATGTAGAAAGCAGAAAGGTGGAAGGAGTATATAGAGAGTCTATACAGGGGCGATGTTCTTGAGGACAATATTATGGAAATGGAAGAGGATGTAGATGAAGATGAAATGAGAGATATGATACTGCGTGAAGACTTTGACAGAGCACTGAAAGACCTAAGTCGAAACAAGGCCCCAGGAGTAGACAACATTCCATTAGAACTACTGACAGCCTTGGGAGAGCCAGTCCTGACAAAACTCTACCACCTGGTGAGCAAGATGTACGAGACAGGCAAAATTCCCTCAGACTTCAAGAAGAATATAATAATTCCAATCCCAAAGAAAGCAGGTGTTGACACACGTGAAAATCACTGAACTATCAGTTTAATAAGTCACAGCTGCAAAATACTAATGCGAATTCTTTACAGGCGAATGGAAAAACTGGTAGAAGCCGACCTCGGCGAAGATCAGTTTGGATTCCGCAGAAATGTTGGAACACGTGAAGCATTACTGACCCTACGACTTATCTTAAAAAAGAGATTAAGGAAAGGCAAACCTACGTTTCTAGCATTTGTAGACTTAGAGAAAGCTTCTGACAATGTTGACTGGAATACTCTCTTTCAAATTATGAAGGTGGCAGGGGTAAAATACAGTGAGTGAAAGGCTATTTACAATTTGTACAGAAAGCAGATGGCACTTATAAGAGTCAAGGGACATGAAAGGAAGCAGTGGTTGGTAAGGGAGCGAGACAGGGTTGTAGCCTCTCCCCGATGCTATTCAATCTGTATATTGAGCAAGCAGTAAAGGAAATGAAAGAAAAGTTTGGAGTAGGTAATAAAAGCCATGGAAAAGAAATAAAAATTTTGAGGTTCGCCGATGACATTGTAATTCTGTCAGAGACAGCAAAGGACTTGGAAGAGCAGTTCAACGGAATGGACAGTGTCTTGAAAGGAGGGTATAAGATGAACATCAACAAAAGCAAAACGAGTATAATGGAATGTACTCGAATTAAGTCGGGTGATGCTGAGGGAATTAGCTTTGGAAATGAGACACTTAAAGTAGTAAAGGAGTTTTGCTGATGAAGTAGAGAGGATATAAAATGTAGACTGGCAATGGCAAGGAAAGCATTTCTGAAGAAGAGAAATTTGTTAACATCGAGTATAGATTTAAGTGTCTGGAAGCCGTTACTGAAAGTATTTGTATGGAATGTAGCCATGTATGGAAGTGAAACATGGACTATAAATAGTTTAGACAAGAAGAGAATAGAAGCTTTCAAGATATGGTGCTACAGAAGAATGCTGAAGATTAGATGGGTAGATCACATAACTAATGAGGAGGTATTGAATAGAATTGGGGAGAAGAGGAGTTTGTGGCACAACTTGACTAGAAGAAGGGATTGGTTGTTAGGACATGTTCTGAGGCATCAAGGGAGCACCAATTTAGTACTGGAGGGCAGTGTGGAGGGTAAAAATCGTAGAGGGAGACCAAGAGATGAATACACTAAGCAGATTCAGAAGGATGTAGGCTGCAGTACATACTTGGAGATGAAGCAGCTTGCACAGGATAGAGTAGCATGAGAGCTGCATCAAACCCGTCTCAGGACTGAAGACCACAACAACAACAGCTGTCTCATGAGAGGTAGTTGGTTTTAGAAATAAATTGTCAAACACTATTGCACTATACCCTACTCTTTTTCAGAATGATACTAGGTGAAACAAAACAAAGTTGGCTTCAGTGATTCTATAAGCCCATGACCAGTACTATCCAAACTGAAACTGTCACATATGATAATTTTTACTAAGCCTTATTATACACACCCTAACTGCCTAAATTATCAAGTTTCACTTTCAGAATCATTTTCTTATATGCTTCCAAGTCTTTTACTAAAAACTTAGCACTCACTCACATTTATGGCCTTGGATTTTTCCCACTTTTTGTATGTAGTCAACTCCTCTCTGTTATATTATGTTTACAGTACTGTGATAATACCTAACATATATATGTACATATATCTTTTCTCTAACTTTAACTTGTTGTTCTGTTATACATAACATATCTGTAGAAATAAGTTTAGATTTTTCAATTTACTGTAATCGTGCAAGAAGCATATTATCAGAAACAGTAAGAATTAAGATACATTCCACACCACAAAAAATTCTTTTTCCTTATGTGTCCTTCTTCACAAAAGTTGCTGCATCCATTCCTTTGGTAAGGCTCTTCCATCTCCTCTGTCTTTCTCCTTAAGGTTTCCCTTTCTTTCTTCCTACATACCCTTGTCACCTCTACATTTTTGCAACCTTTTTCTGTTTCGATTCCTATCTACATTCATCATCATCATACCACTTTTAATTTCTAAGTCACCCTGTTTCCCACAATATTGCTGATTTCAAAACAACATTTTTTTTGTCTATCTGGTCTTCACTATCTTTTGTTTGTATCTCATGTTCTGGAACTATTTCCTTTGGCAGCCATAGCAAGTTTCTGCCTCATTTTCGATCCTAAAAGATAATAGTGAGAACTGGAATTAGCTTCTCAGAAACTGTTCACTTTTTCCATATAAGATGCTCACCTCTTTGATACCAATATAGGGTCTATTTGGTTTGCCTTATTTGTTCCTGGTATTTTCCAGCTCCCTTTGTAGATATTTTTTCATAGGACAAAGGTACATACTTCCTTTAACTTGTTCACGGCAGCAAACTGTGAAACCTGCTTAATGTCATTACTGGTTTAACTGTGCAGCCTTTCCTTACCAAACACATTTCCTAAGAGCCTCTTTCTTGCACTTCTCACATAAGCTCCCACCACTGATCGATGATAAACGCAAAACTCGTGTCTGTACTAGGATAAAATATAATAAAAGGAGTTAATGAGTGTTTCTATATATGTGTTAATCTTGTGAGATTCAGTTGTATTCATGTGTACTTTAAATGATTTGTTTCATATAAAAAAGTCGTGTGTAATTCCACAATAATCAGTGGTGGGTGCACATACTGGACACCGAGTTTCCTCTATGGCCTACTCCTGTTCATACAGATGACAGGCTATGGAAACTGTACATGGCTGGTTTTGAGGAAACAATCCCAAAAGATTTTGTGGAGTGATTATTCATGAACAGATCGAAGAGGTAACAATTTGTTCAGTAACATGACGTAAAGTAAAAAAAAGATGTATATTATTGAAATAATGTATTAGAGTAATAAATGCAGTGAAAATAAAATTATATATCTTGAATTAATATGATGTTGTTATCTAACAAAAATTAATGCACCCAGAGTGAATATTTGATAAAATATGTACAGTCTCGCCTTTTTTTTTTTTTTTTTTTTTTTTTTTTTTAATCATATTTTAAATTGAAGGGACATTTAACAACATTAGCACCAAACAAGATTTTGTCTGGTGTATCTATATTCTTCCTAATGTGGAAATTACATTGCACTCTTATGGCTTCTAGCCTACATGAAACATGTACATACGTTGCTGTGGTAGGGTAGGGTGGCTTGTGTGGTGCCAGTGACACAGACAGACATATCGTAGGTGCGACCACAATGGAGGGGTATTTGTGGAGACATCAGCCTAACACAGCAACCTTTTCAATAGTAATAGGGGCAATAGTCTAGATGACTGAATCACTTTACCTTGAAATGTTAATCAATACAACCTTGTTATGTTGTTCCATGAACAGCTGAAGGCAAAAAGAAACTATAGCAGTTATTTTTCCTTAGGGTATGTAGCTCTGATGTACGGCTTAGTTATTCTGTCGTCCACAATATTCAGGAGGCATTCTGGTCCAAGCTGCTGGAGATGAGGGCCATGTCTGCATGAGGCAAGCTTGCTTATATGAATGTGTATGTGTTGACTCTTCTGAAGAAGGCTTTGGCTAAAAGCTCAATGTGTAACAGTATTTTCATTGTGTCTGTCTGCAACTCAACATGTCATCTTTATGGAGAGTAGCAATCTATCCTTTTCCTAGTATTATTGATATTCAGGAGGTAAAATAGTTACCCCCATTTGGGTCTCCATACAAGGACCACTGAGGAAGATTTTGTCATCAGGAAAATCAAAACTAACTGTGTATTACAGGACATAGTATGGAATGTTAGATCCCTTAATCAAGTAAGTAGGTTAGAGCATTTAAAAGGGGAAACAGATAGGTTGAAGTTACATATAATGGGAATTATCAAAGTGCAGTGGAACGAGGAAGAAAAGTTCTGGTCAGGAGGACAGATGTATACAAATACAAAATCAATAGATGTTATGCAGGGTAGGTCTAATAATGAATAACAAAATAGGAACTGGAGGTGCTGGGGAAGAAGCTACTATGAACAGCATAGGAAATGCTTTACAGAAATCAGGACAAGGCACTAAGCTGACACCTACGGCAGCAGCAAAAGTTTATAAGCTCACTAGCTATGTAAATAATGAAGAGTGTGAATGGAATGTACGATGAAATAAAAGAAATTAATCACTTAGTTACGGAAGATGAAAAATTAATTGTGTTGCAACAAAAGAATTTGATGCAGGGAAAGGGAGAAAAGGAAAACAGTAGAACATGGGCTGTGAGAAAGAAATGAAAGAGGGAAGCTGCCTGGTAGAATTTTGCACAAACCACAAAATAAGAATCATTAAAGATTGCTGTATACAGGGTGAAGAAAAATTCGCACACTCAGACTTCTCAGCATGAGTCCTCGCATACTAGTAATAAAAAAATGTCTCACAAAATTTCGTCCTGCGCATATTTCGGGCACTAAATTAATGTTAACGATTGGCAATCTGACAACACTATAATCACATGTATGGTAACTATTTCTGTCAGCAAGTGCTGCAGTACTGTGTAGTTGATAATGTTTTGGGTTAGTATGTAGGATGTAGAGGGTTCAATTCTGGGTTAAGGTGTATTTATTTTTACTTGCTGAAACGTAGTCTGCATGGTATGGTACCTGGTGTCTTAACTGTCATACAGCGAGTGCAGGGGTCTTCCACAAAACTTGCAGCTACGTACTCCAAACACAGAAATGGAAGTATAATTGTTTTCAGTGGTCAGCTTTTAAAGATGCCTTTTGCATGTTGTGGATGCGAATTGTTTCACATCACTGTATGGACTAGATTCCAAACCTGTTTTCTATATACACTCACCCAATGGCCCCATTGAAATTATTTGCAAGGCATGTGTAGTGTTTTAGGATATTTGTAAAGCTCTCAAAACACCATTGGAAAGCCGTCGACAAGAGATGTCGTGAGCAAATTGAAAAAGGATAAATGTAGTGGGAAAGTGAAACTGTGTGTTTTCCTTTCTTGTATGCAGTGAACGTGCAGTAGCAGTGGAACAGGCGAAAAGGGAACCAGTAAAAATGGTATTACAACCATTGGTCGCCCGGGAGTCATTTGTGCCATGGTGCAGCAAGAGCCTGAATGCAAGAGCCATGGAATAAATGATGCACCAACAAGGGCATAATGAACAACTAAAAAGTGGTAGTTGATTTTTATGGTTTTTATCTCAGGTCCTATAGTATGCATGTACGGACGTTTGAATGTACTCAAGAGAGTGGTATTACCAAAGCAATTGTTAGTTGTGTTGTGGAAAGTAATAGTGAAAATGTTGGGCAAAATATACCTGTGTTTGTGAGAAGTGTGGCTATTTATTTAGTAGCGCAATAGAAAGAACTTGTGGAAGCATTCCAGGGATCTTCACCACAGTTGGATCGTTAGGGAGGTGGCACGGTAGGATTCGGACCAGCAAGAAACTACTGTGAGAAAAGAGGATAAAGGTAATACTACTTTCATCTGGCAGTGTATTGGGGTTGGAAAATATTGCCATGTTGTATTGGCCAGGGATGCAACTTCCCACTAGTGCTAGTGTAACACCCATCATAAATCTTAGAAAAAAAATAACACCAGAAAAAGATGGAAAAATCCACCCCATATAGCACCCTGGTAAACATGAATGGAGAATGCACCAGCAAGTAAGTGCAGAAAATTGATTTGAGTGAGAATTACAAGTCCAAAGAATAGAAGTCAGAGAAATTGCCCCTGGCAAGTATCGATCAACAACAGTGCCTTATAATGCACGTAGCAAGAAATAAAAAAAAAATTAAGAGCTTCTTTTGAATGAATTGTCTAAGAAAGAATAGTAAACACATAATGAATGGAAAATATAATTTACTGTCGCAAATATGAAACAGAAAGAAAGAAGAAGACAGTGGCAGCAGAAAGTGCGCCAATATTACAAGCAATGAGTGTACGGAATTAGTTCAAAACTTCACAAAATTGTATCAACTGGATAGCGCATACGGCGGACGTTGATCCGTCGGGAGTTATCAATGCAGAGCAGCGAGCAGTTATGCAATCACAGGGTGCTGTGCTGTCCAGTCAGAGGCAACGTGCAGCACGAGAGCAGACGTCGGCTTCAGCTTCAGTGCCGGCTTTGGCTTTTCTACAACCAGCATGCAGTTCACAGTTCCACAGAAGAGTGAGCCGTGAAGAATTAAAAAGTAGAAACAGTTCTGTGAGTATAGGGTTTAATGTTAATATTGTCAATTGGTAATAAATAGTGCATGCCGATCACAAGAGAGATGGCAATGCAAAACAAGGAGCTGAGATCAATACTAGAAGGTGTAATTAAAGAACAAGCAGAGATGGATGAGGAAAGATGGAAAGCAGAACAAATAGAATTAATTAAGTCCATTAAGGAACAAATTACTGAATCAATAGATGACATACTAAGCCACAAAATACAAGAGATTGAAGCTAACTTAGAATTAACTTTAACACACAAATTAATAATCAAAACTTTAAAATAATGGAAGTAAACTTTAAAGTATATGAATCATGAGAATCAGTGCCAGTAGAGGTACAACAAGAAGTTAAACAAGAGTTAACAGATTATTTATAAGAAACTGTACACAGAATAACAACCAGACAGTGGATGGGCTATGTAGATAATGTGGATTCCCGATTCCAAGCAGTACGAGTTAGTATTTCAGATGCAAATAAGCGTATCACGTCCATACAGAAAAATGCTGCAATAGGCACACCTGATGCTATAAAACATTTGGAAAAATGTTTACAGTTATTTTTAGAACAAGAAGTAAAAGACAAAACAGAAATAAATAATGATAAAATTACTTCTGGCAAAGGTACAAATAACAATAAACAAGAACTTGATAGAATATGGGAAGCAATAGACGATAATAAAAAGAAATTAGAAAATAGTAAACATGAAACTATGACAGGAGTAACTAAAGATGTAACAGAGAATTTATATATAGGAAATGGGTTTAATTTAGCAAAGCAATTTACTAAGTATATACCAGACGGTGATGTACACCCAATTTATTTTTTAAGAGTGTTTGCCAGATCTTTACCTAAAAGTGGGATGACTTAAAAAAGTAAAAGTTCACATTAGGATATGTAAGGGCAGACACTGCGGAAGGGGCAAATACTCATGCAGAATAATTTGTGTCTTGGAAAGATTTTGAGGAAAGCTTTAAGAGGAAGTACTGGTCACCAAGTACTCAGGAAAAATTAATCTTAAAGTTATTAAACCCTACTCCATACAATAATTCATGAGGCACATACAGAAAGTACACAGAATGACATTTGACAAAATCGAAGTACTTAGATGATCCAATAGATGAAATGCACTTATTATTGGTGGTTTAGACACACTGAATACTGAAAGAAACGAAAATTATTCAGTGAATGACCGAAATACGGGGAATAGGAATAAAAAATCCTTTCCTAATTCCTTACTGCGGACAAAGGAATCCAATTGTTGCAGAGCAAGCAGTAATGAAACTGTTGACAGCAGGGATAATGGTCTAAATCACATTAACCATAGAGGGGGAAGAAATCAGGCTGATAACATAAACTCGCAGGTATTTACACCACAAAACCAGCAGATAAATACACAACGAAATACTGATGCAGAAGCAAATAAGCATATTATTGAAGTAAGTTCCAGCAGGTATCTGGTCATAGTGACAGAAAACGTGAAGGTGAACCACTATTAAAATTCTTCAAATGGCCAGAGGTACAGCAGGAAGAAAGTGCTAACTTAGACAAAATAGTAGAAAATCAATTGCATAGATCAGCTGATAAAAGATTACAAAATTATAATACATCAGCAATAAACCCAACATTTGAAATAAATGATATTTTGTTGGTAAAAGAAGTACACCATAGTTCTAATCTTAAAAAGAAAACACAGAATTTTTTTCCGAAATATGCAGGACCATTTAAGATCATGGATAGTCCATGTCTATTTAAGTGACCCACATACTGGTCAAGAGAAAGGTTTATATAATATCAACAGACTAAAGAAATATAATCAAACTGTGTAGGTGAGAGGACAAGTAACCAAGTGCTAAATAGTATTTGATGTGACTACAAAAATAGGATGACAAATAGAAAGATAGGGTACAGGTACAGAAAATGGATTAATAGAAGAGGGCAGTAGAAACAGTAATGTTTTGAATCAGTAATCTAGCTGAAGCTTGGGTTTTAAGAAAAGAGAAAGCAAAAGAAAGAATAGAGTGCAATTAAGAATACTTAGACATGTAGTGCCATCAATACATGAGTTGAAATATGAAGAAAGTAGTAAGCAAAAGACTTAACACCTGAAATAGAGCACAGACATGTACGTGAAAAGGGAACCTCAAAGTAATATGGGAGAAAGTAGAAGGAAAAGTAATGGAAGATATAAATATATCAGAAATGTGAAGCGTACTCTCTAATTAGGAATGATGAATAAAAGGCAGATAACTGGACCTAAGAAAGGCCGACCTATACTGTGCAGGCAGGGATACCAAGAATAGGAATTAATATGGGGCACTACAACACTGAATGAAATAGAAATATTTTACAGTACTAAGACACAGAGGTGGTCTTTCGTGGAAGTGAGGATATGTTTTGTTAAAAGGATAATGCATAGATCATTCTTAAAATTAGTTATAAATAAAAAGAGATTTTTCCCAATGGTTTACAGTAAGGAGGTGTAAGGATTTGACTGCAGTGGTGGAGACAATTTACACCTCAACATAATAGTGCACAAAGGCTTTGGAATACAAGTCTGTACTCTTGGAAGCTGGGATATTAAGGAAGTTAAGTTCCCTAAAAAGAAAAGAACTACATGTCAATATAATGGAAAATCAGAAAGTTTATAATCAGTACAATAACGAAAGATGAGCTATCTATGTAAAGAAGGTTAATATTGCATTACCTATTGAAAGAGGAATAATATTATAATGTCTAAGTATATCAGAATAAATGTCTCGCAAGTATCCGGTAGATAAGATAATAAAATTGTCTTAAATCGAAAATGAAAATGGTTAATTGGTTATGAGGTCAAGAGGATCACAAATAAGAGGAACTTACGAATAACATTAATGACAAGTAATACGTTTTTATTACTAAGCACATTCCTCAGATACTTCAGCTGAAAAGAAAGCCATACTATTAAAGAAAGTAACAATATACGAGAAATAATATTACAAGTATGAAGAAAATGAATGAATCCTGCCAAACAGTAACAAAGTAGTTAAGTAATTAAGTGAACATACTTACAGGTGATCATTAACGATTATAAAAAGTTACGTTGGAGAGATTATGTAATGGCAGGTAAGAGATGTAAGAGTAGGATAATAATAAAAGAATTGTTAATAAAAATGTGTATGTAACTAGACGCTTAAGCATGAGATCTCTTGTCTGAGTGGTGGGATATGTAGTGTTTAGGGATATTTGTAAACATCCCAACACACCATTGGAAAGCCATCGAGAAGAGATGCTCATGAGTAAATTGAATACAGATAAATGTAGTGGGAAAGGGAAACTGTGTGTTTTCCTTTCTTGTATGCAGGGAATGTGAAGCAGTGGCGGAGCCAGCAAGAAGGGGACTAGTGAAAATGGTATTACAACCACTAGTTGTCTGAGAGTCATTTGTGCCATGATGCAGCAAGTGCCTGAATCTGAGAGCCATGGACTAAATGAGAAACCAAACGGCATAGTGAACAACTGAAGAGTGGTAGTTGATTTTCTGGTTTATCTCTCAGGTTCTACAGTATGCATGTATGGACGTTTGAATGTACGAGAGCGATGAATGTAAGAGAGTGGTATTACCATAGCAACTGTTAATTGTGTTGTGAAAAGTAATAGTGAAAATTTTGGGCAAAATATACCTCTGTTTGTGAGAAGTGTCGCTATTTATTTAGTAGTGCAATACAGAGAACTTGCAGAAGCATTCCAGGGATCTTCACCACAGTTGGGTTGACAGGGAGGTGGCACGGTAGGATTCAGACCACCAAAAAACTACTCTGAGAAGAGAGGATAAAGGTAATACTGCTTTACCCGCCTGGTGAGCCGTACTGTCTAACACACTGCTTTCTAGGCAAGAAGATGTGCTGGTCCCCAGCATGAATCCGTCCGGCAGATTAGTGTAGAGGCCTGGTGTGCCGTCCAGCCTGTGGATGGTTTTTAAGGCGGTTTTCCATCTGCATCGGTGAATGTGGGCTGGTTCCCCATATTCCGCCGCAGTTACACTATGTCGGTGATTGCTGCGCAAATACTTTTTCCACGTACACGTACACCATAATTACTCTACCATCCAAATGTTGGGGTTACACTCGTCTAGTTGGTTGGTTGGTTTGGGGAAGGAGACCAGACAGCGTGGTCATCGGTCTCATCGGATTAGGGAAGGATTGGGAAGGAAGGCGGCCGTGCCCTTTCAGAGGAACCATCCCGGCATTTGCCTGGAGTGATTTAGGGAAATCACGGAAAACCTAAATCAGGATGGCCGGACGCGGGATTGAACCGTCGTCCTCCCGAATGCGAGTCCAGTGTCTAACCACTGCGCCACCCCGCTCGGTACACTCGTCTAGTGCGAGATGTTCCTGGGAGGGGGAAGGTGTCCACTGTGGGCCGAACTGCACTCGGTGTGGGGCGGCAGTGGGGTGAGTGGACTGCTGTAGCCAGTTGTGGGGTTGTGTATCACTGCGGGCTACAGTGGGGACGGAGCCTCTGTGTCGTTTCTAGTTCCCCAGTTCGATACAATACAATACAATACAATCCTACTTTCATCTGGCGGTGTACTGGGGTCGGCAAAATATTGCCATGTTATATCAGCCAGGGATGCAACTTCCCACTAGGGCTGGTATAAGACCCACCACAAATCTTAGAAAATAAACAACAGCAGCAGGTACTGGTGATGTAAGGCCCTGATGAAATTAATGGATCTGAATGTGGCAAGAATAATAGTTTGTATTAACCAATGGGACCATTAAGGGAGGATACACATAAAACAAGTTTGGAATCTATTAGACATAGTGGTGCGAAACAATTCGTGACCATAATATAAAAAAGGCTTCTTTAAAACCTGACCAATGAAAATGATTGTACTTCCATTTCTGTGTTTGCACTATATAACTGTAAATCTTTTGTAGAAGATCCACGGTAATTGCTGTATGATGATTAAGATGCCATACCGTACCACACAGACTACACTTAACAAATAAAAACAAATAAGCATCAACCTAGAATCAAACCCAAGACCTCATGCATGCTGACCCAAAACACTATCCACTGCACTAACTGCACAGCAGTGCTGCAATATGCTGACAGAGGAAGTTACTGTACATGTGATTGCAGTGTTGCCAGATTCCCAATCTTTAATGTCCATTTACTGCCCGAAATATGTGCAGGATGAAATTAGGTGACACACATTTTTGTTTTGCTAGTCCGTGAGGAGTTGCACTGCGAATTCTGCGTGCACAAATTTTTCTTCACCCTGCATATGGAGGAGACCTGGGAAATCTGGAAACTTTCAGACTGATTTTATATTGGTAAGAAAAAGATTTTGAAATCGACTTTTAAGCTGATATTTCCATAGATGTAGACTGAGCCCAGGTTATGAACTGTAGATTGAAACTAAAGAAATTGCAGAAAGGTAAGAAATTTAAAGATGGGACCTGGATAAATTGAAGAATCAGAAGTTGATGAGCACTTAAAAGGGGGGATTAGACAAGGTTTGACTGAAACAGGGGAAAGGAATACAATCAAAATGGCTTAGCAGGTATAGTTAAGAGGACAAACACAAGGCTGTAGCAGCATGCACAGTTTGAAGAAAGATACATGCTGCCTATCAGAAAATGAAAGAGACCTTTGCAGAAAAGAAAAACACATGTATTAACCTAAAGAGCTCAGAAGACAGGCAAGTAAGAAGCAAAGAAGGAAAGATGAAAGGTGGAAGGAATATATAGAAGGGCTATACAAGCAGAGTGAACTAGAAAACATTATTATAGAAGTGGAAAAAGAAGTACATGAATTTGAGATACCAATATTATGAAAAAGAGAGTTGCTACTCACCTTATAGTGGGGAGTAGCAAATATCCTTTTCATAATATTGTTACATTCCATCCTGGATCTTCCATTGTTTCAATATGAGGTAAGATATACAATAATGTGAGAAGAATTTGACGGCACTAAAATGCATAAGATAAAACAAAGCCCCTGGTGTAGATGTGATTCCTTCAGAATTATTGAGATCATTAGAAAAGCCAGTAATGACAAAAACATTCATCTGATCTGCAAGAAATATGAAACTGGGGATATACTGTCATACTTCAAGAAGAATGTAATAACCTCGATTTCAAAGAAGGTAGGTGCTCACAGATGTGAATATTATGCAACTATCAGTTTCATAAGTCATGATTGCAAAATATTGACTTGAATTACAGAAGAATGGAAAGACAGGTAAAAGCTGAACCTGGTGTAGATTCATAAGGATTTGGGGGAAATATAGGAACATGTGAGGCAATACTGATGCTACCACTTATCTTAAATAGGAAGATGAAGAAAGGCTAACCAATTTTTATATCATTTATAGATTTAGAGAAAGCTTTTCACAATATAATTGAAATATACTCCCTGGAATTGTGAAATGAAAGGTTAATTACAATGTGTACATGAACCAGGCTGCAGTTATAAGAGGTGAAGGACATCAGTGAGAAGCAGTGGGTGAGAGGGGAGTGAGACAGGGTCTAGGCATATCCTCTATTATCAATCATTATTCAATCTGTACATTGAGCAATCAGTAAAGGAAACCAAGATGAAATTTGGAACGGTCCAGGGAGAACAATGAAAGACTTTAGTGTTTTCTGGTGATATTGTTGATTCTGAGGGTATTATATTACAGACTGAACAGTTGTAGAAAAGTTCTGCTATTTGAGCAACAAGTTAAATGAAAAAACCTAAAATATAAAATGCAAATTGACAACAGCAAGAAAGACACTTCTGAAGAAAACTAATATTTTAATACCTAATATAACTGGCAACTGGTGGTGTGCCAATCCCTTCAATGGATGAGAGATCTGAGGAACACACACTGTATCAAGGTAGGTTGGGGCATATGGGCAACATGCTAACTTGTATTAACATGCTGAAAGATAATGTCATGTGTTCGGCTTTAACAAATCAGAAATTTAAGTGTTGCTGTCCAAATTACCGTCTATGCAAACCAGAATGGGTTGCGTTTTGTACCTAATGGAACACCTTACCACCCCATATATTGGAATCTAGTACCTTCCAATCTTCTTAAAGCCTCCACACAGGATCAGTGGCAAAGCTCAGCAGAGGCTTTTGAGGCACAGCCTACCCAAAAATTTGGAGAAATCTTACTATTATAGTTAGAATACAACAATGCATCAAAAACAGCTTAAGTTTATTTTAAGTTACTACAGTTTCATTTGATCCATCCCTGAGCTGAGAGTTCACAATGCTGTGCATGCTATCCAGTTAAACAGTTCGCAGTTTCCTCGTTTCCACAAGGCAGCCAACAGGCAGTCACGTCTGTTGCAATCTACATAGATAGTCCACAAGCCACCATACGGTGTGTGGCAGAGGGTATCCTGTACCACTACTAGTCACTTCCTTTCCTGTTCCACTCGCAAATATAGCTAGGGAAGAAAGACTGGGTCACAGCCCTGATTTCTCATATCTTTTCTTTGTGGTCCTTACGTGCTATGCATGTTGGTGGCAGTAGAATCACTCAGCAGTTAGGTTCAAATGCTGATTCTCGAAGTTTTCTCAGCAGTGTTTCTCAAAAAGAATGTCACCTTCCCTCCAGGGATTCCCATCTGAGTTCCCAAAGCATCTCCTTAAATTTATGTGATGTTCAAACCTACTGGTAACAAATCTAGCAGCCCACCTCTGAATAGCTTCAATGTTTTTCTTCAATCTGACCTGATATGGATCCCAAACACTATATCGGTACTCAATAATAGGTTGCACCAGCATCCTATATGTAATCCCCCATACAGGCGAACCACTCTTCCCTAAATTTCTCCCAATAAACCAAAATGCACTATTTGCCTTCCCTACCACACTTCTCACATGCTCGTTCCATTTCGTACTGCTTTGCAATTGTGCACCCAGATATTTAAATGACTTGATTGTGTCAACCAGGACGCTAGTAATATTGTATCCAAACATTAAAGGTTTGTACTTTCTATTCATCTGCATTAACTTACATTTTTCCACGTTTAGGAGTAGCTGCCATTCATCACAGTGACTGAAAATGTTGTCTATGTCATCTTGTATCCTCCTACAGTCACTCAACTTTGACACCTTAGCCTACAACATACCATCAGCAAACAACTGCAGATTGCTGCCCACCCTGACTACCAAATCATTTATGTATATAGAGAACAACAGCAGACCTATCACAGTTTCCTGAGGCACTCCTGATGATACCCTTGTCTCTGATGAACATTTGCCATCAAGGACAATGTACTGGCTACTATTATTGAAGAAGTCTTCTAGCCACACACATAACTGCAAATTAATTCTATATGCTCTTTCCTTCATAAGCAGTCCACAATGGGGCACCATGTCAAATGCTTTCTGGAAATCTAGAACTATGGAATCTGCCTGTTGTCCTTCATCCATAGTCCACAGTATATCATGTGAGAAAAGGGCAAGCTGAGTTTCACATGATCAATGCTTTCTAAATCCATGCTTATTCACGGTATTGAGGCTTACGTCAACCATGAAATTGTGTGTTATTTCCTACACTGTTCGATCTTGATTTAACCAAATTTATTTTAGTAGTATAGAGAGTGAGTGCATGTGATTAATTCTGATTGTGTAGAGGGAAAACTTGGGTCTTTATTTCATAAATAACATGGCAAACCATTTTCAAGTTGGACTTCACATCACACTTAGACATTAAAACAGTTTTTGGGAAATAAAACAAACAAAAAAATTATTTCCTTGGTACAAAAAGTTTCCTTGGCTTACATGTTGCTCCCCAACAGATAAATTGTATTGGTGGGTCAATTGTATGGGTGGGTCTGGGTCTGAAAAAGAATGGATGTCAGCTTCTTTTGGAGTATGCACGCCAAAAAATTTTGACAGAAAAGCCAAGAAGCACCAGAATTCAAGTAGGCACGTTCAGAATCAAGAGTTTTCAATTGTTGGGTCAAGGACAAATTGAACATTAAGTTTCTGAAGAAGTCAAACTTCTAGCCATAAAAACAAAGTTACTATTTTAAAAAAAAATCATAATTGAGAGACTTATTGATGTTGTTTATTTTTTGGGCAAACAATAGATTGCATTCAGAAGACCTTCTGAAGATGAAAGTTCTGACAACAAACAGAATTACCTTGAATTATTGGAACTTTCGTATACGTAGAAACAGTTTATTTGTAATCAGTTGCTGGGCACTTCTGGGTAACGAACGTCAAACCACAATTCAAATTGAATTAATTGAATGGGTTACCAATGTCATTAATGAAAGCATTAGAGAAGAATTACAATCATGTGAGTTTGTTGGAACGCAAGCAGATGACCTGGATGTTTCTTACAAGTCACAAATGACTTAATTATTCTCAAATTTTGTGTACAAGACGATCCCATAGAAATATTTCTTGGTCTTCACAATGTTTCTAGTGGCAAAACTGCTCATTGTTTATCAGATATTTTACTCAATGCTTTTGATGTTTCGGGAGTTACCAGCAAAATACTGAGCCAAATATATGATGAAGACTCAGTAATGGCAGGTAAATGTGGAGGTGTCCAAAATTTTATTAAACAAAAATGTCCATGAGCTATATTTTTGCAGTATTATGCTCATAAACTTAATCTAATGCTGTAACACTGTTCTAAAGCATCGAAACAGGTTGGATTTTCAGTTACATTCTTACAGCATTTCATTCATTTTTAACAAGTCCTCAAAGAGAACACAAGTTTTAGAAAACAGAGGATTCAGATTGTCTCAGATGTGTTACATGATGAAATTTCGCTTCATGAGCTGTTCAGATAATATATCTAAAAACCATGAGCTGAAAGATGTTTCCCACAATATCACCACATGTGATAAAGGTTGGGATGCAGAGTTGTTCAATAGTGCTCCTGGCATGCTTAACATTCTTAATAAAATGCAATTCCTTTCCCTGATTTGCCTATGCAAAGAAATTTTTATCATGTCCATCTCTATGCTCTTTATCAACATAGAATTGCATCCAATAATAATATTTGCAATGCTGAAATCAAGAAGATCGTCAGTTTGTTAAAGGATAAGAGGTGAGAAAAAACTGTGAGTGCATGTATTGAAAGATGTAACAAGAAATTTCACAGTGAAATAAATGTTACACAATGGGGCAGACGGAAATATGTTTAGGAGAGCTTCAGAATATTCAGTTTATAGAGTTGATTGATAAAAATCAGTTTGGAAATTACAAGTCAAGTTTCTCAAAAACAGAAATTTCTAGAAGTGAAAACTATCAAAGGGGAATTAATTACTCTTTCATGGCCTGAGTGACCACAAAGAGCAGAGGACTTGTCTTGTGGCTGATCAGTTGTTTGTACAAAGCCATTAACAAACAAAGTATGAAGGTCAACCACGCAACGAAAAATTTTTGGATTTTATGAGGTCCTAGGGCTGTCTAGGAAATACCATATTCAAAGGCACTGTTACTGTACAGGTCACTAACTGGACAAAATAAAAAGGTTTTAACACTTGGGATCTTTAGACATTTAAAGAAAGTGAATAGACTTTTGAGAAAGTTGGGCATGTAATTATTATGTCAAAAGTTTTGGTACACAGGGTGTGTCTTCTAAGAGTCATCAGGCGCATTTTCTCTGGTGTTTTGGCTGATATTTGGAAATTTGTTTTTGCAATGTTTTGCTGGAGTCAACCCAAACGGATACTGCTCATCACATCTTTCCTGTGATGCCAACTGCTGACTGAAAGCATTTGTTGTTTCCCAAAACAAAATGATTTTTAAAGCTGAATTTTATGTGCTCACTCGACAGTGTCGTCGCAAATTAGTCTCTTGTGATATTCATTTTATCAACATATACTAACAGGAACAGTAAAACTCAAAGAATAACCAGTACTCCAGCAGTGACAAGGCCCTGGACCATGCCGCCTACTACCGCCATGCAACAGCATGGCTAGAGTATTTATATTTTATTGTTCCTGTTAATACATATCACTAGAACGAGCATAGTACTAGACTAATTTGGGACCATTCTATCAAATAGAAACGTAAAATTCTAGTTTAAAAATAATTTTGTTTGTACGGGAAAACAAACTGACACTGTTGGCACTAGGCATCAAATGGAAGATGTGATGAGTAGTATTTGTTTGGGCTGACTCCAGCTACACATTGATTCAAAAAACAGCTGCACACAACTATCTTTGAACCCTTCCTCCGAACACTTCTGGAAGTGATACAACCTGCTCAAGTAGGGTACAGGCTCTTTTCATGTGCTCCAGATCCCATGACTTTTGCCAGCTTAATTGTAATCACTTCCTTAACCAGACCCACCACTTACATCCTAACAAATTACCTGACAAAATAATTCCATGCATGCAACCCTACCCCCGTTCTTGAATTCTTAGTCAATCTGTACTGATAAAGTGCATTCAAAGTTTTCCTTCTACATCCAAGAGGCTTTCTAGCCACACAAGCTCTCACCAGCTCCTCAATATGTACTCCCTTTTCACTTCAAACTTTCGAATTTCCAAAAGATTTAACCCCCTCTCACTGCTAAATGATACCATTGATGATATGTATACCAGATGTCCCTCATAAGAGTCATCAAGTGCATTTCCTCTGGTGTTTTGGCAGATATTTACAATTTTGTAAACATCCACTGAGACATCAGAGCATGTGCACTTGATGACTCTTATGAGGGACATCCAGTATATATATCCTCAATGGTATCACTTAGAAGACAGGGGGTTAAATCTTCTGGCAATTCAAAGGTTTGAACTAAAAAAGAGTGTTTACTGAGAACTGATAAGAGTGTGTATGGTCACAAAGCCTCAGGGATGTAGAAGGAAAACTTTGAGAGCACATGGTGAGTGCGGATTGACTAAATTTGAGAAAGGGAGTGGGGAGGAGGGCATATGTAGTATTATACTGTCAGATAATTTGTTAGAAGGTGAGTGGTCTACATCTACATCTACATTTATACTCCACAAGCAACCCAACGATGTGTGGCGGAGGGCACTTTACGTGCCACTATCATTACCTCCCTTTTCTGTTCCAGTCGCATATGGTTCGCGGGAAGAATGACTGTCTGAAAGCCTCCGTGCGCACTCCAATCTCTCTAATTTTACATTCGTGATCTCCTCGAGAGGTATAAGTAGGGGGAAGCAATATATTCGATATGTCATCCAGAAACGCACCCTCTTGAAACCTGGCGAGCAAGCTACACCGCGATGCAGAGCGCCTCTCTTGCAGAGTCTGCCACTTGAGTTTGCTACACATCTCTGTAACGCTATCACGGTTACCAAATAACCCTGTGACCAAACGCGCCGCTCTTCTTTGGATCTTCTCTAACTCCTCCGTCAACCCGATCTAGTACGGATCCCACACTGATGAGCAATACTCAAGTATAGGTCGAACGAGTGTTTTGTAAGCCACCTCCTTTGTTGATGGACTACATTTTCTAAGGACTCTCTCAATGAATCTCAACCTGGTACCTGCCTTATCAACAATTAATTTTATATGATCATTCCACTTCAAATCGTTCCGCACGCATACTCCCAGATATTTTACAGAAGTAACTGCTACCAGTGTTTGTTCCACTATCATATAATCATACAATAAAGGATCCTTCTTTTTATGTATTCGCAATACATTAAATTTGTCTATGTTAAGGGTCAGTTGCCACTCCCTGCACCAAGTGCCTATCCGCTGCAGATCTTCCTGCCTTTCGCTACAATTTTCTAATGCTGCAACTTCTCTGTATACTACAGCATCATCCGCGAAAAGCCACATGGAACTTCCAACACTATCTACTAGGTCATTTATATATATTGTTAAAAGCAATGGTCCCATAACACTCCCCTGTGGCACGCCAGAGGTTACTTTAATGTCTGTAGACGTCTCTCCATTGATAACAACGTGCTGTGTTCTGTTTGCTAAAAACTCTTCAATCCAGCCACACAGCTGGTTTGATATTCCGTAGGCGCTTACTTTGTTTGTCAGGCCACAGTGCGGAATTGTATCGAACGCCTTCCGGAAGTCAAGGAAAATAGCATCTACCTGGGAGCCTGTATCTAATATTTTCTGGGTCTCATGAACAAATAAAGCGAGTTGAGTCCCACACGATCGCTGTTTCCGGAATCCATGTTGATTCCTACATAGTAGATTCTGAGTTTCCAAAAACGACATGATACTCGAGCAAAAAACATGTTCTAAAATTCTACAACAGATCGACGTCAGAGATATAGGTCTATAGTTTTGCGCATCTGCTCGACGACCCTTCTTGAAGACTGGGACTACCTGTGCTCTTTTCCAATCATTTGGAACCTTCCATTCCTCTAGAGACTTGCGGTACATGGTTGTTAGAAGGGGGGCAAGTTCTTTCGCGTACTCTGTGTAGAATTGAATTGGTATCCCATCAGGTCCAGTGGACTTTCCTCTGTTGAGTGATTCCAGTTGCTTTTCTATTCCTTGAACACTTATTTCGATGTCAGCCATTTTTTCGTTTGTGCAAGGATTTAGAGAAGGAACTGCAGTGCGGTCTTCCTCTGTGAAACAGCTTTGGAAAAAGGTGTTTAGTATTTCAGCTTTACGTGTGTCATCCTCTGTGTCAATACCATAATCATCCCTGAGTGTCTGGATATGCTGTTTCGAGCCACTTACTGATTTAACGTAAGACCAGAATTTCCTAGGATTTTCTGTCAAGTTGGTACATAGAATTTTACTTTCGAATTCACTAAACGCTTCACGCATAGCCCTCCTTACGCTAACTTTGACATCGTTTACCTTCTGTTTGTCTGAGAGGTTTTGGCTGCGTTTAAACTCGGAGAGAAGCTCTCTTTGCTTTCGCAGTAGTTTCCTAACTTTGTTGTTGTACCACGGTGGGTTTTTTCCGTCCCTCACAGTTTTACTCGGAACGTACCTGTCTAAAACGCATTATACGATTGCCTTGAACTTTTTCCATAAACACTCAACATTGTCAGTGTCGGAACAGAAATTTTCATTTTGATCTGTTAGGTATTCTGAAATCTGCCTTCTATTACTCTTGGTAAACAGATAAACCTTCCTCCCTTTTTTTTATATTCCTGTTAACTTCCATATTCAGGGATGCTGCAACGGCCTTATGATCACTGATTCTCTGTTCTGCACTTACAGAGTTGAAAAGTTGGGGTCTGTTGGTTATCAGTAGGTCGAAGATGTTATCTCCACGAGTCGGTTCTCTGTTTAATTGCTTGAGGTAATTTTCGGATAGTACACTCAGTATAATATCACTCCATGCTCTGTCCCTACCACCCGTCCTAAACATCTGAGTGTCCCAGTCTATATCTGGTAAATTGAAATCTCCACGTAAGACTATAACATGCTGAGAAAATTTATGTGAAATGTATTCCAAATTTTCTCTCAGCTGTTCTGCCACTAATGCTACTGAGTCGGGAGGTCAGTAAAAGGAGCCAATTATTAACTTAGCTCGGTTGTTGAGTGTAACCTCCACCCATAATAATTCACAGGAAGTATCCACTTCTACTTCACTACAGGATAAACTACTACTAACAGCGACAAACACGCCACCACCGGTTGCATGCAATCTATCCTTTCGAAACACCATCTGTGCCTTTGTAAAAATTTCAGCAGAATTTATCTCTGGCTTCAGCCAGCTTTCTGTACCTATAACGATTTCAGCTTTGGTGCTTTCTATCAGCGCTTGAAGTTCCGGTACTTTACCAATGCAGCTTCGACAGTTTAGAATTATAATACCGATTGCTGCTTGGTCCCTGCATGTCCTGACTTTGCCCCGCACCCTTCGAGGCTGTTGCCCTTTCTGTACTTGCCCGAGGCCATCTAACCTAAAAAACTGCCCAGTCCACACCACACAACCCCTGCTACCCGTGTAGCCGCTTGCTGCGAGTAGTGGACTCCTGACCTATCCAGCAGGACCCGAAACCCCGCCACCCTATGGCGCAAGTCGAGAAATCTGCAGCCCACACGGTTGCAGAACCGTCTCAGCCTCTGATTCAGACCCTCCACTTGGCTCTGTACCAAAGGTCCGCAGTCAGTCCTGTCGACGATGCTGCAGATGGTGAGCTCTGCTTTCATCCCGCTAGCACGACTGGCAGTCTTCACCAAATCAGATAGCCGCCGGAAGCCAGAGAGGATTTCCTCCGATCCATAGCGACACACATCATTGGTGCCGACATGAGCGACCACCTGCAGATGAGTGAACCCTGTACCCTTCATGGCATCCGGAAGGACCCATTTCCACATCTGGAATGACTCCCCCGATATGCACACGGAGTGCACATTGGTTTTCTTCCCCTCTATTGCTGCCATATCCCTAAGAGGCCCCATTACGCGCCTGACGTTGGAGCTCCCAACTACCAGTAAGCCCACCCTCTGCGACCGACCAGATCTTGCAGACTGAGGGGCAACCTCTGGAACAGGACAAGCAGCCATGTCCGGCCGAAGATCAGTATCAGCCTGAGACAGAGCCTGAAACCGGTTCGTCAGACAAACTGGAGAGGCCTTCCGTTCAGCCCTCCGGAATGTCTTTCGCCCCCTGCCACATCTTGAGACGACCTCCCACTCTACCACAGGTGAGAGATCAGCCTCAATGTGGGCAGTATCACGGGCAGCCACAGTCGTAGGCTGATCGGGGGATGCGTGGGACGAGCTGGCCATCCCCGACAAACGCCCATCCGGACCCCACAGTGATGCCCATTGGCAACAGCCTCAAGCTGTGTGAACGAAGCCAACACTGCCTGAAGCTGGGAGCGAAGGGATGCCAAATCAGCCTGCATCCGAACACAGCAGTTGCAGTCCCTATCCATGCTAAAAACTGTTGTGCAAAGAACATCTGAACTAATCTACAGAGAGCACAAACAAATCGACACAAAATTTAAACGGTTATTAAAATACAAGATTGTCTAGTAAATGCAGTAATGCTGCTACTTGCGCACTGCTGACACACTGCTCGGTGGCGGAAGGAGACTACGCGATTTTACACTATTCAGGTACTAAAACGCGATGCTACAACTCTCAAATACTATAATACGGCCGAAATTTATGAATTAAACAATGCAAGTACCAAAAACACGCAAAGAAATTAAGAATTAAACTATGTAACAAATAAGTGAGCTAGGAGTATACGACTTTCTGCTGGCAGCTGCTTATCCAACAGCGGCAGGGAGCACACTGGCTGTGACCAACCGACACTGGCCGTTCAAAACAAAAACAGAAGACAAACGACTACGCGAATTTACACTATGCAGGTTCTAAAATGCGATGCTATAACTCTCAAATACTATAATACGCCCGAAATTTATGAATTAAGCAATGCAAGTACCAAAAACACGCAAAGAAATTAAGAATTAAACTATGTAACAAATAAGTGAGCTAGGAGTATACAACTTGCTGCTGGCAGCTGCTTATCCAAAGGCGGCAGGGAGTGGTGATTCTGGTTAAGTGATTGCAATTAGGCTGGCAAAATTCATGGGCTCTGGAGCATGAAAAGAGACTGTACCGTATGTGAGCAGGGGGTATCACTTCCACAAATGTTAAGAGGAAGGGGTTTGAAGATAGTTGTGTACAATTAGTTTTTGAATCATCAATTTTCTGATCGGTTTGTTGTGACCCGCTGTGAATTCCTCATCTGTGCCAACCTCTTCATTGCAGATTAGCACTTGCAACCTATGGCAAAAATTATTTGCTATTTGTACTCCAAGCCCATCTTGCAGCTCCCTCTAGTACCATAGAAGTACTTCCCAGATTTCTTAACACATGTTCTATCATCCTGTTCCTGCTTCTCGTCAGTGTTTTACATATGATCCTTTACTCATCAGTTGTCTGGAGAACCTCCTCATTCCTTATCTTATCAGCTCACTTTACTTTCAAAATCCTTCTATACCACCATATCTCAAATGCTTCGATTCTTTTCTTTTCCGGTTTTCCAACAGATCACAATATTATTTTTCCAGAAGTCTGATACTATATCTTCAGACTCTCATATTTTACACACAGTCATTTGATTGTCACTTCCCTCAATGATTTCACAAGTCCCAAAGGAGTGTTATCTTCCTTCTTCCTTATTGGGCAGCAAAATTTCCAAAGCTCTGTTAAACTCAGACTACTACTGGATCCCATGTGTGTTTCATATTCTCTCTCATTTCTTTCTCAAGCATGTCATCAGACAAGTTTTCCCCCTCGTAGAGGCCAGTAATGTATTCTTTCCACCTATCTGCTCTCTCCTATGTGCTCAACAGTGGAATTCCTGTTGCACTCTAAATTGTTAATGCCCTTGTTTTAACTTTTCCATACACTGAATTGGCGCTTCTGACAATCATTTCTTTTTTTATTTCTTCAAATTTTCCTGGGACCTTTTCATCTTGACCCCCCAACACTTCCTGTTTATTTAGTTCCTAATTGACTTACATATCCCCCTTCTTTGCATATTGACTCAAACTTATTAGTCTATAAGCAACTTGTGTGTGTGATTTATGTCATGGGCGAAATTACGTTTATTTTACATACCACTGTGACACACTGTTGTATTTGGTATGCTAATGAGTCTTCTATTAGTTACATGCATTTTTCATCCATATGATGTACTGCTTTTCTTCAGAGTGATATGGTTGTACAAACTGAAACCAGTAAAGAATAAAGTTGAATGTGCATACAACCGATGACTATAAAAAAACTTTTCTTCTAATACTTAACGGTTGTAGCAGAGTTACCTACACAAGGTAACAAAACTTTAGTGAATTAGGAGTGAATAAAATGTATTAAAAGAAGAAAAAAATTTCATATAATTGCACGTGTTTTCTGTGTGAAATATTTTTAAAAATGTTTCTGCGTAGTAAGGGGCTGAGGCTACCACCTTGCTTGAGTCCTTTTTCCATTGGAAGGTCTCTTGAGTTTTCACCATCAATATGAACCACTCTCACTGGTTGCTCATACACACTCTTCAAGACAACTGTCAGTTTCATTTGTACCCTCTTCACTCTTTAACATCTTCTTCGATGAAGTAACAAAAACATGGAAGATGGGAAGCCACAGAACAAAGCTTCCTGTGTACACTGCTCTACGCAGATGATATAGTACTTGTGGTTGACACACCAGAAAGATATCAGCAGGCTGTGGTGGAAGGAAGAGGAAGGGAATGATAGTGATTGCAGATAAAATTAAGTAAAGTGGGTTTCAAAACAGAACAGATAGGAAGAACAACTCAATACAACTTACAAGGAAAGCTCTTGGAAAAATAGACAGTTTGGAATACCTGGGAGAACAGAACAATAGGTGCTAAACAGAACAAAGAAAGCAGTCTCAGTGTACTACCAGATTGATAACACAACAGCATGGAGGAAAGAGATAAAAAGAAAACTAAAATGTAAATTTACAGTGCAAATATGGAATCAATTACAGCATATGGTATGTAGGGTTTGGCACTACAAGAGAAACACCTAAGGAGAAGTATAGCCTTAGAAATGAAGTTTACGTGAAGAGCAGTAAGAACGACGAGAAGAGACAGAATTACACATGAAAGAATATGAGACAAGACTGGGCAGAAGAAAGCAATGAATATAGCACTCGAGGAACATCATTTGAGATGGTATGGGAATGTTACGAGAATGGTAGAGAAAAAAAAGCTAATCAACTATCTGAAATGTGTGTGCAGGAGGAGCTGAATGAGGAAGACCCCACATGATATTATGATATTGTTGGATAGAGTTGAGAAACAGGGGCAATGACGTGCAAAAACAACTGTGGAAATGAAAATATCGTGTGAGAATAGAATGGAACGGAAGAAATGGATAGAATGAGGCTATCTGCACAAAGAAGTACTTCACATTCTGCACACCAATAATATGTCTCTTATCAAAGGTCTCTTCTCATGCATATTCCACATTCCCTAATTGATCTATTCTCTGCTGTGTTGGCAAACATTCTGGAAAATGTTGCGTTAGAAGACAAGTCACTTTTCAGTGTTGAGTTAGAAGTCCAACTGATGACTCTCGTTGTGGTGATGATATAGTCAACTGCACCCCGAGACAACTGCTCCACGTTTTCTGTACAGAAAATATGCACTTATGCATGTAGTGTTCAATAAGGCGAAAATTGTTCTGATAATTTTTCTCTGTCTGCCCCTGGCCATTTGATGGCTTTATAACTGGAAATCACTCTTTGTTTATGCCTCTCATATTCTTGTTGTTATCTACAAACCCTAGATCTTGCTGCTAATCTGGAATGATAATTTATGTACTGATGTGTGAGTATAAGTTTGTTTGATCAGTCATTGTTTTACACAAAGAGCCATCAACAGAACACTAAAAACAGTTCATCATACCATTCTGTATTAGGGACACATTTATACCACTGTTACTGGTAAATAAAAGTACTGTCGAGAGGAACTAACATGCACAAAAGTATTTTGCGGCACCTATTGCTGAGCTACATAGTCATCAGATGATTCTGAATCCAAATCACTTACATATTCTTCATTGACCATGTCCTGCCAACAATCAGATCTGTCACTCAAGTTGACATCACTTTCTAAAACCAGGTGTTCTATTTTTGAATCTGAGAAATAGCTCATTTTTACCACTGCAAGATAAACCAAACAGCATGCTTATTGACAGTTGCTTGACATGTGCACTCATGAGACAAATATTGTAACTGGACAAGGATACATTACTGTAACTAATGAGAGATAATATCTAGTGGAGGAAGCATCAATTAAAAGCATTATATCGTCTAATGCATGAAACTCACAATTCTGGAAGGAATGTAACAATATTATAATTCTCATTAGTCATAAGCCTCAAAATGCTGTAGATGGATTTGACAGTTGAACCAACTCAGAATGAACAGATCATGGGTGGATATATGCATCATGACTACTTGAAAGATTAATGAAGTACAGCTGAATGCCTCTAAGGTTCCATCCACAAATATGAACCACATCAAAATTTGTGATCTGTCACGAGTTTCATTACAGAACATACTAGGTTGCTGAATGCAAGTTTTACTTCTTAGACACATACTACTGGGAAATGAAAAATGAACTCCTTGACACAAGTGACTAAAGCATGCCACACTTGCACGGGACATTTCGAGAGGGCAGTTCATGTGACAATCAAACATGGGCATTATCAGCAATGGAAAGTTGCAAGCTTTGCATCAGTTGTTTGCCTCCAAAGTCATTAGCAAGCAGTTTGCCATAGCACATGGAGCTCCATCTGTGTTTGCCACATTGTTATTATGCAACAACAACAGAGTGGATGTGAACCTTTTGTGCAACTGACAGGGGGCGTGTATAATGGATCTGCGTGAGGTTGGGTAGTCATACCACAGAACTGCATTACACGTGGGGCAAGAGATCTCCAAAGTGTGCTGATGTTGTAACCAATGGTTAGCAGAAGGTGCACATGCCCATCAGTCTGCATCCAGACTGTGGCGATGCAAAGATGCCCAACAACATCTTATAAAGTGCCATATCAGGTCACACCGAGACATCACAACAAATTCGGGACACTGCTACTCTGGGGGGTATTAGCGAGGACCATTCGCAACCATGATGGTGCATGCCATTAGGGCATCTTCTACCCACACCCCAACATCGTGCAGCCCACCTCCAGTGGTGTCACTGTAGGTGCTTATGGAAAGACAAATGGAGACTTGTGATCAGCAGTGAAAGTCACTTCTGCTCTGGTGCCAAAGGTGCTAGTAGGCATGCGTGGTGTCTTACAGGTGAGTCTGGAACGATATGACAGAGGCACATAGGGCCAACACCTGGCATCACAGTGTGTTCTCTGGTAACCATAGAGGGAACACTGACTGAACAGTGCACAGTACATCCTAAACACAATTCGACCCATCTTGCTGCTGGTGGTGCACCAAGAATGCGATGTGCTTTTCCAACAAGACAATGTATGTATCCTGTGCCACCCACATGTGCTCAGCAACGAGTACGTCAACTACACTAACCAGTACGAAGCACAGATCTGCCTCTCATTGAGCATGTTTGAGACTACATGAATCATCATCTTGTGCAGTCAGCATGACCGGCAAGATATCTGGCCCAATTAAGACAGTAGGTGGAAAGTGCATTGCAGGCCATTCTGCAAGATTAAATTCATCACCTCTGCAGCTGTCTCCATTGGAAAATTGAAGCCCGAATTGCTGCAGAAGGAAGGTATACAGTGTACTATTGCTGACATTTCACACATCCTGTTGACTGTACTCAAATGTATGTGGCTCTGTCAGTGTGATAGTTGTATACGTCCTCTAGAGTGTGTCAATAAAATTTCCCTCAGCTCAGTCGACAAGCTCTTGGTGTCCTCCTTTCTTCTTCCCGCAGTGTAGTTGTGCCAGTGATCAAACTTCAGTGAATATTGCTTGTATGTAACAACCAGAGGATCCACATTCCTTCTGAAAGAGTGATATAAAAAACTGGGAAACATTTCTTCAGGAAGTTATAAGACAGGAAGTTTGATAAGCATACAGCATGTATGATGTGATCCTCGTACCAAGTGTGTCACATTGAAGGAACACGGCACCAGGGAGGCAGCATTCGTTAAAAATTCACGAAAGATTAAGTGCTTTAAAATCAATATGACCTGTTTTACAGATTACTATTATGGAATACAACGAAAGCACATTTGCAAAATAGTCCCTAAAAGGATGCACTACTCACAAGCGATAACAACCTGTAGACAATAAAAAAAGATCAGTTTAGAGGTTTCAAGACACAATGGGTGCTTGTTACTCAAGGCAGGCAGTAATTGCAAGATGTGAGTGCACAAGTTGCACATTCATAAAGTACTTGGAGTTTGAAAATAGTGGGACCAAGTATTGTGGTATTTTCTATGAAAGAATGGTAAGCAAGAACATATGTATCTCCACTTCCTCGAAGTGGGCAATCACCAACTGACTTCAAAAACCGCAGCTTGAATTCACAGCAAAAATATTACATCTCCAAAGATCACTTTGCGATTTTCAACAATGAGGTGAGATTGAGAGGAGCCACATCTTTCAAAGAAAGGGAAGAAAGGTTGGAATTTTTCCAAATGATATGCCACTTACAATATCATGATTACATGAAAATGTGAGGATCATCTCATTATTCATCAAGCACTTACTGACTCCTAGGTCACCAGTGCCCATCTGCCATAGCCATTTTGTGTCACTGGTGTGCAAATGCTTGTTGATTAGTGAATATATGACAATATTACAGGAACGAGAGTTACTAGAAAACACATCAACACTAGCCACATAGGCAGCTGCAGAACGATGCAAGCACCGACAGACTAATGTTGCAGGAAAAGAGAACAGGAGGCGGCTCAGAGGAGGAAATGAGGTTTCATCCAGCTAAATGGATACTGTGTATCATTAAAACATTATCTGTAGCTTTTTGATGTTATTTTCTTGTCAGTTTCAAAAACAGGAAATCTGGGCTGACCTAAGTTAAGGTTTTTAATTACTCTTTTCAATATAAAAACATTTAATCCAACAAACATGTTCTTGATGTTCCCTCATAAAAATCAGAGTCTTCAAAAGACAAAAAATGTTCTTAACAGCCCGCTGACATTCAGCAAAATTATGTTATATTACATCACAGACAATCAGATTAAGTACCACAAATTAATAATTTCAGTCTTTTTTTCCACTTTTGTCCTGTATAAGTACTTGTTAATGTTATTAGCTAGTATTTTTGAGTATGGAAGAAATCTAAAACATATTCTTCCAGCAGTACTCAAACAAAATAAAGTTTAAACACATACAAAAACATGTTTTCAAAGATCCTCAGTTTAGCACACCTATCACTATTTTTCACATACATATACTTCAAAATCAGTGAGTACTTTCACACCAGTAACAAGCAAATATGTTCCACAAAATATTTCCTTATGAATGTGGAACTATCTTGACACTACACTTTTACCATCAGCACCTATTCAACTAGTACACTTCTGCATATTTATGCAAAGCAGGTTTTACAAATAATATTACAAAGCAGTGGACTGGGAACATTGTATAATCTTGACTTCCATGTAACTATATTTCTGTATAGCTCCATATATTTAATGTTTACTGTTGTGCATATTATGTTATACTTTCTCCATCATTTCATCACTGACCTATAATATTATTTAAAAAGGGGTTGTTGCATAATATGAATATAACAAAGTTATACTTAATGATATGAATATAATAGAGGGAAACATTCCACGTGGGAAAAATATATTTAAAAAGAAAGATGATGAGACTTACCCAACAAAAGCGCTGGCAGGTCGATAGACACACAAATACACACAAACATACACACAAAACTCTAGCTTTCGCAACCAACGGTTGCCTCGTCAGGAAAGAGGGAAGGAGAAGGAAAGACAAAAGGATTGGGTTTTAAGGGAGAGGGTAAGGAGTCATTCCAATCCCGGGAGCGGAAAGACTTACCTTAGGGGGAAAAAAGGACAGGTTTACACTCGCACACACACACATATCCATCCACACATACACAGACACAAGTCTGCTTGTGTCTGTGTATGTGTGGATGGATATGTGTGTGTGTGCGAGTGTAAACCTGTCCTTTTTTCCCCCTAAGGTAAGTCTTTCCGCTCCCGGGATTGGAATGACTCCTTACCCTCTCCCTTAAAACCCAATCCTTTTGTCTTTCCTTCTCCTTCCCTCTTTCCTGACGAGGCAACCGTTGGTTGCGAAAGCTAGAGTTTTGTGTGTATGTTTGTGTGTATTTGTGTGTCTATCGACCTGCCAGCGCTTTTGTTGGGTAAGTCTCATCATCTTTCTTTTTAAATATAAAGTTATACTTAACATATACGTAAATAATGGATATGCCATCATGTCAGTAATTTCCATCCTTTCAAGATGGAGTAGATAAAAACATTGTTCACAATTGTCAATTCATCAGTTCTAATTACAATGGTTGGTAATTGTTTGAGACTTCCTTGACATTTTATCACTTTTTGTGTACATCTTCATTGAATGTGTCTGACATAATTAAAAACAAAAATTAGCTTCACTTTTTCATCTGCCACGAATTCAGTGATTGCTAATTCTAAAAATAAATTTAGGAAACTTTATTCTGTGTCGTAATCTGTCCAAGTTTTTAAAATATACTTAATGTTACTAGTGCCACTGCTACCTGAGCTTGCACTAATAATCTGCAATTACAATGACACTAGAAGATCCTCCATTTGTCTTGCAATAAATTTTTCCCAATATCTTTAATGCAAGTCCTACTCTTCATATACATTGTAATTCTCTGAAAGGCAAATCACTTCTGCCTAAGTGTTATTTACATTACTTTATAGTTCCTCACTAAGATCCAGAATATCTGCAGAACCTCTGGTGCCCACTGTATGCTATCTAGTAACACTCAAGTTGCTTTAAAAATTACAAGTGCTAATCCTTCATTTTCTATTACCAAGATGTGGAACGATTCAAATGTAGGGTTACTACCTGATTTTCTAATCAGCTCTTAATGAACATCATCTGAAACTTGCTTCAGGACAGCACGAAAGATATTAATCAATCTTTATTTCATCACAACAATGCCGTGGCTTCGAGGAGACAATTTCTGCGATTGTGAAATGTTTACTCACTACTGGTTACAATAAATGGTGACTTTGACAGGACTTTCAGAGTTTGCATTCAGAATATTTTTCTTAATCATTTAATAACTTAAGACATGATTGTGTTATCAGCAGTGGGATTGCTACGACTGATTTAAGATAATCTGAGCTGGAAATATTTTCAGATAATTTTATTTTTGTTGTTGGAACATTTTCATTTGTGCCTGACAAATAATAAATATGTCAGTAAAATGTCAGATTTAGGCCTCACTGTAGTCGCGTGTGCTTCCCAGCCACAAGTCTTTTACTCTTGCGATTTCTAATATATGACAATTTATTATTAGCACCTCATTTTGCATACAAGTTTAACCTACATTTCCCACCTTCTCACTCTGCTTACATATAACGCAATGTTATAATTTCTACAACAGATACAAATTTCAGAAAATTTAAAGAGGAGTACTGCGGACTACAAACAATTAACAACAGACAATAATTATGTATAATATGACTCAGGCACGATTTAAAAAGGCAAATCAGTTACACCAATGTCTCCTGCTTATACACTGGCCTGGAGGACTTCGTAAATTTTTTTGACACATTGCTGTGATGCACACAAAAGAAATTCAGAGGACACTTCCACAGTTTCTTTAAAAGAATTAACTCACATAAGTGACTTGTTACTGGATATGAAATTTTGTTAGACTAGCACTGGCAGTCTTCACTGGCATCCACTGGCACCACTGCCATCGTCATGAAGGAGTGGAGACTGTGAGCCAAGTGATCGACCCTGTGGACCGGTAGCTGTCCTTCCCCGCGCTGCTCGCTCTGGAGACACCGGCATCTTCAGAAGTTGTGTCGATGGTGAAGGGAATGATTCCTCACTGCTGCTGGCACTAAGGGATGCTACAGCTGGTGTTGCTGTAGATCGTCCAGGATCCTAAGGGAAAGAAAAAAAAAAGATAGAAATGAAATGATTGTATGGCATTATTGGCCAGGACACTCCATCTGGAGTAGCTCAGCCGCCTAGTGAAAGTCGTTTTAGTTGATGCCACGTCAGCGACTTTTGTGTCGATGACGACGAAATGATGATGAGGACAACACAATATCCAGTCTCTCAGTGGAGAAAATTTTCGACCCAGCCTGGAATCGAACCTGGGTCTCCTGCATGGCTGTCAGCCACTCTGACCACTCAGTTACAGAGACAGATCTTTTGTCACCACACCCTTTCTCCTGCGAGTTATTTGTGCATTACCACATACATAGAAGTACAGAACTCAGTATTCTAATATGACACTTCCATTTTTCATTGAATTGCTCATCTCTTCTCAAAAAGTATGTGCCACAAAAGTGTACTCTTCTCTAATAACATAAATGCAAACTACTGGCTAAAAGGGAGGATTTAACATCCTGTCAACGACAATGTAATTAGAGAAAGAGCAAAAGATAGGATTGGGGAAGGTGTGAAAGGAAACTGGCGATGTCTTTAAAAAAAAATTACCAACTGAGAGAAGCAGTCAACTGTACTGGTAATGAGAAACCATTCACCAACACCTCTATCAGTCTGAAAAGTAGTGTTGGTGAACATTTTTGGTACTACAATTGTTGACAAATTGTTGGGCTGACAAATTGTTGGGACTCCTGGTTCCTACCTGTGAGAGGCAGGCAAGTTTAGACATGTTCAGTATCACCTACCACTGCAATGCAGGTAACACGCGAGGAACAACATGCAGCTTTGAAATTCAGCTTTTGTCTCAACTAATCTTCAGCAGAGGCCTATATAACGTTATTGGAGGCCTCTACGTGGTGTCGGAGTGTGGGGGGTTGTTCCCATTGCTACGAGGTATGTGGCTCACTGACCCTGGACACGAAAGTTGAGTTTGGATTTTAATTTATCTGTAAGTCAAGACTGTTCACATTGTGCTGTCTGGTTCTTGTTGTTGGCTGTTGGGACATTCCCGCGAGCAACAACATATGTGTTCGAGTTGGCGAAGGTTTAGCCTCCATCCGGTGGAGTCTAACTTCATTTGGTTATTTGCAATTGAACTGTACCAGCAGCATTTTCTGCCTTGTGGCCATTAATGTTCCGGTTACCTGCATCTGGCCGTTGACGTAAATTCAGGCAGTGTCCTTTCTTCACCACATTGTCGCTGTCCAGCATGGTGTGTAGTTTGACAGCTTAATGTATGCCTGGTTGTGGGCGTCCATGCCTTTCCCGTTTTTTTTTTTTTTTGGTGGTTTTAGGGCGCACAACTTCAACTTCAATGGTCATTAGCGCCCTGACGACGTTAAGAATGCACCGCGAGGCACAAGATTAAAACAACAACTAAAAGGGAAAACACGATAAAAGACAGACTGACAGGCATAGGATTAAAAAACAGCATCATCAAATGTCCTTAGAGAGGTTTGTCAAATTGATAAAATGAAGAACACGAGCAGCTGCTCATGGGTCATCCGCTAAAATGGCATCGAAAGTACTTGGCAGGTGAAGATCTAGACGCAGTGTGTTAAAATCTGGACAGGACATTAAAATGTGTCGAACCGTCAGCAAGTGCCCACATGGGCAGAACGGCGCCGGCGCAGCCGTCAGCAGATGGTGATGGCTGAACCGGCAGTGTCCAATCCTTAACCGGGCCAAAACGACCTCCTCCTGCCGAGAAGGGTGTGAGGAAGACGTCCAAGCCACGGGAAGAGGTTTTAAGGCACGAAGCTTGTTGTCTGTAAGTGCAGCCCAATCGGCATGCCACAGCAATAAAATGCGCCGACAAATGACCCTGCTAAAATCGGACGAAGGGACACAACAAGAAGCTGTCCGAGGCTGGAGGACCGCAGCCTTGGCCGCGGCATCTGCAGCTTCGTTCCCAGGGATACCGACATGGCCAGGAACCCACATAAAGCTAACCGGAGAATCGACGTCCACCAGCTGCTGAAGAGAGCGTTGGATCCGGTGTACGAAAGGGTGAACCGGGTACGGATCACTGAGGCTCTGGATGGCGCTCAGGGAGTCGGAGCAGATGACATAAGCAGAATGTCGGTGGCGGCAGACGTAAAGAACAGCCTGGTAGAGGGCAAAGAGCTCAGCTGTGAAGACCGAACAATGGCCATGGAGCCGGTATTTGAAACTTTGTGCCCCGACAATAAAGGAACACCCAACCCCGTCATTGGTCTTAGAGCCATCTGTATAAATGAAAGTCATGTTGATGAACTTCGAACGAAGTTCCAAAAAACGGGAGTGGTAGACCGAACCGGGGGTAACCTCTTTTGGGAGCGAGCTGAGGTCAAGGTGAACGCGGACCTGAGCCTAGAGCCAAGGTGGCGTGTGGCTCTCGCCCACTCGAAAGGTTGCAGGGAGTGAAAAATTAAGGTGTTGAAGGAGGCGACGAAAACGAACTCCAGGGGGTAGCAGGGCAGAGACATACAACCCGTATTGACGGTCGAGAGAGTCGTCAAAAAAGGAACGATAAGACGGATGGTCGGGCATTGACAATAGCCGACAGGCATACCGACAAAGCAGTATATCGCGCCGGTAGGTGAGTGGCAATTCGCCAGCGTCAGCATGAAGACTCTCTACGGGACTAGTATAAAATGCTCCGATTGCAAGTCGTAAACCCCGATGTTGTATGGAGTTGAGGCGGCGTAAGATGGATGGCCGTGCAGAGGAGTATACGAAGCTCCCATAATCCAGCTTGGAGCGGACGATCGACCGATATAGACGAAGTAGGACGGTTCGATCCGCTCCCCACGACATACCACTGAGAACACGGAGGACATTTAAAGAACGGGTACAACGGGCGGCCAAATATGACACATGTGGAGACCAGCTAAGTTTCCTGTCAAATGTAAGGCCTAAAAATTTGGTTGTCTCCACGATTGGGAGAGCAACGGGACCGAGTCATAAGGACGGTGGGAGAAACTCTTTGTAGCGCCAGAAGTTAATACAGACCGTCTTCTCGGCAGAAAAACGGAAGCCATTGGCGACACTCCAGGAGGAAAGACGGTCAAGAGAACGCTGAAGACAGCGCTCCAGGACACGTGTACACTGCGCGCTGCAATAGATGGTAAAATCGTAGACGAAAAGGGAGCCTGATACATCAGCTGGGAGGCAATCCATTATTGGATTGATCGCGATGGCGAAGAGAGCGACGCTCAAAACTGAGCCCTGTGGCACCCCATTCTCCTGGCGAAAGGTGTCGGACAGGACAGAACCCACACGTACCCTGAACTGTAGATCCATTAAAAAGGAACGAATAAAAAGAGGGAGGCGACCGCGAAGGCCCCATGTATGCATGGTGCGGAGAATGCCCGCCCTCCAACAGGTGTCGTAAGCCTTCTCCAAATCAAAGAACACAGCCGCGGTCGGGCACTTCCGCAAGAAGTTATTCATAATGAAGGTCGACAAGGTAACCAGATGGTCAACAGCAGAGCGGCGCCTACGAAATCCACATTGTACATTGGTAAGTAGGCGTCGAGACTCGAGCAGCCAAACCAATCGAGAGTTAACCATTCACTCCATCACTTTACAGACACAGCTGGTAAGTGAGATAGGTCGATAACTGGAAGGCAAGTGCTTGTCCTTCCCCGGCTTAGGAATCGGGACAACAATAGACTCGCGCCAGCATGCGGGAACATGTCCCTCAATCCAGATGCGATTGTATGTACGAAGAAGCAAACCTTTACCCGCAGGAGAAAGGTTCTTCAGCATCTGAATATGAATAGAATCAGGCCCTGGAGCGGAGGACCATGATCGGCCAAGTGCGTTTTCGAGTTCCCGCATGGTGAATGGGGCATTATAACTTTCACAATTCGAGGAGCGGAAGTTAGGTGGCCTAGCCTCCTCTGCCTGTTTGCGGGGGAGGAAGGCAGGGTGGTAATTAGCGGAGCTCGAAACCTCTGCGAAAAAGCGGCCGAAGGCATTGGAGACAGCCTCAGGGGCCACAAGGACGTCATTCGCGACCTTCAAGCCAGAAACTGGTGAGTGGACCTTAGTGCCAGATAGCCGGCGCAGGCTACCCCAGACAACAGAAGAAGGAGTAAAACTGTTGAAGGTGCTTGTGAAAGCAGCCCAGCTGGCTTTCTTGCTTTCTTTGATAATACGACGACACTGAGCACGTAATCGTTTATAATTGATACAATTCGCCACTGTAGGGTGGCGTTTAAATGTGCGTAAAGTATGTCGACGAGCACGTAAAGCGTCTCTACATGCTGCGGTCCACCAGGGGACCAGTACGCGACGTGGAGAAGAAGTAGGGTGAGGGATGGAATATTCAGCAGCAGCGAGAATGACTTCCGTGAGGTGTGCGACCTGACGATCGCAGCTTGTGAAGGTTTGATCCTGAAAGGTCGCCCTGGAAGAGAAGAGCCCCCAGTCTGCCTTGGAGATGGTCCAACTAGAGGAGCACGGAGAGGGGGTATGCTGCAGGAGATGGATAACACACGGGAAGTGGTCGCTCGAATATGTATCAGAAAGTGCATACCACTCAAACCGGCGTGCAAGTTGGGGAGTACGTATAGAGAGATCTAAATGGGAATAGGTGTGAGATGTGTCCGAAAGAAAAGTAGGGTCGCCAGTATTGAGGCAGACAAGATTGAGCTGCTTGAAAAGGTCTGCTAACAAGGAGCCCCTCGGGCAGGATGCTGGAGAGCCCCAAAGGGGATGGTGGGCATTGAAGTCTCCAGTTAACAAAAATGGTGCAGGTAGCTGAGCAATAAGTTGCATCACGTCTGCCCTGGTAATGGCAGATGACGATGGAGTGTAAACGGTACAAAAGGAAAACGTAAAAGTGGGGAGAGTAATGCGGATGGCAACTGCCTGCAGGCCGGTGTGCAACGTGATGGGATCGTAGTAAATATCATCCCGGACCAGCAACATAACCCCTCCATGAGCTGGGATACCTACCACAGGGGGTAGGTCAAAACGCAGAGAGGTGTAGTGTGCCAAGGCAATTTGATCGCATGGGCGTAGCTTCGTTTCCTGGAGGGCTACGACGAGCGGACGGTGCAAGCGGAACAGCAACTTCAAGTCCTCTCGGTTGGAGCGAATGCTGCGAATATTCCAGTGAATAAGTGCCATCGTAAGAAAAGGAAGATGAACGAAGGGGTCACCTCGAAGGCCGCTGAGGGCCTGGCTTCGAGCGAGCACTGCCGCCGCCATCAGTAGGCGGACAGTCATCGTCCATTGGGTCTATAGGTTCATCGGCCATCTCGGGAGGATGGCCGGGAGGGGGAGCTTCCTCCGCCGGTGAACGGCCAGATGTACGGCTACCAGCGGTGCGGCCAGGCGAAACGGATGATGGCCTGGGGCGGCAACCACTGGGTGGCGCAGGAGAAGAAATGCGCCGTGGCGGAGAAGGAGAACTGTGCTTCCTATGAGCCTTTTTGGAAGGACGTTTGGTGGAAGTACCGGTCGAAGGCTGGGAGGTCGAGGTACGTAGGAAGTCTGCACGGGATGGTTCCTTCTCGAAGGCCCGTGCATCTGACTTCGGGGTCTTCGTCTTAGCAGAAGCTGATGAAGGGGCTGGTGTCTGTGGGGTGATGGGAGGAAGAGGAGACGTCGACCACGCGATCTTGGCACTGGCCGAACGGACGACCGTGGTGCTGAAGGTCAGATCGCATGTCTGGGTTGCTACCTCCCTGGTAGTCCGAGGAGAGGCGAGGACAGTACTGCATTTCCCCGCTGGGAGCAGCGCGGGCTTCCTACTAGCCAATAGCTTGCGAGCAGCCGAGGTGGACACTTTCTCTTTGACCCGAATTTCTTGGATACAGCGTTCTTCCTTATAGACAGGACAGTCGCGGGAGGATGCGGCATGGTCACCCTGACAGTTCACACAACGAGGAGACGGAGGTGGACAGTCACCCTCTTGGGCATCCCTGCCACAAGTGACACATTTAGCCGCATTGGAACAAGACTGTCGAGTGTGATTGAAACGCTGACACTGGTAGCAGTGCGTAGATGTCGGGACATAGGGGTGAACAGAAATAACCTCGTAGCCCGCCTTGATGCGCGATGGCAGCTTAACACTATCAAAGGTCAAGAAAAGCGTCCGGGTCGGTACAAGGTCATTGTTGACCTTTTTCATGACTCTATGGACAGCCGTCACGCCCTGCTCAGCGAGGAAAGATTGCATCTCCTCGTCAGTCAATCCGTCGAGGGAGCTAGTATAGACTACACCACGAGACGAATTCAAAGTTCGGTGGGCCTCCACCCGGACAGGGAACGTGTACAGGAGTGTGGCCCGAAGCAGTTTTTGTGCCTGAAAGGCACTCTCAGTTTCTAGTAATAAGGTACCGTTACGCAACCTGGTACAAGATTTGACAGATCCGGCTATGGCATCTACGCCCTTCTGGATAACGAAAGGGTTGACAGAGGAAAAATCCTTTCTGTCCTCAGATCGAGAAACGACGAGGAACTGTGGGGCAGGCGGTAGTACTTTTGTCACTGGTGGCTGGTCACGTTTCCGTTTTTGGGCAGAAGTCGAGAGAGATGGAGTAGAATCCATTGCGGAGGAATCCCCCATGATTGCCAGCGTCTCCGATGGTGCGCTCCTTCCTTGTGGGGACCCTCTCAGAGGGCACTCCCGCCTTAGGTGAATGTTTACACCTCAGGTCACACCTCCCGAGAAACAGACGGAGGGACCAATCGGCATGGTCAGAAGGTATCAGCTCAGGCAATCAACCCTCCCCGGGCCTGGCCTTTACCAGGGGGTACGCGCGTGCCTTACATGTCTACCCAGGGCGGGGAATTACGCGTTACCCCGTCACCGGCTACGCGTGCGAACGCGTGGGTCGGCCTTCAGGCACGCACAGGGAGGAAGGAAGAAGAGGAAAAAGAGAGAGAGGGAGAAAGAGGACAGACTGTCTCAAACGCCGAGGCGGAGACCAGAGAAGGCAAGGAGAAGAAGGCAATGAGAAGGCAAGGAGAAGAAGGCAATGAGAAGGCAAGGAGAAGAAGGCAATGAGAAGGCAAGGAAAAGAAGGCAATGAGAAGGCAAGGAAAAGAAGGCAATGAGAAGGCAAGGAAAAGAAGGCAATGAGAAGGCGAGGAAAAGAAGGCAATGAGAAGGCATGGAGAAGAAGTCAAGGAAAAGAGTAAGGAAGTCAGTGAGGTGGAGAAGAACAAAGAAAGGAACCAACCAAAGGAAGGAAGAAACGAGAAGTGAAAAACCAAAAAGACCACAATTATAGGTCGTGGAACCGTCCGTCTCCGGACGCAGGCGCTAACTACCCCCGTGAGGGGGATGGACTCCTTTTAGTCACCTCTTACGACAGGCAGGAATACCTCGGGCCTATTCTAACCCCCGGACCCGCAGGGGGGACTCCCAGGTTGTGTGCTGGTCGAGTGGAGCGCAAGTTACCTTATTAGTGGGTCCGTTGACTATCTGTTGGTTGGGGTGTCGTCGGATCGAGAATGATTGGGCTGACTGCCTGTCTCACCTAAGTGATTGTTAGCATTTCAAGTGGTGGCCGACCCCTGAAACTTCTGAGCATCATTACCTGCACTGCCTTTTCTTATTGTCTGTTGTGTGTATTTGAATGGCTCATAGCTGATGGTTTTGAATTAAAGTTGAATTGTTTTTAGTGGTGTTTTAAGTCATGGGCTTTCAGCCATTTTAAAATTAAAGTTCCTTGCTTGTCAAGTATTCGATTGTTTGGGTCCTTCGTCCTAATTGAAGATAAGGCCTTCAGCCTTGTGTATTTTTTAATTTAATTTTTACCTTGAGTCTTAAATCATGGGCCTTCAACCGTCTTTAAACTTAAGTTGTTGCTTTTTAAGCATTAGATTTTGGGCCTTCAGCCAAATTGTAGAACTTACTTAACGTGAGGCCTTCAGCCCTCTAAATATTTTCTTTAGGCGTGTCTGAATTTTGAGTTAATGGCTTTTAGCTGTTTTTTTATCTCTTTTTTTTAAAAAATTAAATGAAAGTGGTTGTGCCCAAGTTCAAGAATTTGTACTGTAATGTTTGGTCAAATAAATAAAGTTATATGTGTTCGAGTGTAACTGATAGCCACTCATTTTGGCCCCTTTCCACAATTCCGACAACCTGTCCTGTCCTGCGGGTTTAGCAGGGTGTTTCACTGGAGCAGAGTTGCACTGTAAAAGCATGGTGGGCCCATAATCCAGAGGTCCATGGAGTGAAGAGAAAGTCTTATTTAAACTATTGAATTTCTACTTATAGAAGAACCAATTTACAGAAACATTTGTGTATGTATAATAAGAACGAGTAATATTGAAGCCTACTGCTATTTTACGACACAAAATTTGTCCCAGTCCTCTTTGCCAACTACTTCAATTTTCAAAGAATCAATAGAAACTAATTTTCTGCAGTTTCCAGAGTCAATTCCAGATTCACAAAAGATTGAAAATTCTACTACAAATAACAATGGACCATGTTCTTTACAGCTAATATTTCATCACAACAATCTGAAAGGAAATTCTCATCTCTATAGTGGAAGTACTGATCAACTATGAAAGAGTTTAGAAATGCCAGTAGCCATACAAAAAACCTCAGCTGTGAAACTGACTCCGTATATTAAAGCTTCAAGTGGCGGCATAAGATTTCCTAATGTTGGAAAAAAACAATGAGGTGTTATTTCATATTTCATTGCCTCCATCTGGATAACATATCAAGAGCTGACTGATCTCTACTGAACTCGCAGTGGAAGCAGCTGATGCATCTCCAAGTTTTGAAAATCTGCACCATAAAATGGGCCAAAATGCATTCCAGAGTCCTCTCTACACAATTCATCAAAGTAACACTTCCATGACTACTTGGAGAGATGTAGAATTCTTCCTCAGTTTAAGAAGAGAGATCATTACAACATGAGTTGGGGTAGTTTTCCTAAAACAAATTTTACTATAAAGGTCAAAAAGGGTTTTCCTGTGAGGTGCAGTATACAAGTAACTGAAGATCTAATGTTTATATGTTGCAACACGATACACTAAATAGTGAATAGTGCTGTAACTGTATAGACAGGCATTGTTAAGCATTCTAATCCCATATGGAGAAGGGACATTGCACAAATTCTGGCTGGTGTTTTTGAATTTCATTCCCTCTCTGTTCACTCCAATTTCTATTTATGATACCAGAAAATGTGTCATGTGCACCACTAAGTATCTTTGATGAAAATAATATGTCATTTTCTGAGCCAGTTTAGGGGTAGTCTTCAACTGAACTTTGCATTCCAGTGTGAAAGGAAACATAATAAATCTGCCTTTTCTCAAAATCTCCCTTTCATAAAATTAAAACAATAGGGATGAAATGCTGAGCTGAAGATAGGCACAATGAAAAAACTGTTGCACATTATAGCTTTCGGCTAAAGCCAGCTGCCGGTGGTAATGATTGTGTGTGTGTGTGTGTGTGTGTGTGTGTGTGTGTGTGTGTGTGTTTTCGTTTCTCAAGAAGACTTGGCCGAAAGCTATAATGTTTAACAGTCTTTTTATTGGTCCATCTGCAATGGAACAACTCATCTTTACAATGAGTAGCAATATATCCTTTTCCTAATGTTGCTGATATTCCAACCTGAAATTTTCAGTGTTTGATTTTCTCAAAAATTTTACTGATCATCTCCCCTACTGTGTCCGCAGCTTCTGGTCTCGCGGTAGCGTTCTCACTTCCTGAGCACGGGGTCCCGGGTTTGATTCCCGGCGGGGTCAGGGATTTTCACCTGCCTCGAGATGAGTGGGTGTTGTGCCGTCTTCATCATCATCATCATCATCATCATTCATCCCCATTACGGTCAGAGGAAGGCACTGGCAAACCACCTCCATTAGGATCTTGCCTAGTACAGTGGTGCGGATCTTCCGGATCGTCCCCTACGCTCTGTCAAGGAGTATAGTACTTCATCATCGTCATCCCCTACTGCAGCTGTTGAAGTCAAACACTAACAGTTTTCTTCAGACCGAAGGCATATGTGTAGCAAATACAGGAGTTTTAATTCTATAAATTGCTTCCTCACATTTCCATACACTGTTTTGAGATCCTCAACTTGAAAAAAGTTTCCCCTCAACAAATGCAATAATCATTAGTCTAAAACGGGTGGTTGCCAAAGTAAATGACAAATATAGGAGACAAATGGCACGCAATAACTTTTGAAAAATTTTCTGTTCTCTTAATTAGTTCTGGGTTAGTATGGACCTATCATTTCGATTAATAGGTCCCATGAAGTTGTTCTAAGTACTAAGGAAAACATAATGTGTTGACTCAGACAGAGTTCCACATATGTGAGTGAACCTTATCAGGGTGTATACGCGAAAAGAAAAAAAAATATTCCTGGATTTCCCAGTTAAAAATACACTATTTCCCAGGTGAAATACACTTTTTCCATGGTACGTGACTTATATTTTCTCTCTGAACCGTAAAACTTATCAACAGTTAAGGTCTTATACACTGGCGTAAAGTTTCCCAGCTCTTTAGAAAATGAACCCCGGGGGAGGGGGGACACGTTTTGGGAAGATCTTTGATGTACAGCAACAGATACGCTGCATATTTTTATATTACGAAAGTGTATATTCGAATTACACCAAACACAGCATTTTAGTTTCTGAGCATTGAAATCGAGATGGTGATGCACTACATGAAAGGCTAAGCTTTCACAAATGATATTGGTCTCTTTTGCATGTGTTCCACTCTAAGATACATCAGATAAATGTGACAGTAAAATTTCAAACAATGACATAAATGTCTGGTCTTCGGGGCCCGAAATTCTTCTAAGTGGCTGGCCCTCAAAATGTTAAACTTTAAATAAGAATCAAATGCTCTGTGATTTAAGAAATTCAAAGCATGCTCGCATACATAATAAAATTCATCTTGCATAAAATTAAATTTACTTTGAAAGTAATGTTTTTCAAACCACCATTGACAATACTTTCCCACAACCTGTTAAAATTTGTTTCAGTAGTTGTCAGAGAGCTCCAGAAAACAAGCGTTACTGTGCGTGCGCAGGAAGCCCATATGTTCGAATGCATGTAGCATTAAAAGACCTTACATTACATCATAAACAAAACAGGACATCAGAGGATACTGCAAGAGCATCAGAATTTCATAAATCTGCTAAAATGCATAATTCAGCTTAAGTGCACATTCGTACATCAAGATTAAAAAAGAAGTAGCCTCAACCTGATACTAAGCTTTTCAGTGTGGCTTTTGGGATGCAAATTTTCTAGGTGTACCAGCACTGTATTATCTCATGTTTGGTTCTTTTTTATGGCACGGTGCCATACTTGCCAAAGATAAAGAGGTGCACTTCAAATTCAGAAAACTGTTGACACTAGCTAACAGTGTTTCACATAAACTGATGCCTCTGTGGAAAAGATTAATGAAAGCCAATTTTCTTTAGCACAGGCTGTGCAACAAATCATTGGGATGACCATATAGATCCTTCCCACCAACACCATCTTTTTTGAATTGCACAGGTGGGAACTTTCCCTGCAATACATCCTACGTTCCTGTAACCCTCCCGGCCTCAACCTTCATTAGTCACTGTCCTCACCCATCCAGCCCCTTCCCTATTCCCATTCCAGCCTTCCCTGTTCCCATTCCACCACTACACAGCTGTAATTCCACCATCACACACAGTCTTTTTATTTCTCTCCTTTTCTGCGACTTCCTCCCCCCTCCACACCTCTCTCCTGCCATCCGTCTAACATGCAGCACTTCACTGTTCACCACTATTCCTCCCCCTTCCCACTCCAGCCCCCTCCTCATCCCCACCCAGTCACCACTCTAATCATGCACTGGAGCTACTGCTCGAAGTGTGGTTGCCCGAGACTGCAGTCACGTGCGTGAGTTGCATTTGTGTAAGAGTGTGTGCCTGTTGTCTATTGCTGACGAAGGCCAACAGCCAAAAGCTTTAATTGTGAGAGTCTTTTTGTTTTACCTATCTGCAACTCAGCATCTCCGCTATATGGTGAGTAGCAACTTTCGTTTTCATAATATAATTACGTGAATGTATTTTAATTCACTTGATAGCTCCCAGCCACAGAAATCTGTTTTGTTTTCATTTGGCGTGAGAGCTGTACATGAAGAGGAAACAGTAAAATCACTAAATGTAAATAAGAGTCACGTGGAGACTACCCACTCCCTACTATAACTAAGACTGCTCTACGCATGTGCAAATCTGGCAGCTTGTGCACGCCAGAAAAATTTTTTGCGAGTAGCATCTGGCTGCTTGTCGCTCCTGCGGATACAGCTAATAGCCGCACTTCAGGTAGACAGAAGCGGGGGAAGGTACACTGCTCATAAGGGACTCAACTGTGTATGTGCATGAGCCTGCTGGCAATTCAATTGAACATAATGTTAACTGTTGTGATGTCACACTCATAGGAAGCAGTTGTATTGTGTTGTCTTCGCCCTAAAGCCTTTGACACATTTTGCTGTTGGCAGACACTTGTGTGTGCGCACTGTGTTTTGTTGTTGTAAATAGTGTATTTTCTTTACAACCTAAGGTTTTTCCCCCCAAATCATTTATGTTTTATTACTGCAGTATTATTCTGCAGTAGCGAGCTAGTTTGGTTTTTACCCCATCGTTTATGTTTTACTGCTGCAGTATTATTCTGTAGTAGTGAGCTAAAGTAAAATTTGTTAGAGCATCAATTCGTACCAATCAAAACTATAAAAATCTAACAGAGAATTAAAACAATGAAAAATTCTCGGAATTCTAAAAATTTCCCCAGTTTATCCTGTTTTTCTCCTGGACGAAAAAATTCCCAGGTTTTTCACGGATTTCCATGTTGTCCCAGTGCATATACACTTTGCTAATACACTAGAGCATGACAGCACACCTGGTTTCGCCCACTAAGAAACGGGTTTGTCTCAATAACTATCTACCTCATCTTTGCACAGCTAACCCTCTGGTTGGCTCTTCACAACATGAATAAAAATTTAAAGTACTTCAGAAAATATTTGCAATTGTATAATAGAGTTTAGCTGCAACACGCAATTTTACAGTCAAAATCATAATTGTCATACCTCTGAAGCATCTTCCACCTGAAGCAGACGGCTAATTTCACAAAGGGAGACAGCCTCCTCTGGAGCACCTAATGCTTCTGCAGGTGATGTAACATGGCAACTGCTGCTGGGACTGCTGAGCTCAGTCCTTTCAGCTCCGACCTGGTTTGTTGACACAGCATCTTCCATTAAGACGTGAGATGCCTCCGAAAGGAAGAGAGACTCCTCACGGGCCAAGGGTGGTGCACTATACTGCACAGGTCCAGAAGGCATTTTCTCCGGTGCATTCTGTACAAATATAACTCTATTGAAGGCACGCCAACGACGACAGAGGTGTGCGTATGCCTTACACTGGATGTACATGAAAACGAGGCCACCTGTAAAACCAATAGCCACAACAACCAGCTTTGTCCAAAAAGGCCATTCCAGGGATCCTCGCCCCACCTCTTCGGCTGTACGGTCAATCAGCACATATAGTGACCATACGACACATGTCAATGCTACAGCATGGAATGTGACAGAGCACAATAATTTTCTCCTTTCCACTCCTGACATTTCCAGCATTTCCCACTGAAAGTAGGAAGAAACATACTAAATTAGACAAACAGCCATATTGATGTACATTTGGTGTACAAAAGTAATATATTGTTAGGCTGTCACTTTGTCCAACATCTACAAACAGTAAGTTATGCCACAGGCTACTTTAAAATCAGCTGAATCAGATTGCAAAATATTCAAGATTATACAAAGAAATAAAAACTGCTACAAGGGGTAGTAACACCACCCCAAATATGTAAGACAATAAGCCAGTAAATCAATTATTTTCTTTACGCACTGGGTTTCACAACTGCCAAGAAGTTGGTGAGAATTAAAACCATGGTTCTACTGGGGATTTTTGTCAATCTTAATGTTACAGAACATCAATAAATCTTCAGTTTTGACTAATACTGTCATCAGATCTGAAATCTTGATTGGTAGTATTATTTACTGTTTACTGATTAAATTTTTTCTCAAGAATACATGAAGTACCACATAGAACAACAATTTTCTAAATTGAAAATCACTTTCAGGTTTTGAAAAGACTATAGTAACAGTAATGTACACAAAACTAAAGTATCAAATACTTTGCCTATACAATAACAAGAACTTCCTTTTGAAAAATGCATTAATACATTGGGCATCAGTTATTACTCAAAACAATTTTACACAGTTTGCTAATCTTTTGTTACCTCACTGAAAGGCTTGATCTTGCTCTGCATGATAAACTGAAACTTGCAGAGTTCACAGCTACGGATGTCTGATGATTTGATCCATTGCTGGAGGCAAGCTTGGTGAACATATCGCAATGACCCAGCACAGTAGCAGGGAGCAATGAGTGGAACTTCGCTGTCTCCTTCACAGTGGCAAATTCTGAAGAGCAATAACATCACAAATGTTACCTTATGTATTACCTAGACTATATACCGTCCTATCATCACAGTGAGACATCAAGCAATATATATGTGTCTAAAATTAGTGATTCAAAATTAAAGGCAAATGTACACACTACCAGCTATTATGTACGAGGTCTGTTCAAAAAATTCTGGAACATTCATAGTTTCACACCAGTGGTGTGCTCGAGCGAAATGCGGTTGGCACGCCTGTGTGTAAGTATAAGTGCCGGAAGTTTCAGTGTTGTATGACTTAGTTACTGTTCAGTGCTGTATTGAGTAGAACATTGTGTCACACAGTTTGCAAATTTCGAGATGGCAGGGTTAGAGGAGCAATGGGTCTGTGTTCAATTTTGCATGAAAGTCAAGAAAACCTTTACAGAACCACACCAAATGATGCAGGAAGCCTACGCTGATGAGTGCTTAAGCCATACTCAGCGTTACAAATGGTTTACACTATTTAAAAAAGGCCAGACGGAAGCTACAGATGACCCTAATTCAGGACGCCCTTTGACATGTACTGACAATGCCCATGTCAGGAATGTCCGAGACTGTGCATGCCAATTAAAGACTGACTGTCCAAGAGATTGCAGAAGAATGTAATACTTTAGTTGGATCATGTCATGAAATCCTGAGAAAGCATCCTGCAATGCATCATGCTGCCGCCATGTTCGTCCCATGGCTCACGAGTCAAGACCTGAAAACTTTCGTCACACAATCAGTGAAGAGCTTTTGGATCATGCAAATGAGAACAAGGTGTTCCTTAAGAGAATCATGACTGGTAATGAGACATGGGTCTATGGTTATGATGTTGAGATCAAGGATCAATCTTGACAATGGATGGAGAAAGGTTCTCCAAGACCAAAAATAGTTTGTCAGGTCAGGTCAAATGTCAAAGCCATGCTGATAGTTTTCTTTGACTTTGAAGGACTAGTTCATCATGAATTTCTGCCACAGAGACAGTCTGTTAATTGACAGTATTACTGGGACATGTTGCGACACCTGCGAGAAAATGTGAGAAGGAAGTGGCCTGAAATATGGTGAGACAGTTCAGGCCTCTTGCTCCAAAATAACGCACCTGCACATTCACCCCTAATGAAATCACTGTGCTGCCTCATCCTCTGTACTCTCCAGACCTGGCCCCTGCAGACTTTTTTTTTAATTTCTAAAGTTGAAAACCTCACTGAAAGGATAAAGATTTACAACAACATACCGAGATAAAAGAAAATTTGCATCGGCGCTTCACGTAATCCAGCAAGAGGTGTACCAAGACTGCTCCTGGAACTGGAAACAACTTTGGGAGCTGTGTATCAATCGTGAAGGAGTGTATTTCGAAGGAGACCATGCCTAATAAGTAAAAGGTAACACACAAAAATTATGCACATGAAGTTTCAGAATTTTTTGAACAGGTCTCGTGTATGAGAATAGGCTATGCAAATTATTGTGAGCAAGGAGATGGAAGACAATGCAAGGAGGAATTGATAAAGTTAATAGATGGATAACAAGAAAATAAGATGGAATAAACACAACACAATAGGAAACATAGCATTAGGTTACAGGGCAAGAGGGAGGATACTAGGCAAAATTAGTCTATGGAAAATTCGAGATATAATTAAATTTTCTTGTAGATATCATTATAGTCCATCCTAAATTTCACATTGGTTTAATAATAATAATAATTATTATTATTATTGACAACAGAGGAGTCTATACTCATCATCCTCTCAACAGGGACATTTGGAGCAAGACTAAACAACAATAAAAAAGCCAAATCTTAAGTTTTACATTCCTTCATCAAGACAAAGAACAAACAAATTTTTTCTTTGTAAAGGGAAGGAAAAATTACATAAATTGCTGGATAATCAAGCTCATGCGGCCAAGGGAGAGAATATGAAACAACACTAGACCAACAGCACACATTCTAGTTCCAAAGTACTTTTAGCTTTTGAATTATTAGCTACCTGTCACTCATTACTGAGACTTAAAATCAGAGGTAATAAATTTCACTGATGAACACTGAGAAAGCCTCACTATTGCACACTTTTCCTACATTCAGTCCAAACCAACAAATTTTGCTACACACTCAAATTACAATGTGTATGCAGCACATCATACTGACCAGGTCAAAACGTTGCATAGGAATGTCTATACAACAGCAATCTGATGATAGTTGGGAGCATGGGGGGTCTCACTGTCATCAGTATCGTTCAGCTTGGTCATTGATATCAACATATGAAACGTGAAGCAGAACATACCTTGGGCTTTGCAATGATAATGTCACAATTGCTGCTTCCACAAAACAGGATTGCAAAAAATCCTGGCACGGTATGAGTATCTCAGTAATTTATGACTCCAGTTAAATATTGCTAAAATTAGACATTTGGAAACAGTTTCTCATCATGGAACACACCAAACCAAAAGTTAAAATCTAAAACTCAAAACTTTAAACCCCATCAATAAAGTGATGGCAGCATCATCAGTGATGTAAGAGCTAAAATCATAGCTGCTTGGGTGTGATGGCAGGAACACTTGAGTACTATCTGGTGTACAAATGCCCATATACCTGCTGGCCAAGTTATACAAAACAGTCATTCACAGTGAAGCAATATATGTCACCATGTACTGCATACTTACAACAGCCACTGAAAGATATCTCCAAGCTGTACAAATGCAGGTATTCCATTGTGTAATGGGCAATTCCATATTTTACGCTATTATATTGTGTTGTTGGATCACAGACTCATTGAATTTGTTAGATGACTTCATTTTCGCTACTTACTGCTACAATACCCACTATTGCAATTACAATCTTAAGTCAAGCCTCTCACAATTAAAGCTTTCAGCCATTAAGACCTTCGTCAACAATAGGCAATAGTCTCAGGCAACTTGCCTGTTGCATAAGCAGAGGGTATATACTGACAACTCACAATATCCTGTTGCAGTGCATGCTCTACAACATGACATTTGTAACCTTGGCACCTGTTTCACCAAACACACCATCTGGGTTCTTCCCCCAGACACCAGTTTCTCAGATCTCTGCAGGTTGGAACTAGCACTACAACATGTCCTTGGTTCTCGCCACCCACCTAGCCTTAATTTATGTTAATTTCTTGCGTGTCAGCTTTTCTTCACTGTAACTACTCTTTGCTTCACTCCATTTTAATTTTTTGCATCTTTCATTGTCTTTCCCATCTACTTTTCACCACCCCTTCCCACCTCTGTTACATATAATGCACTTAGCTTCTCACTTTTATTAACTCGTGCACAATGTTTTAGTAGCAATTTCTGCCTTGCAAATTACCCTGTCTTCCACCTTTAAGCCCTCAGGTTTTCAAATCTTGTCCAATGCAGTCCCCAACAATCAATATCTCCTTCTCATCCCGTACGGTAAGTCTCCCCTGACCCGCAGTTCTGGGTGATTTTCCCAAAATCTACTCCTTTTCCTAGACCTCTCTAGTTCTTTTCCTTCACCCTTCTTCCTTCTTCCTTCTCCTTCAACCCTTCTGCCCGAAGGAGGAGCCACTGGTTCCGCAAGCTTGCTAATCGCAACAGTCCTTTATGTGTGTGTTCTGCTGCCGCTTGGTGAGTAGATTTTTTATCTATCCAATTGAATAATTTCCATAATTAGTCTACTGAACTTTTCTTGTTTCTTCATAGGAGCATGGGTCCATTGTATCATCATTTACAAAATAGTATATTTACGTCACCAAATTCTTTTTCCTTGTCAAATTTCCCAGCTATCATTTAACAGTAAATAGTTCTGCTCAATTATTTCTCATGTTTAGCATTTCTCCTTGTTTATCAGACAGCTCCCTATCTAACTCTTACTCAAATAACCATTAGTTGCTGCCAGTAGCCCAATCCATTGGTAATTGATGCACTGGGAGTTCATGAGGGTGAATGGGTCTGTGCCCAAGATACATCCAGTTTACACAAAGCAAAACCAGAGTAAGAACAGTACCAGAAACTGTGATACTCATGATCATGACGTTTTGTACTGCTTATCACAATCCTGCTGTACATGCTGGAACATTTGCTCAATAATAAAATGACCCTTCTGTGAAGCTGTAAGATCCCCCAATGAGTGGAGGTGGTCTTGTTTTACGATGTCATTTAAATATACCAGGTTCTAGGTTGGCAACATGTATAATGGTTTTTCTCACTAATATAATGAAAGTTGTGTCAGGTTTATTACTGTTAGTCAAGTGATGGCACTGGGAGAAGGGATGCCATTCCCACCACTTTTCACAGGTAGCACCAGTAATGAATATTGTGCTAGTTTGTGAGTCTGACCTCATCATTCTCTTGAGATGTCCTTGTAACAGTTCACTATCACTACCTGTGGAGCAAATATGGAGTAAACTCAATGCCTTCCCACTCTCTGAAAGTATGGGTTTAGTGTCTGAACATCCCTCCGGCAACTTTACCCAGGAATAACTGCATTTCACACACTCATGTGCCACTCTGAACCATCCTGGTTGGGCATATTGCAATCCTCTTTCTTTGAAGCAAATGGAGCTCATCCACTGACATCAACACATAGTTACTCCTCTCCTTGGACATCTGCAACACCTGAGTTTTCTCCCATACAAATATTCTATTTTACCGGGTAGGGATGGACCACGAAACACTGGTAACACACATCCACACTTGCCACTGGGAACCAAACAAATACATAAAGCCTAGCTCTATTGGTATTAATCTTGACCATTGTCACATGATAAAACAATGACAAACTCTGTTCCATTGGTACTGTAGTGCATCCACTACTTTTCCCTCAAAGAGCTGCAATATAATTAGAATTATCATACCAACTCTGGACAGCCTTGTTGCTAACACTACCCAGAGGAAAGGAATTTGCATTCTCACTCCCCCTCTTGCGAGACTTTTATTTACACACCATCCTCCTATTCACTTACAAACTGTCTGTCTATCACAGAATTTAGTAACAACACTACATGTACTCCTAAATTACCAACCCCACTATACTAACACAATGATACAATTATCACATGGTTCACCTCAAACCATTTATATATATCCCACAGAGTTTGGTTTGCACTGATGTAATCTGAGTGTGTAAGGCACTCTGTGTGCGTTCTGCTCCTCAGTTCTCACTTCTCTCCTCCTCTTCCTACTTTTAACTTTCCCAGGGTAATGACACTGCCACATGAAGCAAAGTGCCCAGAGTACCCTTAAAAGGTTTAATGTGCCCTACATGAACAATGGAAGTTCTCATCAGTAACTGTAGCTTCACATTCATGACTAATGTAATTTCTGTTGGTGTTTAGGAACTTGCCAGAATAACCTACTGACCCATTTTACACTCAGATAGCTTAACAACAAGGTGCCTCATTTGTTTCTGCAGCTCAAGTGCCTATATATTTGCTTTCCTTCTCGTTTCCACAAATTCTGAAACATATTCACAAACTTCTTCAATGACTTTCCATTTTTCCCATATTTACGCTTAAGCTCTTCGACAGGCGATAGCATCTTTCTAGCGTATGATAAGGAGAGTCGAAGACTGTCACACACACACACACGCAGCTACAAGGTAAGGCACATAAATATCCCAGTTGTTGTGGTGTCTGTTCACATAGTGACAATATTTTACCATATTCTGTTCTTCCATTTGAGGGTGGAAGGGACTAGTTCACAATTTCTGGACTCACAATATATGGCACATCTGTTTAAGCAGCTTGGACATGGATTTGATACACTGATATGTAATTATTGAGTCGGGAACGCCAAAGTTCAATAGCCACTGTATGAGCCCCTACACTCGCTTGTTCATTCAGGATTGCAAAAACTGCTATGTAATGTGAGAAATGTTCTGTGCTGGTTATCACGTATCGGTTACCCAGTGGAGCAGGCTGAATGGACTGAACACAACCATTCCTACCATTACAAATGATATAGATGCCTTCAGTAACCTTTGAAGCAGTATTGATTGATGACAGAGATTGGTATTTTGTGCACATGGTATGCTACTACTCACATACTGATCAACAGCCTGTCTTCTTGTTCTCCACCAGAACTGTTCAGTTACTTGACAATCACTAGTCTGTCCTCTGTTACCTGCTAATATATGATTGTGTGCTTCCTTCAACACTTTTGTCCCTCAGAGCTGTGAGTAGCACAATATATGATTCAAACTTTGTCACTCTGCACAACAGCCCATTGTGCATAGCAAAATGCAGCTGTGTCCTCAGTAACTGTCGATTCACATCAGCAGTCTGGACATCTTTCCGCTCTGAGAGACTTCTAGTGTGTGTGTGTGTGTGTGTGTGTGTGTGTGTGTGTGTGTGTGATCACCACCTTTCAGCTTAAGCCATCAGCACTGCTATGTTTCCTACTGGGTTCGTGTCCTACCTCATAATCGAATTCACTTGACTTCTTTGTCCAACGAGTTAATCTGCTTGAATGATCCTTCAACTTCCATAGCCATTTTAATGTTGAATTTCCTACCATAATGTTGGATTTCCTACCATACAGTCAACAGCAAAAATAGGCAATAACAGAATGAATTTTATTCTGTAGAGGTGTGTGCATTGATATGAAACTTCCTGGCAAATTAAGATTGTATTCTGGACTGGAACTCCAATCTGGTAAGATGGTAGAAGATGAGGTGGTTGCAGAAGCAAAGCGGTGAGGACGGGTCACGAGTTGTGCTCAGGTAGTTCAGTTGGTAGAGCACCTGCCCGTGAAAGGCACAGGTTCCAGGTTTGCGTCCTGGCCCAGCACACAGTTTTTATTTGTCAGGAAGTTTTAGGTAATACCACATATGCTACTAAAAGTCTCCTTCTCTGCGACTGAGTACTTCTGGCACGCTTTATTCAACTTTTGTTACATGTGCTCCTAGGTGTTCATGCTATTCATATCCTGCTGCCTGGTTGCTCACATCATACGACAGAACAAACTCTAATAATCTGGAAATATTAATGGTGGGATAGTCATTAGTGCATCTTTCAGTTTCTCAAATGCAGTTTGGGAGTCTGTTATCCACTGGAATTTTACACCCCCCCCCCCTCCCTTTTTATTTTAGCAAATGCATTAATGGTCCAGGGATATCAGCAAACACTCTGACAAATTTTCAATAATAATTACATATCCCTGAAAATCATTGGAGTTGTTTTGCAGTTTGCAATGGTAACAAACAATGGACAGCACATATCAATATAGGGTATGTCTTCATGTCATCTTGGCTAATCACTTGACCTCGATAGTTTACCTCTGTGGGCACAAAGTGACAGGGCTCAATATTTAGCATTACATGTGTCACGTGCAACCTTTTAAACAATTCCCCCAATTGTGCATGCTGCTCTAGATCTTTAGAAAACACAGTAATATTGACTAAATAGACCATGTGGTTTTAGTTCCCTTAAAATTCCAACTAGTAACATCTGGAAAGTGGCTGGTGCATTCTTAAGCCCAAACAGCATCCATCAATATTGGCTGTGTCCCCATGGAATGGTAAAAGCAGTCCTCGACCGCCATTTTGGAACCACTTCCAATTGGTGATACCCATTCGTTAAATCTATTGTGGAGAAATATTTACATTGATCCAGGTTTTCCAACATTTCTGTTATAAGCAGTACAGGATATGCATCCATCTCCATTCTTGCATTCAGATATCAGTAATTGTAATAAAGCCTGTATTTCTTCATCCCATCTAATTTCTTTGCCAGAGTGACAACAGGTGCTCCCAGAAGACTATCATTCTCCTCAATAATTTCATCCTTCCACTATTCATTAATGAATTCCTCCCTTATTGGTTGTGCATGGTGTGGTACTCTGTGTGGTGTCCTGTAGACAAGACAGGTTATTCCCAGTTGGAATTCTATGCTGCGTCACAGGTGTTGCTGATAATGGTCCACTAGGACTGAACAAATCCGTGAATTGTATTAACAGAATGTCTACAGTTCTCCTATCTTCCTCTTTTAAATTCTGTACTTTTTTCACATACTGCAGATGCACTGACGGTTCGCTTGACTTATCTAAATTGTCCTTGTCCAAGACATACAAATTAGCAATCAGTAATCCTTTTCGCAGATCCACTTCATTTGAGCCAAAATTATCCCTTTTCACTGGAACCATGTAATTTCCATCTACTTCTAGCATGCAAGCCATGCTTCTATGTAAAAAAAAAAAACAATGCAAAGTATCCAATTTATAAATGTATTAAGATGGCTCCATAACACACACCATATCATTCAGTTGGTCAGTATCCACACATACCCACAGTAATTTTCCTGTATTTCTTGGCACTTTATCACACAAATTGAGTTTTAATGAATGGTATACAGTTTATTCAGTTCCACCTTCATGATCGGCAAACCTTATGACAAAGTATCATTTGCAGTGGTTGTTCCTAGCTGGAACAATATCCCACTAGTTTTATAGTGTGTTGTGACAGATCAGTTTTGCATGATGCCTATTCAGAAAATCCAGCTCTAGGATTGTGCACTGTCAGCGGATAATACTTCCATATATTCCCAAAAATTCCTTGGTCTATTACAGAAACTGGGCAACGTTGACTGCAATGACGCCACATCACTGTCTTCATATAATGTACATCATAAAGAATTCAATATTATGAAGAGGATAGTTGCTACTCATCCTATAATGCAAATGCAGCTCACACACACATAACTGCAGTCTCTGGCAGCTGAAGCCAAACTGCGAGCAGCAGCAGCAGCAGCAGCAGTGCAGGAAACTGGGTAGGGGTAAGGAGGAGGCTGCAGCAGGGAGAGGGAGGCATAGCAGGGTAGGGGTGGGGGACAGTGAAGTGCTGCTGGGGAGCATGTAGGGATGAGGTGGAGAGAGGATAGGGCAGCTATGTGCAGCTTGGAGGTTGGATGGAGGGCAGGGGAAGGTGGGGAAGTAAAAAGACTACATGCATTGGGGGAATAGAGGGCTATGTAGTGCTGGCATGGGAATAGGGAAGGGCCTGGATGGGTGAGGACAATGTCTAACAGAGGTTGAGGCCAGGAGGGTTATGAATAGGATATGTTGCAGCGAGAGTTCCCATCTGCGAAACTCAGAAGACCTAGTGGTGGTGGGAAGGATCCATATGGCACAAGCTGTGAAGCAGTCATTGAAATGAAGAATGTCATGTTGGGGGGTGTGCTCAGCAACAGGGCGATCCAGTAATTTCTTGGCCACAGTTTGTCAATGGCCATTCATGCGGACAGACAGCTTGTTGCTTATCATGCCCAGTAGAATGCAGCACAGTGGTTGCAGCTTAGTTTGTTGACCACAGGACTGGTTTCACAAGTAGCCCTGCCTTTGTTGGGATAGGTGATGTTAGTGAACAGACTGGAGTAGTTGGGAGGATGTATGGGACAGGTCTTGCATCTAAGCCTTTTAAAGGGATATGAGCCATGAGGTAAGGGGTTGGGAGCAGGGGTTGTGTTGGGATGGACGAGTATATTGCACAAGTTCGGTGGACGGCAGAATACCACTGTGGGAGAGGTGGGAAGGATAGAGGGCACGACATTTCTCATTTCAGGTCACAATGAGAGGTCGTCAAAATCCTTACAGAGAATGTAATTCAGTTGCTCCAGTCCTGGATGGTACTGTGCTACAAGGGGAATGCTTCTCTGTGGCCGGATGGTGAAACTGGGAGGTGATGGGAGACTGAAAAGATAAGGCTCAGGAGATTCGTTTTAGTACAAGGTTGTGAGGATAATTACAGTCTGTGAAGGCCTCAGTGAGACCCTCTGTGTAGTTTGAGAGGGACCGTTCATCACTGCAGATGTGATGACTATGGCTGACTACGCTGTATGGAAGGGAGTTTTTGGCATGGAACAGGTGGCAGCTGTTGAAGTGGAGGTATTGCTAATGGTTAGTAGGTTTGATATAGACAGAGGTACTGATGTAGCCATTGTTTCATAGAAAATTCAATCTCTTTCTGCCAAAGATGTCAACACTAGTCACTGACATATGAGCCCCTGCGTCCACCAAAACTGATGTTCCATTCAGTTCATCATGCTAACCAAGCAACCCTCCAACTCTGCATACACCATACAATGTAGGCTTTCACAGCCGGTATTGTCTTCACTTAAAATGTCCGGGCTGATAGGCCATGGTCAAACTCTCCTCTGGGAGTGCTGCTCGATCATTAAGGAATTCCTGTTGGCATATAAGGAATCCTTATCTGGACATTGTCCACTTTGCTTCCTATTCTGACAGTATCGAGCCCTATATGCCACCACCCTGCCCTCATAGCACTGTGGTTGGTGGCGTTGTTTCCAAATGCAACCTTAATGGCAGCATCTAAATTTGGATTCTCCACCTGCTCTGTTAACAACATGTCAGGCAGAGCTCCTCTTCAAAATATGTCTAGCATTCTGTGCTCAGCCTCTTGGGAAATAATTTTATCTGCCTCATCACTGTGTGTTAATTCACGTGTTTGTGCACCGATTTTCCTAATTTGATCTAAGAATTTTATCACTCATTTGTTTCATTTCTGGGACATCCCACTAAGTTGTTCCTTGAAGAATCTGACAATATTCTACCTGTGATGGTGCTGATAGGCATCCCTTCTTGAGTTATTCAAATATAAGCACATTATTCAACCCCTCATGATACATGATTTACATCTTAACCTCTCCCATCAATTATAACCAGGTCATGTGCAAATGTACTTTGTCTGATCAAGTGCTCAGATTACCAGAAACTTCCATATTGTCAATAAACACTGACACGTCATCAGTCACTTTATCCAAAAAAGGGACACTAGACTACCTGAGATGGGATCCAAGGTAGGAACAGATACATTGAATGAAACAATGTTCTTGTGAAACATGACTAGCTCTTTACTCACATGAAGTGTTGATTGCTATTGACATGGTATTTCAAATTGATTTTGTATTTCTATATTTCCAGAAGGCTTTTGACACTGTGCCTCACAAGCAGCTTGTAGTCAAATTGCATGCTTATGGAATATTGTTTCAGTTATATGACTGGATTCGTGATTTCCTGTCAGACAGGTCACAGATCGTAACTGATGGAAAGCCATTGGGTAAAACACAAGTGATTTCTGGTGTTCCCCAAGGAAGTGTTGTAGGGCATCTGCTGAACTTTTATCTATATAAATGATTTAGGAGGCAATCTGAGCAACAGTCTAGGTTGTTTGCAGATGACACTGCCATTTATCATCTAGTAAAGTCATCAGGTCAAAACAAATTGAAAAACAATTTAGACAAGATATCTGTACCATGCAAAAACTGGTAACACCCTAAATAATAGAAAGTGTGAGCTCATCCACATAAGTAATAAAAGGAATCCATCAGACTTTGGTTATATCATAAGTAAGTCAAATCTAAAGGCCATAAAGTCAACTAAATACCTAGGATTTAAAATTACGAACAACTTAAATTGGAAAGAGCAAACAGAAAATGTTGTGGGGAAGGCAAACCAATGACTGTGTTTTATTGGCAGAACACTTACGCAATGCAACAGATCTACTAAAGAGACTGCCTGCACTAAGCTTGTCCATTCTCTTTTGGATACTGCTGCACGGTGTGGGATTTTTGCCAGATAGGATTAACAGAGAATATTGAGAAAGTTCAAAGAAGAGCAGCATATTTTGTATTATAAAGAAATAAGGGAGATCATGTCACTGAAATACAGGATATGGGGTGGATTTCATTGAAACAAAGGCGTTTTCTGTTGTGGTGAAATTTCCATCATCAACTTTCTCCTCCGATTGTGAAAATATTTTGTTGACACTGACCTACACAGGGAAAAACGATCATAATAATAAAATAACTAAAATCAGAGCTCTCATGGAAAGATATAGGTTTTTGTTTTTCCTGCACACTGTTTGAGATTGGAATAATAGAGAATTATTGTAAGGGTGGTTCGATAAACCCTCTGCCAGGAATTTGAGTGAGATTTGCAGAGCATCCATGTAGATGTAGACGTAGATCCTGGTTAGCTCATCCTGTCTACATGCATCGGCTGCCATTAGTGCCCACCTGCTTTTTCAAAGTGGCATTCTTTTCCAATAGTTTAGTCATCTGCTTCACCAAAAATTCAACTGCTTCCTGCACTGTCTTTGCTCGTGTTTCTGAACTTTGTGCTACCTCTGTCCATCAACAGTACAGCATACCTGAAGTACACCACACATTAATAAAGCAAGAACAGCCAACACAAAACACTCACGGATGAGTAAGTGAAAATGATATCAGTCCTTATGACGGATCATAGCTTACCAAGGCTCTGAGCACTGATGTGCCTCAAGTCCATAAAATGTAAATATCTGCTGAAAAATCCGAGGTAATGCACTTGATGACTCTTATGAGGGGCACCTGGCATACATATCCTCAATGGTATCACTTAGAAGAGAGAGGGGGTTAAATCTCTTAGCACTTTAAATGTATGTTTTGTTTTGTTTTAGGGCGCAAAAATAAGTGGAGTCATACACGCCCAAGTCAAAACTATAGAACATGAAGACACAGAGGAGTTAAAAAACGACTATACACAATCCCAGTTGACATAAGAGAAGACATCTAAAGAAAGGGGTTACAAAAGACACCATACAGAAATGGAGGTCCAAAACTAAAAATTAAATGGCCTTCACCATATTACTTTGACAGATAAAAAGTAAAATGCGGTCGACAGCCCGCATGTCATTTGCTAAAATGGCCGATAACTCAGACAGCAAACCCAAGTGGAACGTAACAGTTAAAAATGGGCATTCTGTCACGAAGCGGCAGACAGTTAAAATTTGGGGGCAATGTGTACAAAGTGTTGGGGGAGCACCACTTATCGAATGACAATAGCTAAAAAGGCAGTGCCCAATACACAACCTAGTTAAAATGACCTCCTCCTGGTGGGAGGGCCAAGAGGAGTTCGTTAAAACCGGTGGGAGAAGCTTAATACGCCAGAGATTATTCCCATGAAGGGAGGACTAATTGCGGTGCCAAAGCAACACCACCTCCTGACATGATGGCAACCAAGAATCCACAGACACATCACAGTGGCTCCACCAAGACTGAGCAAGTGACAGTTTTCCTGGACCTGTTGTACTAAGGGATGGTGGGGGTACAGGGCACACAGACTTTCCAGGGCGCTGAGTGAGTCTGAGCAAAGGACACAATTCAAAAGTCTGTGTCGCCGGATGTACTCTGCGGGCTGATAGAGGGGGAAGAGCTCTGCTGTAAATACTGAGCAGTGTACTGGAAGCCGATACTAAAAGACGTGGGCACCAATGATGAAGGCATACCCGACATCACGGTCAGTCCGAGAGCCATCAGTGTACACAAAGGTACTATGCGAAGGTCGTGAAACTTAAGGGGATAGAGTGATACAGGAGTAGTGTCCTTAGGAAGCAAATGAAGGCCAATGTGAACACCGGCCACCGCACGAAGCCAGGATGGTGAAGGGGGGTTCTCACCCACCGGGAAAGTTGCAGGTAGTTGTGAAGTTAAGCCACCAGAGCAAGTGCCAAAAGCGGACTCCACGAGGTAACAGACAAGACGGAAGGTCGCCAAGGAGGAGTAAAGACGCCCGTCAGCCTTAGTAAGCTGCCATTTGGGTGTGCACGCAGGTGGGGTAGGAGTCAGCAAATGGATAGCACATGGGAAATGGTCGCTCGAGTAGGTGTCAGAAAGAACGGACCACTCAAGACAATGGGCAAGCTGGTCAGTGCAGAAGGATAGGTCCAAATGGGAATAGGTGTGCGAGGAGTAGGAAAGGAAAGTGGGTGCTCCAGCATTAAGGCAGAAGAGGTTGAGTTGATTAATAAGATCAGCCAAGAGGGCACCTCTCTGACAGGTCATGGGAGAATGCCAAAGGGGATAATGTGCATTAAAGTCACCTAGTAGCAGAAATGGGTGAGGTAGCTGTTCGATAAACTGGAGGAAGCCTGCCCTGGTGACATCGAATGATGGAGGGATGTAAATGGTACAAAGGGATAACGTCAGGTGAGGAAGGAAAAGGCGAGCTGCAACAGCTTGAAGATGGGTAGTCAGGGAGATAGGTTGACTGTGAACATCATTCCGTATGAGCAGCACGACGTCCCCATAAGATGATATGCCCAGGGTGTACATGCGGACAAGGAAAAAAAATTCCCAAGTATCTTGTTTAAAAAATAAACTTTTTCCTGAGTGAAAATACACTTTTTCCATGCTAAGTAACATCAGGTTCCTTTGGAACTGTACAACTTATCAATCCTTTGAATGGTTAACATTTTGTACACCAGTGTAGAACTTCCGGAGGGGGGTGGGGGAACAAAAACAAAAACGAGAGAGAGACGTTTTGGACAGACTTTTGATGAAAAAAAAGGAGGGAAGCTTTGGGAAGACCTTCGATGTGCAGCAACATATACACTGCATATTTTCGTATTACGAAAGTATAAATTCGAATTGCACCCAACACAGCATGTCAGTTTCCAGAGCATTGAAATCGAGATTGTGATGTCCTTTTGTAAGCCAATATATCTCATGCCACTTGATCTCGCCTGCCAATGAGAGCAGATATTCAGAGCATAGGACATGTGTTATAGTCAGCCAACAGCAGGATCACTGTTACATCGCACGAACACACAAAGAGGAAAAGTTAATCGTTTACATTAATATACATAGTACAGATACAAGAAAAGCTGAGCTTTCACATGTAATATTGATCTTCTTTTGTGTGCATTATACTTTAAGATACATCACACAAATGTGCCAGTAAATTTAAAATAATGACAAATGTCTGGTCTTCTGGGCTCAAAATTCTTTTAAGTAGCTGGTCCTCAAAGAGTTCAGTTTTAAACGCTCTGTGACTTAAGAAATTCATCCCACTTTCTCATATGTAACATAATTCATCTTGCGTGAAAAGAAATATACTTTGAAAGTAATGCTTTTCGAACCACCATTCACAATACCATCCCGAGACTATTAGAAATAGGTTTGATTTAGCAGTTGCCAGAGAGCACCAGAAAACAGGCATTATCGCATGTGCGCAGCTGCAGTGGTGTTGGAAGACCGCATGTTTGTATGTACAAAGTACTAAGAGAGCTTACATTACAGCATAAAAGAAACAGGACATCAGTGGATGCTTCAAGAGCATCAGAATTTCATAAACCATACTAAAATGTATAATTCGGCTTGAAGTGCACATTGGTTTTTTCCAGATTCACAATGAAGTAAGTCCAATCTGATATTAAGCTCCTCAGTGTGGTTTTTGAGATGTAAATTTTCTTGGAGTACCAGCACTGTACTATCTCATATTTGGTTCCTTATTATGGCATAATGCCATACACGGCAGAAAATAAAAAGGTGCATTTGAAATTCAGCAAACTGTTGGAACTAGCTAATACTGTGGAATGAAACACTTGGCTTCAAATAAACTGATTGCCTCAGCGGAAAGATTAATAAAGCCAAATTTCTTTAGCAAAATGACAAAAATAACTTCATTGTTCTGCAAGGCGATTAATTCTTGACTGCTAGTAACTTGGAAATAAAATAAAATAAAAAAACTGAAACTAATAATATATTTTTGCCCTCCGTAATTATGTGAATGTATTGTAATTCCCTTGATAGCTCCTGGGCACAGAAATCTGTTTTGTTTTCATTTGACGTGGGAGCTGTGAACGAAGAAGAAAGAGTGAAATAACTTAACGCAAACAGGGGTCAGGTGGAGACTAGCCACCTCCTTACTACAACTCAGACAAACCTGCACATGCGTGAATCTGGCAGCTAGGACGCACAAGAAAAATTTTTCTCATTAGCAGCTGGCTGCTTGCTGCTATTGCCGATACAGCTAACAGCTACAGTTCAAGTAGCGAGAGGCAGGGGTTGAATGACCAATGCTGAATCTCCTTTCGTTATTAATACTGCTGAATACAGCTGTGGTGGTTGTGGTGCATGCAACTCCTGATGCAGTCCTCATTACTTTGATTTCTGTGAACATATGTTGCATAGTATAATGTACTGGGTTTTATCCTCGAGCCAATCACTAGTATAATGTACTGGGTTTTATCCTTGAGCCAATCACACCTTTGTGAAGATACTCTGTACAATCATATCTTTGACAGTGGTAAGACCAAACCGCCTATTCACTTGCATCTACTGTTTGCAAGATGTTTATGAATAAAACAGCTGTGGTTCACACAAGTGTTTTTTCCTAAATTAGTGCAAACTCCTTGTGAGGTTCTTATTTTCATCATGCTGTAGGATTTTGCACGAGACGGATGTCAGCAATACTGATCTGCAATTCCGGGCACCCGATATTTTGCCCTTTTTTCAAAACAAGAGTGATGTACACTTTTTATAGTCACAGGGGATGATCGGCTAAGTCAGACATTCCCAATATATATGAGTTAGGAAAAAGAGTGAATTCCATGGCTTTCTCATAAAATTCAACTGGAACCTCACTAACATCTGGTGCCATGTTTGCATTAAGTAGTCTTAACTGTCTTTCAATACAGGGGATGCTAATATCAATAATTTTTATTTGTGAGTCCATGTGGCATCCAAATATTGGTACAGTATTTCTCCTCTTGAATGAATGATTTTTAAATATGCAATTTTAAATTTCTACTTTCTGTCTGCTGTCTTCAGCTTCAACACCAGAAGAATCCATGAGAGCCTCAATAGAAAATTTTGAAATGTTTGTTGACTTAAAATATGCCAAGATTTTTCTGACAGATCTTTTGCCAGGACCAGACCGCGAAAATTATTGTAGAATTCATGCATGGCCCTTCTTAAGTACCCACAATTTTTCTCTGTCAGTTTCCCTGCAGTCTCTTTTGTAGTGTGATTAAAGTAAAATCTGTTTTTGTAATATTCTCCTAATGATATCATTAGACAATGTGCTGTCACAGGTTATTTTGTACGATCACACGGGATCTTAGGTACTCTTTTGTATCAGTCTGTTTCAAATTAGAAGGAAACTATGATAAACAAACTCATTATCATCTATAGTGCTGAACCTCTATATGGAAATATTTGCGGCAATGACACTCAAATTGGCTATTTTCAAGTCAAAAAGTTGCTATGGGTACATGGGAGACAAATTTATGCTTTGGAAACATAGATCGCCTTTTAGCAGCAGTTCAACAGGGATTGCTGAAGCAACAATGTGTTCCTTGGCTGAAAAAAAGTGCACAGCTTTCCCATTTTTAAGCATTTATAAAGTAAACAGCCAACATAAATCTGCTGCAGAATTAGGGAACAAGTTTTATGTTTGTTTGATTCAGTTCCAGTCTCCTAGCGACTAAAACACAAGCCTATTGCCATACTGTACCAGCTATACGACTGGATTCAGATCTCAAAATGTTTCTTGTTACACAGGGACAAATTATAATATGTGAAAGTAACTTTGGGTCAAGGGAGTTTCACAATACACTTAATGTTCACGATATATATAAGTGAACTGGTGGATAATGTTAGATGAGCCACAAGACACTTAACAGATTATATAGCTGTGTACCGAGTTATTCGCAACATCAGAAAATCTTAGTGGAATGCAGAAGACTGATAGTTGGTGTAAGGAATGCCACCTGTCCTCAGCATTAACAGTCACATTGTAATGTGCATAAATAGGTAGCATGATGGATCATTGTTTCATTGCGCAACTGTCAACCAATCTCTGGTAACAGCTAAAACTGTTAAATATCAAAGGAATATGTACCTGGAGCAATATAAAGCGGAACACCTACATAAAATTAGTCACAGAAAAGGCAGATATGCCATATTGACATTTATTGGAAGAAGAATCTAAAGCAAATATAAGCAGCTCACAAAATGATCATTTAGCCAATTATTTAGTGTTTCTCATCAGTCTGGTACCCTTACCAGGTATAAACAATAAAGGAGTTAGGAAAGATCCATGTGAGAACAACACACATGATTATCCAATTCCAATGGCAGATGCTACAAGACAGGAACTCTACATCATGAAGGCATTTAATATTAAATTTCCAGATGTGTTTAACAAGAAGAGTTGAGAAACATACCACTGCCTCTCATATTATCTCATGAAATGACAATCACAGTAGAACTGAACTCATACGGAGAGTCAGAAATGCAACAGAAAAAGTGGGGGAGGGAGTGACAAAATGATACTGACAGATGAAGTAGCCTTCGTTAGACAATATAAGCTGGTGTAAGGCGTAGAGATGTAAATAAATAGCTTCGTGAGTCTTTGGAACACCTACACTCTGTCTATCCTATTATAAACATTAAGATAGAATTTGAAAGGAGGGTCAGCTATTTCCCTCCAATTAATTAATTAGAAGAACAGATGGTTTCATGGGCTACAACTTGTATAGAAAAGACACGTTTATGTTTATCTCCATGCCTTTAGCCATCACAATCCATTAAGCAAAAATGATACGCTGAAAGTTCATGATACACAAAAATTGCATACTTTCAAGCAAGGAAATCCTCACTGAAGCGTGACACCAATACATCATTTTCCAAAGGGATAGGCACTAAATCTAACATTCTGAGTAGACATTGCAGGTCCAGATAGAAAATTAAATGAAAAATTAGGGGTTGCCTTTCTGTCTTATGCTGGCCCAATCGCTAGAAAAATAAGTTGACTTCTATATAAAAATGGCATTCCACACATTTCACTTCTATACAGAAAGTTAAAAATGTCTGGTTTCTAATGTGAAATACAGGGTGATTATAATTAAAAGCTAAACTTTCAAAACACTGTAGAAATAACACCACAGGTCAGAATGTCGTCAAATTACAACAGAATATTATTGGAGAAGGGGAAAAATGTATCTTCTCTTGTTGTCTTCAGTCCTGAGACTGGTTTCATGCAGCTCTCCATGCTACTCTATCCTGTGCAAGCTTCTTCATCTCCCAGTACTTACTGCAACCTACATCCTTCTGAATCTGCTTAGTGTATTCATCTCTTGGTCTCCCTCTACGATTTTTACCCTCCACGCTGCCCTCCAATGTTAAATTTGTGATCCCTTGATGCCTCAGAACATGTCCTACCAACCGGTCCCTTCTTCTTGTCAAGTTGTGCCACAAACTCCTCTTCTCCCCAATTCTATTCAATACCTCCTCATTAGTTATGTGATCTACCCATCTAATCTTCAGCATTCTTCTGTAGCACCACATTTCGAAAGCTTCTATTCTCTTCTTGTCCAAACTATTTATTGGCCATGTTTCACTTCCATACATGGCTACACTCCATACAATTACTTTCAGAAACGACTTCCTGACATTTAAATCTATACTCGATGTTAACAAATTTCTCTTCTTCAGAAACGCCTTCCTTGCCATTGCCAGTCTACATTTTATATCCTCTCTACTTCGACCATCATCAGTTATTTTGCTCCCCAAATAGCAAAACTCCTTTACTATTGTAAGTGTCTCATTTCCTAATCTAATTCTCTCAGCATCACCCGACTTAATTTGACTACATTCCATTATCCTTGTTTTGCTTTTGTTGATGTTCATCTTATATCCTCGTTTCAAGACACTATCCATTCCGTTCAACTGCTCTTCCAAGTCCTTTGCTGTCTCTGACAGAATTACAATGTCATCGGCGAATCTCAAAGTTTTTATTTCTTCTCCATGGATTTTAATACCTACTCCGAATTTTTCTTTTGTTTCCTCAATATACAGATTGAATAACATCGGGGACAAGCTACAACCCTGTCTCACTCCCTTCCCAACCGCTGCTTCCCTTTCATGCCCCTCGACTCTTATAACGGCCATCTGGTTTCTGTACAAATTGTAAATAGCCTTTCGCTCTCTGTATTTTACCCCTGCCACCTTTAGAATTTGAAAGAGAGTATTCAGTCAACATTGTCAAAAGCTTTCTCTAAGTCCACAAAAGCTAGAAATGTAGGTTTGCCTTTCCTTAATCTACTTTCTAAGATAAGTCATAGGGTCAGTATTGCCTCACGTGTTCCAACATTTCTGCGGAATCCAAACTGATCTTCGCCGAGGTCGGCTTCTACCAGGTTTTCCATTCGTCTGTAAAGAATTCGCGTTAGTATTTTGCAGCTGTGACTCATTAAACTGATAGTTTGGTAATTTTCACATCTGTCAACACCTGCTTTCTTTGGGATTGGAATTATTATATTCTTCTTGAAGTCTGAGGGTATTTCACCTGTCTCATACATCTTGCTCACCAGATGGTAGAGTTTTGTCAGGACTGGCTCTCCCATGCCGTCAGTAGTTCCAATGGAATGTTGTCTACTCCCGGGGTCTTGTTTCGACTCAGGTCTTTCAGTGCTCTGTCAAACTCTTCATGCAGTATCATATCTCCCATTTCATCTTCATCTACATCCTCTTCCATTTCCATAATATTGTCCTCAAGTACATCGCCCTTGTATAGTCCCTCTATATACTCCTTCCACCTTTCTGCTTTCCCTTCTTTGCTTAGAACTGGGTTTCCATCTGAGCTCTTTATATTCATACAAGTGGTTCTCTTTTCTCCAAAGGTCTCTCTAATTTTCCTGTAGGCAGTATCTATCTTACCCCTAGTGAGATAAGCCTCTACATCCGTACATTTGTCCTCTAGCCATCCCTGCTTAGCCATTTTGCACTTCCTGTCGATCTCATTTTTGAGAAGTTTGTATTCCTTTTTGCCTGCTTCATTTACTGCATTTTTATATTTTCTCCTTTCATCAATTAAATTCAATATTTCTTCTGTTACCCAAGGATTTCTACTAGCCCTCATCTTTTTACCTACTTGATCCTCTGCTGCCTTCACTACTTCATCCCTCAGAGCTACCCATTCTTCTTCTACTGTATTTCTTTCCCCCATTCCTGTCAATTGTTTCCTTATGCTCTCCCTGAAACTCTGTACAACCTCTGGTTTAGTCAGTTTATCCAGGTCCCATCTCCTTAAATTCCCACTTTTTTGCAGTTTCTTCAGTTTTAATCTACAGTTCATAACCAATAGATTGTGGTCCGAGTCCACATCTGCCCCTGGAAATGTCTTACAATTTAAAACCTGGTTCCTAAATCTCTGTCTTACCATTATATAATCTATCTGATACCTTCTAGCATCTCCAGGATTCTTCCATGTATACAACCTTCTTTTATGATTCTTGAACCTTGTGTTAGCTATGATTAAGTTATGCTCTGTGCAAAATTCTACCAGACGGCTTCCTCTTTCATTTCTCTCCCCCAATCCATATTTACCCACTATGTTTCCTTCTCTCCCTTTTCCTACTCTCGAATTCCAGTCACCCATGACAATTAAATTTTCATCTCCCTTCACTACCTTAATAATTTCTTTTATCTCATCATACATTTCATCAGTTTCTTCATCATCTGCAGATCTAGTTGTCATATAAACTTATACTACTGTAGTAGGCATGGGCTTCATGTCTATCTTGGCCACAATAATGCGTTCACTATGCTGTTTGTAGTAGCTTACCCGCACTCCTATTTTTTTATTCATTATTAAACCTACTCCTGCATTACCCCTATTTGAATTTGTATTTATAACCCTTTATTCACCTGACCAAAAGTCTTGTTCCTCCTGCCACCGAACTTCACTAATTCCCACTGTATCTAACTTCCACCTATCCATTTCCCTTTTTAAATTTTCTAACCTACCTGCCCGATTAAGGGATCTGACATTCCACACTCCGATCCGTAGAATGCCAGTTATCTTTCTCCTGATAACGACGTCCTCTTGAGTAGTCCCTGCTCGGAGATCCGAATGGGGGACTATTTTACCTCCGGAATATTTTACCCAAGAGGACGCCATCATCATTTAACCATACAGTAAAGCTGCATGCCCTCGGGAAAAATTACGGCTGTAGTTTCACCCTGCTTTCAGCCATTCGCAGTACCAGCACAGCAAGGCTGTTTTGGTTAGTGTTGCAAGGCCAGATCAGTCAATCATCCAGACTGTTGCCCCTGCAACTACTGAAAAGGCTGCTGCCCCACTTCAGGAACCACACGTTTGTCTGGCCTCTCAACAGATACCCCTCCGTTGTGGTTGCACCTACGGTACGGCAATCTGTATCACTGAGGCACGCAAGCCTCCCCACCAACGGCAAGGTCCATGGTTCGTGGGGATAGGGGAAAAATGTATAGCAGAAGGGGGGGGGGGGGGGGCGGGGGGAATGTGAAAATTGATCTACAGATGGTGCTGTATGTATCAGAATACATAAATAAAAACACCTCTCATGCACACGACCCATTGAAGTTGGTATAAATACACAGCGTACATGGCTTTTCCTCTTTTTGCGTCTGCGACGTTCGCCATGACTGTCTCAATGCAGGATCACGCTCTGCTCATAAAACTGTATTACAAAAATGGTGACTGTGCACACGTCGCTCTGCGGAAGTTCCGGATACTGGAGGGTTTGAAAGAAGGCGTTGGGCCCAAAGACTGTTGTGGGTCTGGAGAAAATGATTCGGAAATTCGAAAAAGACGGGTTCTTTTGATGTGCAACATAGTAAAGGGAAGAAACAAATTGAATTGATGTCAGTGGAAGCAGTGATCACAGCAATGCAGGAGGAGATGAGTGGTGATGTGCAAATGTGTGGTGAGGAGAATTGCCCAAACATTGGACATAACCCATGAGCACAGTGCGTAAAATACTATGAAACATTCTCCTTTGCTATCCATTCAAAATTAATTAAGTGCAGAAGCTGTTTCCAGTAGACCTTCCAGCAAGAGAGACCTTTGCTTTGGAATTTCTTGCTCGCATGGAAGTGGACAATGATTGGCCATGGAAGAGTTTGTGGACAGACGAAGCCCACTTCCATCTGACGGGATATGTCAATACACAGAATTGTCGAATATGGGCAATGGAAAATTCACACACAAATCAACCAGTACCACTCCTTCCTGAAAATGTCACTGCTTGGTGCAGTTTATGGCATCATTTATCATAGGGCCATATTTTTTTGAAGAGATAGGTGCTTCTGGTCCTGTTACCTGTACCGTCACTGCTAAGCGCTATGAGCATCTTTTGCGCAACCACGTCATTCCAGCTCTCCAACAGTGGATGTGTGGATTGGATCATTTTATGCAAGGTGGCGCACCTCTGCACATTGAAAATCCGATTAAGCAGCTGCTGAAGTGCCATTTCGAAAATGTTACAATTATCAGCCGCCATTTTCCTACAGCCTGCCCGTCCCGATCACCTTATCTTAATCAGAGCGACTTCTGGCTGCGGGGCTATATGAAAGATGTTGTGTTCAGTGTTATGACTAAAAACTTACCTGCATTGAAGGCATGCGTTGCACAACACATTCTGGACATGAGCCCAGAAACACTTCGATCAGTTGTGGAACATGCTGTTTCTCAATTTCAATTTGTTGCAGAAAATGGTGGTCAGCATATTGAACAAGTTTTGGGACAGTCACACAGAAACTAATCTGATTTGATTTTGATTGATGGCTTTTATGCAGTTTTTGGCCTAAGGACAATTAAAACTCAATTTTTCCCCTCTGATGTGATATGACCTTGCTGTGGTGGATGGGCTTATGTAACCAACAGTATCACACATGTACACCCATGCACACTGAGTAGTACATTTTGTTTAACACGAAACGTACACTTTACGCATTGTTGTATATTCATTTGTTATTTGCAGTCTACCACTATTAAATTATGATGCTTGCAGTGACATCTATTGCTACATTTTGTAACTATTTAATTTTCTTCTGCCATATGCTTCCCCCCTTCTCCGATAATATTCCGTTGCAATTTGACTTCATTCTGATCAGTGGTGTTATTTCTACAGTGGTTTTTCGATTAGATTAGATTAGAATCAGTTTTTGTTCCTTACACCCAAAAAATCAGATGATTCGCGTGGGTGTGGAACATGTCAGAAAGTAAAACATAAAACATTTGAATATAATACATACTACCCTGATTATTTGTGAGGAGATTGTCGAAATAGGTGAATACAATGTGGTAAAATGGAACAGCTAATATTTGCAGAAATAACACACTATCAGAATGAAACAACGTTATGCACTATTAGTAAATTTATCATACACAAAATACCTAATCTTGACTGTTGTGACCAAGGGATGTCAAAACTGAAATCTAACAGATATTTTTACTTAAGATGGCTTAACAGCCTATGCTAAGATATTCATCTATGGAGTAGGACGAGTTGCCTATCAAGAAGTCTTTCGAACTATTTAAACTGTGCTTTATCTGAAACCAAGTTTTTCATGGTTGCTGGCAATTTACTGAAAATGTGTGTTCCTGAATACTGGACCCCTTTTTGGACCAAGGTATGTGATTTTAGGTCTTTATGAAGATTGTTCTTATTCTTAGTATTGATACTATGTATTGAGCTGTTGATTGGAAGTAGAGATGTATTACTTGCAACAAATTTCATTAAGGCATAAATATACTGAGAAGCACTCATTAGAATAAAAGTTCCTTGAACAGGTTGCTACACGATGTTCTTGAATTAAATAAATGCAGTGTGGCTATGGCCTCCCTACGGGTAGACCGTTTGCCTGGTGCAAGTCTTTCGAGTTGACGCCACTTCGGCGACTTGCGTGTCAATGGGGATGAAATGATGATTACGACAACACAACACCCAGACCCTGAGTGGAGAAAATCTCCGACCCATCCGGGAATCAAACCCGGGCCATTAGGTATGACATTCCGTCATGCTGACCACTCAGCTACGAGGGGCAGACTATGTTCTTGAATTAACACACGCTTTTGTACCCTAAAAGCTTTTGCTCAGTTTGATGAGTTGCTCCAGAATATGATCCCATAAGACAACAGAATGAAAGTAAGCAAAGTATGCAAGTTTTTTTATATTTATATATCCTACATCTGACATCATTCTCATGGCAAATACAGACTTGTTTAGGTGCTTAAGCAATTCTGTTCTATGCTCTTCCTAACTGAACTTATTGTCGAGTTGTAATCCCAGAAATGTAACACTGTCAACCTCTTCGATCTGCTGTGTCTTCATATGTTTTACACATGCTGGAAGGAAATCTATCACAGGTTCTGAACTGCATATAGTGGGTCTTCTCAAAGTTTAATGACAGTGATTAGCTTTAAACCACTTGTTAATGTCAGTGAAAATTTTATTAGCAGCTATTTCTAAATCTGTACTTGACTTGCTATTTATTGCAATGTTTGTATCATCTGCAAACAAAACAAACTTAGCATCTGGCAATATAACAGATGAGAGGTCATTAATGTACACAAGAAAAAGCAGTGGACCCAAGATGGAACCTTGAGGAACACAACCTGTAATTAATTCACAGTCAGATGAAGACTGACTGCTTACTGCACAGGCATTTCGCAACAACACCCTTTGTTTTCTGTTAGATGGATAAGATTCAAACCATTTCGCAGCATTGCCGGTGACACCTTAATATTCTAATTTACTTAAGACAATTCTGTGGTTCACACAGTCAAAGGCTTTTCACAAGTCACAGAAAATGCCAGTAGCCTCTAATTTATTAGCTAATGAATTAAATACATTCTCACTGTAAGTGTAAATAGCTTTCTCTATATTAGAACCCTTAAGAAATCCAAACTGTGACCTGGACAATGTATTATTTGCAGTCAGATGCTTAAGGAGATGCTTGAACACAAGCTTTCAAATATTTTTGAGAAAGCTGGCAAAAGTGAAATTGGTCAATGGTTTGATGGTATCTCTTTATACCCCTTCTTGTGAAGAGGCTTAACTACAGCATATTTTAGCCAGTCTGGAAATGTTCCGGCGATAAAGAGATTGATTACACAAATAACTTATGACAGAACTCAACTTGCATGAGCACTCTTTGATTATCTTCATTATGTTATCACACCCACTGGAGTAGTCAGATTTTAAGGATTTTATGACAGATGCTACTTCTTTGGGAGACGTGTCAATTTACATTTTACTGAAGTTATTTTTAAAGACTGGTCAGATACTCCATTGAACTGTTCACTGAACGTGATAACCCCAAACTGTCAGTAACAGAAATGAAGTACTTGTTTGCAACACTATGAATACTTGTTAGCAAAGTCCCATTTTTTTTTAGAGCTATCTGTTCCTCTTCCTTGTTGTCCCCACCTGTCTCTGTCTTCACTATATCCTATACGGTTTATTTTTTTAAAATTTTGTTGCCTGATGTAATTGTTTTTTTCTCATAATAAAGCTGCTTTGATTTCTAGATTAATTGCTTCAATATTTCAATGTATTCTTTGTAATACATTACAATTCTAACATCAGAGCTGTTCTTAGATAGCAGATACAGTCTACTTTTTGTCCCACATGATATCTTCATTCCTTGTGTAATCCACAGTTTATTTTTTTACTTCTGTGTGATTTGAGTTATCTTTAGGGGAAAACAGTTTTCAAAAGTGGATGTAACTTTATTAATGAATGCTCTGTATTTCCCATTTCAGTCAGAAATATCGTAAACATCTATCCAGTTCATGTCTTTGAGCAATTTCCTGAATTTCTCAAGTTTTGACATATTTATTACCCTCCTGTACTCAGATTTAACACAAGATGCTGCATGTCATGATCAGATAGCGTATTTACTATTGGTTTTGTGATATGACTTTTTTCCCTAGATTTGTCTACAAGGATATTATCAATAGCAGTCTAAGAGTATTTACATGTTCTGGTTGCAAAGTTCACAGTAGGAACTAAATTGAATGATAATGTTACTGACTGCAATAATTGTTCACTGACAGAGCTTTTCAATGCATCCACATTAAAATCACCAGCAACCACTATTTCCTTGTTCTTTACCATGAGATGAGACAGCAGAGCTTCCACGTTTTTATGAAGAGATTAAAATTTCCTGAAGGTTATCTGTATATACCTACTATTATAAAGCACTTATTACGAAATATTACTTCTGTTGCACAAGCTTCTAAGTGCTTCTCTGAGCAAAATTTATTAATATCAATAGTCTTGAAATTAAAACAGTTTCTGACAAATATGGCAACTCCTCCTTTCTCCATATTTCCTCAACAGAAATAAGAAGCTAAACTTTAACTTTAATTATAATCACCCTGTAAGATCAAAGCCTCAGAAAATCAGAATAATATTCCATGCCATACAAATGTGTAAATCTTATATGGAACAAAGCATTACAAAATTTAGGAAATTTAGGAACATCTAACTGAAAGAGCCAAGCACATCATCTGTCATCTTACATTGTTTGGAGAGCAATTGTGAAATGAGATATAGCAGGAATAGTACTGTTGCGCAAGCTCCAAGTTTCTGAGGCAACATAATAAAGCAATCTATCAGAACAGGGTTGACTCCATTGTCACAGTACTGCAGTTTGACGGGTTGAGGGTTTGTATCAAGTGAGGTGAGATAAGAGAAGATAGGGAGAGACTGTATGGGGATGGGCTAGTAATGTGTCACCAAAGTGCTCACCCTGTTGCAGGCAGAAAGAGTTGTGTGTTGCATATGATGAGATGGAATAGTGGACAAGGAGGAGGGAGATAAAACAGATTATTATCCCCTGCATTCTGCATCGAATTTCTCTGAATTTATTACATAGAAATGCTTCTTACAATATATCTTCCCATCCCTTTATCCCTCTGGCTTCAATCTTTGTTGCTCCCTCAACTCCACCACAGGCACCCTCAATTACACTACATCAATCTACACTTACACTTTCTCTCCAGTCTACTTGTCCCACCGCTCTGTCTCCTACTACCAGTTCCATCCTTCACCTCACTAGAATCATATTTCTATTGCATTTACTTTCTGCCTTTCCCTCCACCTCCATCACCATCCACCTTCTCTTACCCATCTCAACCACTTAACTCCGCCTCCAGTTGAGATGCAGTGCAAGCACAATGCAGTTAGTCAGGCAATGTAAATTTACTATTTGAGCAGCAGCAGAAGTTCCGAGAAATACATGCTCATCAAAGGCCATAATGAATGTCAAGAGTTTATTAATTTAAGATTTAGCACTTTTTGAGAACCACAAGTATACAGTTCTGGCAAATCGGCTTTCATAAACAAAACATACTGACAAAAAAAAAAAAAAAAAAAAAAAATTGAACACCATGACCAGATTTTCCTGCCAATTGAATGTTTCTGAGTCAGTCTGATGCAGTTCCCTTGGGATACAACAAAAGCATGCAGGGGATAATCTAGTGCACCTTGTGGTACTGCCTGCACTACTATGTTGCAGTCATGACTTGAAGAGTTTCAATATACCTAGCTGTGGAGGGTAGCAACAATTCTTCCTATTAAGCATTTGATGCAGCTGAAATCACCACAAGCAAAAATCTGCTATTAATAAGACAGGGCATAAACAGTACCTCAGTCTAACTGGAGTCACGAGAGCAATCACATGTACTATCACTATTTGAACCAACCAAAGAAGATATGTAGATCAGTCAATATATAATTTTGCGCACAAATTAAGTTGTGAACTCTGACAGAAACACAAGAAACATCATACTAACTTTGGTATGGCTAATATTATCATGATTTTGTTGCCAGACACTGACTGTCTTAAGCACTTTCATAGGACTGTTCAAGCGATGAAACACAGTTCTCCTTACATTACCTAAATCACAGAGACCTGATTTATTTGGGATCAAAACACACTGTTATTTCAAGCTCCATATGACCTACTTTTTATTTAACCCTGCTTCTCATCACATGTTCTGTGCCTGAAAGTCACTGCTATGATTAATGCATTTGAATGTTTCTTTTCCAGCAACACGGCTCCTGTTACCTATTCAAATGCCAACAACCATGAACATGAAGAGCCTTACACTGCTGAGAATTTCCTGAGAAAGATGCTGCATTGCTTAACACCCCAAAAATATTTACAATAAGTAACGAGCATGAAACTGAAGTGAAATTTCAGTCCTTTATTCAGAACTTAAACAGATGTCTTTCTGAACGTCTTATTTGTTAAGATGATGCTATGCTGCAGTTATTTGTTCCTGAATAAGACTGACAAGTTTGTTGGTATATTTGCCAGTCATCCACCTTAGATTAGCCGGCTGCTATAACCATACTGTCACGAAGAATCAAGGAAACAAGCATATGTTATGAGAGCATGATCACCAACAAAAAGTAAGACTTCAGACTGACACCATGTGTAGTAAACACACACAAAACTAAAGAGAGTTAAGTTCCTATTTATACACATACTAGCGACCTAGCCCAGCTCCGAATGGCTACACTAAGTACCCACTGCCAGACGACTTGTCCAGCATAGCGTTAATTAAATCTATACTTATTAACTTAATTTCAATATGTCCCGCATTGTGGATCATTTACGAAGTTGGTTGTAGCTGGCAGTGGATTCTCAGTAGTAGTAGTAGTAGTAGTAGTAGTAGTAGTAGTAGTAGCCCACACGATCCTGTCAGAGGTATATCGTGCTGTCCTGGCACTGCAGTTAGGTAACCTTACACGACGCCATGGAGTTATAGAGTTATGCCATTCACAAGAAGATGGTAATGGCACCATTCTTGCAATGGTGGGGTCTTTAATTCAGTCAAATTGCAGGAAATATTTATAAATTACACACAAATGTTCCTTGTGGATCAGTCTATAAGTGAAAAATGTATAAAAATCCCTTGAGCAGTTCCTGAGATCAGCCCAATCATGCAGACAGAAACAGTGGCAGTGGACTTTAATTTATATGTATATAGTAGATGGAGAAGATAAGAGTGTTCTAACCAAGTCCACTACTTCATGAAGAAATGCATCACGTATCCTTCCATCTATACTACCAATAAAACTGTAAAACTACTGCGTCTGTCTGAACATGCTAACCTACAAAACTACTACACATATTTTCGTGTGGTTTTCAGAGTTACTGTGAGTGTAGCTTTATTTCATCAAATCAAATTACAGAAAAAAGATATTGTAATTTAAAGTTTTATATATGCAAAGTGTGTCTGTTTTCTTGTCATGACTAAACCACTGAAATGATCTTGATGAAATTTAGTATACAAAAAACTTGAACAGAGAGGAAAAATATAGACCACTTTAGAAAGTGTACAGTGCAAGATAGTTATTGATTTAAAGACTATTACACGAAACAGGAAAAATATTTACTTTTTGAAAAAGCTATTTACTCTTTGACTTTTGAAGTTTATTGTATTGAAAATTCTTTTATTGATTGATGTTTTGGATGTGATATGATTCAACATAATGAATACAATGGTTACACAATCCTCAACACATTTAACTCATACTTTTACATTACAATATAGTATGCGAAAGTAACTCCATTATGTTTTCGTAACTAATCTGAGGAAACAGTTTTGATGAAATTTGGTGTGAAGATATCCTTTCTTCCAGGAGTGCTAGTTCTGCAAGGTTCGCAAGACAGCTTCTGTGAAGTTTGGAAGGTAGGAAACGAGGTACTGGTGGAAGTAGAGCTGTGAGGACAGGGTGTGAGTCGTGCTTGGGTAGCTCAAGCAGAGCACTTGCCTGCGAAAGGCAAAGGTCCCCAGTTCGAGTCTCGGTCCGGTACACAGTTTTAATCTGCCAGGAAGTTTCATATCAGCGCACACTCTGCTGCAGAGTGAAAATCTCATTCTGGTATGAAGATAGGTTGCACCTCCAGGAAGAGCATAGGTTACCTTATAAAGTAAAAAGAGAGAAGTAGACACTTAAAAGTGTGAAGAAGGGGATGGGACACTGTCTTCTTCTTCTTCTTCAGTAAACATAAACCATCTTAAAAATTGATTAAATTTGTTGCATAACGTGCAGAATGTATAATGTATAAAGGGTGTATACGCGGACAAGGAAAAAAAAATTTCCGGATTTCTCCCGGATTTCCCGATTAGAAATACACTTTTTCCCATATGAAAACATACTTTTACCCTGTTAACTGACAGTGTATTTTCTCTCGGAACTGTATAACTTATCAGTTCTTTGAATGTTTATGGTTTTATACACGGGCATAGAATTTCCCGGCGCTTTAGAAAACTAAACACAGGGAAAAAAACACATTTTGGAAAGATCTTTGATGTGCAGCGACATGTCCACTGCGTATTTTCATATTACGAAAGTATAAATTCGAATTCCACCAAACACCGCATGTTACTTTCCAAAGCATTTAAACTGAGATTGCGATGAACTTTTGTAAGCTAGTCACAGCTCATGTCACGTGATCTCGCCAGCCAATGACAGCGGATATTCAGAACTTAGGACGTGATGTAGTCAGCCAATAGCAACATCACTGTTAAGTAGCGCGAACACACAAACAAAAATAGTTAATGGTTTAAATTAATATACACAGTGTTGCTACACGAAAAGCAAAGCTTTCACATATAATATTGGTCTATAAGATTAATATGCTGCAAGAGAAGCTAAGCTATCACATATAATGTTGTCTTTTATGCAAGTATTACAATTTAAGATATATCGCACAAATGTGCCTATAAAATTTTTAATACCGACATAAATGTCTGATCTCCTGGGCTCGAAATTGATCTAAATGGCTCGTCATCAAAGAGTTCATTTTTAAATGAGAGTCAAACGCTCTGTGACGTAAGAAATTCATCGTACATTCTCGCATATAGTTCAACTTGCGTAAAAGGAATTTACTTTGATGGTAATGCTTTTCAAACAACCGTTCGGAATATTTTCCTGCGACCTGTTAGAAATAGGTTCATTTCTGCAGTTGCCAGAGAGCGCCAGATGACAGGCGTCACCATGCTTGGCGCAGCTATGATGTCATAGGGAGACTGTATGTTCGTACGTGTAAAACATTAAAAGATCTTACATTATGTCATAAAAGAAACAAGACATCAGAGGATACTCCAAAAGCATCGGAATTTCATGACCTATACTAAAATGTGCACATTTAAAGTGCACATTCTTATGTCCAGATTCCCTGTGAAGTAGGCCATGACCTGATATTATGCTTTTCAATGTGGTTTTCGGGATTTAAATTTTCTTGGAGTACCAGTACTGTGTTATCTCATGTTTGGTTCTTTATTATGGCGTAATACCATACGTGCTAGAAGTTGAATACATAAACCTCAGTAAAGACATGAGACAAGCAAGACAATACACATTTCTTCAATTTTTAGGTCCTAGAATTTTTTTCTCTCTAATCTTGCTACAGCTTTACATAGCGTGCTTTCCTTTCTGAGAAAGAATCTACTACCTCATTGAAGTTCATCAAACGTTTTGCTACATGAAAAATCGAAATGTCGTTGTCTAATACTGAAAAAGCTGTTAACACAAATAGGACCCAAGGCTAGTGTGGTTTCCCGATCTTATTATGTACATTTTGTCACTGTGTGTTACATAAAACAAAACAGGCCTTTCTAATACTGCAACAATTGTAACACACACCAGACAAACGAGACTTTGGGCACAAATGATCTTTTTTGTAATGACAGAATGTAATTCACAAAGTACCAATCTCAAATGCTTATTAGGCCTACTACAAGCAAAAAGCTTTATGTTACAAAATAGTTTCACGTTTCATTCATACACTCCAGTTTCTCAAGCATGAGATCGAAAAGTAGTAGTACGAAATTTTTATACAAACTTGGAATCGTCATATTGTTCCATAATTTGTGTGATGTCCCTGTTACTTCTCCTTCCTCGTTCAAACAAACAGACTTGTTATCACTAATTCTGTAGCTATTCCTGCCGATATCAAAGCTTATTTGCAGATTAACTTCACCAACTCTGCCAGAATCATCGCTTTACTTATCCTGTATTATTCTCTGGTTAGCCATTGTTACATGTTCGTACAATGTGTTTTCCGTGCTTCTTCCAGAATAAAACTTAAAGCGGGTGCTAGCCGGGGACTGTACAACTGGCCCTTACTAGTATAGAGATCTGGCCAAAAATTTTCTGTCAAAATTTCATTTTGTTCGATACTCCGAGAGGGTAATACGTAATCTTTCTTACCGGTTATTCATTTATTTTCACTCCTGTAGTCTGAATCTATGGATTTCGCTAGTAATTATAACAATACTCATCATTCGTAAACCTAATCAACCACACCATCAGACAGCAGTTGGCATTCATCCATTCGGCCTTACTCCGCTCAGCTCGTATAGCCACTTTTGTCTGTAGGAAAGTTTGTTTCTACATGCGACTAGGATTCCCCTTACAGAGACCTCATGTGCACTATACACACATTCACAAATCAACTTACGATTCGTTCAGAAATCAACTTTTAATGTGTTCAAAAGCCGACAGAGATGTGTTTCAAAGTCATATGAATAACTGATAGACTAACGTGTGCTGGATACTAGGTGCTTTGTGAAACAAGGTTTTTTCCCCCTCAAGAATATGAATGTCATGATGTTTATGAACATTGCGGCAGGATATTGATCTACCATCAAGTGTAATATCCAAAAAGGGTAAGCTGGAAATGACACCTGACACAAATCAACCAAGAGTATTACTGTCATGGTATCACATAGACATCATGGGGATTAGTGCAGCACAATGGTGTAAGTAAAATGAAATTGGCGAGAACTCTCATTTTCCACAAAAAGATCATTGCAACAAGATCAACTACTAACCTTGATATGGACATGGAAAACAGAGTATAAATGAAAATAGTGTGTGGGAAATGTGGGAGGGAGAGAGACTGCCAAGAACTTCAGCAATGCAAGGTGTACAACACATCAGCCATTTTTCAGCTACGACATGTGATGTGGTCTAGTGCTTCGCTTGTACACATTTTTTCTCCCAGGCTGTGTCTACTTTTGAAGAAGACTATGGAAAACACACAATTCAAACTGTCTTGGTACATCTTAGAAAGAAGCCACAAATTTTATACTGGTCTGGGCAAGGTCATGAGTATTTTTAGTGCACAATGAAATGAAGTCAACAATGTAGGCATATGAATTCATTGTAGTCATGAGTGTTCTTTTAATGGTGCTAGCATTATTCAGCAATGTATTTTATCTTGCAAGGCGATAATGCTCACTCTTAAGCCCGGAAAATTTTCAAGATCTACTTCATGATCACGGGGATGAAAAAATGTGTCTTCTCTAGTCACTACAATACCCAAATTTGACCGAGCGAGGTGGCGCAGTGGTTAGACACTGGACTCGCATTCAGGAGGACGACGGTTCAATCCCGCGTCCGGCTATCCTGACTTAGGTTTTCCGTGATTTCCCTAAATCACTCTAGGCAAATGCCAGGATGGTTCCTCTGAAAGGGCACGGCCGACTTCCTTCCCCATCCTCCTCTAATCCGATGAGACCGATGACCCGATGTCTGGTCTCCTTCCCCAAACCAACCAACCAACCCAAATTTGATTATAATTATCCAATTGTGGAAATAAGCAAACCACTGTAATATAGCCCTACATTATCTCTCATAGAATTTGAATATTTTCCCAGTAGGAGCTGAATGAAATTTCATTGACGACTGTTCTAAATTTATAACATATCTGCTGGGAAAACTTCAAGTGTTCTAGATTTGTTTACATCAATATGAAGGATAGTCAAGGTTGTATTCAGTGTCAAATACAGTCTGTTTTTCAGGTTACAATATTTTGTCCACATCTACAAATTACTTGAAAAAATTGGTAATCACTAAGTAAAAAAGTGGAGAGAAGTACATAGGTGTCTATGGCTGTTGCACAGTAATATTTATAGTTGTGTTCTTAATGTGTATGACCAAATTTTAAAAACAAAGATGATGTGACTTACCAAATGAAAGTGCTGGCAGGTCGACAGACACACAAACGAACACAAACATACACACAAAATTCAAGCTTTCGCAACAAACTGTTGCCTCATCAGGAAAGAGGGAAGGAGAGGGAAAGACGAAAGGATGTGGGTTTTAAGGGAGAGGGTAAGGAGTCATTCCAGTCCCGGGAGCGGAAAGACTTGCAAGCAGACATATGTCTGCTTGTGTCTGTATATGTGTGGATGGATATGTGTGTGTGTGTGTGTGCGCGAGTGTATACCCGTCCTTTTTTCCCCATAAGGTAAGTCTTTCCGCTCCCGGGACTGGAATGACTCCTTACCCTCTCCCTTAAAACCCACATCCTTTCGTCTTTCCCTCTTTCCTGATGAGGCAACAGTTTGTTGCGAAAGCTTGAATTTTGTGTGTATGTTTGTGTTCGTTTGTGTGTCTGTCGACCTGCCAGCACTTTCATTTGGTAAGTCACATCATCTTTGTTTTTAGGTATATTTTTCCTTCATGGAATGTTTCCTTCTATTATGACGAAATATTAAAAAATATATAGCAGGTGGGGCCAATACTAAAGGAAATATTAAATGTGAAACTTGCAGAGACTGAAGGAGTGTACATACAAAAACACCAGCATTTACAAGCACTTCGTCTTCAGGCCACAAGTGGCCCATCGGGACCATCCGACCGCCGTTTCATCCTCAGCTGAGGATGCGGATAGGAGGGGCATGTGGTCAGCACACCGCTCTCCCGGTCGTTATGATGGTTTTCTACGACCGGAGCCGCTAGTATTCGGTCGAGTAGTTCCTCAATTGGCATCACGAGACTGAGTGCACCCCGAAAAAATGGCAACAGCTCATGGCGGCTGGATGGTCACCCATCCAAGTGCCGGCCACGCCCGACAGAGCTTAACTTCGGTGATCTCACGGGAACCGGTGTTTCCACTGCGGCAAGGCCGTTGCCATAGCATTTACAAAGGGAGCATTAATGTCAAGAGAAGTTGCATATGCATATATCAGTATTGTTATGAATGAAAAATACACAGAACCTGTTCTTGTTGCAAAGCAGCTACTTTTTTTGGTAACAACAGTTTTTAATCACTGCAAATCTGTTTGTTGGACTATGTTGAAAATATAGCAAGGAGCAAGAGGCAAGAAGAATAAATATAAAATTTCCTACCAGATTAAAACTACGTGCCCTACCAGAACTTGAATGAGATCAATGCTCTTACCAACTGCGCTATCCAGGCATGACACATGACCTGCCGTCAGAGCTTTACTTTTGACAGTATCCCTCTCCTACTTTCCAAATTTCACAGAAATTCTCTCCACAAGTTGTGGCTAAGCTATTTCTCCCCAGTATCCTTTGTTTTGGGAATGCCAGGTATAGCTTTTTCTGCTTTTCTATGGGGCTATCAATAACACTTAGAAATTTGCTTTCGCCACTATAACACTCCTTATTCCTCTCATTTCAGAATTTTTAGGCAATATTTCAAAACTGTACAATTATTAGTTGCTGGTGTGAAAAATTTAATAAAAAAGTGAGTTTTCACACAAATATACAACTTGTCACTTTTTCACAGTTGCTTGTCAAACTACCCAGCAAACAACCTATTTGCATACATAACATAGATAGGAAAAATCATATGATAGGTCACAGTCAAAGGTCAAACAGTATATAACTCATAATACCAGTATGTTTCTTGGATACATCTTGTGACTTGGGAGGTTCTTCCCCCAGTTCTGAAAGCCTGTGATACCCTGTATGTGATTATCAAACTGATAGAGATTCCAAGCCATGCTGTTTTACCACTATTTTAGCATATGCAGCATATATTTTTAGCAAATAAAATCACTAAATGAAAAGAACAGAAGTAGAGGCAGAACAAACATTTACTTGCTTAATACAAAAACAAAATTATTTAAAGAAAAAACAAGCTGTGAATCAATCTGAAACAACATAAGCAGATGCTTCACCTCACCTGCAAATGTCATGATTGTTAGAGAGGCTTGAAGCATGAGAAGAACATCTTTCAGGTGGATTTGGACTTGATGTAGTAAAAACAGGTTCCTGAAATGATTAATTTTAATTTAAAATGGTAAAGATCATATTAACAGTCACTGGAAAAATTAGAACATATCAAAATTAATACCATACTAAGATTTTAAAAGGCAGGAAATCTGTACAATAGAGAGTATAGACCAGTAAACAATGAAACAATATAGTAAAGAACAAAAAAATGCAACACTTTCACTTGGATATAGTTTCCATATTTTAAAAATTTGCCGACTGAGATAACACACACACATTTAGTGCTATTAATATATATTGTTTCCACAAGAGTCTGCAGTCAGAGACACAGTTATCCTCCCTTCTCACATGCAATATCTTAACCCTAGATCATTCTCATGAAACACGATTGGTTACATTGCTGTATCTGCTGTGTTTTTTGCATCACATGGCTATGATTCATTGTAGCTTCCTAGCTTTCGAAGTGGTCAATTGGTAAGTATGCAATGTAAAATTTGTTGGTTTACTTCAGTAGTATTGTGTGCAAGGGTTTGTGTCTACGTGTCCAGAATTACATGAGGTTAAGTGCAACAATGGAACTATTTCAAGAAATAATATGGATTCAGTAAGTAATGTGCTAGTATATTATGCATAATATGTGAGAGCAAGTATCTGAATATTTATTTTATGTTATTTTCGATGAGTACCCTGCATGGAGAAGACACAAATTTCAAAGAAAAGCTTATGAAAATACTTGAAGAAGAAGTAGATGAAAAAAAATTTCACAGCAATTCTAATTCAAATGAAGAAATCATAATGTTGACATTCATGATATAGTAATGACTGATTCAGATCGAGAAGATATTGAAGGGCAGTCCAGAAGACACTCTTAGCCTTGGGCAATATGGATGGAAACAAAAGCTATCTGAATCAGACAATTTTAACAAATCAACATCTGAAAGTGAAGAAGATGGCAGAAATTCTTCATCATCAAGAAACACAATATTGTGTTGTCACCAAGAAAGTTTCTATAAGGTGAGAACAATAATTACCATCGGTCCGCAATATCTTGCAGTCATTCAAGTTATCGCATGCCAAGCAGAAACATTATCCACTTCACTCAGGCAACCATTGGAGAGGCTAGGGCAGCGAAGACTCCTCAGCAGTCATTTCCTTCATTTTGCACAAATGAATTGATAAATGCTGTAGTGACACATACCAATGAAAAAATAGACAGGAGTTCAAGATACATAACAGACATGCAAAACCAAACATGCACAGCACACACCAGAAGCCCTTCTCAGAACCTTTGAAATGCCAGAAGCTTTGGAAAAAATAAAATTAAAAAAAAAAAAAGTCCATCTATCTGTACAAGAAATGTTCTATACATATTTATGTGGATCTCTATACAAAGCTCCAAAGAGTTCTGAAAGGCTCAAATTCTTAGTCTTATGCTTGAGATTTGATAAGAAAGAAACTTGTCAAGCTAGAAGACAGAACGATTGTTTCACACCAATGCACAAAATTTGGGAACAGTTTGCTCATAACTGCAGTAACTGTTATAAACCAGGCTAATATGTTACCATAAATGAGCAACTGTTGGGTTTTCATGGACGATGTCCTTTCCCACATAAATTCCAAATAAATATGAGATTAAAATAATGGCCTGGGACACAAAAACAAAGTACATGGTTGATACATCCCCTACTTATAAAAATGCACAGAGATACATATAATGCCTCTTGGGGAATTTTATGTAAATGAAATGACCAAGACTCTTTTAGGGTCCAACAGAAACTTCACAATAGAAAACTGGTTTACCTCAGTGAAACTCTGAAGGGTAAACTCACAGTGGTTGGCACTATTCACTACAATAAACCTGTGATAGCCCCTGAACTACCGTCCATGAAACAGAAATGTAGTGTAGGTACATCTATGTTTTGCTTTGATAAAGATAAAACCCTGATTATATATAAATCAAAACCAAATATAATGGTTGTTCTGTTGTTAACTGCTCATGACCAGCCCACTATCATTAGTAAGAAGCCACACACAACAGAGGATTACAATAATGCCAAATATGGGGTACAAGTGCTGGACCAGATGTGCAGCACCTATCCATGTAGCCGGAAAACCAGAAAATGGCCACTTTGTCTATCTTATGGCATGGTAAATATTGGATTTGTGAATACTCAGTTTATCCATACCCACAATAATCAGTAGTAGGCAGCCAACAGATTGCCAGGAAAAAGACATTCCTCCACGCCTTGGAGAACAACTTGCCAAATCTTGGATGACAAAGAGGCTAGAAACTCCCAATCTACAAACACACCTTCAAGTAACCATACAAGGTGTCCTAACCAGAGAATCACAATTATAATGTCAAGAACAATCTGCAACTGGCAAGAGAACTTTTTGTCACGCCTGCCATTCTAAAAAGAGAAGAATGACAGTTACACATTGCCAAGAATATTGTCAAGCACAGCTCAAAGAATATAGAGAAAATCTGTGCACAAACTGCCATAAATGAGGCAAAAGAACTGTAATAGTGCAATAAAATACCTAATAAGCAGTTTTTGTTTTCAGTTATACAATTTTTATTGTATCTTCAGTTTACTGTAGTGTGTTTTAATGAATATAATAAAAAAGTAGTAAAATCTGCGAAGATTTATATTTATGTATTATAGGAATAGGCTTTGTGATCTAGGATTAAATATCCTGTTACACCAAATACATTCTGCCAGAAGATACTCGTGAAGTTCAAAGAAAATGGGCAGGTGGCATATCTAGAGGCAGATTGCTATATGAGTCCAGTTGTATATAAAATAGAGCTGTGCACAAAATGAGCAGGCCCAAAATGATGTGCAAATTTCTCACTAACTGCAAATAAAATGTGAGCTTTTCATAAAGACTATAATTACAATGCAGCAGAGAACTATGAAACCTCTGAATAAAATGTATTAGTTCATAATCAGAATACATATCAATAATGTTATCAATAAAAACCTCTTTTTAAAAAGTGGAAGCTACGAAAAAGGCTATATTTGAAAAGACACCAATGTAGAATGTAGCCCTTTGTTAATTTTAAACAATTTCACTTCAATCTATTGAAATTATTTAATTTTATATGCTTTTCAAGAATGTGGATGTTTATTTGCAAATCAACTGTTATGAACAGGCTTAGGATGTTGCAGTAAATCTAGTGTTATGCTTATCCTACTGATGTACAAACTTCTTGATTTTTGCCTCTATTCTCTTAGTGTGATTTCAATAATAACGACGAAAAGTTTTAAAGTGCCTAATTTCCAAGATATTTAAAAATATGAATGAAGTTAAGTGGACTAAAATGTTTAAAAATATGCCCCAAAATGGTGTTGGCCGAAGAATACCAGCTAAAATGCTACCGGTGGACACTGTAAAAATGTACGATATAGCTGCTGACCTAAAAGCTTAATGAGAAGTTGAAGCAGCACACAATATTTTGAAACTATATATGTATGGCACTTGTTCTCTCACTGGCTACAACAGATGATAGACCGATTCATAAAATGAAACAGTATTTATACTAACTTTCGTGTTTTTGCTCTTTCTCTAGTAGAAGTACACACACACACACACACACACACACACACACACACACACACACAAAGAGAGACAAACACACACAGGCAGCCACAGTGAGAGATGAGTGTACATTTGGTTTTTGTGTGTGTGTGTGTGTGTGTGTGTGTGTGTGTGTGTGTGCGTGCGCGCGCGTGCACACGCGCGCTAACACTAGAGAAAGAGGAAGAACTACTGTATATAGGTGAGTGATGACCTTTCCTTTACTTTATGTATTATTCCATTCAGGGATTTCCACTGTTGTTGTTATGATAGGTCCTTGTTTAAATTTGGAAATGTCCTCACAATGTACTACCAGAAGTAGGTTAAGGCCATTTAATGGGGTCCACAACCTTCCACCTGTGTCCAGAAGGAAAACACTTCTGTTCGCATCAAACAGAGCTTATTGGCTCCTTATTAGAGCCAATCCCTTTTATTGGCTGATGACATACAGAGAAAGCTTGTGCCATAGTGAGCTCCCTTAAAGCCACATTACCTCACTTACTTCCCCCAACTGAGGATGTTATACTCTGCTTCAGAAGGTGATCCTTGATACTTCAGACCATTTTCTCTTTACTGCATTCTGGATAGTGAGGCAGTTAACAGGTGAGACAATTTTTTCTTTAGCACTTCTTGTGTTTCTACATAAGCAATTTAAACTCACACACAAGACTACTCAGTCTTACAGGTGAAAGTGGGTAAAAAGACTGAATAATGATGGGAGGGCCTTACTTCACTTAAAGAGTGTATGTAATAATAGAATGTGTTTGCCTGCCCAAAATGTGGACCACATTATTAGGTTTGGCGTACATAGCTTTTTTCTTTTAAAAAGATTCAGAACTCTGCTTCCTAACGGGAAAAAAATAAGAAAAACAGTAATTTATATGAAACTGATGTTGAGTACTAATATTTCCACAGCTATTGCTACAAGGAAATATCATTAACAAATCCCGAATATGTTATTGCCTAGAAATACTTGTTCAAATTATTATGGAATTGGGAATGCAGTTGCGCTGGATGCAGATTTCTGTGATAATTTATTTCATCAATTTGCCACACCATGGGGGGTACAGGTACTGGGAGACGTTGAGCGGTCCTAAACAGACCTGTCGCCAGCCTAATCTCTTCACAACTGACTTGATCTAATACATTAAAAATATGATTTCATAGCTCCACAGTCTATTCATCTACAAACAGGGATAATATATAACTTGAGTGCAGAAAATGTGCACTGACAAGAATTATCTGGAAAAATTAATCAATTTGTATATTACCTATAAAAGAAGTTGGCTGTACAGCATAAGTTAAATTCTATGGAATAAAATAAAAGCTCTGTACGAACCAAACAGCACAATTTGATCTCCACATCCTTGATTAATGGATCTTTATGTGTTACACACAGTTTTAACTTCCTTTAAATGTGGAAACAAAGTAGGGTCAGAATAAAATGTTGGACACAATACAAAAATAAAATCATTGAAATACAATATATATATATACAGATTGAAACTTCCTGGCAGATTAAAACTGTGTGCCGGACCGAGACTCAAACTCGGGACCTTTGCCTTTCGCGGGCAAGTGCTCTACTGTGAGGACGGGGCATAAGTCGTGCTTGGGTAGCTCAGTTTGTAGAGCACTTGAAACTTCCTGGCAGATTAAAACTGTGTGCCGGACCGAGACTCAAACTCGGGACCTTTGCCTTTCGCGGGCAAGTGCTCTACTGTGAGGACGGGGCATAAGTCGTGCTTGGGTAGCTCAGTTTGTAGAGCACTTGTCTGCGAAAGGTAAAGGTCCCGAGTTCGAGTCTTGGTCCGGCACACAGTTTTAATCTGCCAGGAAGTTACATATCAGTGCACACTCCACTGCAGAGTGAAAATATCATTCTGGCTATATACAGATTGATTTTGCTAAATGGGGACACACTGCAAGAAACAATCTCTCAGTGGATAAGAAACAAAAAAAGGTCATATGGACACATGGCCAGAAATGCATGCAAAGACAGATACACCCACTTGGAGGTGGAGATGAAAGATCTTTGACAGTGTGTATGTTACAATGAATGAAAGCACACATGAAAACACAACGGGTAAGTGGCAATATTGTGGGTGTACTATTGTTTTAGCTCCATACTCAAGAGGACAATAATGTTGTCCACACAACTGCCACTATCCATATCACATGCAATGCATGCAGACATTATCACCTATGGATCTGACTGCATGGAGACCCTGTAGCATAGACACAACTCATGGCTTCTTATTGCCTCAGGGACTGTGTCACGCAGTTTGTCTCCATTTAGCAAAATCACCCTGGATGTCCTTTCCCTTCCATTGACACAAAGTTTCCACTACTTGTCCCCAAAGCCACAAATAGGTAGTTTGTGGCTGACAGCCTGTCATATCAAAGTAAATGGATCTGGAACATATGCTGGGTTTTAAGAAGGTTGGGGAGAAAAATTGGCTTCAATCTTGTTAAATTGAATGATTCCAACACTTTCCTAAAGTGATTTAGGCGAACCATAGAAAAAATAATTTGGATGGACATACAACAATTTGAATGCCACTCCTCCTGTGAATAGAGGGAGAGGGGGCAAGGTGTAATGGGACAGTGGAGGCGCACGGCAAAAGTTCAAAGCTAAAGAGTAACAAAGATAACAGATAAAATAAAATGTTTATGGACAAAAAAAAAAAGAGCCATAAGTTTAAGTAAACAAAATTTACAGTATAACATAGGAATCAGCAGAATTTTTCAAGGAACTCCTCAACAGAATAGAAGGAGTGACCCATGAGGAATCTCTTCAGTTAGAAATTGAAAGCACGTGGATTACTGCTAAGATTATTGAAGTTTATCAAAAATGGATGCAGCAGTATGCTATACATGTTTCTGCACAAGCGTCAAAGAAGTGTGATTCAAATGCAAAGGATTAATGCCTAGTATTAACTGAGTGAAAGCTGCTAATTCTTGGGAATAAGCTGATATTGTTAACAAGAAATGATGGTAAAGAGTATAAATATTGAGAGGCCAAAGTCAAAGTACCGAGACAAGTGAACAGGGGTCGACAATAGGTTCGCGAACTGCCCGTTTCTGAGCCAAAAATATCCTTTGAGAATGGGAAGAGTTACCCCAAAATATAATACCATACAACATAAGCAAATGAAAATAAGCAAAGTAGACTAATTTTCGTGTTGAACGACCACTTACTTCAAATACTGTTCGAATACTAAAAATGGCAGTATTCAGTCTTTGAATGTGGGCTTTCCACGACAATTTACTATCCATCTGAACACCTAGAAATTTGAACCGCTCAGATTCTCTAATCATATGCCCATTCTGTGAAATTAAAACATCAGGTTTTGTTGAATTGTCTGATAAAAACTGTAAAAACTGAGTCTTACTGTGATTTAGCGTTAGTTGATTTTCTACAAACCATGAACTTCGGTCTTGAACTGCACTATTTGAAACCAAGCCAAAGACGTGCACAACATCTTTTACTTACCTGTAACACTAAAGGGCATATCATTTATATAAATAAGGAACGGAGATTCCCAGATTGGAATATCAACAATATTATGAAAAAGACAGACTGCTACTCATCGTAAATATGACATGTTGAGTTATAGACAGGCACAATGAAAAACTGTTATGCTTTGGCCACAGCTCTCTTCAGAAAAGAAAAACACGGGATCCGGCTGCATACCCGGAAATTATTAGAAGAAGAAATACGCCGGGAAAACTTCAGAAGTCACATCAAATACCTTTACGAGGAGGAGATGGTTCAGGATATCCACGTATTGGATAAATTACGTGAGAAAAGAGCCAGGTTGCTGTGTTCGCTAAATTTTTTACTGAAATGTAGAGACAATAACCTGATTCCAACTTTCGCCAGAGTTGTTCATTTTATTATTAGAAGAACACTCACATATTCAGACAAGCTAGCACACCTCCACACACAAGATGCTATCTGCAACCACATCAAGACCAACAGAAAAAAAATCGCAACATCAAAAAATAATTAATGTAGAGTAACAGAATTTTGGGAATATATTTGTCTTTACAACATATTTAAGCGATTCACATTGCAAAGATCACATGTTAATGTAACTCGAGATAAGCCATTGCAAATGTGAAATGTTAGTACATTAATAACATGTGTAACTGTCAGAATGTTGAACGTATGCATGCAAATGTGCAAGCATTGTCTTGCACCGGTGCCGGATATCAGTTTTTGAGATGGAGTTCCACACCTGTTGCACTTGGTTCGTCAATACAGACACATCAATGATCTTAAGGAAGATGCTAGAAGGGTCATCTGATGACGCCCCTTATGTGCTCTATTGGAAACAGATCTGGTGATCAAGCTGGTTAAGGAACATGTCGACACACTGTAGAGAACACTAGGTCACAACAGCATTATGTGGGTGAACATTACCATGTTGGAAAACATTGCCTGGAATGTTGTTCATGGCAGCACAAAAGATTGAATCACCAATCTAACATACAAATTTGCAGTCAGGGCATATGAAATACCCACGAGAGTTTTCTAGCTGTCATACAAAATCACACCCCAGACCATAACTCCAGCTATGGGTTCGGTGTGTTTAGAATGCAAATAGATTGGTTGCAGGCCCTCAACTGGCCTCCTCCTAAATAACACATGGCAATCACTGGAATTGAGGCAGAACCAGCTTTCATCAGAAAACACAACAGACCTTCATGCTGCCCTCCTATGAGCTCTCGTTTGACACCACTGGGGTCACAAATGGTGGTGATCTGGAGCCTGTGGAATGCACGCTACAGGGCATGTGGCCAGCGCTGTGCTTAAAATAATCGATTTGTGACAGTTCATTGTGTCACTGTGGTGTCAACTGCTGCCGAAGTTGCTAGTGCAGATGCATTATGACATGCCAGAGCCATCTGTTGAACACAATAGTCTTTCCTCTCAATAGTGCCAGGTGGCCGTCCGGAGCCTGGTCTTCTCGTGACCGTAAATTCCCGTGAGCACAGCTGCCAGCACTCATGTACAACAGCTACATTCCTGCAAAGTCTTTCTGCAATATCACAGAAGGAACAAACAGCTACTCGTAGGCCTATTACACAACCTCATTTCAACTTATTTCAATTATAGGTGCCCTTGTCACCTTAGAGGCATTCTTCAGCTCACCACATCCAATTTCAGAGGTCACTACTGTTCATGACTGTTACAGTGTGTATTTAAAGTAAAACTATTTTGCATCCTCATTGTGGCACCACTCTTATGCGACTGGTGAGAAATTTGAAGAGATGTCATCTTTCAGATGAAGAAACACACCTACCAACTTTCTTTTATGCCACATAACTCGTCCTTGGTGCTGCCACTTTCTCTGTCAGTTTATATGTTAACAGTCTTTTCATTGTGCCTGTCTGCAAATCAATGCATCATCTTTATGGTGAATAGCAATCTATCCTTTTCATAATACTGTTGAATAAGAAAGTTTGCAAAGTACATACTCAAAGAGAAGTTACGTTGATAATTCACAATCATAATCCTGGAACAGTTACAACAAAGGTGGCCATTTTGCTTTTGCTATAATGTTCATCCTTCAATGCACTTTTTTACCAGGAAATTGCCCAACTTCTACACTGAAATGCTTCAGACTCATAACTGGCTATGTTTTTGGGGTTTCACACATACAGTACCTTTCTCAGATTACACTTTAGCTACAAAGTCACAATTTTAATATGACAAATACAATTAAAATAACTTGAGCATCTGAAGAGGCAAAGTGAGTAAATAATGCTGACTATGAAGTAATAAATTTAATACTGGCAGTACTTATAACGCTGCTGCTGCTACTGCCGCCACAGATACTGATAATAGCAATAGCAATACAAGTAATAGTTATATTAATAGTAATAATAATAACAATAATAATAATAATAATAATAATGTAATACTAACAGCAATAATGCCAATGGCAGATATAAAAAGAATTTATAAGTGTACAAGGCAAATGTTTTCTGATATAGCAAGTTCCGGGGGAAAGGTAACTTAAGTAGACTGCAAATGGATAACAATAGTGGGAAAAGAGGAAGATGTGGTTGGAAAGAAAGATGTACAAGGGTAACGAGTGCTTACAGGGACACTGATAACTCTTATTATTGCTTTAGTAGATATGTCATCAACAGTCTTCTAAAGATGGAGAGTTTATTCGGTTCTCTAATGTAATGTGAGAGGTTATTCCAGAGTCTGGTTCCTGCTACTGACAAGGACATTGAGAAAGTGGCTGAATGATAAAGTGGGACAGAAAGGATTTTGCTTTAACTGGAACAAGTGTTTCTGCCATATCATCTAGATAAAAGCATTGAGGTCGAGAAGAGATGTGAGAGACAGTGTTCGTTGATAAAACAGTAGAGAAGGCTGCATGCAGCCAGGATAGCTGAGCATATGATGGTGAAAAATGATCAAAGCTATGGCACTATGGACTCGTCCATTTTCTGCATTTTGCTAGTCAAATAAAGTTAAATTCAGTCCATTAATTTCTGTAACTTCTTGTTACTTTGAGTAGTTATTTAAATTTTGTAATTCATATAGCTAACATCAGTGTGTAATACTTTATAGCTGACGTTTTAGGGGTTGCATGTTAATTATATTGATAGGTGCAGAACAAAGCATAGGCTGAGTTAACCCCCTCTTCTAACTATAATCTACCGTAAATTCCTCTAACAAAAACCATGTCCACTAGTTGGAAGAAAGAACAGGTCATACCTGCTTACAAGAAGGATAGTAGAAGTGATCCACAAAACTACCATCCAATATCCTTGTCATCAACTTGTTGTAGAATTTTGGAATGTATTCTGATCTCAAACATAATGAGCTATCTCACATATAATGACCTCCTCCATTCCAACCAGCATGGATTCCATAAAAATTGATCATGCGAAACCGAACACAATTTTTCTCATGAAATATTGAAATCTTGGAATCAAAGCAGTCAAGATATATGCAGTACAGCATTCTTGATTTCCAAAAATGATTGATTTCACACAGTACCATGTCAAAAGTACGACTATATGGAGTAACATGCGAAAATTGTGACTGGATTAAGGATTTTTTGGTTGGGAAGCTACAGCATGTTATCTTGGATAGCGAGTCATCATCAGGTGTCGAAATAACTTTGGATGTGCCCCAGGCAAGTGTGTTGGTACTCTTGCTGTTCATGGTTTTGCAGACAATATTAGTAGTATCCTCAGATTTTTTGCAGAGGAAGCACTTATCTATAATGAACTACTGTCTGAAGAAAGCTGTGTAAATATTCGGTCAGATCTAGATAAGATTTCAAAATGGTGCAAAGACTGGCAACTTACTTTAAATGTTCAAAAATGTAAAATTGTGCACTTCACAAAATGAGAAAATGTAGCACCAGCAAGACATGGCAAATTGCAGACAGGCACAATTAAAAGACACTTACATATAGTCTTCGGTCACAGCCTTCATCAACAAAAGAGAGAGAGACACCATTCACAGAGAAGCAAGCACATCTCATGCCCGTCTTGGGCCAGAATGCAGTGTCACATTGAATGCAAAAAGGGGGCAGAGAAGGGGAAGGGATGGTGTACAGGTAGGGAGAGAGACGAATGCTATCTGGTGGAGTGTGCAGGGACTAGAATGTCAACAGGTGCACCATCAGGAGGTTGTGGGGCAGGGAGATGGGGAAAAAAATGAGCCAAAAAAGGAGAGGTGCAGGGAAAGACAGGCCAATGCATTGGCATAGGACTACAAATAAACAGGGTGGGAGATCAGAATGGGGATGGAGGGGGTAGAAACTGTTGGGTGGAGAGTGGGGGACAGTATGTTGATGTAGGTTGAGGCCAGGATAACTACGAGAGTGGAGCAGAAAATGTGTTGTAATGATGATACCCATCTGTGCAGTTCAGAAAAGCCAGTGGTGGAGGGAAGGATCCAGATGGATCGAGTGCTGAAACAGACCTTGAAATCAAGTGTTTTGTGTTCAGCTGCATGTTCGGCTACAGTTTGGTGGTGGCTGTTCATCCTGGACAGCTGGTTGGTAGTCATACCATTTTATATTGCTGTATGCTACAGAAACTGAACTGGCAGGGTCTTGAAGATAGATGTGAACTACCCTGAGAAAGCCTACTTAACAAAAGTTTTAAGAGACTAAAATGATGACAAGGAATGTACTGCAACTCCCTATATATGGCTTCTGTAAGGATTGTGAGGACAAGACTAGATTAATTACAGCACGGATGCAGACATTTAAACAATCATTCCACCAGCACTCCATGCTTGAATGTAAGGGAAGAAACCCTAATAAATGATACAATGGGATGCACCCTTTGCCATGCATTTCGTAGTGGTTTGCAGAGTATGGATGTAGATGTAGATGTAGATTTCAAGTGTAAGTGACTGTAATAATTAGATATGGGCTTTATCTGCATTTGTCTAGTTGTTCAGAAGTAAGGAGGGTGGGGGTAAAAATAATGATGGAACAAAGCCTATGTTTCTCGAACAGCATTAATGGAGCTGCCAAACTTAATGCTCCTAACCAACAGATGTTGGTTGTCTTCACTAATTGAGACCCTGAACTTCAGAATTTAATCAAGGACACTGGAGCAAAGTGTTGTGATCAGGTACTTCACACCATCACCTCTCCTCTTACTTTCAATGTAAATACTCATGACAAACCTTTTTTATATCACCACAATTTCAAATAGTGGCCCCTAGTGACAGTGAACTGTCTATCAAATTGACCTACACAGAGCAGCTAGCTGTCTAGACAACATCCTAAAACCTCTGGGCTCAGTAGTATTATACCAGCAGGCTTTAGAAGCTCGTTTGAAGAAACAAGTAATTGACAGTTTCAAGTATCTGATGACATGAGTTAGTTCTTCTCCTGAAGTTAAGAGGTAATCTATATCCATGTACATAATCCAAAAGCCATTCTATGACAATAGATGGTACCTTGTCCCACTACTAGTCATTTCCTTTCCTATTCCACTTGCAAACGGAGCAAGGGAAAAACTATATGGCTAAATCAAAGCCCAAATTCTCTTACCTTATCTTGTGGTCCTTGTGTGAAATATATGTTTGTGGCAATAGAACTGTTCTGCAGTCAGCTTCACAAGACAGTTCTCTAAATTTTCTCAAAAGTGTTTCGCGAAAAGAATGCTGCCTTCCCTCCAGGAATTCCCATTTGAAATCATGAAGCATCTCCTTAATAAACATGTGTTGATCAAACCTACCAGTAAGAAATCTAGCAGATCACCTCTAAATTGCTTTGAGGTCTTCCTTTAATCTGACCTGCTGAGGATTCCAAACACTAAAGCAGTTCTCATGAATGGTCAGCACTAGTGTTCTGTAAGTGGCCTCCTTCATACATGAGCTACGCTTTCCTAAAATTCTCCCAGTAAACCAATTCTCCTTCCCTTCCACAATCTGTACACGCTCATACCATTTCCTATCACTTTGCAATGTTACCAACAGATATTTAATGAGTGTGACTGTGCCAATTGGGGGGGGGGGGGGGGGGAGAGAGAGGATGGGGGGGGGGTCCAAGCTGCGATGCCATCAGTCCCTTGTTCCTCATAAAATAATTATACAAACGAAAGAAGAAAAGAAAGGAGACGTACAAAACAATAACAGGAGAAAGCAAGAACCAGAAGAAAAACAGGACAACCAACACTACTATGGGCAAAACAGGAACAGAAAAGTAGAAGGGGTAAAAGCAAGAGAGCAGATGACCGTGGCTGGCCGACCACGAGAATAAAAACTAAAAGCCAGCCACTCTGTGACACATCAAAACATCCACAGTAAAAGCATTAGATTGGAGAACAGAAAGAGACAAAGGACATGTGCAAAAACTTATATAGATTGATAAAACCCACCGTCATGTATAAAACGTAAAACTAAGTTAGCCGATGAGGCACTGTCAGGTGAAATTAATGGTTAACGAGTCCAGTAACTGAAGAGTCCATCGCAGTGCAGCTAAAGGAGGACAGCTCACCAACATATGGGCCACTGTCAGCCGGGCGCCACACCGACACTGAGGTGGATCATCACGGTGCAGGAGGTAGAAGTCTGTCACCCAAGCATGGCCAATGCAGAGCTGGCAGAGAACCACAGAGTCCCTGCGAAAGGCCTGCATGGAGGACTGTCACACATTCATAATCTCCTTAATCGCATGCAGTTTGTTGTGCTTGCTGAGGTTATGCCATTTCACCTCGCAAAGCCGCAAAACCTTGAGGTGCAGTACTGAAGGCAGGTCAGTTGCAGAAAAGCCAATCCACACAGCCTGTTTGGCCAGCGTGTCGGCAAGTTTGTTGCCTGGGATTCCAACATGATCTGGGGTCTAGACAAACACCACTGAATGACTGGACCATTCCTGGGCATAGATTTGTTGGTTGGATTACAAGAGGGGGACAGGGACCAAACTATGAGGTCATCAGTCCCTAGTTCCAAATAAAACAATGGCACAAGTGTGAGAATAAAACAAACGAGACTGACAAAACAGAATAAAAGGAAAAATCAGAAGAACGATGAAGGGCAACAAATATGCGAATGGACAAAACGGGACAAGAAAACTACAGGAATGCAAGAAACAGGATGAAGAGATTATAACAACAAAGCTGATTACCATAAAAAAGAAGCCAGCCACTCTGCACACCTAGAAGCACTAGAGTGGAGGACACAGAGGGACAAACGACATGCGCTAAAACTTAGATCAAATGATAAAAGCCACCCTCAGAAATAAAACGTAAAACTAAATCAGCCTATGAGGCATTGTCAGATAAAATCAGTGGCAACGAGTCCGGTAACACAAGATTTTGTCGCTGGGCAGTCAATGTGAGACAGTGCACCAGAATATGGGCCACTGTGAACTGGGTGCCGCACCGACACTCAGGTGGGTCTTCACAGCACAGGAGGTAACCGTGGGTCACCCAAATGTGGCCAATGTGGAGCCAGCAAAGGACAACTGGTTCCATGTGAGGGACCTGCATGGAAGTCTTCCACAAATTCGTAGTCTCTTAAATGACACGCAGTTTGTTGTGTGTACTGTTATGCCTTCCGTCTCCCAAAGCTGAAAAACCCTATGGCAGGTCAGGTTCAGAGATGCCCATCTCCTGAAGCGGTTTCCGCATATCCTGTTTGGCCAGCATGCCTGCAAGTTTGTTGCCTGGGATGCCGACATGTCCTGGGGTCAACACAAACACCACATCACGACGGGACTGGTCCAGGGCAAAGATGGACTCCTGGATGGATGCTAC